>NW_027130349.1:6908333-7512500 GCF_026122565.2 Emydura macquarii macquarii
GTAACTTTTTGTTTACAATATATTTACTCACTATCAGTTGAATTTTTGGTAAGAAACTTATCCTTGTTTTCACTATATATATATATATATATATAAATATATATATATATATATATATCAGTGCCGTGGTAGTCAGCAAAATGTTGAGCCTGAGTTAAATCATACAAGCTGGTGTGTATACTGTCCCTTTGGGGACCATAGACCTGGTGTTTCTGTCAGTGTTCAGTGGATAAGGTGCTGGACACTCCAGGGGAAATGCTTGAAAAGGACTCAGGGACTAGGATGCACCTATTGCTAGCCTACAAAACAAAGTAAGGACTGGCATAGCTCAGAGGAGAGTGCATGAGTGGTTAACAGAGAGCTGATACCCAGCGAAGCACAAGCAAGACTCCCTCTTGTTGTTGGTAGGTGGTAATATAGTGACTCTCAGTCCCGGGTACCCGAGAACTGTCACACAACCTTTCTGCATTTTAGCTCATGTGGTTCATAAACTTCCTTCCCATTTTCCTGTAAGCAGGAAAGATTATAACTGAGCTTTTGTAATACTTTTAAAAAAATGCTTTAGTCATAGTTTTCTGAATAAATCCAATACTCAATTTTCCCAGTTGTCTATCAATCAAGGAATAGGCTTCAAACAAGGTATTTATTTATTCTGCAAATGACACTTTAGGCATCTGTAAATGACACTTAAAAATAAAAACATCTATTTCAGTGTACTGCTTTCTTAAATAAATGTTTCCCCATTTTCCTTGATTATGTTACAGTACCGAAAGTTAAAGGTCATTATCTGCGCTGGTCAAATTTTTGGCAATTCATCCCAGTTGGTTTATCTGTCTCTCTCTTGACTTGCAAAATTTGTTTTTTCAGGAGTGATTTTAATTTACTGGTTCAGTGATTGTTATGTATCGTGGTTGGTTTACATAAGAAATTAAGAGCCTACTACTGCTACCAACAAATTGAGTTACTTCTTTACCTCGAGTGGTAGAGGCAAATGCTTTAAGTATTGAAATTTTAAACCTCATTGATAACCCATACTGGGGATTGTTGCACAATTAATGACACTGGTACCTGTTTTAAGCTTTTAGAAATATATATTTTTGTAGCACCTAATATGTACAATTTGAATAACTGAGTTGGTAATATTCCAACATTTAATTGTTGAGCACATTGAGAATTTGAATCTCAGGTAAGTTATAAATATTTGAAATGTCTATCTTTGCATTTTAGAGATATTTATCTTACAAAAAAAAACATGCTTCAGAAATGAATTTATCTAACAACATTCAACAAAAAGAGAAACATGATCTGCGTATTTTGAGGACAGAAATCAGTCAATTCTTCAGAACTCTAGTTAAATCCAAATCAAGTTAAAAAACTAGCTAAATGGCTAACACTTAAATAAGTCACGCTAACAAATCAATAGGTTTGTGAAAGTGCCCAACGACTGTACACTCTTACATGAGTGTAACAACAAAATTAACACTTTAATGCTGAAGCATTACTCCGAGAACAGCTGTGTGATCAAGGGTTGGTGCACTCCCATTTCACAGCAACCCTTTGTTTACAAAGAGCCAATCCTCCAGGGTCAGCTCTTCCTCTCCGTCTTCCCCATGTCCTCTGATTCATTTCCTTCTCTGGTCATTCAGCGCACTGTTCCAGCCCTTTGGCAGCCAGCATTCAACTGCAGTTCTTGCACTAAGCTGCAACTCCTCTGCAGTTGATAACCATATGCTAATCAACTAGTGATTGCTGAGGCTTACCCTTCCCAAATTATCTGACTTCCCCTGCTTTCCATCCTTCCTGGCTGCCTTTATTGATTCTCCCCCTTTATTTCCATTGCAGTTCCCATTACTTTCCTACCTTCATCTGCCCTTCCAGCTACCTCAGACCTTCCTCCTCACCCCACCAACCTCTGTCTCCCCAAATATCTTGTCTGGCATCTGTATATTCCCAATACCTCTCCACTGATGTTCCATCTTTTCCCCTTGCTACTCAGAAAATCTGCCTTCAGCTATCAACTCCTCCCATACTCTTTAAAACTAAGGTGTGAATGGATTAAGAACATTCAAAAGCAGCAGCAAATAAATACATTTTCAATCAATACTTAAATACAAATGTGGACTGAACACTTGTAGTGCATAAAGGCAAGGAGAGAGATTCCAGTTTTCACTTTAAAGTGACATGGCCTAATAAAAGACCATCAAAACATGCTGTGCGTTTCCAGTTGTTACCAATAAAATCTGGAAATTTGCACCCAGATGCTAAAGCTTTTCTTCTGATTGTGCCATCGAAAACACTCCCTCTAACCACAACAGCTCACAACTCATCTCTCATAAAAGAGCAACAGCTTATAATGCCCTGGAGCTTGAAAGCAACACAAGATATGTGCTGGGGAAAACTCTGGAAGAGAGAACATGGTAAGCAGCACTTGATCTGTGAATGTTGCAGAGTCACTACACTGTTTTTTTCCAGAAAGGTAGCAGAACATGTTTTGTCCAAAATGCATATTATATTGAGAGATCTAATGCCAAAAAATAATTATGCTAGTTTTCTTTTTTTCCTGTCACTAACAGGTACTATCGTTTAATTCAAACAAAAACATGGTGACAGAGGAAAAGTAGCACACATTTGCTTCTCAATAACAAGCTTTTTCACAAGTGCACTGGCTGCTCAGATACTCCCCAAATCAAGTCAAATGTATGAGAAATGCCTATCATGAATTTATCAAATGTCGTCAAACACATTATTTAATCTCATTCAAAGTCCAGACACACTTAACAAATGCATGATGATCTTTAGGATAAAACATATGCTTGGGGGAGATGAACCATCATGACAAACATGGAGGGCATGCTGCAGAAAGTGTTAGATGAATATGAATGTACTTGCATCTGCAATAACTCAGTCAGCTGCACTGAAAAGCCTTTGCATAACATGGCCCATTCTCCAGGCTGGCTGCTAGCGCTGAAATTATCACCAGTTTTTCAAAATGTGTTTGACTTTCTCATGCTTTCCAACATGCTGTGTAAGTATACACATGAACTCAGCACAGATACTGTGGTGTGTGCGCGCCACAGGGGGCAACACGAAAGCATCCCAATTCTAACCAAAAAAAAAAAAAAAAGATGGTTTTCTGTGCTGAAAGCAGTAGACATATTGCTTGGTTTGTGGACACCATTTGCTGGGTTTCTTATTATAAAATGAGGATGCTATAGGAAAGAAAAGTGAAAGCCTATATTCCAAAGAGAGAGGCTAAAAAAGGTATATGGTATGATGGCATTTTTAACAGAAAACATGACTTCTGTGGTTGATATGAAATGGCTTAAATCAGAAGACACTTTTGAACTTCAAGAGCTAAACTCTCTGCTACTGTATTTCCTGACATCCCGTGAACATTGACTTTAATGGAGTTACATCAGCAGAGAATGTGTGCAACAATGAGAGGGTTGGTTCCAAAACCTTATCTGAAAATAAGCTTGGGCTCAATCTTGGTGGATCAGATTTTGATACCCTTACTCACAATGACTGGTACTTTACTCTATATGTAGCTCTATTGGAATTTAAGATGCTGCTAAACAAGAGTAAAGATATCAGGATCTGGCTCACTGAATACTGTTTTACTTTGCAAGTCATTCAATTGATGAAAGAGTAAGCTCAATGTGAGTCAAGGTGTCCAAATCTTGCCCACTGAGTTTTGTCTAAGGTGAGAATTTTCAAAAAAAAGATTAGTTCTTATTTAGGCACTGGAATAAGTGGCCAGTGCCAGGGAAACACTGGATGCTGATCATTTTTAAAAATCTGTCCATAAGCGTCCCAGTGAAAGCTGCTGGAGACTTGAAAATCTGGCTCTCATATAAATAGCTTAAGGGGAGATGAGCTCTTTTGGAAATCTGGCTGTAACAGTATGCCTGCAGTTTGAGAAAGCAGAGGTCTAGGAGGACAGCTTTGGCTTGTTTTTTCCCCCAGCACTGCATGACGAATGGCAGCCAATGATACATTGAAAAACACAGTCACCTACACCTCAAACAGCAGAACGTGTTTTGATGTTTATGAAGCCTTGTGATGGTACTGTTCTCAAATAATCTACCTCTTTGGGAAGGAGGAATTTTATCACCATTTGGAAAACACCAAGGGTGGTTTTTTGTTTTTGTTTTTTGAGCATTTTAGCAATTTAAAGAGCTTTTCCTCAGAGTTCTAAAAATACCTGGTGGAATCTATTCAAGAGGAAGTTGAAAGAAAAAGAATTGTTGCTGGACAAGGAAATTCAGATAGCGACCAGAATGAGTAGGCAATGTGCTGTGAATACACCACTGGCACTTTAGATTGTACATTATTTTAAAGATACTCAACTCTTTGAACTTTTAAACATGATAATTTTTTAATTTGAAGACGCTGATTGGCTATGCTATGCAGATGTCACTTACTGTGATAATAAAACCTATTTATCTCATTGGTGGTTGTTTGGGGGGTTTCTTTTTTTTTAAACACCATTTTTATAAGATTATGAATCTTGACTGCACTTCAGAATGAAAACCCGGATGTTTATTCCTATTTTTCCTGATCCAGTGCAGCCATCTCAGGATTTTAATTGGTTTAAATAATTTATGCAACAGGATGCATAGTTTCTCTGAATAACTTTTATACTTCTATCTGTGTACACATTTATGGGGTTCCAGTTTTGGCGTTGCTATTTACCATCTTTCTGAATCATTTGGATTATTTGTAGGCACAATATAAGTCTTTCATTCTACAGCAAATACAGGCAGATTTTCATACCACTTTTGACTGTGCTGACAACTATGTGGCAAATATAAAGGAATGGTTAAATACCATTTTGTTTTTGTTAAATCCAATGGAAATGTCAATACAGTAATTGGCTTTCACTTGGTTGGTTTTGTTTTTTCTCATAGTTGTCTGCTAAATCCAGGATCAGTTAAAATTTATAATATTTTCTTTGATTTACAACTGTTTTTGAGCTAAAGTTTCTCGAGATCATCTGGAAAGTACTGAAGACTTTTGATCATGTTAACACTGGCTTGATTTAAAAAAAAAAAATTCTTGCTCTTCTCTCCTGGGGATTAGATGGCAAAGTTATTAGCAGACTTTGGGTTGGTCAATGGGCCTGATTTTTATCTCACTTTAGCTGGTGTAAATCAGAGTAACTCCACTGAATTCAATGGAGTTATCAGACCTAAAATCATTACAATGCAAGCTTATGTAAGCATCCTGTGATAATGCTTATGAGTTAAAAAAAAATGTTGACGGAACACTTTTCTGTAAAAAATGCAGTTTCATCTACACAAAAATGTATCTTGAATGTATCAATTTTGACAAAATTATGGATGGGGAAATGTTCAAACAAATCATTTAAACTTTCTTGTTTTGCTAAGGTAAATGTTTTCTTTTGACTTTATCAATTGTATTCATCTTGTTTTGACTATATATTATCAATTAATTTCAATCTGACTATAAGGTAAAATATTTAATTTCAACTATCAAAACGAAATATTTCAACATTATTGAAATAAGATTTAATTTTTTGAAATGTTCATTTCACAGGAAACTGGCTTTTCATTCTGATTTGGAATGACTTTTGTGGGAGGGGGGAAGAGGAAGGGGTGGAGAATGTTGGAATTTCCAGTGGAATTACAATTGCAGTTTCTGACCTGTTCTATTTAAGAAAATCGGTTACAGTACACTGCAAAGAGGTACTGTGATACAGTGGTTGGTTACACGATCTCTCTGCTGTTGAATAATGTCAGGTTTAGGAAAATGTGCTTGTATTTGATGCAGTTAGAGACAAGAACAAGCATGTTTCTCCAAGGAAGAAGGTCATGTTACAGCAGCATTTTCAGTAGCACTTTACAGTATATTGTAATGAATCATTATCAAAGGGCATCCTTGGTCTTCCATCTGAAATTTACATTGTTGTAGATGTGCTAATGTAGTGCAAGCGACTAATAGACATTGTGAAAAGTATCTTTGAGGCAAGTTCAGTAGTTACGTATTTTTAAAATAGAACAGATCCAAGGTCATCTTGCTGTTGCTATACCTGCCTTCTACTACCTGTTCCTTTGGTATTGAACCCTGCCTTATATCTACTTTTAAAATGAAACAGATACAAATTTGCAGGTCGTTGTAGGTCTCAAGGCTTCTGAACTTAAATAGATCTCCTGCTTCATCATGCCTTATTGGTAAGGGGATTGGAAGAAACTTTTTAAAAAAGTTTTGTACCATAGGCAACCTTGTCAGTGCAAACTGGAAGATAAATTAATGAGATTTATCCAATAAATCTACATATAATTTTGTACCATTTATTGTATTTATTTGCCTTACTGATGGAAAAGCACAGCAGGTGAAAAATGTTTGATTTTTTTAATAACTCTTACTCTTTTTGAAATCCCCCTCAGAAGAGGAAATTGTATGGAATCCGTTCTTTCAGATTTGGCACTTGGAAAAAGGAAAACAGTTACAAAATGGAAACAATTTTGAATATGCTATTATTACCTAGTGCTATGTAGCTTTCCTTCTATTTCCACAGTATTTCTTCTCTTCTACTTGTGTCCTGGCAGAAACCAAATACATTTTAATGATCAGATGAGAGAGAAATTCACGCAAACCTTGTGGAGCTCAGTTCAGTAAATTTCTTACACCAATCTGGGGTTTAAAACTAGTTAGAGATCACAGATTTCCTCTCATACCCCAGAATTTAAATCCCTGATATTTTTCAAGGGAGATATAATTAGGGAGAGAGGATGTTCTAACTAAAGACAAGCCAGTGCTATGTGTGTGAGAGAGAGAAGAACTCTTCCTATACAAATAAAAAGCCTAATCATGTGCAATCCCTGGAGCCATGTGAAGCTGTATTGGAACCCAGAGGTGTTCATCCATACAGAACTCATTGTACGATCAGGGCCTCAACTGGCACAATGGGCACAGTCTCTATGGATGCATATTTGTAATCCTATTTATTCTGTAGAATTTGTTTTTCCTGGTCTCCCCTGTCCAAATCCCATAACATTTTTTTCTGCTTGCTCACTGTCTGCTGTCCTCTGCTCCATATTAATTGTTCTTTCCACGGGATTTTATTATTATGTTAATTTTATTTTGTATTTGTATTTATTTTTTTATTTTGCTTTTTACCCACTGGCTTCTCCTCAGTGGGAGTCAGATTTTTCAAACCCCCTAGTTTTGAAAGGGATTAGAAGTTAAACAAAACAAATTCACCCACTTCTAAATTCAAATTTCACAATCATAAGACATTTCTGCAGTTCAGGCTGCCTATATCTGACAGAGGCAGACTCGATAACATATACTGATAAGCAATGCTCTACACAAATCTCCATTTTAAAGATCTCCATGGATGTTTACTACCAAATAACTAAAAATGAGTTGAAAATAATCCCTTTTCTCTCTCAGCTCCCTCCCTCCATGCAATAATTCAATGGCCCGAAAATTACTCTTTTCCCAGCCTATTGGCTTTTCCTCAGTTCTTTGCGGCAGAGCTCAATGGATAGCAGGCTGGTTAACTCTTCCAATTCTACACTAGATTGCTCAGCTCAAGCTAATTCATTTCCAATTGTTTAATTACATTCCTGCAGCTCCACTTGGGTCCTGGCAAACTAATTAACCCAGCTATATTCACATATGGCTGGGGTTTCTCTGCAGTTGAAGCCATGTAGAAAATGTGGACATAGTTGTCTTCATGAATGCTGGTTAAGGTTCTACAAACTGCATTACATGCTCTACCTCGGTGGGTCCAACGCTTCCTTCTAGTGGTAGGTCAGAGAACGGCTTCACCCTTTAATGTTCTTCCACCCTCTAGTGATGGGGGAGTGTAATACAGCCTCTCTAAGATGGCCGCTCACTGCTGGCTCCTGGTCCCGTCTCTGGTTCTCTTCGCTGGGGCTCTTGCCCCTCCAGTGAATGGCCAGTAGTAGGTGTGTGAGGGCCCGGTCCCACCCTTGACTCCGGACCCAACCCAGGGACCCCACAAGTAGCAGCCTTGTGTTGTGGCTTCAGGAAAGTTGCTAGCTTTCCTGGGTTACTTCCTTGTGCCCCTTGACTTAATGTCTGTACCCTGCTCGGACAGGGGTCCTTCCTGGCCTCCTTGCCAGAGAAGGCTTTTGACTCCTGATAGCCCCACTGGGCGTGGTAGTGCCCAAACTAAATGTCCAGTTCAATCTTTCCCTTCTGGCAGAGTCTTTTCCTTAGGCCTCCAGGCCTGGGAAAGGTTCTTTGACCTCTTCAGGCAGGGCTTTTCCCTCCCCCAGTCTTTGTACCTGCAGGGTTCTCTTCAGCCAGCATTCTGCTTCTTTTCCTAAACCCTCCTGGCTCTTGACAGCAACTTGCCTGCTCAAACACTCTGGTAGCTCACCTCATTCTCACAAGGTGGGAGAGGAATTATTTAAGTTCAGCACCAATGTGGACACAAGAACTAATGGATATAAAATGGCCATCAGGAAGTTTAGACTTGAAATTAGATGCATAACCATCAGAGGAGTGAAGTTCTGGAATAGCCTTCCAAGGGGTGCAGTGGGGGCAAAAAACCTAGCTGGCTTCAAAACTGAGTTTTATAAATTTATGGAGAGGATGGTGTGATGGGACAGCCTACTTTGACAATTGACTGATCTTTGACTACTGGTGGTAGATATGCCAATGGCCTGTGAAGGGATGTCAGATAGGATGGGTTCTGAGTTATTACAGAGAATTATTTCTTGTGTGTCTGACTGGTGAGTCTTGTCCACATGCTCAGGGTTGAACTGATTGCCATATTTGGGGTCGGGAAGGAATTTTCCCCCAGGGCAGATTGGCAAAGGCTCTGGGGTTTTTTCGCCTTCCTCTGTAGCATGAGGGCTCACTTGCTGATGTATTCGCTGTACCTTAAAGTCTTTAAACCATGATTTGAGGACTTTCATAAGTCAGTCATAGGTCAGGGGTCTATTACGGGAGTGGATGAGTGAGGTTCTATGGCCTGCATTGTGCCTGAGGTCAGACTAGATGGTCACATTGGTTCCTTCTGACCTTAGAGTCTATGGGTATATCTACACTGCACAGTGAAGTTGACTTACTTAAAATCAACTTTCACCCGCCAATTTTTAAATGTTGCTGGAGCATGTACACACCACGCTTTTTGCGCCAGGCTCGTGCATCCACACTCGCCATGCTTGTGTTGACATTCAAAGCAGTGCACTGTGGGTTGCTATCCCACAGTGCAACTAGCCACGGTGGCTATTGGGATGAGTTTCATCATCCCATGATGCAATGCTCCTCCCCCCCCCTCGTCCCCCAAACAAACAGGAAACTTATTTTCGCACTGTTTGTTTATGCTGCACGCTTGCCATTGCTGCAGAGACATGAAGCCAGCTCAACTCTGCACTATTATTGTGAGTGTCACAAATACATCGTGGCTTATCATTGAGTATTTTCCAAGTAGAGCAAGAAGCCAGAGCATAGGCAACTGCGATGCCACTGAGGCTGCCCTGCTACAAGCCATCGAGTGGAACAATTCCCGATTTCTGCAGGCCGTAACGCATCATCTACAGTCTGTGGAGCGCCGGTTCTAGTCCCAGGAAACTGGTGGGACTGCATTATTATGCAGCTGTGGGATGATGACCAGTGGCTGCAAAACTTTCGTATGCAAAAGACCACTTTCATTGAACTTTGCACAAAGCTGGCCCTGTCCCTGAAGCGCGTGAATACTCACTTGAGACAAGCTCTGACGGTGGAGAAGAGAGTCGCTATCACTCTGTGGAAGCTGGCAACCCCCGACTGTTACCACTCGGTTGGGAATCAATTCGGAGTCGGTAAATCTATAGTGGGTGCTGCCGTGATTCAAGTGTGCAGGGCCATCAATAGACTTCTGCTACGAAGGCTAGTGACTTTGGGAAATGTGCAGGACATACTGGACAGGTTTACCGTGATAGGGTTCCCAAACTGCAGAGGGAGGCCATTTAAGGGGCGCACATCCCTATCTTAGTTCCTGCCCATCTAGCAACCAAGTACATAAACTGCAAGAGATACTTTTCCATGGTTCTGCAGGGCCTTGTGGATCACAGGAGTTGTTTCACTGATATGTATTTGGGGTGGTCTGGGAAGGTACATGACGGGCGCATATTTCGGAATTTGGGGCTGTTCTCTAACATGCAGCAGGGCACTTTCTTCCCTGACCAAAAAATTCACATTGGGGGTGTGGAAATGCCAATAGTGATCCTGGGGGATCCTATTTACCCCTTGCTTCCTTGGCTAATGAAGCCGTACACTGGACACCTTGACAGTGACAAGGAGTGTTTTAATAACAGGTTAAGCACTTGCAGAATGTTGTTGAATGTGTTTGGGTGTTTAAAGGCCAGATGGAGGAGTCTGCTCACTAGGCTGGACATGAATAAAAAGAACCTCCCGTCAGTGATATCTGTGTGCTGTGTTCTTCATAATGTGAGTGAAGGGAAGGGTGAGAGGTTCCCCCAGGGTGGGGCTGTGGAGGCAGAAAGACTGGCCGCCAATTATGAGCAACTAGATGCCAGCAATACGCTGAGAGCTAACTGTGGAGTGCTTTGCATTAGGGAAGCATTGAAAACCAGGTTCTGCAATGAGATGCAGGACTGATTTCTGTTCTTGTATGTTATTTGTCTTTGCTTAACATCCCCCCCCCATCAATATCAGTATCTTCCAAATCCCTCCAAAACAAGATATGATTTAATAAAGAAACGTGTTCAAATGATGCAAACTTTTATTTATGAACATTCAAGTCAGGGGAGGGGAAAGTGTTCATTCACAGTCTCAAGGGGTAGCGTGGTTTTTTGCAGACACCCCGCTCTCCTGCACCCTGCTCTCCTCAGTCTTCTCCTCCTCCTTGTCCACAGAGTCCTCATCATTGTCCATGGACTGTGTTCTAGTGGAGGTATCGATGCTGTGGGGCGGCACCATGGTGGGGTTGCCACCGAGAATTGCATGCAGCTCCTCGTAGAAGCGGCATGTTTTTGGCAAGGAGCCAGAACAGCTGTTAGTTTCCCTGCTGCACGTCCCTATTGTGTCCCTTCTCCAGAATGTCCTGGGATATCTTCTCATAAATGTACAAATTCCTTTTGTTGGCTCTGAGCTGAGCCACAACGGACTCCTTGCCCCAAACACCGATGAGATCTAAGACCTCTGGTCGACTCCATGCTGGAGTGTGTTTGGGCCTTGCAGTAGCCATGAGGAGTCCAGCGACAAAGCTCTCTCCACGCTAGCTGCACAGGAAATGAAAATTCAAATTTTCCCAGGGCATGATGGGAGGGGCCATTTCCGGGTAGCGTGACCACGTAACAGCAGAGCACGAATGTCCAGAGAGGTCACAACGGGGCATTGTGGGATACCTCCCGGAGGCCATTAACATCAAATTACGTCACGCTCTGTCTACATTGACGCAAAATCGGCCCAATAAAATTGAATTAGGCACTATGCCACTTGCGGAGGTGGTTTTATTACATCGAGTTTTGCCACGGTTTAAGTCGACGGAACTGCCGTACCAGTGTAGACGCAGGCTTTCGGAGATCGATGTAAGTGATGTTACGTCAACCTCCATCACCAGTGTAGACCAGGCCTGAGTCTAACTCCAGCCACATCCTTTCTCTGGAGGGGAGGCTTTTAACAAGTTCTAGGCGGGGCCTTGATTGGCTCCACACGTGTTAATTAACCTGGAGTAACCCCTGCTCAGCTATCAGGGGAAAAGGGACTTGTTGAGCCTGAGGCTGATATATTGGCCTTCTAGCACTCTCCGGTAGCCATGTAGTCTGACCCTGTCACACATGATACCTATGTCTTAGACTGTCTTATGACAGGACAAATAGAATTAGTAACATTTTTAACCATTTAAAACGCAATGCAGCTTTTTAAGGATACTTTAATCTATATGATAAGAGAATAAATGTGCAGTGTACTAAAGGTAAAATCCCATAAAAACTTAACCTGATAAAAATAAATCTCCTATACTGTCTTAACATATTTCTCATTCTCCAAACCACAACTGGTTTCATTTTAGAGCAAGCCTATGTTATTACAAAAATTAGGTGTGCTGGTATAACCCTCAAACCCTTTTTAGTAAAATCTGTTTAACAGTTGTATTGCATTTAATAAACACTTTGGAAGCAATTTCATTTAAAATTAGTATACACTTCACACATTTACGAATCAAGCTGTTTTTCCTAGAGATCTTAAATAACAGACATTCACATGACTATTTCTATAACTAAGCAAGTGGAATTAAATGACACTGCAAACCAAATTAATTGGTTGCTGCCTTTTCACTTCTAAGTGGACTCACTTAAGAAAACTTTTATAGCAAAGTTACTGTAGTTATGTGGCTTTTTACTCTAATGCAATACCCTAATATCTTTGGGTGATCAGAACCTCTCGCTCTGTTGGCAGAATGAAGAATAGATTATCTTTGCCTTTCATTCTCAATTTGTACAAAAAATCAGCAAAAAAGAAAACAGATAAAATATGCAGAGAATCAAATAAATGTTTCTGGTTTTACTGACGAAAAAACAAAACTTTTTTTGAGTCAGAAACTTCTGCCTCTCTTCACAGTCACACTGTCAGAACTGGGAATGTGAATTGTGACTAATGAGAACAGTCATAACATCTGATCGCAAACTGAGAGCCAGAATATTAGGTTGAACCTCCATCCTCTCTGAACATTGATCTCCTCTGTGCCTGTGGCATGTTGTCATTGTTCTCCACTTGCCTCCTTGGCTAAAGATTCCCTCTCTCAACATTTATATGTCTTGTCCTGTTCAAAGATGCAGTGGTATCTCAGGGAAATACATCCAAAGTGACTGAATGGGATTCCTGTTTGCTCTTGCAGCCATGGATAAACCTGTTAGCCCTGTTCATTGTTTCCTAGCATAAGCTGACCAACTAATTCACATTGCCATGTGAGGAAGGTTAGCAGATCAATTCTCCTCTTCCTTATTAGTATTGGGTAAGCAGACAGTTTTCCTATTATAAGGCTACAGATGAGTGCCTGATGAATCCTCCCCTCCATAGACAATTTTTTTCTAACTTATAACATTTTTATATTTAATATAAATATATAACTATATTTTATATATAAAAATCAAACTATCCATAAAACTTGTCATAGTACATAAACTTCTCATAATATATTAACCATTTGCTACTTAATCTTAGCTACACTTGAAACACACACACACCTCTCTCTCTCTCTCAATGGTTAAAATATAAATCAATTATTTGTATTAGAAATTTAAAAACACAATTTGTTTATAAAAATCCAACTAGTCAGATAAAAATTAAGATAAAGAATACATGAAAAATTCAGAAGTTGGGGAGGTGAAAGGGTGCATGCATTTTTAATAGGAGCATTCAGATACTTCCAAGGAAACCTAGCTCTTAGAATTTTTCTTGAATATTTCTTTTATGATATACAATTCTTTTCTATGGTGGCCAAGTTTATGATGTCTATGCTCTCGTCTTCAATTGTTGGACGCTTTTTGGATTTCCATTTTTGTAATACTATCTTTTAGCAACTATTAGTGCTCTGTTTAGCCAACATTTTCCAGATTAATTCAGCTTCCAATTAACATACATTAGGTTTAAAGTTACATATCTAGCTTGTAACACAATTTTATTTAATAGGAAAAAACCTATGGGTATAGGAACATTCCCAGAGCATATGGGTTGTTATCATCTCCTGGATCACAGCACCAGCATTTATTTGACTTAGTTGAACCTGTTTTGAACAATCAGAGAGGGGATCAATGCATCCTTCGTATGATTTTCTACTGGATTAATCTTAAATCGAGGTTCAAGGAACAGCTTGGAGCCCTGGCTAAAATACGTTTCCTTTGGTTAGCAGAGAATAATTGGCCTAGTTCCTCTTCCAGTTTCTTTTTTAGGGAATATGTGTTCAATTCAAATTGCTGGCCAGCCGTGCATACAGAGTTGTGCTAGGCTTCGGCAATCTGAGTAATATTTGGTGAAATGAAAGCGGTGTAGGTCAGTCAGGAGTAGTGTGGGCATCGGGGCCAAACAGATGAGAGAGAGGATGCTTAATAGGATGTTTCAGATGGATATATTGCAAGTCTCTTTTATGATAGGCAGAGGCCATTTCAGCTTAAATTTAGGAGGAAACGGTCTGGGAGTCAGGGGCATATAAGCAGAGGGCCTTCCTTTCTTCCCAGTGCCATATGCTTAGATTTTTAGAGCTAGAAGTTTTGCTTATGGTGGATATTGACTGATATATAACTCACTTTGCTTTGGTGCCTGGTATTTTCTGTAATTGATAGCATGCGTATATTTTGTTTTGTAATGATACATCATATTTTCCAATGCTGAGATGAAAATTTATACAAGATCTGTTTGGACCTGTTGATGGATCTCTCTGGTATTATCACATTTATAGCATTATCACAGTGTTGCTGTATTGACTAACATACATGTATTAAATGCCTAACAATGACCGGGTGAGCTGCCAGTGTGGAAGAGTCCATTGTTTTGGGATACATTCGAATAATTGTGTCGCGACAGGTTATGGATCCCCCAGAGTCAATAATCAGTCAGTTGGATAATACAACAAAATTTTATTAAGGAATATGGGGTACACGCTGTAATACTTAATACGTAGCTTAAATGGTTATCATATAAAGCAGGCAGAGAAACAGGCAAAGCAGTTACTTTTTATATCTCACCACTAGGAACAGAGAAGGAGTCGTAGCATATTATTCGGTACGGGCCGGCTTTCACGATTCGCGTTCAGAGTACGGGAACGGGAGAAGCGGGGCGGTCCAGGTGATCAGGCTGGCGAACGCTTTTCTCAATTTGGGCATGGGGCGTACCCCTTTTTTATACTAGGGAATGCGTTGCAAGTTTGGTAGCTTTGGATTGGGAGAGGGATATACATTAGTACGTGCCAGACTATGACGAGGCCTGTGGCCTTGGGTAGGCACGGGATACATAGCCCGTTATCGGTGGGCAACAAAGCTATCTGAGAACAACATAGGCACTGGGGTGCGTAGGCGATTTTCTTATGGGTGGGGGGAGGTAGCAGCATAACAACTAAATGCTGTAAACAACAGATGCAGCCTAATAAGGTCAGGTCACGGTTTTACTGTTGGCACCAAGTGGGTGGGGGTGCGAGGGGTGGGCATATGCTGGGAATTCTGCTGCAACAAATTGCAGCAGCGTTTCAGGCCAGATAGCTATTTGTGAATAAGCATCTCTCTGCATCTGGCCTCTCCATGTGATTAATTTATTCACTTTGCTCCCTGTAGTACCAGCAGGACAAGGATTGTAGGGACCAATTTTCTCAGACCTTCAGGATGAGATGCTAAATTGCAATATCCAAAGTTCAGTTAAATATGAACCTCTCTTGCTTTGAACACAGGGCCACATTCTTCCCAGTTTATACTCCATGAAACTTCGTTGACTTTAGTGGCATTGCACATATTATCAAAGTGGGCAGAATATGGCCCTGTGTCCAAACAAGCAGATATATTTTCTAAGAGGTGGCACTAGTAGATATAGTTTTGATCCATGTAATTTCTTCTAACTGCAGCAGAAATGGGAAATTTGGAATGTGTATAGAAGAAGCACTTGGCTTTCTGTAGTAAGCTACGTTATTTGGTTTAGGTCCTTCCAGCACTCCTATCTTTTATTGCAAAATCTGGGCTTTATCAAACTAATTAGTAATGCAGAGTATATGCTGGGCAAGAACAATCCCTTCCAAGACTGTACCTGTTGTTGAATATGAGAAGCACAATCCTGGAGCCTTAACATCCTTCCTATCCTGAGGGGACTCCATGCCTTGCAGGGTGAATTTCATTGACTAACATTAAGTACTTGTTAAAAACATGCTCCCTTCCTGCAGGACAAGTAAAATGTTAAGACTTTGGGACTGGAGGTGAAATGGGGGCAAGAGGAGGCATTTTGTTTTTGAGAAAAGGCAACAAAGAAAATATTTAATAATTTTTAAAGTAATTTAATTGCATAAACTTCTGCAGTGGATTTTAGTGCTTATAGTGTAAGATAACACACTGGTTATGCCTGTGCAACTCTAATTCAGCCCCTTGATGTATATGCAAGACTTCATACTCTTTCATTACATGATCATATACTATTTTCTACAGGATTCCTGCCTCCTTCAGTGCACGGCATGGACAGTGTTTAATGAATAAATCATGCTTGTAGACAGACTAAAACAAACTAAAAGGACTCCTGCCTTGGGCTCCCTAAAATTTGGAAGATTTGTAGAGAATTAGGCAGGAGTCTTCCGGCAGAGAAAGAATGGCCATTTTGTACTTTCTTCCTCAAAATAAACCCTTATTTTCTTTGATTTAACAACTAGATAATAACTAGATCTGCATTATCACTTACTTAGCTGTTTAAAATGTAATTAAAATATCTCTAATTTAACAGTTGTTCCTAAGCGTGTATGGTAACATTTTTTCAAACATTATGGATTAATTTTCCTTTCTGTTTTACAAAACCAGTGAAAAGCCAAATGTTTCAGTTACAATCTGTATGTGAAATCTCTCACATAGCACTACTTACAAGACACCACATTTTAATAATGCAGCTATGAAACAGTCTTACAATAGCAGAATTCTTAAAAAATATGGGTCTTGACAAGAGTTAGAGAATGTGTGAGCTCTTTTTAAGAGAGGCTCTGAAATTCATTCTGTGTGATGGATAATTTATAACATGCATATATGGAAAGGAAATGTCTATTTCCAAATGTCAGTTGTCTTAACAAAATAAAGTGCATCTACCATATATCATTAGCAAAATACTCATCAGTGAGGGAAGTGCGAGTTCACAATGCACATAAAGTTTGACAACTACAGTACTGAGTATTAAAATTTCCCCTGTCCTGCAGGTATTTTCCACTCTGCAGGGTGAATTGCATGGAATATGCTGAGTTCCTGTTAAGAACACATCCTCTTCCTGCAGACCAAGTGGACTTTTAAAGCTTCCAGGGTTGTAGCATTAGTCAACAAAAGAGCAAAAATGCTGACATTTCATTTTCCCAAAGCAAAAAACAAACCAATCAACCCAAATGTAGGCCCCAGTTTGCTACCCTTATTACTGCTGTTGAAGCAGCAATTTACTACACAAAGAGCTCCATGGATTTCAATGGGACTGCTCACAGATGGGCAGATTGTGAACTCGGTACTCACACTGGTGAGCAGTTATTCACAGCAGTGGTCCCATTGAACTCAGTAGGACTCCTCATGCAATTAACTGCTCACCCATGTGAGTAAGGAATTCACAATCTGGCCCAGACTAAGGTACTATTCAACGTGTGTAAGGGTAGCAAAATTGTGCCTCTTGGAGAAGGAATGACAACTGTACTTCACCATTCATGGCATATTGGGCTGCATTGCCAGCAGATCAAGGGAAGTGATTATTTCCCTCCGTGTAGCACAGTGAGGTCTCATTTGGAGTATTGTGTCCCATTTTGGACCCTCCACTACAGAAAGGATGTGGACAAATTGGAGAGAGTCCAGAGGAGGGCAACAAAAATGATTAGGGGGCTGCAGTACATGACTTATGAGGAGAGGCTGAGGGAACTAGGCTTGTTTAGTCTGCAGAAGAGAAGAATGATGGGAGATTTGATAGCAACCTTTAACTACCTGAAAGGGGGTTCCAGGGAGGATGGAGCTAGGCTGATCTCAGAGGTAGTAGATGACAGAACTAGGAGCAATGGTCTCAAGTTGCAATGGGGGAGGTCGAAGTTGGATATTAGGAAAAACCTTTTCACTAGAAGGGGGTGAAGAACTGGAATGGGATACCTAGGAGGTGGTGGAATCTCCATCCTTAGAGGCTTGACAAAGCCCTGGCTGGGATGTTTTAATTGGGGTTGGTCCTGTATTGAACAAGAGGTTGGACTAGATGACTAGAGGTTCCTTGGACTTGGTTGGACTAGAGGTCCCTTGCAACCCTAATCTTCTATGATTCTATGTTTAAAACTCCTTTTCTGTCTGATATCAAAGCATAAGAAGTTTCACCTTAAAAGTAATGTATATTAGAAAGTTATCAGGTTCTTCAGGTATTTTGAGTCTAAGTGCCATCTCAGCCTTATCTAGATTGTCACTATGTGATGCTATAAAACATTTGCGAATGTGTTAGCTAAATTTAGGCATCGAATTAGAGAGTAACTGCTGGATGGTAGATGGCCAGGACACCAGGACACCTACTCAGTTGTTCCTGTGATTTCATTTATGCACAATAGTTTCCCTGCAAAAAATTGCTCTCTGTTGAAAATATTGAAGTCCTTGCAAGTGCTACAGACTAGATGCCCTTCATTGGCCTATCAGCCTTAGGAAAGGTATCTTCTTAAGTAACTGAATCAAAAACCTCTAGTCCATATTGTTCTCTAGCCCATATTGTCAAATCTAACATTTGAAAATTTAACATTTAAATTCTCTAGCCCATATTGTCCTCTAAACCATATTGTCAAATCTAACAGATAACAAGTTTAAACACTTATACTGCTACAATTTTCCATGTGGTATATATTAGAAATTGGGACCAAGTTGGAAAATTCAGATCTGGAATTAGGTACAAATCCAGACTTCCTCAAGGCTTGAGGGTGTTTGGAGTCAAGGCCAGTTTTGAAATTTGGCTGTATTTTGGTAGGTATCATTTTGTGTTCACAATTAGTTCCAGGCATAAATGGTCTTGCTTTGCTTTCTACCAACTGAGTCCATAAATCAGTGTGATATGGTGAAGGCAGAAGGCAGTAGAAGAGTGCTGGATGGGAGATATGTGAGCCCCAGAATGCTCCGGGCTTTGTTCCCTGCTGACTCACTCAGAACCACTGGGGGCAATTAGGAGCAGCTGAGGCTGATTAGTGATCAGCCAGGTGCTCCATAAAAGGGCTCCGCCCCCAAACACACAGTGCACGAGCTGGAGGAAGTAGGAGTGCCGTGCCCGTGCCGTGCCGAGGAACGAGCTGGTGAGCAGAGCGCTGTGGTGGAGCAGTGAGGAGGAAGGTACCAGCTCCAGAAGCCAGAAAGACTGAAGGAGGGGGAAAATTAGCCCAGGGGAAGAGTGTGCCGTCTGGAAAGCAGTACCAGCAGCACATAGCTGCTTCTTATAGGGCCCCTGGGCTGGGACCCGGAGGAGCGGGTGGGCCCGGGTCCCTACCCCCTCCCTGTGGGAAGACGGGGTGACGGGCAACTTCCTGGCCCACTACAAGCAGGAAGGTGCGAGACCCACTGAGAAAAGCCGGCCATCAGCCACATCAGGTAAACATCTAAATGCTACCATCTAAGTACTGCCCATTAACTCTCGGTGCTGAACCATACCAACAAGTGAAAGTTGAGTTAAGGCCCTTTCCAAATCAAGCTCTGCTGAATTCTACTGTATTCCACTATATACGTAGGCCCAAATCAATACAAACTTTTTCAAAAGTTCTGGGAGCAGGTCTTTTAATTCCTAATATTTACACTCTATCTCTACTAGACCTATACTCTTTCCTCCTGACTTTCTAAAACTTATAATGCAGGCAAGTACAATATTCTGTTTAGTTAGGTGCATGATTTGGGGATTTTTTTGGACTACAGAAACAACTTTTTTGAATATTTAGAACAAAATGGGGTAGTGATATTCCTTTTAAAATGATTTGCTAAATAAAATATTAAGAGAACAATTGGGCAGATTAGTAAAATTCTGATATTATAATTTTAGAAATCTATTGGCCATTTATCAGTATGTGCTCCTTGAATCAAGGAGAGTAAGATCATCAGCTTAAAATTAAGCAGTAGCTGGGTGAAAATTGGAGCAAGTAGTTTGGAGTAAATAGATTGCTTCAATCTGCCTCCTGGTTTTTCCTTCTTAAAAAAGGAGTTTTTCCTTTTTAGTTCTCTTAGCCATAGGAACAGAAAATTATTTTGGACAAAGAGATAGACACAAGCTCTCTAGCAGGAACTCTAGAGCATTTCTTCCTACTAAAATTAGATAGGAAAATCTTTCCAGGGTAATGGAACAAAGTACTTTCACCTCCAGAGTTAATAGTGCCACCTCAGTAAGACTGAGCTCCTTTGATAGGAGGGTGTGACACCTGCCAGACATGCAATAGGCAATAGAAAGAGACTCTGTTACCCTATGAGCTGCCCAGTCAGCCATGGGAAAAGATGGGAGAGGACTTATTTACTTCTTTCTTCTGAAAAGAACTCCTTACCATTAACCCATTTGGTAAACAAACTGTTCTTTCTAAAACAATTTCATTTTGCCTCAGACTAAGCCTATGTCTACATTGATGGTGGCACAGTTGGCACTGACAGACTGATTCTGCAGGATTGACTGAGCGGCTGTGGAAAACTGCTCAATCGATCTGGAAGTCGATGCCACTAATCCACCCCCACCAAAAAGAGTAACACTGTATTGACAGGGCGGCATTTCCTGTCAGTGCAGTGAAGCAGAGATGCCGCGATAAATAGAAGTTAGGAAGTCGATGGGAAATACACAAACTACTCTACGTAGCTTACGTATCTCCCATTGACTGCCGCCGAATATCGCTGGCAATGTAGATATAGCCTAAGTCAACTTTCACCACCAATGTCAATGCTTCCAATCACCTCCATAGCATCTTAGAAATGCAATAATGCTAGGGATCAATGTTAATCCAAAAGTGTTTGCATCAAGCTTCCCTGGATAAGGATATATTCATGTAGGAAATGCATCTTACGGAGCTGTTCCATTCGGTGTGAAGCTGAATGCAGGTTAAACTGAACAAGTGGAACTTTATTAAATTCTATGGATTGCTCTGTCCATGTGGCTGAGCTGCTTACGGCCTTACTCCCGGTGTTGCCTGTTCCACTTGCATTCCATCAATAACAGCACCTCCAGGGAACATAGGTGCTCTGACTCCAGTTCTGCTGATCACAATATATCTTCCCTGTTTTACAAACATTTTAATATAAATATTAAAAAACAAATAATTGATGCCCAGACCCCCCTCCACCCTGTGTGTCTCTGGCTCACACATAGCTGAGTTGGAGTTTCATCTTTACCACAGACTCAGCTGGTTACACAGTTTTTTAGATAGTTTAGTCTCCTCCTCCTGGAATGCCATATCTTGCAAAGTGGGCCTTCAGTTTGCCAATCAGGCTAGGCATGAATAGTAGTGCACTGTAATCAAATACTGCTTTTCTTTGAAGATAAATAAGTCCTCTCCCATCTTTTCCCATGGTCAAGTGGGTAGCTCATATGGTAACAGAGTCTCTTTCTGCTGGTCTGTGGCATGATTGGCAGGTGTCACACCCTTCTATCAAGGAACACAGTTGTGTATTCATTTCTGGCCAGTAAACACACACTCAGTCATAGGTGTGCGCAGCACATTTAATTAGGGTGTGCACCCAGGGAATTTTTGTTAGGATGTGCACATTTTCATTAGGGTGTGCACTCAGGTATCTTTTTCAGGGGTGTCAAACTGAGCTCCGCCAGCAGGCAACATTTAAATTACCCACTGGTGGAATTCTCGCACATCCTAGTCGCCGCCGACAAATGCTGTGAGACAGTATTTCGGTGGCAGATCGCAGTGTGCTCTCTTCCACCGCAAGATCGTGTAGCTCCGTCTGCAGAGAAACCGCGCACTCTACACACTTTCGGCGGCAGCTTTAAACAGAGCAAGATGGCGCCGCGGGCAACATAAGAAAGGTTCGCAGGCACACCCCTTGTGCACGCCTATGCTCTCAGTCCTGTTTAAGGCAGCTGCCAATGCCCAGGTGTGAGGCCCTTAGTTTTTCCATGACATCCTTATGCAATGAGGCAGGGACAAGAGCTCTCTGTTCTGAAAATATAATTCCATCCTGCACAGTCAGCTCATCTTTAAATTTGAAAATATGGTTGTTCTCCTCTCGGAACTTGGCTTCTGTTTTCTGGCCATCCTGCTAGTATCAACTTTCTTGACTACCTGTAGTTGGATGTCCTTTACATAGCCTCTTTGATTTCCATGAGCTTTGCTGTTGAAACTGGGGGAAAGTGCAGCACGTTAATGGACTCAATGTCCTAATCCTCTTCCCCAATTCGCTGATGCTGGGTATCTATGCCTTGCTCAGGATGTAAACATCTTGGACAATATCTGATCTCTACTTGGTCATGCTGGAGGCCCACCAATCTCTTTGGAGCACTAAGAATAGGCTTTTCCATGATTGTCTTTGGGGTCTAATCGCACTGTTACTGGGTGGCCATAGGTGGACTGATGGAATCGCTCCACTCCAAATACCAGAGCCAGAAACTCTTTTTCTACTAAGTCATACTCATGTTCACTCTAACAGGGCTCTGTTGGCTTACAGAACCAGCTGCTCCAGCAAAAGAGCAACATCTAATCCTTTCTCCGATACATCACATTGGAGTGTCGGTGACACTTCTGGCTGGTAGTACTCCGGACAGGTGCATCCATGATCTTTTGTCATTGGTGACTGCCCCATCCCACTCAACATCCTGCTTTGTGCGCTGACATGGGTTCTGCTACTGCAGCCAGGTGGGGGCAGAAAATTGATAATTCCTATGAAGCGCTGTACCTCTTTCACCTGTACTGGACCTGGCATGTCTCTGGCTGCCTTAATCTTGTCATCTCACACTGAGTTATATTTTTTTCTGGTCTGAGTTTTATGTTCCTCCTGTCCCTCCCTCATTGTAGAAGTGCATGTAGTTTTCTGTTATGCTCTCATTCAGCTTCTGTATGATTGTTCCTTTCACCTACAATGAGAATATCATCTGCAATTATTTTCAGCCCAGGCAGTATTTCCAGTGCTTGGGTGAATATTCTCTGAAACACCTGTCAGCATGTGGAGCCATCTGTGGTGACGAATGGTGTTGCAAAGTTGAAGAGGAGGGGATAGGCCCCTATGTTACAGTCTTATGCACACTGGCTGTTACATGCAGAGGTTGTTAACAATCCGGACTCTTTATCCAGGCTTACATGCCAAAACCTATTCCTCACATTACAGACCATAAAGATTCTGGCTTTGGAGAGTTCTGCCAAGATGTCATCAGTTGTGGTCAGTGGATAGTGGCACCTTTTCAATGTATGGTTCGCTGGCTTCGGTCTATGCAGATACATAGTTCACCTGATAGATTCTTACCACCACCATTCTGCTAACCCAAGCTGTACCGTTCTCTACAAGTGCTCTGATATCCCTGCTCTGCAGACTTTCGTGCTCCTTGAATACTGGATGATACCGTGCCACTGTCATTTTCCTTTGTGGTAAGCATAAAGTTTCAACAGTGGGGTCTACTTCCAGTTGCAGCTTTCCTTTCAGGCATCTATAACCTTTGAAAAAAATCCCCATATGCTTTTAAAATGGTCATTATTAGCCATAGGATGCCTCCTTTGTTTCTTGTACTGCAGCTGTAAAATTTCAACAGTGCATCCTGATGAGATCCCTGGTTTGTATGGCTGTATTCCCCAAGAAGGGTCTGTGGTGCTTACCAACCACCACCACAAACTTCAGTTGGTACTTGTCTGTTGTTCTGGGGTTAGTTCTTATGTGGTCACATTTTCCTATAGACTGCATTATGCTCTCATTGTACATTATTAATCTGCTCTTTGTAATGGGTGTTTGTATTTCCAGTTCATCCCAAAGAATCACATTGTAGGAGTCCCAGCTACCCAGCTGAAATTGCACAAGGAGTTTCCCAATTAACTAGTTGCATACACAGAAGTTGGTATTGTCCATGGCTGATTTCCCATCCTGACAGCCTGAACCTTATATGCTCTCAGTCTCAAGGAGAAAGTCATGATGTCATCACCACTATCTGACATGCCAACACCCTCTTTTGTACAAGTCTGACCGACTCTTCTGAGGCCTTCCTCTGCTCTTACACATGCTGCTAAAATGGTTCAACTTGCCACATTCCTTGCAATAGTGTTCTAGTGCAGGGCACTTCTTTATGTGCTCATGCTGTCTCCCCCAGCAAATGCATCTTGCTGTAGGTATGGGACCCTGGCAACCTCCTCTTCTTTGCTGTTGTCTCACAGCATGTACTGTGTGGATGTTGTGCCTTTAAGGGCTTTCATCCTTTCCCTTGAGCCTTCTGCCGTTTTTCCCATGCACCTGGTTAATGTGAGATACCTGTGGGCATAGCTGATCCAGGAAGACAAATGATCCCAAATGCTTTTGACTATTCTATCCTGAATCAGGGAGTCTGCCAAGCCCCCAAATTGCATGTAGCAGCCAATGTGCGTAAGATTGTAACATAGGGGTCTATCCCCTTCTCTTCAACTTGGTCTCTAATGAACTGTCACTGCACAGTTTCATTCTGCTTTGGGGAGCTGTAGTTCTGTTGTAATAACTGGAGCTTATCAGGCCCACTCTAATTGTTAGTCTAACTGGTGAAAAGTGAGTCAAGGTTCATGAATTGTCACAATGACCTATTATAGAAAATTGTTTAAGAAAAGATGTAAAAAGGACACACAGACTGAATTAATTCAAACAGAAAGATTTTTACTAATACCACTCAAGGACTGTGTTAAGATTATGATTGGTAAAGAGGAGGGGTAGAGGACTGGAAATTAATGGTCCAAAATTGGTGCTTTGGAAATTAGGCCTAATTTCATGACAGTTCCATGGCTCCTGCTGCCAGCTGCTGCACTTCAAAGAACTCACCACCAAGATGCTGCCACCCCGTTTCATTAGCAAAGAGTGACGCTAAGTGCAGGTTAAACTGAACCAAGAGTAACTTTAATAAACCCAGGGCATTGCTATGTCCCTGTGGCTGAGCTGCTGCCAGACTAACTCCTCTGTGTTCTCTGTTCCATGAATGTCTCATCAAGTAACAGACTCTTCAGAGAACCTGGTTCCTTTGACTCCAGTTTTATTGATCAAGATACAAAGACCTCTAACTACTTTTGGTATCCAAATAGAATAAGATTCTTCTGATCCTGGAATACCAAACACTTATATTTCCCAATACTTTTTGCTTTAAAAAATCCATCAGTCTTAAACATGAACAGAGGATGGAGCTAATAGTTGCACTTCTTGCACAGCTCTACAGATATCAGCTTTGATCCCTGGTAAGTAATTTCTAGACCAGAAATTTAATTAAGTTTCCTTACCACAAAGAAGTTTCAAATGGAAACTCTTCTTTCCTTAGGAGTTCTAGGCACAATACACCCTTGGACACCTGAACTAGTTCTCTCAGCTGGTTAGAGAACAGAGAACCTGGAGACTTCTGGAAGCTGTAGTTTTTATTTGTATGCAGCATAAAACAGTTTGCTGAATAGGTACCTTAGACTATAATTCCCAGAAGCCTCCATTTACCACGCATAATGAAATCCAAAAGGAAAAAAAACTCATTGATTTGAATAGGGCCATAATTTCAGCCCTTATTCTTTTGAGGCAGCTGCATGGACAGGGAAAGATTTCACACCTTGATACCTGAATTATTTATTTACATATGTGGCTGCATATACAGGTCCTTTAAAGCACACCGAAAATTGAAGTATCTTCCTGAAAATTTAGTGCAATTACATGAGAGAGCAATGAAAAGTTAATTAAAGTATTCCATTCACCAATACGGAAATATAGAATAATAGAATCCAATTTCAAGCATGTGTATTTGAGTATACAAGGAAAACAAATTTTACATTCACACATATGAGTGTTAGTTTCAGAAATACATAGGGAACTGGGGAGCAGAAATGATACCTAACCGTTCAATCATAACCAACCAATACAGTTTCAATTACACACTTGTCTTTACTGAGAAGTAAACATGCAACACCACTGTAGCCTTGTATGCTGTGCCTTGGATTACCTTACTGGTAATTGTAAGAATATAAAATTAATGACTTTGTACTGCCCTCAATGACCTAACTCCTAAGGCTCCATGGACAATACCTATCATATTATGACTATGTGAGAAATGTACGTGTGAAAGGGGGTCAATTTTTATGAATTTGCCAGTGTGCCAGTTAGATTTTAAAGCTGAAATCTAACAATTGGGTTTGCCAGTTGGATAAGTGTTAATGGAATAATCCCTTTTTATTGAGTTCAGGGAAGGTTAGCTTAATAACTTTAATGCTGGGTTCTTTTCAGATCAACTTCTAACTTCAACAGCATTTCTCAGATCAGGACACTTGCTTATTCTTAACCAACCAACATGTTTTTAATTCACCCAGAACCACGTTAATATAGAATCAACAATTAATCTCACAAATGTAAACACAACCAATGTTCTAAGTATGTACCACACACCCACACTTACATACACATACTCTCACACAAATTTCAGTCTTGCAAGCAATTATCATAGACTAGAGTGAAGGCACAGCAGTTATATCAAGGAACAATGCAATTTTCCAAGATTTCTTATTACATTTATTTCTGACCATCAGTTCTCAATTTTTTAGTACGTAACATTTATCACACTTCCAAGAATGCACTTGTCTTTAAGACACTTTGAAGAGTGGTTAATACAGTTTGAATGGGATTGGTCCAAATGGTTTGGAACATTAAAAGCAATTGCCTAAAGTTATTGTTTTCAATCTTTCTTGGAGTTTGCTTGGATTTATAAAGGAGTTAAAATCTAAAATATGTTTACTTGAGGTCTCACTAGAGAGTGTAGACTTCACAAGATAACTTTCAGTTATTTATATTAAAGAAATAGAAGGGAAAATCCAATCTCTGAAATGAAATCTCACCACTTCTTATCCACTTAACCCTGGAATGTGGGACTGTCCTTTTCACATAGCTGATCCAGGAGTTGGTCACGCTTAGGATTCTTGAGCTTGTTAGATTCAGTCAACTCTCTAAGCACAATGTAACCTCAGTTTTATACACCCTAGTTTCAGGGCTTGTTGGAGGGGGCCACCCTCTGATTCCTATTGACATGTGCCAAGTGGATGCTCAGGGCTGGGTTACGTTGAAAAATTACATCAGCATAGCTATGTCACTCAGGGGTGTGTAATTGGGAAGCCCCCTTTTAAACAATTTTTCTTAACATGCTAAAGTTATACCGTGGCTTATATCTTTCAACATTCCTTCTTCCTTGTACCAGACACTTCCTATTACTTCTAGAATGCAACAATTATTTACAATGAAAACCAAAAATCTTCTAAATTTGGAGGTCATACTCCATACATTCTTTGACTGTACATAAGCATTTCAAATTGTTTAGGATTTACAGTAGAACAAGAGAGATTTTCCAAATATAGAAGGATGTAGATCTGAGTCACAAGTCATACAAATGTGCATCTTCTAATTTGGGGTGATGAAAGACAGATTATCCCTGCCATATTTGGCTTACAAGAAAAACCATGTATCGTGTATAATTTGGGGGGGAAATCATGTGGCATGGATTTCTTGGGATAACACGTAGTTTACCCAATTTGATTTTCAGTCTCATAGCCACATGTCTAATTTGCTTAACTTGCATCTTCCCCTGCTGTCTCTTGATCCACTCAATGTGCAATGGGCCACTTTGCATAAGAAAGCAGTGTGTGACCTTGGCTTGATGACATGAAGTTCTTTCTATCTAGGTTGGGAGGGAGAAAAAGGTTTATCCATAAGCAAATTATGAGAGATTCTTGCCATTTTCGTTTCTGTTCCTGAGCAGAGAAACTCCCAACTTTGGCTGATCTGTGGGTCCTGAGACAAAGTATCTCACATGATGTGACCCATTTTCTTATTGCCTTTACTTCTTAGGTGGATCCTATTTTGAGATAAATAGAGGTGAATAACTTTTCTAATTTTTGAGGGCCAGAACGAATCAGTAGTTGTTAATCATTCAAGGCACATCTGTGCTATACATCCCTTAGAGAGAAAATATGGAATATAGTGATTTATGTAATATTAAATATCCTTGACTTTTCTAAATGGAAACCACCTCTCCCCAAACTGGTGATGAAATAATTTTAGAGCTTTGTAAAGAGCAGCAACTCTGAGAGAGTCTCAGAAAACTAAAATGTTTTGGCTGAAATGCAAAAACAAAAGTTATCTGGTGTTTTACTATAATCTCCTGATACTGATGATTGTTTTTAAGAATTTTTACTATTTACTGTAATTGGCCATAAAGAGGTTTTTAGTTTCCAGATAATTGAAGTATCTTAATTCACGAAAACGTAAGTGTTTTTTCACAGTTGAATAATTGAATGAAAATGGATGGACACTTATCATTGTTAATAATGTATTATAGCAAATGTAGAAACAACTAGCACCATTACTGTGGAAAATGTAGAAAAGATTATGATTCTTGTCAATTAGAATAAATTTATCCAGTAGCAAATAAGGCTAAGTTGGAAGAAAATAATGGATAGTTATTACAACATAGAAAACTTCATTTAAATAAGACGTATGTATGGTTGAAAGAATATGTCAATGGATTCCAGCTAACAATGCAAAAATTTTACTTTACAAAAGTGCTACAACTTCCAAAAAACCTTATTACCTGATCTAAGGCCTAATGAAATCAATCAACTTTGGATCAGGCACAATAGTTTTAGAAATGAACATTTAAGGCATCCAAGCAGAACCCCACTGCCATATAATCACTCACTCACTGTCACTTCACCCAATTGACATCATTAATTAAATGTTAACCTTACCTCCCAATTCTGCAAAAATAGATGGTCAAAATAACAAATTATTAGATTATAAAATTCTTTTTCTTATTTAGAGATCCATTTTCAGTACACTATAAAGCTAGCATATACTAATAAGGAACTAATAACTATTAGGAAACAAAAAACAAAGCAAAAGAGCCCTACACCTTAGTTGCTACACAGTATAGTTAAAATATGAATTTATAATATACTCTCACATAACAACCCCACCATATTACCTGCACATTTCATAATGCTTCTGTTGATGGTCTAGGCCACCAACTCAGCACACTAATTCCAGTGTCACATATCAGTAGCAGAGCTCTCCTAGCACTTTGCTCTAGACATCCATCAGCATTACCTCCAGAATGTTAACCTCCAGTTTTATAGTCAACCTTTAATTTAGCATAGTGATTAGCAACTACCTTTCTTTTAATGAAACCATGTAGGAAAAGACCCACGAAACAGATGACTGATGCTTTCCTGGTATTGAAATGCAATCTAAAACCACATTTTGTCTCTTCCTCTCATTACGCAGTGTCTTTTGATCCAAGTTGTTACTAGCTGGTAAGGAATAGCTGGTGAAGTCAGTCAGTTCAGTTTGTTTTCATTAAAGTGATGTTAAAAACAACACCTTTTTATCACTCTGAATACTGTGTGTATCAGGCTTGATTTTTAAAACACAGTCTAGCTGTCTATTCAAAGTATTCCTTTAGTGAGGTAATAATTTTGCCAAACGTTTCAGAGATTTACTGGTGATGTAAGTATAATGTTAGTTTGACTTGGTGCCCAGAAGACCTTGAAACATTTTAACTGTTATATTAATTTAATTGAGCTGAACTGAAATACTGTGTCATTTCAGATTGTGAATCTTTACATTAGCTTAATATGTAAATTCCTTCATTAGCTACTTCTTTAAAATGTTTACCTCAGACATGTCAGGTGTTAACTATAAATGATTTTTATGTTAGTGTTCTTTTTCTGGGGGGATGGGAGGATAATCAGGAATAAGGGTTTAGGAGTTGTTCAACAGGAAAATCAATACGTTATAATGTAACATGCAGGTGCATATTTGTCCCTATGCCTGGGGGAAGGACTGAGCACAAATGAGAACACAGAACTTGTCTCTTTGAACAAAGTTCACTAAAGCATAGTGAAGCAAGCACCAGCCTGAGGGAATGCACTACATGATGGTGGTGGGTTTTTATTTTATTCCATATACACTTTAAGTGAAGAGAGAATTGATTTTACCCTTATATTATGGGAAAAATTATGAGCAGAGCGCTATGATGATTGTATTAAAGGGGGAAGATTAATGTTGGTTTCTACTTTTCATCACTCCTGAGAAACAGTGTGCACTTACATGGCAGCATAGTTAGAAATATTGAAAATCCTCCAATTATAACACCTTTTTGTTGAGAATGGATGTATACATGGAACAGTAAATTGGGTGACTCACATACAGAGGGAAATGGTTATTTTTCACCCCCTGACATGAATTCTTACTTATTCCAAGCGAGGAACATGGCAGGTAGTAACCACCATTCATTTCATGTCTCTGTCTGCTCTCCGTGTCATCTGCCGAAGCCCCTCTGAAAGAAAGCATGATATAATGTTAAAGTGGAAAACAGAGTCATCTTCTCAAAAAGAGGAATAACTATTTAAAAATGATGAACTAAAAAGTGTTTGGCTAAAGAAACAATGGAGAGTGAGAATGATCCTCTGTATAAGACACTGAGATAGGACTCAGTGAACGTAGGTTCAATACCCAGGCTGTGCTACAGAATCCCCATGTATTGCCTACCAAATCTTACAGTGTCTATAGCTCTGGGGTTCTCAAACTGGGGGTTGGGATCCCTCAAGGGGTCATGAGGTTATTATGGGGGGGTGCGTTTGTGAGCTATCAGCCGCCAGGCATGCCGTGGCTGTGGCTGTCAGCCCCGGGCATGGCTGACAGCCAGAGCCCTTCAGAGCTGGGTGACCGGAGAGCGCTGGGTGCTCTGAAGGCAATGCCACGCACAGCAGCAGGGAAGAAGTAAGGGTGGCATAGCAGGGGGCGGGGAGTGGCCTGGCATGGGAGGGGTTGTCACTTTTTTTGGAGGGGGTTGTCACAGCCTGAAATATTTTCAAAGGGGGTCCCAAAAAAAAGTTTGAGACCCCCTACATCAGTAAAATGAGGACAATACAACTTCCTTTTGCCCATTCTTTGTCTGCCTTCCCTATTTATACTGCAGACTCTTCAGTGACTGAATCTTATTGTTTGGACATATCGTGCCAATCTTAGTTGGAGACCTCAGGAGGTTATTGCAATAAAAATCAGGTTAAAAGTCACTGCTGATCCATTAGGATAGACGAATCAATGATGCAGTAAATAACAGTTTATCTTTACAGCAAGTTTTGATTTGGAAATACATCCAGGTCACAGAGGTTAAATAATATTGACAGGTAGTTTAAAGTATGACATTGAATGGATTTCAAACCACGCTGTGTAAGAAAATCAGAGGGAAGTTTTTAAAAATAAAGTTGTTTGCAAGTATTGGGTACAAATGTGATCACAGCTAAGAAAAACTGCTCTTACTGATTGCTAGAGTGAAGTGAGCAACTAAGAGCGGGGGCTTTGGTGGCAGCAGTAGTGATCCTTTTTTATCTGTTTCTGGTTTGGAGAAGTTGCTACGTATGGTTCCCTGGTATATGTTTTTAGTGATGTGACAGGCCTCTGCATCCAAAATAAATAGATGCACATCACTGCAAGATATTTGAAAAGAGGAATCTTTATAAGCTATATCTAGTCCTTGATATGTGAAATGGCTTCCACTGAAATCAGTGAAAGGACTGTAGGTGATAGATAGGTAGCCTATATTTAAGAGGAAAGTAATCTGTATTTCTGCTGAATGTCTACAGAGCATATTTTTACCTCAGTGTACCAAGTTTTGTGTACACATCATTTTTTATCCTTGTAAATCCTCCCCCAGCCAACATGCTGTAGGTATTGTTCTTCAGGCGTATAGTCTTTGAGACAGGGACAAAGTCTACTTCTCTTTTTACAGCACGTAGCACAATAGAACTTGATTTGGGCACTACTGAAAGGAAAACAAATTACATAGTAATAAAGGTAATTATCAGTCTAGCAGAAAATTCCTGTGCTAGAGAATATTTTCTAAAATCCCTTTTCTTTTCAGTGCACCTTAATAAGCTTGGTGTAATGAGCAATCAGTTGGCAGCCAGGGTTACTTTAATGGACATCACCAAACTATAGTATGCCTTCACCATCTGCTACATCCTCTAATTACAAATAAGAACTTTATTCCCTACTGCATCATACAAAGAAATGTGATTTAAAAGTGCATGTTAGTTACTCAATGCAACATGCGTCTGTTGTGTTCTCTCAGTTTGGGAGGAGTGAATACTCTTGCCTGAGAATGGCTGTAAAGGGAAAAGGTGTACAATCAGATAGTTAGAACACTGTGTATATATATATATATATATAATTTTTTGCAGCATTCACCCTATTTAAAAGGACAACTCTGCTTGCAACCCAGAGGGAAATGCTATTTTTCAGATTTGTGATTATTTTAGAAACAACAACTCAGCACTGCAAAGGCTTAGGCACTATTTCAGGAAGCACTGCCCTATCCCACAGAAAAAAAAAATCCATGGGCCCAGAAAGTACCTAGGCCTTGGACAGGTGTGTGGCAGAGTGTGCATACAAGGAGATTTCTTCCCACTTGCACACCCCGCACTGGGGCTAGGACCATCAAGACTCAGTGCTCCTGGCAGCACAAGAGATTCCTTCCCCACATGCACTACTGGGGACTTAGAACATTCCAAAGACACCAGGAAGGAGGGTTGACCATTTGGTGCCCCATCATTCTCAGCAGGGCAAAGCTGTTGTGCCAAACTGAGCAGGCAGTGAGCTAAGGAGTTCCAGACCCTCTCCTCAGAGTTATTTGCAGAACTTTAAAAATGAAGTACAGTACAACAGGGATTTTTTCTGACTCTAATTCTGGAAGAGGTTATGGTACAAGTACAACATTAGAGTTCAGGGCTTTCTGGAATTCAATCTGAGGTCTGACACCAATTCCTTCTGTGGCTTGGGTAGGTCACTTAACTTTTCTGATAGTAACACATAATCCACAGGGATGTTGTAAGGAGTAGTTAGTCCAAGCTTGTAAATGTCTTTGAAGATGGAACACACTGTATAGCTATGAGAGGTCTTGAATATTAATTTCCAACTGACTTCATATACATTCTCTCACACAAGAATATATGACTTCAGTGGGAGCTGAGGGTGCTCAGCACCAATAAAAACTAGGGCCTGGCCTACACTGTTGCCGGCGGTCGACGGGAGATACACAAGCTGTACCGTGGCATCTCCACAGCACTGTGTCAATGGGAGATGCCCTCTGGTTTACACAGCATACCCTTTTTGGGGCGTGGGGATGGATTTATGGCATCAACCGGACAGCACTTCCGGGATCCATTGAGCAGGTCTCCACAGCCCACTCAGTCGATCCCGCTGCATTGATCCTTGCAGCCCCAGCAGTGTACCATAGCATAAGACCACAATGCCCATGTGGTTGACCAGGAGGAGGCTGCCTTTTGGCTCAGTGGGAAGAGCTGTGTACTGCCTGTAGATCATATAGCTCCCAATCACGTGTGGGACTCCTTCATAGTAAGGCTACACAGTAGATGGTGGAGTCTTTGCATTTGTGATATGCCGGCTGTTGGCTAACATTTTCAAAGACACTAAGGGATTTGGGTGCCCAATTCCCATTAAAATAAATGGGAATAGATCCCGTATGCAGCTCATCCATATTCTCTGACCACTTTCTGATAGACAGGATGAAGATGAGACAGGCTTCCATAAACACCTCCTGCAAAGGGAGAAATATAATAGAAACATAAGTCTGAAGCATCTGTTTCTTACTTTGTCTCCCACCCCTCCACCCCACCCCCTCTGACTAACCTCTGTCTTACCTTCATTTAATAATCTATCATTCCCCTGTTTGGCTTGTAAAACCATTTTATACAGAAGCACAAGTAGTGAAAAACCTTCTGGCGTCTTTCAAGATTTACTGTTTTTCCAATCAGAGAGGTAAGGCTGAAACCTCTCTTGTGGTCTCATGCTGGGAAGAAATGAGGGAGATTCAGCATGACAGGTAAAATGTGTGAGAACTGCATGCAGCATGTATTGAACAGAAAACATGTGCACCACTGAAAGACGGCATGTGTAGCAGTTTGTCCTATAAATCATGTTTTATTCTGTATAGAAAAGAAACTGCTCTGTGTGTACTGCCAAGGACTCAGGGTATTTCCTCAGGCATATTCCCATATCAAAATCCTAGTTCATTTTAATTTATGAACCTTTTACATGTACAGAAAGAACTTAACCAAACCTTGGAAGCCAGGAGGGTCTCAGATTTATTGATTTTAATTTCAGGTGGGACCATTGTGATCATCTACTTTGACCTCCTGCTATAGCATTTCACCCAGTAATTTCTGTATCAAGCCTAAGAACTTGTGGTTGACCTAGAGCAGATCTTTTAGAAAGGCATCTGATCCTGATTTAAAGAGTTCAAGTCTCCTGGAGAGCAACTGCAATTTCAAGAAACTTCAAAAGGTCCACAATATTGTAGACAGAATACTCTCTAACTCCTATGAAATTATCAACTTATCAACCCAACAAGTTGCACAAGCCTCCCTTAGCCACTCACTCTGCCCCTCCATCATCTCTTCACAAAGCCCTCTTTTTTATATGCAAAACTATCTTCCTCCAAGTTGCTCAGTTATTAGTTTTTATATCTTGTCTTAAAATTTTAATTACATCTTTAGTTTATGATTGTTCCTCTGCGTCATTGTGATACCTTGTGTGAACATGACCTTGCATCATAGTAATTTTAATACATCTACTGGACGTATTTATATTCCTGTAGCACCTTGGAGCCCCAGTCATGGGCTAGGATCACATTGTGCTAGGTGCTGCACAAACAAAACAAAAAGATAGTTCATGCCCCACATCTAAGCAGATTACTAAAGTAAATAGACTATTTCCCAGCAGTTTCCTATAGTGGCCATATTGTTCAGGTCATTAGCGGTGGAATGCACATTTTATTTTGCTAAAGTTACCATAGGAGCAAAGAGCAACTTTATTTCTGAAGAGGTTTTGAAGGGACACTAACAGCCTCTAAGTCTTAGATCTGAATCTAGATTTGTGTCACTGTTGACAATGGCCATTACCATCAGACTAATATTGGGTATCCCACCCTGTGTGAAACAAATGTATGGTTGCAGTCTAGTCATTAACAGGCTTTTGTCCCACATAACAATAGGACTAGTCTTAGCAGACAGCTCAAGTATTGAATGAACATGAAAACTGAAACTCATCTTTCCCCTTTGAAGACTAAGAGGCATTGCTCTATGCCATCTGTTGTAAGACCACCATTTCCAGAGCAGACATTAGGGGACCTTCCACCAGCGATGATGGCATTAAAAATAATGAATGAATGACAGTGACTGCATTAACACATGAAATAGTCACTATGCTGAGTAAAATAACACTCATTCACCATAACACAGATATTTTCTATATGGTAAGTGGAGTGTCTTATAATTTTAAGAGCTTTTAGATTATTATTTTGTAATAATGGTAAGTAACTGGAAAAATTGCTGTGGTGCCACGCATGCATGGAAGGTTCATTAGACATGAGAAACAGTGGTCCTTCCTGAATGTAAACAAATATGTTTGCATTCCATTGGGGAAAAAACACCTGCACTAACTGAACTCCAGCATTAATAAACACAGTACTGTTTTCTTTTTGTGAGCAGTTCAGTTAAAATAATGTAGTGCAATCAAAGTTGACAAGTGAAAATATTCAGTATCAGAGGGAAGCAGTATTTCACAGCTTTTACCTTTCTTCTTTTTGTAACATGCTGCTTGTTTGCTCTAGTTCAGTGGCTTTGCAAACTGATTTCAAAGTTCTTACAGCTGATGCCTAATCCCTTCTATAGTAGTTTACTGGAATTTATATCATTTGATTTTACTCTAGCAAAAAGAGAATCTGATCTTTTGATTCCTCATTGTCTTTTAACAACACAATACTGAAGCTTTTCTTAGGGGAATCAAATTGTGTTCAGACTTCTGCTGTTTTGCTAATCATAAAATTGAACTGTAAAGCTAAAAAGGCATTTCTTTCTTGTGAGGGATTATTTTTCTTTTTGTTTTTGTTCTTTTTGAGGTCAAATCCTGCTTGCCTTACTTACACAAGACTTCAGTTACATGAATAAAGTTAGCAGGATTTGACTCTTGATGTTCCTAAACTGAAATGTTGCCTTTAAATATTCTGCAACAGATACACGATATGTGAGTCAAGAATATATCTAGTTTAGGTTCAACAGCTAGCTAATATATTCTTCTTAGCATTGCACAGTAAAGAATGTAACATAAATGAACTAGTTGTAGAGAAATACATACAGAAGTGTTCCACCTAACTTAGCTTGCTGCACGGTGCCTGCTCTTACAGAACCCTGTAATGTCCTAATTTGCCAGCTTGAACAGAGTTCATGTTAGTTTTTCCATTCACGTTATGATTGTACTTTGCCCTCCTTAAGAAAATCAGACCTAGAAAATATTTCCAGGAACTAACAAAATTATCTTAAGAAATAGGTTTTAAAACTCTTTAATAAAAGGGCACCACTTTCTTAATCATTCCACCTATTAAGGGAATTCAGGTACAAATTATATTTAAATTAAATTAAACTTGCTTAAAACATTGTTTGAAGATCTAGGTTGAGCTGATTATTAGATGATATTTACATGTTCTATTTTCTAAGGACATCAAGTTAGTATTTGTCTGCAAAACTGGCTGCAGCAAGATTCAGAAAGGTAGATTTAGAGTTGTCAGTTTTAGACAAACCAGCTATTACAGAAGTGAGTGGCTAAGATTCTGTGGCCTGCAATTTGCAGGAGATCAGATTAGATGATCACTTTAAAGTCTATGAGACTCACTTTGTTCATGTGTCACAGAAGTGGCCTTTGTAGTTCTCATGAATATGTTTAAGATTAATTATCTCTTTTTACATTCTGCATTAAACATTTGTAAAGATTTTCAGAAGTTCAGAAAAGTAAATATGCAATAGAGTGATTGCTGGGGTAGCAATCACTATAGCTAAGGTTGCAAACAAGTCTGTCTCCCAGAATAGCTTACAGTTGTTGCACTGAATTTTCCTGCAGGATTTTGGCAACTGAACACTGGGTGACTCAACAGAAAAGCTGTCTCAGTCTGCTACCTTGTTACAAAGCTGAGGTATGAGATGCAGAGAGAGGCAGCAGAGTTGTGCAGAGAATTGAAAGTAGAGGATGAAAAACTTGAATTTGATACAACAGGTGAGAAGAGGCCAGTGGACAGATTTGAAAAGGGACCTAGCTGACATGGGCCAAATGGCAGGTAAAGATGATCAGGTCAGCAACACTTTCTGAATGTCCTGACGTGGGGGTTGAAGATGGGAATTGGGTAGGTAAGAGAGGAAGTTGAATTAGACAAGACATTACCACATAATGGACCAATGTATTTGCAATGCAGACAGAGAGGAAGGGCTGTGGTTTTAAATGAGGTTGAAAAAATGTCTGCATTATAAAAATATTATTTCTCTATATCATTGTATAGCTATGGAGAAATCTGCAAAATTCAGGATAGTTACAGATCGTAGGTTCTGTTCATGTGATTTGGTCTTACTCTATTGACAATCTGTCTTTTTGGTGAGTTTCCCAGCAAACGTCACACATCTTTGAGCAATGGTGTTTTCAGCCTCTTATCCCATTTATTGTTTTTTGCTTAAACTGTTTTCAGGCAGTACATGATAATGAAATACATAAATATATTCTAGCAATTGTGTTTACAAACAGATGCAAGAGTCTGGCAGGATGGATCATTATTTTGTGGTTCAGACATTACTAATTAACACCAGGAGTTCTGTGAAATCAACTTGAAATCAAGTTGAAATCAATTGTGTACAATCAAATACTCTGCATATCTAATGGTAATAACAGAACTAACTCTCTCTCTCTCTCTCTCACTACTGTGGCGAGGTGGGCCTGTTTGGCCCTGTGGGTCTGCACTCCCTTCAGCTATGCCAGTGTGTGGCTGGGGGGGCCCGGTCCCGCCCTCTACCCCGACCGAGGGACCCTGCGAGGAGTAGCCTCAAACAGCTTAGTCCACGGGCTACTACCTTCCCTAGGTCGCCTGTCCACGGCCCCCCTGCTTGTGGTCCTCCTTCAGGCTTTTGAGGCCGGCGTCCCCTGGCTTTGCCTGGATGGGCTTCTCCTTCACTCCCGTGGCTGGGTGCTGTCGCAACACCCACCCTAGCTCCACGCCTTGTAGCAGCTTTACTCCACTCTGCTCTGCTCCTCCACTCAACTCCCTTTCAGCTGCCCCTGCCTGCCTGAAACAGAAGCTTTTACCTGCTGTGGCAAGCTCCTTAATTGGTTTCAGGTGACCCAATTAACCTGGAGTAACCCTGGCTGTGTTACCCAGGGAACATGGATTTGGTAAGCCTGGGACTGATATATATGCCTTCTAGCACCCTCCTATAGCCGTCAGGGCTGGCCCCATCACACATCCTCCCCCCATGCTCAACCCACCGGGTTGGGCAACTTAGGACATCATACAGTGAACCCGGGAAAGGCCATCGGCATTCCCGTGGTGACTGCCCGCTCAGTGTTGTATGGTGAACTGGAAAGGTTGGAGGGACGAGAACCACCTGGACACCTGTGCATTTTTCTCCCTGTTCCAGTGCATCCAGTGGAGGGGAGCATGATCAGTCACGAGGGTAAAGTGGCGCCCCAGTAGGTAGTAGCGGAGCGCTTCCATAGCCCACTTGACAGCGAGGCACTCCCTTTCCACAGCTGCATACCTCTGTTCCCTCGGGAGGAGTTTCCTGCTGAGGTACATTACTGGGTGTTCCTTGTCTCCCGCCATCTGTGATAGGACCATACCCAATCCCACCTCAGAGGCATCGGTTTGCAGAATGAATTATTTTGTAAAGTTGGGGGCGAGGAGTATGGGGTCACTGCAGAGGGCCATCCGTAAGTCTGTAAAGGCTTCTTCTGCTGCAGTGGTCCATCGTACCATATCTGGGCCCCGGGCCTTTATCAGGCCCATCAGGGGGCTGGCTCTGGAGGCAAAATGCGGGATGAATCGCTGGTAGTACCCCACAACACCTAAAAACGCTTGGACCTGCTTCTTCTGGTTTGGCCGGGGACAATTCTGGATAGCCTCCAACTTGTTTAGTTGGGGGTCTCACCACGCCCCTCCCTACAATGTATCTGAGATATCTAGCCTCAGCTAGACCTATGACACACTTGGTGGGATTGGCGGTGAGGCGGGCCTGCCTCAGGGTGTTCAATACCCCTTCTACCTTCCTCAGGTGGGTTTCCTAGTCTGGGGTGTGAATGACTATGTCGTCCAGATATGCGGCTGCATAGTCAGCATGGGGGCGCAGCAGCTTATCCATTATACACTGGAAGGTAGCTGGGGTCCCATATAGTCCAAAGGGGAGGACAGTATACTGGAACAACCCGTTTGGGGTAGAGAACGTGGTCTTTTCCTTTGCCTCTTTGGCTAGAGGGACCTGCCAATATCCCTTGGTCAAATCAAGGGTAGTTAAGAACTGAGCCTTGCCCAGTCGATCCACGAGCTCATCTATACAGGGCATGGGGTATGTGTCGAACTGAGAAACCTTGTTTAGCTGGCAAAAGTTGTTGCAGAACCTTGTAGTGCCGTCAGGCTTAGGCACTAGCACGATTGGGCTAGACCACTGACTAGGGGATTCTTCTATGATCCCCAGCTCCAACATTTTCCTGACCTCATCTCTAATTTCCTCTCTCTTGGCCTCAGGTATTCGGTAGGGCCTCATCGTAATCCTGGCTCCAGGGTTTGTGATAATGTGGTGAACAAACTCCGTTGTTCATCCTGGCCTAGTTGTGAAGACATCCCGGTTTTGGGCTACCATTTCGGATGCATCAGCCTTCTGGTTTGGTGTTAGTTCCGGGGATATCTTCACTTGTTCAAGGAGTTCTACATCCTGGGTTAAGGCCACACATACTTCCCGGGCCTTCCAGGGCTTTAATAAGTTGATGCGATACATCTGTTCTTGCTTGCGACATCCTGGTTGCCGTACCTTATAGTTGGTCTCCCCCACGGGCTCGACCACTTCGTAGGGCCCCTGCCACTGGGCCAACAGCTTGTTTTCGGTGGTGGGGACTAGTATCATTACCTGGTCCCCTGGATGAAATTGTCGCACTGTGGCTTGACGGTTATAGTGGACCTGCTGGGCCCACTGGGCTTTTTCCAAATGTTCCCCTACAATGGGGGTAACTCGGGCTATCCGGTCCCTCAACTGGAGCACATGGTCAATTGTTCTTCCCTGGTGTGGGATCCTCCTCCCAAATTTCCCTGGCTATGTCCAAGATGCCCTGGGGGTGTCGTCCGTATAGTAGTTCAAAGGGGGAGAACCCAGTGGAGGCCTGGGGGACCTCCCGGATGGCGAACATAAGATGTGGCAACAAGACATCCCAGTCCTTTCCATCTCGGCTTACCACCTTCTTTATCATGGCCTTGAAGGTCCTATTGAACCTTTCTACAAGGCCGTCTGTCTGAGGGTGGTAGACAGAAGTCCGTAGGGCTCACACATGTAGGAGAGTGCACAAGTCCTTCATCAGTTTTGACATGAATGGGGTCCCTTGTTCCGTTAATATTTTCCTTGGATAGCCCAACCCGGGTGAAAATCTTCACTAGTTCGGTCACGATTACCTAGAGGTGGTATTCCGCAAGGGGACAGCTTCCGGGTACCTGGTGGCGTAGTCGAGGGCAACGAGTATGTGTTGGTGGCCTTGGGTCGTTTTCTCCAAGGGACCCACTAGATCCATGGCAATCCATTCAAACGGGATTTCAATGATGAGGAGGGGCATTTGGGGCAGGTGGCACAGTAGCGCCGAACCTCCTCATGTATGCCCGGCCAAAAGAACCTCCTTAAGATTCAAGCCAGGGTTTTTTCTACCCCCAAGTGCCCTCCAAAGAGATGGCTGTGGGCCAAGTTCAGTACAGCTCTTTGGTGCTTCTGGGGCATCAGGAGCTGGAGCACCTTCTCTCCGTTCATCTCTGTAGCCCAATACAGCAGATCACCCTTTCTCATAAAATATGGCCCTGGACCCTGAGTTTTCCCCTCCACAGGCACTCCATCTATCTCTGCCACATCCCTTCTGGCATTGACGTGGCTTGGGTCTTCGGCTTGGTCTCGGCCAAAGCTCTTGTGCCAATCCAGGCTGTCCAAGCTCCAAGGGACCCACTTCCACCTCTGCTTCTGGGGCGGTGCGATTTGGTTTGGGGTCCGCTTTGGGCCCTTCCTCTCTCAGGGCAGCTTCTCTAGCTGTGGCCTGGGTCTGCCTGCCTACCATGGCTGGCTTCGAACCCTGGACCAAGATCCTTGTACCCAACACCTTAGCTGCCCTCCTTTCGGCCCTGGTCTTTTGGCCCTTCCCTGGGCTGGGAATAGATCCTGGGCAATCTTGGAGAACATCGGGGCGTGGCTATCTGGGGAGGCTAGTCCATTAGCTTCAAGGTCCTCCCCTTCCTCCGACCCCTCCAGGGGAAGTAGGGTTCCAAACTCTGGGAAGTCTCTTCCTATGAGTACCGGATACGGAAGCCTAGGAACCACTCCTGCTGTCACCCTGGTGACACCTCCCGGAACTTCGATGTCCACTGGGACAGTTGGATAGTAACTAATGGCCCCATGGACACAAGTTACCCCTGTGCGCTTAGCCTGTGTCAATTGGCTGCACTTTACAAATTTCCCAGAAATGAGCGTAATGGCGCTCCCGGAGTCCACCAGTGCCAGGGTCTTGATTCCGTTTAGCTTCACAGGCCTCGTGTACCTATGTGGGGTTAGAGTGACCCCCACGAGGTGGATTAGGCTGCAGGAGTCTGCCCAGGTCCCCAGGTTACATTGCATGGGTTCCTCCACGTTGGGACATTGGGCAGCTATGTGTCCCCACTCCCCACATGCATAACATCGGTACAAGGCCCTAAGCACCCCTTTATCCTTTGGGCTAAGGGGTCTGACTCTGTATTCCCTGCCCATGTCACCCTGTCCTTTGGTGGCCTCCAGTGGGCCCTCCGTTTCCCTCATCTTCCGCCCAGTCTTCTCGGGGTTCTCGGGTATACGGATCCCAGGAACTGGAGTAGGCCTTTTGACCCGGGGCAAGTCCTCTCTGGTGGGTTGGGTAAGACCCCTGGCCATTTCCCCTCTCTCTACTAGGGCAATTAGTTCGTCATAGGAGGACGGGTCATTGTGGCCTACCCAAGCGCGGAGGTCTGGCAGTAGCCCCCTCATGTATCGGTCAATAACGAGAATCTCAAGGACCTTCTCTGGCTGGTGGATCTCTGTCTGCAGCCACTTCTGTGCAAGATGAGCAAGATTGAATAGCTGCGACTGTGGAGCCTTGCCCTCCTGGTACCTCCAGTCATGGTATCTCTGGGCCCGCACAGCTGTCGTTACTCCTGCCCGATCCAGGATCTCTGTTTTTAACTGGTGGTAGTCTGCTGCAGCTACTGCAGGCAGGTCATAATAGGCCTTTTGGGCTTCTCCATACAAAAAGGGGACGAGAATACCAGCCCACTGGGCCTGGGGCCAAGCCTCACATGTGGCAACCCTCTCAAAGGTGAGGAGGTACGCCTTCACATCATCCTCCGCAATCATCTTCTGCAGCTAGCTAGTGGCCCGTAGTGTTTGCATCCCATCCGGCCCAGGAGTGTGGTAGGTCAGGGTCTTCAGGTGGGCCACCACTTCTCGCAAGAAGGTCCTGTCCTGGTTGGCCTGGCTGATCAGCAACTGGTTGGTCTCTTGCTGGAGTCGCATTGATTCCTGCTGGGTGACTATCTGAGCCCTGGTGGCCTCTTGCTGGGCCGCTGTGGCTTGTATGAGTGCCTTGACTACATCCTCCATTATGGCGGGGTTTGGTTTTTTTTTTTCTCTCTCTAGCCGCTGCGCACAAATCCCACTCTGACACCAGTTGTGGCGAGGTGGGCCTGTTTGGCTCTGTGGGTCTGCGCTCCCTTCAGCTATGCCGGTGTGTGGCTGGGTGGGAGCCAGGGAGGGAGCCTGGGCCCACCCTCTACCCTGGGCCCTGACCCAGGGACCCTGCAAGGAGTAGCCTCAAACAGCTTAGTCCATGGGCTACTACCTTCCCTAGGTCGCCTGTCCATGGCCCCCCTGCTTGTGGTCCTCCTTCAGGCTTTTGAGCTGGCGTCCCCCGGCTTTGCCTGGATGGGCTTCTCCTTCGCTCCTGTGGCTGGGTGCTGTTGCAACACTCACTCTAACTCCAAGCCTTGTAGCCACTCCACTCCTCCACTAGCTCCACGCCTTGTAGCAGCTCTACTTCACTCTGCTCCACTCAACTCCCTTTCAGCTGCCCCTACCTGCCTGAAACAGAGGCTTTTACCTTCTGTGGCAAGCTCCTTAATTAGTTTCAGGTGACCCAATTAACCTGGAGTAACCCTGACTGTGTTACCCAGGGAACATGGATTTGGTAAGCCTGGGACTGATATATATGCCTTCTAGCACCCTCCTATAGCCATCAGGGCTGGCCCCGTCACACAACATATAGTGTGAAACTGTACGAATAGTAAGTTAATCATGAATGGAAGAGTGTTTTTGACATTAAAAAAGCCATATAGTAGAGCTGTGCGTAGAAAACTCTAAAGAATGTTATTGCCTTTCCCCTCATTGACTCTGATTTTGTTTAGCAAAAGGTCTCAAGGACCAAAATTCAGTGCACTACATTTGTATCTATATCCTCTCCAAAGGTTACAATTTCACATAATACATTTGTGTTTGAGAGTTGTGGTTCTGTTGATTTGTGTTTTCAATTAGGGTTATGTCTCTGTAACCCCTTGGTGACCCCTTGGTGTCGGGGGCAATACTACAAGGGTTTCTCATCTCTGGCACATCCTGTTGTCAGTCTGCCTCTTGTCATGTCTTCCATTGCTCAGCCCTCTGGCCAAGTCACATAAAGTACAGTCTTCTTCGAGGGTAAACAAAAATAAGCTAAACATCCAAATAATAATTCTTCCATCCCTCTCAGGCTCCACTGACGTGTTCTGACAGGCCCTCTCTGAGGCCTATTTCATAGGTCCTCCCAGAGTTCTGCATTCTGTTTGTATAGTCTTTGTTCTAACCCTTTCACAACTGGGGTCACTAATTATGATTGTTGCTCTATCACCATCAGCTGGGGGCTAGCTGTTTTGCCACAAGCAAGGCCGAGCTGGTTTGCCTTAAAGGACCAGCCTTAAAGGACCAGCCTGTAACGGTCTCTAATTTATCAGGTATAAAATCTTAGGATCTGATGCTGTAGGATAGAATCCTATTGGCTTCAGATAACATGGTTCTTGCTGCCCTTTCTTTCCACCAGGAAGTGTAAAGTGGTTCGCTCATTGTGTGCTCTCACTTTCACTTAGTATTTTCATTGTGACACAGAGGCCCATCGGTGGTTCTCTATTCTATGTCATCAACTCTTCCAGGCCTGACATACTCATTACACCTAACACTCTATTGTCATGATATATGCTCAAAAGTTGGCATACAACATATCTTTGGAAAACTAATAATTCACTGATCATTAATATTCTCGCCTGATGTATGTATGTGGCATATACAAAGAGTTATGAATATGTGCTAAAGTTATGTTCTTAAAATGTGTTTGGTAAGCCATGCATAAGCTCAGTCTGCCGTAGATAAAGGAAAATATATGTTTGTCTGATCAGCCTGGTAATCAGGACGAGACAATGAATGTATATTTACATAAAAGGTAAACAAAGCCGTCAGCTTAGCAAAGGGGGAGATAGCCTCTTATGGGAGTCTCAACCTCAAATGATAAGCAATTGAATCAACTGATTGTACACAATATTACTGTGTTATAAAAGTGTATCAAGTAAGGTATTTTAGGAAAGCCTATGACATGGTAGTGATTAATATAATTGTAAAATGTATGTATGAACACTATCTGAGGAATTATGAATACGTAATAATATTAAAGTCTGTGACCAAACACAGGGTGAAACAGGTTTTCCCTCAGACAGGAAGGAAAGCAGCTATTTACCTGTCTCTGATGAAATTAAGCAGGGGTATGACCAAAAACAGTGGAAGCCCCATTTATATAGGAATCAGCATGGGGATGGGAAGTCCACAGTCAGGGAAGAACAGCATGAGGTCATTTTTAATCTGGGGACAAAATAGTGATTTTGGTAAGACAGAAGGAGGGAGAAGAAGCCATCTTGGCATCCATTACTGGGCAGCCACAAGGGGCCAGACCTCTTGCAAGCTGAAAAAGATGGCTCCTTCAGGGTTTGAAGTCTTTAAAAACTGAATATAGGTCTGTAATCTGTTTAGGCAGAGATCTTTCACCTAGGAAGACAGGGGAAACCAGCAGCTTCTACTGCTGTGGAAGGTTCTTACTAAGAGAAAGTCAGCTGTGGCTAGAAAGAAAAATCTTGGTAAGAAATCTACATTGAAGCAAAACTGTAGCTTGTTGCTGAGTTAAGTCATAGCCACTAGGAAGTGTATTTTTACTTTTGTTTGTTTGTTTGTAACCCATTCTACCATCAATCCTTTCTACTTGGTTTCACTTAACCTGTGTCCTTCTGTTAATAAACTTGTTTTATTTTAACTATAATCCAGCTCAGTGCTATGTTTGAATTGAAAAGTTTATTAACTCCAGTTAAAGTGATGAACTGTGGGTGTTTTTGTCTCTTTAAAGGATCAATGAACTTTATTTCCTGGAGAGGAATGGACTTTTCTGGGCAGATAGTTTTTGGGAAAATCTGGTTCTGAGCGTATGTTGGAGTCACCATGTATGTAGTAACCAAGGCCAGTGGTGACCACGGTGGGGCTATTGTGTTGTAGGCAGGCTGCAGGGGTCAGGCACACAGATGCTTAGGGAACTGCATGCTTGTCTGCTGGCTGTTGGTGTCCAGGCTGTGTACCACAGCAGCAGAGCTTTTAAATCAGCTAGGGTTACAGGGCAGGCTGTGACACAACTGTTATGGATTGGTCTGGATTGCACCCCCAAACGTTACATTCACCTGAGTCTGAAGCAGGGCAGGGGAGGCATTTGCTTTTCTAAGAAAGGACTTTAGGACACTGTTGTTCAGTGGTCAAGCATTAGGAGAGAGAGAAAAGCCAGTGCCACATTCTAGCTTTATTATTTCCTCCGCATATACAGTCCTCTGTCATCAAGCATCTCCTAAAAGTAGAGTTCTCAAAGGGTACTACACAGCCTGTGGCAACAAGCCTCCCAGCCTGGATTGACTGACTTGGGCTTGCGGGACTCATGTTAGTTCTCTAAAAATAGCTGTGCAGACAGCAGATGAAGTTGAGGCTTGGGCAGAAACTCCCTCCCTGGGCATCAGAACCCGAGTTGCAACTTCAAAGCTCTGTCTACTCAGCTATTTTTACAGCCCTAGTGCAAGCCCTGCAAGCCCAAGTCTATTTACCTGGCCAGGAAGCTTGCTGCCGAGGGCTGGGTAGATGGACCCAGAGTTCTTATATTTACCCTAAATACATAAGCATACGAGAACACCCTTTATTGGGACATTAACTATGGTAATACCCCTTTTGTCATTTATTTGAGGTAGCAAAATTAAACAGATATACCATAGCCTGCTTACATATTTAGCATTCTATTATACACCTGTATAGCATCATATATAACTTAACATAACACCAACTTTTTTTTTTTAACTATCTTGCGGGAGGTTTGATATTGGAGTTACTGTGGGTCTGTTTTGTGAAAACAGGAGACTGTTGCATTTAGTTCCTCGGGTGGTGTGGTGTTTTAATTATCTGTTCCAATATTTGTCAGTCACTTGTTCACCTGTGTTCATTCCATGTCCTGCTGATCAAGTCTCAGCAGAGTGCATATTTCACCATCTTCCACGTCTATGTTTTTGTCTTGTGTTCATGGAAGGTGAATGTATTTGCAGTTTTGATTAAAGATATGCCTATCCACTGCTACATTCTATGAACAAGAGTTTATTTGTTCAACAAATGTGGTTAGCTTCCAAGTGCATGATTTATCCTGAGGAAATAATTTGTTCCTGACAGGGTCTCCCAGTAGTAGTTCTGGGAGGCCTATGGTTGTTGTTCAGAGCAGCCTTTGGCCTTTGTGTGTCTCTCTTCCTTTCAGGCTATCTCTATACTGCCTGGCAGTGCAGGATCGATTTTGCAGGTTTGACTGAGCGGCAGTGAAGACTTGCTCAATCAAACCTGGAAGTCGACTCTGTTAATCCAACCCGGCAAGAAGTGTAGTGCTGTGTCGATAGGAGGGCCTTTCCTGTCAGCACAGCACAGTGGAGATGCTGTGGTAAGTAGACGTTAGGAAGTCGACGGGAGATACACAAGTTACTGTATGTAGCTTGTGTATCTCCCATTGACTGCTGCCCAAATCTGTGGCCAGTGTAGACCAGGCCTATTGTCTGTTAATTTTTCCACCACTTCTGGCTGTATTAAGGCTAGAGCTATAGGCACCAAGGAAACTGTGCATCTGGAAATCAAGCATTGTAACAGATTGTTAGTATGGTCTTCAGATTGTTAGTATGGTCTTCAGTGGGAATGCTTCTGCATTCAAGAATGGTTTATATATTTTGTTGGCTTTTTGCAGCTTTTCTTTAAACAATCTTACCAATTTTGACTGCCACTTAGGCTTTGCAATTTGACTGCCTGCGATATGATGATGTGATGTGACTCAATTCCCATTCCCAGATAAATTGCACTAAGACTTCAAGTAAACTGGGATCTATCGTCTGAAACTATGCTGTCTGGCATACCATGCCTGCCGAAATGGTTCATTGCTTTGTTTTGTCTATGATGGTTGCTGTGGTAGGGTCTGACAGTTCATCTAATTCCCAGAAGTCAGAATAGTAGTCAACAATAATGAGGTATTTTGTGTGGTTTGATGTTAAAAGGTCCATTCCTATTTGTTCCAAGGTTTTCTGCGGATACTATATGTTTTCATTATCTCATTTTTACTGCTTAGCTACATTTCCCCACATGTATCACATCTGCTTACCAGGTCTTGTGTATCTTTGTTTGGCCTAAATATGGATTCTTAGGCTTTCTGGATACAGGCTTCTATTCTAGAATGACTATGATGTCTTATTGACAGAATTTCTGTTCTCAGTGATCTGGATATTATGATTTGACTGATTTTATAAATGATGCTATCTTGTATGCTTAGTTTATCTCAGTGGTTCCAGTATTCTTCAGAGGCAGGTGGGAATTTTTCCCTGGTGTCTAGCCATCCTGATAGACTGACAGATGTGAGCACTTGTCAATCTTTGTCTTGTACAGTTTGTTCTTGGATTCTTTCCAGCCCCTAGCTTAAAATTGGCACATAACTGGCTTGGTTGATGTTTTCTATGTCTTTCTGTGTTTTTCATATTTCTGTCAGTTTGAAAATCTTATTTTGGTTCAGTTGCAGTATTTCCATGCTGCAAGGCTGCTCTGGAAAAGAAATCATCCACGTATCTCAGCTACATCTCAGTTCCTTTCTTGTAGTATACATCTAGAATGTAGTTTTGCAGTTTAAGCAGCATGCACTGAAGGTCTCCGGGGCCTCTGGCAGTGGCTTTTAAAAAAGGCTGTCTAGTAGTTTATGGTCTCTTTCTACTCCAACAGTTTCCCATTCTTGAATTACTAGTTGAACTTTTAGCACATGAGCACAGTTGCAAGATATTCCTTTTTCAGTTTGGGCATATCTTTGTTCGGTTCGTGATAGTGAACTTGATATGGAAGCTACCAGCTGTCCCTTTTATAGGACTGATGCCCAAGCCCCATTTCATTTGTATGGTTGCCTCTTTGGTCACATCATAATATTTCAGATTGGGTTAGTTAGTCACCAGCTCCTTGATACATGTGATGGCTGCATCAAATTGAGGTAATCATATCCATACTGCATCTTTGTTCAATAGCTACCTCAGGGTGCTTACACATCTGAGGGGGTTGCAAGAAATTTTGTGAGGTAGTTTACAAATCCTAATAGTCTCTAAATTAATTTTAATATATTTTGATGTGGGCCTGTGTGATAGGGTTTATAAATCCACACTAGAACTGAAGCAGTTTAGGAGCAGTTCTGGCTCCAAGTGACTCCCCCCACCCTGTTCCTGCAAAGCATGCGCCAGCTGGAGGAAGGAGTTTAAAAGGGAGCCAGACAGCTCAGATGGGGACAGACAGGATAGGAGGACAGACCTATCCTGAAAGCTCATGAATAAGGGTGTTGCAGAAGCCTTTGCTACAAAGAAGGGGCTAGCAGCTGAGTCCTGAAGGTTCTAATTATTATTATTATTATTACCACCACTACTATTTTTGCCATCTTATGTTAGACTTTGAGACTTGGTGGCCTAGGGAGGCAACCTTGAGGCACTCCAGCGTGTCAGATATTGTTGCCTCTTATAGGATCCTGGACCAGAGTCTGGTGGAGTGAGAGGGCCCAGGCTCCCCTACCAACCACTCTTATTACAGAAGGGGAATAAACCTCCTTTCCCATCCCTCCTCTCAGAAGTAAGAAGAGGATAGAGGGACCAAGAGCTCCAGGGTGACAGTGAGCCACGCACAAGCATCTGGAGGTTGGCTTCTCAGGGGGACATGGGATTCTTTGTACTCATTTGGACTCTGCTACTCTGGAAGGAGGCAAGCCACATTGGTGACCTGGGCCACTCACCAAAAATGGGTGGTCACAGTATCAGAGGAGTTGCTGTTGAGAAGCACTAGAGGCATGGGAGAAAGTGAGAGGTCCAGTGACCTAACCACTAAGTGATGTTACTAATAAGCCCAGTGCCCCTGTTACAGCATCTGATTGTTTTTACCTTTTTAGGGTCAGATCATAGCCCTGGGGAGGTCAGAAAGTATCCCATGTATGCTACTGCAGTCAATCTCAATTTCATCTCATTTTTATTGTATTTTATATTTACTTCCCTGACTCTTTCTAGAAGACAGATGAGGTGGTGGTTGTGATCTGACATAACTTCTGCCATGCTATTTTTGTATCTATACGACCAGAATGACATCAAACTCTGTGAGCCCTGTTAGTGCATCTTGCTGATGACCTTGATATTCTTCCACTACAGGGTTTATCCCAAATGGCATTCTCAACCATCTGTATCTATCTGCTGATGTCCAGAACGTGGTGAAATAGCTGCTTTCCTTATTCAGCACATGCCAATATCTGTCTTTGGCATTAAGTAGTGAGAATATTTTTGCTTCTGCTAAGTCAGGTAACTTTTCTTCAGTTATAGGCATTTGGTAACGAACTCTTTTTTTTTAGAATTTTGTTTAAATTTCTATGGTCTATGAAAATGTGCAGCTTGGCTGGGTTTTCAATGGCTAAAATGCTGCTTATCCAACTTGTGAGCTCTGTGATTTTGGGAATAATGCCTTCTTTTTCCATTTGTTTTATTGCTCCCATTGTTTTTCCCCCCACTCTTAATAGATACTCTGCGAGGCAGGTGCTTTACTGGCTGAATCATTTTATCTATTTTTAGGTGTAATGTGTCTGGAAAGCATCCCATTTAAATACATCATGCTAATCTTTTAGAAGCTTTGCTGTAGGGATGGCACGGTGCATTATTTACTTTGGATAAGTTTTTGTTTTGCTTGTGTGCCAGTTGAATGAATTCTTTGTCTCAGGTTTAGTGTCACGAGGTTTATTAATTCACTTGTTTTAGTTGAAAGCAATGGCTTCTGTGTTGTCTGTACTATCTGAAATTTCAACCTGCATACTCTCCCTTGGCATTCTGCTTTTAATTGACATTGTCCTAGTTGCATTATGATCATGCCATTGTATATTTTTAGTTTGGCTTTGATTTATTGTAATTTTACATTTTCTTTTTCTTAATGGTGAGGAAGCCTTTTGTAGCCTAGCACATTCACTGATGTCTCACTGTCTATTTAGCATTCAATTTCTTATTTGTTTGTGTGATGCTGCCTTGTCTTTGCATCTGGAGCTAATTTGAACTTTACAAACCATTTATTTTTGCTGTTTTGAACTTCATTAATGTTGTCCTATATGTACAAAATCCCCTCCTCTGAATCACTGCTTGCTTCCTGAATATGGTTCATTTTTCTTTGCTTTCCTTGTCTGTAAGCTTTTGCATGATGATTTCTCTTGCCATAATTATTGTTTATGACCCCATGTGCAGGCCTTTTTTCCATTATCATAGTTTTTTTCACAGTGGCCACAAGTCATCCACTGCTTTGTATTTGTGCATTTTCTTTTGCACAAATCTTGATATATTTTTACCTCATATTATCATGCTACTTGGTGAATTATCTCTTTTTCTGCTTCACTTGTTGTCTTCATTAGGAAGTGAACTTGTTCACTAGCGTTGCATGTGTCTATAGCTCTTGGCTGAGTTAGTGTGGACTCTCCAAGCATTCTCAGTTGAGGTATTGCATCTTTCATTCCTATTACTAATCTGTCACAAATGTGTTCCTCTTTTAAGATTTGATAATCACATGAGTCATACATATTGTATAATTTGGCAATATACTGACCTACTGGTTCTCCAAATTCTTGATCACCGTTATTGAAAATGCATTTGGAGCCCTTTTCGGATTTTCCGTGCATCCTCCTGCTCTGCTGCTAACATATCCAGATGATGTTGGAGTACGAGGCAATATTTGCCCTTTTCAGCTAGTAGTGTGCTTGCTCTTAGCTTGTTTTCCTTTTTTTTTAATCCAGCTCCTTTGCAATTTTGTAGCTTTCCCACTGTGATGTAAGAATGTCCAATTGCTCAACACATCTTCTTTCCTGTTTATATGCGCAGAGACAGGAATCTGGTATGCTGCCATGATTGTATGTATTTGTGTTTTGTTTTTGCAATATTCGTAGTTTCTGATTTCATGTACTTGTAGGAGCTTAGTCACTCATGACACCATGTTCAATCATCAGAAGAGAGTGAGCCAAGACAGTACAACACTTAGGCAATATTTCTTCCTCCACATGTACTCAATCTTCTCTCATCAGATTCCTCTGGAAAGTAGATTTTCTAAGTTCCTAGACATTACCCTACACATACATATACTATAATGCCCCCTATTGGGAAGCTATCATAACACCTATAGCACAATTCTAAACAATACAAATTAACCTGTCTCCTAAACATAGCTGTATTAATGAGGACCATCTCTATTTCCATGAGTTTGCCCCATGGAGAACAACATAGAACAAATATGGGTCAAAATATATTAATTTAAGATAACATTGTGCACCAATGGGCCCTGGATAATAAAAGCAATAGTCTCTGTTGCCTAGCTTTTTAAATGATGAAGTGGGTTTATGGCTTCTATGGCTCTGAATTCTTAATATGCTAAGTTTTTAAAATATATTCTATAATTTGCTATTTATTTTAGAATCTTAGATTTTAGTTAAATCCCTAGGTATGATGTAATTATTGATACAGTGCAACAGTTGTGCACGTCACTTATAAAATTCAAAAGCCCTGGTATAAGGGATAGAACATGCAGTATTATACAAGATTCTCTTACATTCTTTCTTGTTTGCATAGTGCCATCTTTGCATTTGATGGAAAAACGTTTTTTCATTGTCTCAGAAAATAAATACGTAAAAGTTAAGAGGGGAAGAGCTTTCATAAAACAGACTCAGCTTGTGTAACTCAAATCTCTTTTTGGGCTCTGTTCATATAGAAAAAAACTTGGAGTACATCTGTGTAACTAGTGACTAAGATGAAAGATTCTCAGGAGGTCCTTCTGTTACATGAATGAGGCTTGAATTTTCTTCTTGTATTTACAGAAGCATACTAATAAGGTAGAGCCACCAGACTATCCTGAACTGAGATTTCGTTCAGTTATTTAGCAGACTGTTCAATACAAAGGATCAAATCTCATTTGCCTTACTCATGCAAATAATTTGACTGACTAGAATGGAGATACCTACATGAGTAAAACAGGAGGATTTGGCCCACTGTCTTAAAAAAAAAAAAAAAACAACCAAAACAAGTAAACCAGACATCTGCTGAGGGTCATCCAGGAATTAACACAATTTAGTTGAAAGGATATCTTTGCTGACCCAGTGACAGATGGTCGTGTGAGAGTGCATCATTTAAATGACATATTACATACACTGTGTATGCAAGGCTGGCCACATTTAAAGAGCTCTGGTCAGAAGCTGATGAGACTTAAAAAAGAGAGTGCAAAAATTTTCTGAGTTTAAACTACTCTTTCTCTCTGGTTTCTTATAAGAAGGTTATAAATTGATTTGTACATTTAAATATTTTTCCTTCTTAAACGTTTGAGGTACAAATTTTCTTTAAACAGCCAACCAAACAAAAATGATCCTTTTAGCTTTAGCAGTGGTTATTATTTACTATTTGTATTGCCATAGCACCCAAAGGCACCAACAAGTGGGCTCCATTGTACTAGACACTGGACAAATTTATCAAAAGGACCACCACTGCTCTGAAGAGTTTATAGTCCACGTTGTGAAGAGAGGGGGTATGTTGTAGTAATTGGGCCTACAAATTTATCCTCATTGTGAGCTTAACTGTCAAAAGTGTGTGAAAGGTTATAAAAGGACACAATAACCTATCATAACAAATGGTGCTCAGAAAAGCTATGAAAGGGAAACAGACCGAATTAGTCCTAATTAAAAGGCCTACTGATATAATTCAAGGACTCTGTTAAGATCATGCTTGGTAAACAAGAAAAATATGAAACCAGAAATCAGTGAACCAAAATTAGTGTGTTGGAAACTCAGCCTAAGCAGTGGGTGCTAAGAGGGGATGGACTATTCTGCCCACTTTTTCCTTAAAGAAAGAGACTTTGGAGAGAAAAATTGGCTACTGGAGCAAGCTTCACCATCATGGCTGCCACCCCTGCCTTCTCCTGGGACCCTGGGCCTTCTTCATCTTGATCCTGAGAGGTGTCTGACCAGTCCTGAGAGAGAGACCCAGATGATATTGCCACCTTTACCGGCTCCAGCTGAATCCCAAACACAACCTGGGATAACACAGAATTGGGCTTTAACAACAACAATTTCAGGTCATCTCAACTAACTTCTCTTTCCTCCAAAGGAACAGTTATTACCCTCTTTGATACCATTTGGGAGACTGTCAGCAATGGAGGGTTTCCTTCCCAAAAAAAAAAAAAAAAAAAAAAATCCAGCTAAGGGGAACAAGGGATATTGTTAAATGAAAGCCTTATTTCATTCTTTACATTTCAAATGCTTTAACTGTCTTTCCTTCTTTTCTTCCTTTGATAAGAGGTTAAAAGGATTTTTAATGGTGCATTCCCCATGGTGCTAAGCAAGCTGAGGTCTCTGCATATCAAACCCCAAACCTTGTTTAATGCTGTTCAATGTTGGACAGTGACAGGCTCATGTTAACACCTTTGGGCCCCTATATTCCATCTAAATTAATAAACAGGTGTGTGAGGGTAAAGGGATACAGCATAGTAGCAGAGTGATCACAGTGATGGGTGGCAAACTCCATCTTTATATACAAACCCACTTTAAGAAATAAAGTTTGTTCTTTATGATTATTTTCAGTGCACTATGAGGGAAGGGAGTGAGAGGGAATGGCAGAAAGGGGATGATTAAAACAAGGAAATGGGAAAGAGAAAGGGAGGAATATAAGGCTATTGAGGGAGGGAATGGGAGAGGAAAGAAATTAGGAGGGCGGGGATTGACTGACAGGAAGAGGCGTAGATGTAGATTAGAGCAAACAGCCAACTAGTAGACAGAAAATAATGTCCAGAGTCTAAAGTGAAGGAGGCGTGGAGTAGGGGCTGCTGAGCACCTAGTGGCTTTTGGAGGGAGGTGCCCCTAGCAGACGATAGTCCAGTATGCAATGGCTGGTGAACCCAAGCTGCGTCTTCACCCAAGCTCATCCTGAGCTGCCCTGGCCTCTTGCTATGGGAAGAGTCACTGGTTCAGGTCTGACTCTGCCCTGCTCTTAGCTGCCTCCTCTCTTGCCCACAGGGGCAACTTCAGACGTGATGTCCTGGGTGGGATGGTCTCTCCATGTAAACTGTTTGTACTTCAGCTGTCACAATAGGGTCTGTGACAAGGGCTCTTAAGTGCCATGATAATACTACCACTAATAATAGGAGTTTCAATATGTTTCCAAAATCAACCTCTTGTCTCAATGGGCCATAATCAGATATCAGCATTTAAACTGTGACTGAAGTACACCATAATTTAGTTGAAGCAAACATGTCTTCTAAATTAAAAAAAACCCATTGATTAGATTTCTATATTTTGCAGTTTTGCTTGTCTAGAGTTTCCTTGTAGAGGAGGAAACAATTTTTTCCTGGCCAACCATTCAGAAATCAGCTTCAATTTGAACAGCTGCACTGTCTCTGAACACAGGAATTATTCATAGCACATAAAGGGAGACAACATCTTGAAAATATTTTAAGGAAAACAAAATTCTGGGGGGGATCATACTTGAATTTTATGTCTGTATAAATCAAATCAGGAGTGAGTCTGTAAAATGGGAATACAAGAAAATGAAATTATTTGAGGCCATTTATTCTCTTTGCATTCGCGCATGGGGATATAATTTGGCTTGTGTGTAGATCTGTCAGTTTACAGATAAGTAAGAGCACAGACTAACCTCCTACCTCTGTTTTTTTTCTCTCCCTTACACTTTCTGTGTGTGTGAGAGACACACAGTTCTTAGTGGAATTCAGCTTATTGGCCTGAAAAACATGGACTGAGAATTAGCTACTCGGAGTGTGTTCCTCATGGTCTTGATTCTGAAAGTTATGTAAGCATGTGTCTATCTTTAAGCATAAGAGTAGTGCTTAGAGTTAGGCACTTGCTTGCGTAGCTTACTCCTGTCCTGTTTCAGCAAAACATCCCTATTCAGGATCACAAGTAAGCGTGGGATGGCCCCAGGGGTGTGCTTATATCCCGACAGGGACTTAAGACAGAAAGAAAATAATGCCACTTACTCTCAGCTCTGATTTTGAATAAATAAACTTTTTATATGTTCAACATTAGTAGTACCTGAAAACTTCATTATGTCACATTAAAGAATATAAATACTTCAAGATTTGTGCTCAGATGTTTAAAGAAGAAGCCTTTGTGCTCCTAAGCACTATGGTAATACAGACAATAAATAATATTTTCTAAATATTATGGGATATGCTATTAGGCCAAACTGTGCAACTTGCCTTCTCCCACATCAAATCACAAATGACAACCTTCAGAACAAAATAACACTTAGAAATATATTTTATTCATGGGGAAATCACATGTTCAGTTCTGGTGTGCCTCAGGCAGCCAGCTGGAGTGTAAATGGAGCACTCTGGGGCTTCCGCTCGCACCTGTTATGGATAACAACGTCCGTGCTCTAACGATGGGTTGTTTCCAAATTATAACAGTTCACAATATGCATGATCATGCTCTGTTTTCCATCCATGTATATCCCATTCATTTGCACTGTCAGACAGAGTTAAGGCATTGATGGAAATTACTTATGAGCCCAAACCTATACGTTACAAATATATGGGGGTTTGCGCTAATACACAGTAAAAATTGTGCACCATAGCCCCAGCCATATTCACTCTCCTGTAGAGATAGGGGGAAAAACAAACAATCCCCTCTCCATATTCACATAACTGGCTTCAGGAAACTTTCTAGGTTTCCTAGACGTGTACTCTCTCTGCATGTGGTGTGCCTGCACTGGCCCTTAGCCCTTTATGCATGCACAGATGTTCAGTAATGGTGATTACTTTTGGTTTAAGAAGCTTGTGTGTGTGAGTGGTGGGTTTTTTGTTTTTTTGGCGGGTTTTATCTTTAATGGTTAATAAGAAATATGACATTAACAAATAGGGATATGATATGGGCATTCTAATAGCGAAAGTCCCAAAGTTGAAAAGTTCAGATTAAAATTAAATAGGCTGGATAAGTGGTTAAAACCTGCTTTTGAATAGGGCAGTGCAGTGGGACAGAGTGCACCAAGCAAGGGGCCAACTTGTTTTTGGAACTCTGGGGGGTGGGGATAGCAGTTTCAGGACCCACTGTGAAGCTCTGGGATCAATATCCTCATATAGCTGATGCAATGATTCAAACCACTCCCTAACTCTAGTCAGGGTCCTTTGGATGGATAAATGAGATTGATTAACATTTATGTCCTGTATTACACGTAGAGTGTGGAGCACTTTGTAAAGTAAATAATACCAGCATAGCAATCATACATCACTTCAACTATCTCACGACACCCAGGGTTAGATCCATGATTCAGAAACTCAACAGATGTTGTGACTCAGGATATTGGTGATGCACTTGGCAGTTTGTCTGAATGTACAAACACTGATGGATACATTTGCAATACAGCATATGCATAAGTTAGGCATGCAATTCCTATTAATAAACAGAAGTTGCATATCTAATTTCCCATGCATTACATGGAAAAACACAGAAAAAAATCCATTATATACTATATATATAAAATCAGTATCCAGTAGCACTGCTATAGACAAATGTCCATCAGGATTTCCCCTATAACCCTGTTTACAGTGTTGTTATTTACTTAGGTTACTAAAAGCAGAAAGTTATTAAATAACAAATCAGGACTGTAATGCTTTTTTCTGAAGTGTTTAAAAATTAACAGAATCATTTAAAGTTTCAGAAATAATTAAAAAAAACAAGTTTCCTTGTTGATGTCGTTTAGTGTTCACATCAGTGAATTCACATTCTTGAACTGAATTTTGTCATTGATTAGCTTTGCCTACAAATTAAAACCTTGAGATTTTTTTTCTCAGATACAGTACTTAACATTTTATATGAAGCAGCCCACTATTAATAATTGTTTTACACGACCATTTCTTTTTATCCACAACCGATAATAGAGGTTACATTAGACAAGTTGATAATATAGTTAACGGACAGAATTTTCACAAGTGACTAGTGACTTTGGATGTCTCCATTTTTAAGTTCCCAGCTTGATATACCTTAAAAGGGTTGGTTTTCAGAAAGTGCTGAACACAGAAAAAAAGTTCCTTTAGGATGTCTCAAGTCGGGCACTCAAAATCACTAGTCAGTTGTGAAAATTTAAACCACAAGAGTTTAATGATTTGTGTACTATGAGCCTAAACTCAAGAGGATACCCAGAAAATAGGGGAAAATGGAGATATATTCATTTTTACAGTGATACTTTGAGTAATAGTGACCAATACTGAAAGGGCTTTTAATATCTTCAGTGTCAAACTTGTATGAAGATTCGTTATTGTGTTTTCATTACTGTAGTTGGACTAGGTCCTAAGAAACTAGTAGCACCCATTCTGCAGTATGCTGACATTGGATAATGAGACTTAGAGTTAATAACAGACTGTGCTGGCTTGTTCTATTGGAACCCGGTACGGATCCTGGTTGTGTTGGCCCAGATTGTTAAAGGTATTTAGTCATTGCTGTACTTAGCATTGCAATACCCAACTCAGGTTCTTGCATCAGGTAGGTTGAGCGCAGCACCTTTTAAAATCTGGGGCTTTGTGTTTTACCTGCACAAATGCCCGTGTGATGCTTTTAAATAAAATTTGGGAATCCTGAAATTGACAGATAGAGCCTTATTTTTTTGCCATGGTTAATTTTAGACTTGCAGTGGTAATGTCCTGAGCATCCGAGAGGAAATGATCTCATGCAGAGGAAGATACCTTAGCAGTAAAGTTCCCAGGAATAAAAGTCACCACATCATTTATTCAGGTGATGAAGGCTATCTTACTAGGAAGAGGAATCTGTCACTGTGATAATAGCACTAATTGTGGCAAGAGGGGCAGAAGAAGTAGTAGTGGCAGATTCTGTGCAGGGGCAGCTGGGTAAGTACTGATGTCAGAAGTAATTCTAAGAGCAGTGAGTAAATGTTGTTAATTCCTTTCAAAATGTGACGTAATAGAAAAGGCTCAAAAGGCTTAGTCTTTACCAATCAATTTGATCTGACTTGCTTAGGTGGCAGTGTTGCATGTAGCTGTTACTCTCCACTACTCCTTTCATCAACAATATTATGTCATTGTTGGGTCTGTTTGCCTATTCTTTATTGTAATGGTCATTTAAAATCCCAAAGAGCGTTGGCTAAGATGTGACCCCTTCAGCTCTGAAACTGGTTGTGTGTGGGTTTTGGGTTTTTTTTGTTTTTGTTTTTTTCATAAGAATACTAATGGGCTCCTGAGGATGAAAGTCCAACTTCTTTCTTTACTCAAGTGGTTTTATAACCTTTATATAAACTATAAAAGTAGATAGTAATGGGCCACAGAGGGTAGATGTTAAGCCAAATTAGAACTGCTGTACCATACCTACACATGTGCATGTTACGTGTGCTGGAGAAATACAGTGCTTCCTGTTTACTTTCCAAAGGACCCTGCTTTCAACACTGAGAGTTTTTCTCCAAAGTAAGATTTACTCTGCCACTCAACTCGAAGCAGACAAGTTGTCCTCTTAAGCCTGGATTCACACAGATACCGGCTGGTTTCAGAGAGGGCTGTTGTCCTGATATCATAACTCTCGCCAGGCCCCCTGATATGAAATACCATGGGGAATGTGACCAACTTGCAGAATGCCTTTCTCTTCTTATTTTGGGGGGGGGGGGGGGTGTCAGGGAATGATGAAACTCAGACTCAGAGGTTGTGTGTGAGCTGGCAAATTAGTTGCTCTTACAATAAATTATACTTCACTCAGACTCCCTTAGATCTATCACCACCCGCTCTACTGGAGTGCGAAGTGATCACATTTTGTGTAACTGAAAAGGTGAGGAGACAAAAGTATGGATAAATGGCATGTGTTAATGCTGGGTTGGGGCTATTGTGGAAGCCTTGAATCTGCTGGTATTTCTGCTTTACTTAGATTGAGCTGATCAGTACCAATTTTGGCTTTTATTTGAGTTTTTACAGATCTCTAGTAAATAGGCCTCCTCTTTACTTTGCTGTACCTCCAGGATCTATTGACAGAACTGCAAAGATAATGCAAAAATAACATGATATTATTAATTATATATTATCTATTAACTGCTTCTGACCACTATAACAACTTATTCCATACTTTGTTATCATACCATCACCCATGGTAAGAAATATGTTTACAATTGTATTATCTATTTTAAAATGAAGCAAAGCGTCCCAATGGCAAACTCTGGAAATACCCAACTGCAGGGAGCAAATAGATATTCTGAAAGCAGCATTAGCAAAGCTCTCAGATGATAAAAGACACACCATGGTATTAAGATTGTGGATAGTGTATTTTATACACAAAGACCATTATGTACTGGAAAGCAAAATGTGATGCAATATAGCATACATAAAGGCCAAGAGCTAATTCAACAAAGACCTGTTTATTAATGTAAGATAACATAATGCATTAATAAATAATTCAGGTCCAATAAAAATAACAAGATACCTCGTATGGGCTTCCCAACATATCTTCATAACAAAGCAATATAATCAGCACAGATTTATGATAAAACATATTAAAAAGATAATTTTCAACCCAACTGTTAAAAGCTTTTAAAGTCTTACTAGTGACCTGATCCTGTTCTCATTTACATGGGTGGTAATTCCTGTTAAACTCAAAGTGTAACTGAGACCAGAATTTGGTCATAGAAGAAAAGTTCAGTCCTTGGAGGCCGGAACCTGACTTCCATTGAAGTAGTTGTTTATAGTAGTTCTGTGGCACTGAACAGAAACTTAGCTCAGTAGAGAATCAGGAAAATAAATCACAAGGCTCTCTTTGAAAGAGTCCAGTATTTGCCAGCCTGTGTTATGTCATGCTTATTTGACAAATGTACAAGCATATTACTACTTTAGTTGTATATTTGAGAGAGCTTTAAAAGTCTTCTACTCATAAGACTTAGTTACATTTGAATGGAGATTAATGTAATGCTAGAGGAGGGTTGTGTGTGTTTGCATGTATGCATATGTGTGTATTTAACCTGATCATGTTCTCTCAGTCTAGACCGATGTTTGTACATCACATATATCTAATCTAGTAGACATGTGAATAAGAAAATACAGCTACTGCTATATCTCTAAATACAAATCTAAGGAAATGAATTAGCAGGAAAAAGGTGTGCATTTCTCATCCATTTCAGAGCGAAGTTCGTTTGTGACAATAAATCTCTTAAAGTCAGTATAGTTACATCACATCTGAATTTGATGCACAACTTACAGGAAGCAGCCAAAACTTCAATTTTACATTATTTCATTTTCTCCTATAAGGGTAGGACTTCTTCTGTAGTTGACCACATAAGAGGATCTGTCCAAGTATTTTTAAAGTAGATTGAAAACAAAACAAAATTGACATCAAACCCCATATATATAAAAAGCAAAACTAGAAGTTTCACTAGTAAGACTTTAAAAGTTTGTGTTTAGCAATATATATTCCTGGAAATTTTATTTTGAACTATGCCCCGTAAGCATTTGAGACACAAGCTACTTCAGAGAAGTGATTGAAAAGGCTTGCTGGAGGGTGTGTACCATACAACTAAAATCTTTCAGTTGTCTTTTCACATACAAAACACTACTGAAAATACAGATCAGGTAGTGGCCTGAAAAAAGTGGCATAGAATAATAGTAACAAAACTTAATTTCCTTCCTGTCAATCCTCCCCCGTATATACTTAAATTCAGAAGAGGCGAAGTGAGTCAGTCATTCCTGAGTACAGAAAGGAGGCTGTAATTTTGGTTTTTGTTATCTTAGCCAGTGAATGAAAATATTCATTTGAAAGCATACATTGAACCTGAATAAGCTATTTAAATAGTAAGAAGCCTTTTGAGAAGACTTTACAGAATCATAGTCTGTAGGTACAAATATCTTATTTTAATAAATTACAGTTTACCAAGGGAATGCAATATATATGGATCCATTTTCTATCACCTTCATAAAAACATTTCACTGACTAGGTTAATCATCTAAGTTGAAGGGACAGGACAGGTCTGTGGCTATTTAAAGCTACTAAGAATTAAATGCAGTACATCACCAGAAGTCAGCTATGTTTGTTAAGCCCCATTTTTCCCCCCAAAGGATTATTACTAATAGATAGAGCTGATCAGAAAATATAAATGCAATAGTTTTGCCAGAAAATGCCATTTTGACAAATGCTATTACTGATATCTCAGGAAACAATGTAAAAATAAAATTGAGGAAAATACCACAAACTTTGTTCTGATATTTTATGGGCTAAAATATACAACTCCTGTGTGCTTGAGCTAAGGAAAGAGGCAACCCTATGCCATCCCTCCACCCACCCCCACACCACAGCAACACAAATCAGGATTTAGCCTATAGTGTCTTGTTTAGTGACCACATGAATGAATAATCCTCATATTTGACGGCTGTCTTCACAGGGATCACATCTTTTGACAGTATGGCCGAATTGCTTTTAATTTGCTTTTTGGATTTAATGCTGTGTCATATGTAAGATCTTTATAAAAGTCTAGTTTTGAAGGCATTTAATTTCCATGTGCATATGTAGTGATACAACCCATCAGCACAATGAATACTTTTACTATAGTCTAATAGAGCATAAAGACCACTTATGGCTAAATTAGTAAGGTCGCTGTGAACTATGTAGACAATAAAGGTTTTATTGCTCCACTGGTGCTTTCCCCCTTTGTTAATAGAAACACTACCACTTAATTTTTTCCCTAACACTTAAAAATCTCCTGAATTATTTCATAGTTCCAGCTACAATTGCTGCACTTGACATCACATAAATCTTACTCTAAATTGTTTGCGGCAGAGTTGTAAAAGGGATCAATGGATTCGTTTACACTGATTCCCCATTCTGTTACTGAAGACGTGCATGCACATGCAAAGGATGAGATTATCAAATTTGATTCACAACCCCTTAGCTGTCTCAGTAACTGCAGTGTACCTGAAATGCTGGGGATAACAAATGGAGAATTAAATCAGGAGCTCTGCTTGAACCCATCATTGCTTAATCTCTAACATGAATGGAGTGACATGCTGGTTTGTCCTACCACCCCATTACCAATAATTTACTGTAAACTCTGGGAAGTAACTTTCACGGATGTCTCGAACTATGAAATGGTAATCTGGCCACAAATTCTGTTGCAGACTATCTGTAATTAATGGCTACTGCCACTGTCCCTGCAGTATTGCTTCCTTTCATACAAGATAGCCTTAAGGGACAGTGTTTGGGATGATCACCCACCAAAACAAGAACAGATCTGAGCATGAACAAAACTTCCATTAACATATGTACAGTACCATTCTCACTCTTCAGTTTGGGCCCAGTTTAGCTTGTTAACAAAGATTGGTCCATAGCCTTGACTACAGAGGAGCTTCTTGTATGCGCAGGATCAGATTCAAGGATGAGATCTTAGATTGTAAAGCCTGCAGGGCCATGTTGTCCTATGTGTTTGTATAGCACCACAAGATCCTGATCCAGGCTTTTGAGCACTCCTACTGCAGCATGAATAATAATAACAAATAACATTAAAAAAGGAAGGTCAAATGTTGTTTAAACCAATGGAGCAGTCAGATAGAGTAATTTCAAATGGGCATAGGAGCCAAGAGATTCAGCAGGACATCATTTATTCCTAGGTGTGTTTAATTATATGTGTGATTGCTCTGTCACAGTAGTCTGCTGAGAAAAGGATTGCTTTTATAGGGTTATATTTTATATTTACAGGGATTATTTTATTTTGTGAATCAGAGGTGAACAGATCAAAGGCTGAAGACTGTCAGCACTGTTCTTTATACGTATCACACTGAAAAGTATCATTTCTAGAATGTTTTAAACATTTATAAGGACCAGATACTGACCCCACACTTCCTTCTGCTAGCTTGGAAGGCTACAACGTGAGTAGAACCACTACTCTTCTTCTGCCTGGGAAGGAGAGGGCCCCAGAGAGCCTGTGAGAGTTTGGGGAATTTTCTTATGGAAAAATGAATTCTAATTTTTATGAACTCTATGGGTGTGTCTACACTGCCATTAAAACCCGCAGCTGGCCTGTGCTAGCTGACTCAGATTTGCAGGGCTCGGGCTGCGGGGCCGTTTAATTGCTACCTCGCAGGGTCCTAGAGCCCTAGCTCCAGCCCAAGTACAGAATTCTACATTGCAATGAAACAGCCCTGCGGCCTAAGGTCCTCAAGCCCAAGCCAGATGCCATGCAGGGCTGTAGCCGGGATAGGGTGAGGGGGGCAGCTGCCCAAGGTGCAAAGCCTGGGGAGGGTGGGGGTGGAGAAATGAAGGAGAAAAAACAGTAGGGGGTGCAAATGTGCTTCCTCGCCCCAGGAGCTAAAATGCCCTAGTTACAGCTCTGCTGGCACGGGCCAGCTGTGGGTGTCTAATTGCAGTGTAGGCATTCCCTAAGTGTAACTCTGAACCTCTGTGTGTATTGAATCAGCTGTTTGCTAGCAAAGACTGATCACATGTCTCACAAAACCTTTTGGAAGCTGCTATAGAGCAATCCAAAAGGCATTGCCATTGAATGACTCTGCCCTGGTAGAACAAAGGGTATGCTGAAAAGAGTGACCAACTTAAAGGAAACTAGTGCTCCCATGTTGTCTGCATGGGGTGGAGTTGTTGCAATGGAAAACCCCTAGCAGAAAAGAAGGAACGAAGAAGAGGTGTTAGGAGCTGCTAATAAAAAGGATAATGTTCTCTGAGTGGAGCAACCTTTTGGCTGCTGGACCTGAACAAGCCAAGGGGAGTTTGTTGCAGGGGAGGGAGAAGAAACCAGAAGCAGGCAAGATTGGGCAGGAGGTGAAGGAAGGAGATTCCTGGGACTCTGAAAACACACTAACCAAATCCCATGAGGTTTTTGGAGTCATGAGGAAACTGAGGCAGTGATATGCCTGCAGGTTTGGTTGTTTTGCCATAGATTTGTAAATCTCTTGTGTTGTTTTAATGATCATGTGTTTAGAAATGCCCTTGCAGAGTCTGTGTTACTTGCTTACATTGCCACACAGTCCCTGAAGCACAGAGCAGAGGGGCCACAGCTTTGGGTGCAACTCTGAGAGCAGGCGGCAGCAACCGAGAAGGCTCAGAAAAGCCAGCACTGGTTTCAGGACCTAGGCAATTGGACTAACGGGTCCCCACTGCCAAGAGAAGTGTCAGACATGGTGCCAGCACCTGGAATGTGTAGCTAAGGTCCAAAACCCAGAGAGACAATACCTAAATGCTATCTAGCCCCAGCAAGACAAAAGCACGTGGGACTCAAGACTGGGTCCAGTACAGCAGTCTGGTGAGTATGCAGGAGGGAAAGCTCATCTGGGTTGTAACAGAGCCTATGTGCAAGGACTCTGCACAAGTTCTATTCTGCATTACCACTGCAGAGGAGGGCTTGGGTTATGGCAGAGGTGGGCCTGAGGAAAGGGGAAATTAGCTCATTATATGGGTCCATAAGCATAGAGCCATCACACTGGGCATTCAAAGGCATCCCAGTTGCAGCTACAGCCTGGGAGTATTGGGTGGGAAGAGGGGGTGGATAGGACGGTACTGTTGATACACAACTGCTCTGTGTTACCTACTGGAGAGGATTCCTTCCAACCTTTCTCATTCCTCTTTAGATCCCTCTTTTAGAAGATTATGCACATAGTGCAGCCACCCCCTTCATTCTTTACAAAAGGGATTCTCAATACACAAATGCCTCTCCAGGATCTAGATACAGTGGTATGGTGGCCTAGTGGCAATATTTCTCCTCACCCTTCTGCATGCACAAGGGGATCTCCAGATGCAGATCCTCTCAGGATGCTCTACTATTGTAGTGATCTGTGATATACTCCGCACCAGGCCTGAAGGTGTTAAGATGGGCCAGAAGAAGCCAATTAACCTTCATGGTTGCACCTGAACAGAGGCCCAGGAATTTATAAATGATAACTGCTGATGAAGCCCAGCTGAAGGAGAAGCTGGATAAGGAATATAAGGAAAGAAAGTTTGTAATAGCTAGCAGCTAGAGAGAGTATGTGAGTGAGCATGCATGCATGCATGCATGCATGCATGCAGTAGTCAGTCACTCACTTACTCTCTGGGAGCCAAGAGGGTGGCAGGCCATGGGCCACTGCCCTGAGATATTAGCCCTGGAAAATGGGTCAACCCTACAGGAGTTGTGAGGGCAGGGTAAGAAGAAACCCAGGGAAACAGCAGCAAGGAGGGGGACTGTTTAGGCCTTGGCTGCTGATTATAGTGTCCCTGGGCTGGAACCCAGTGTAGAGGGAGGGCCTGGATTTCCCTACCAGCCACTAGGATGTGATGCAGAACTGTTGAGGGTGCCATCTGGACAGCTGGTCTGGTGAAACTTTGATACCCCAGAATGGGGGCTCATATAGTGACTCAACTGAAGGACTATGTCATGATGTGGGACTGCTGCAGTGCTGGAGTGATCATTGGTAGGAGGTGGCATATGGTTAGAAAGCTGCTATGCCATGTCTGGCCAGGAGGAGGTACTCTTGCAATGAGTGAGGTCCATTACATACTCATGAGAGTTTTATATGAGTATAACTGAGAAGGCAGGATAGTCCAGTGGGTAGAGTGCTAATCTGGGCCTCAGGAGCCCTGGGTTCCATTTCCAGTTGTACCACAGATTTCCTGGGTGACCTTGGGTTAGTCACTTAGGGTACAGATGCAATAGGGAAGTATTATCATCCCCATTTTACAGGTGGGTTAATTGAGGCACCCAGAGACTAAGGGCATCAGAAATCGGAAGTGTGCTTCCCAGCTTGGGTAGACAGACACGTTAACTCTACTTGAGCGAGCATGCTACAAGTAGCAGTGTAGCTAGCGCATATTGAGCTAGTCCTATCCTGGCAGGTTGTACTCAGGTCGCTAATCTGAGCTGCTACCTGAGCTACGCTGCTATTTTTAGTGTGTGTCTGTCTGCATGAGCTGGGAAGCAGGTTCCCAGCTTCAGTCTGTGTGACTTAGTTCCCCAGCTGTAAAATGGGGATGATAGGACTTCCCTACTTCACATGGGTAAAATGGAACAAATACATTAAAAACCAAGGTATTCAGGTACTAGGTATGTCATGGTAACATCACTGGACTTACTTCCAGTTTACACTGGTATAAGTAAGAGAGACTCAAGTCTAGGGAATATTTTTTAGATCAAATGAATGAAACTAATTCAGGATTTAAAGTAGTTTTACAGGGTTTGCAATTTAATATTGATGCATTCATACCTTTCATGGCCATTCAGGATGTTCACTCATACCGTATAATTGTAAAGCTATTTTAATTAAATAAAATGCCAACAACATATATAGGAATGACAATGATCAACATTATCTGTGGTGGAGAATAAATGGAGAATGCTGAGGGCCAAATGCAGTCTATGGAAGCACTTATGCGGCTCTAGTTGGGGTCAATGGGAGGCAGGTATACAGCTCCAAGGGTGGAATTTCGCCATGAATTATTAGATGTATAATTGCTTGGCCTCATTTATGTGCTTATGAAAGAATTATGGGGTTTGCCTTCCAAATCACTCCAGTTTTATATTGGAAATGCGTATAATGTGTGTTTTTCATAAAGACCGAATGCTAGAGGATACACCTGCTGCATGGGACTGTCGAACATAAATCCCGGTCTCCTTTTCAGAATATCTGTAGATATTTAGTGAGTCCTCCTCTTCTCCCATCCTTGCTCCTTTTCCCTGAAACGACTCTCCTTCCTGCTCCAAACATGATTTCATACCATTCATCATAATAATATAACACTATCTACTATGTGAAGTGTACGTTCTGAAATTAGTCTGAGGAACTCAGTGTAGGTTGCATAAGGCACCATTTGGTGCAAACATTACTTTGCAAGTAGCATAAATTATTATATAACACAGAGTGAATGGTAACCTATATCTTTCATTTTCATTCACACCCACAATGTTAGATCCTTTCTCAGAAGGAATATTACTGGGAGTAATTCTTTGGAGGAAAATCATCAAAAACATGCCATCTCCCTGATGTTAAGTGTAGCTGAAAATATCAAAATAGACACTCCACAGAGCCCTGCCCTTTCCATAAGCTTCAGCTGACTACATGAAAAATGACTAATATAAAGCTGTCTTTTGCATATCGTGTTAATATGCAACTAGGGTAAAATTTTCAAAGCACCTAAATGACTCAGAAGTTTAACGTCCATTTTCTTAACTTTGTTATTGATCTTTTCTTTCATAAAGAAACAAAGTACAAAAAGGTAAATGACTGACAACATATCTTTCAAAATACCCAACTCCCATTGTCAGAGGTGACATAAGCACCATTTACTTTTAATGAAACATTAGACCCTCGAGACCCAAACCCTCAAAGAAAGTTAGGTGCCTAAATCCACCATTTATGTGCCACTGAAATTTTCAAAACTGCTCCTCATCTGGCACCTAAATTTCCTCTGGTCAGCATCTGCAAGCTGTCTAGACCCTGATGCCATCCCACAGTTTATGAGGAGCTCAGAGCTCTTGCTAAAGCCAAAACCCCAGAGGCCCCGAAGCAGAGATCTCCGACTAGGTGGGACCTGATCCTGTAGCATGCTCAACACACACCTAACTCCTGGTGCCTGCCTGGCCCTGCAGCAGGACAGCCAGAGGTGCCTAAATGCCTTTAAAAAGCTGGCCCTAAGTGACTCCGTTTCTTTTGTAAATGGGACTGACACACTTCGTAAAATGTTACCCTTAAAGATAAATGTAGATATAAAGGTTGCTTACACCTTCTGTGCTATACAAATTTATTTGCTTATTCAGAACTATTTCTTAAACTAATGCATATTTCAAAATTCCACTGAGCATGCTTTCTTACATGACTGTGATTTCTGTGTTCTTAGGTGCTGAGAACTCATGAATTATAGGAAATATTATAGAAGATTCAGAAAGTTTGGGAAGCTAGGTCCCATGATGTCATATATGTGCTGCTATGGTGGTGCAAAGCAGACTTAAATCTGGCCTGAGTGGTTATAAGAACATAAGAATAGCCATGCTGGTCAAACCAAATGGTACATCTAGCTCAGTATCCTGCCTCCGAGAGTGGACAGTTCTAGAGGTTCTGGGGAGTGTATAGAACATGGCAACCTAGATCCACTCCTGTTTTTCCCTCACGGCTTCTGGGAGTCAGAGGTTTCTGGTCGTCTCAAGCATGGGGTTAATTCCCTGAACAACGTGGCTAATAGTCATTGATGGCTATTGATGGTCAGCTGGGGTTTCCCTTGTTATGGACTATGCCAGTTATACACCGCCCCCCTCACAGCCCTTGGTGTAAGAGATTTTCTGGGGTTAGCTGTTAGGTAGGGGGATGGTCATGGTAGGCTGCGCACCAGCAATCTCAGCCCTTTGGGAACAACTGCAGACAGTCTAATTCAGAGCATACTTTAGATTCCCCTGGTAATTGGCTAAGTGCAACAATGCCTGGTCTCTCCCCTCACATCCTGGCAGAGAGACTGCTTAAGGGAGTGGACACAAGCTGTCCCCTTGATTTTTGAGCTCATGTAAGCAAAGCTGAGTCACTGTGTAAGAGTGACAGAGGGGGTTCTCTCCCCAAGAAGCTAACATGCTGTCTCAGTGTTGCGTTAAGAGGAAATTTAAAAAGTTGGAAAATATCAATAACTTATGTAAGCAAGGTCTGAGTGGCACTCTCCCTGCTCAGCAGCTGAAAGGGGGGCAAGTTATTTGCATGGGCTTTGTATTTGCATGAGTACAATTAAGTACTCAGCACATTGCATAAGCACACTAGGTGTTGAGCATGATGGGAAGTGGTCAATGTGTCTGGTACTGTATTACAAGTTACTTTTGTGTTAACTACAGGGGTAATGAAATGTTGTCCTTTGATTGTATGAACAAATGGCATCAGATCTGTGTTTAGCCTGTTCTGATAAAAAATTCCATCTCACCCAAACAGAGCCCAAAAAGGGTGGCGGACGGATGTTTCAGCATTGTAAGGAGAGAGGGAGGGGTGAGAAGTCTCCTGTTGAGATTGTATGAGCCCTGGCAAAAGGCTACCCTTTTGGGCATGGGTTGACAATTTCCTCCCACTGTTAAAAGGCAGAATTAATGGTTCCTCTCGGAATCTTTTGTTTGTTAAAAGCAGGGACATTGCTTCTGTGTCAGCAGAAGGTTTTCGCATGAGCTGAAATTCACTAAGAGCTGAATCATTAGAGAGACTAGGAAACCTTGACTGACAACCACCAGAGAGGTGCCAGCATTGGGCAGCACCTGCAGACGGTGGGATCAGTCAGCACCAGTAGATGGCAGGAGCACAACAGTCAATGCCAGCAGATGGTGGGATCAGTTGGTGCCAGCAGACAGCGGGAGCCAGGAGCAGGGACTCAGTGAGACCCGGAGGCAGCAGTGGAGGAGGCCTGGTCAAGCCTGCGTCTGGCAGGAGCTTGCAGAGGGGGACTGCCTCAGCCCCAACCGAGCGGTGGACATTGCAACTACGATGGTTAGTACAGGCGAAAGCAAGAAGTGAGAGGCGAAGGACACATCCCATACTCTGGGATGGGTTTGGCTCATTGAGTTCATGAATTCTGTTTGCACTATTTCGCAAACCAGTGCTGTGTTACTTCCCTTCTGTTATTAAAAGGTTTACTTTCTACACTCAGACTCTGTGCTTGCGAGAGGGGAAGTATTGCCCTTTGGGGTGCCCAGGGGATAGTGTGAGATTTCCCAGGTGACTGGGTGGGGGCTCGAGACAATTTGGTGTGATATCATTGACAGGGACCCCTAGATATAGAACCTGGCCCTTGCTGCTGCCGACTCTTTCTGGCAGAAGGGTTACACTTCAAAGTGCTAGTTTGTCTGAATTACAGACAGTAGCAGCAGGAAGCTATGCAACAGAAGCGACAACAGTTTGACCAGTCATTTTAATTTCAGCTGAGCTCTATATGGAAGGGTGCAGGAAAATAAGATGGGAAGGGGAGTGGAGGAGGAGAAGAGGCTGTGCAAAATGTCTGTACTAGGGGCTTCACCTATGCAATCATCACTGACTCCACTGCTATCTTTACACAATAAAAAGTACTTTGTGTTGTACCCTTCAGCAGTTTGTTTTTTAATATTCTGTTCACCTTTTTTAATCTTGGTTAGTGACTCTCCCGCCTGCCAGAAAAACAAATAAATGCTATAGCTACACCACTGCGTTTGAAATTCTGAGATCAAAAGAAGACGGCTTCGGGCTGAAACTGTATCACTCATAAAGTGCATGAACTAGATTTCATGACCTGTCTCCATCCACTGAGTACCCTTTAATATCAGAATGGTCTTCGTTCATGTCTATGCCTTATGCTGCTTCTGAGGGACTGTGTTTGGAATTACCTTTTTTACATCAATCCAGGTAGTTGATACTGTGGCTAATAACTGAACAATTAAGATAGTAACATGCCAAATAGTATGAATGATTGTGGCATAAAACATCAGTCCAACATTTATCCTGTCACAATTGAGATAATTTGTTCACCACAGCCTTGATGTGGGTTCTGTGGATCTCTGTGTCCTATTACACTGTGCCAAACCTCATAGCGTAGAAAAAGATATTCCTTTAGCGTCTGAATTGGAATTAATGCACGAATGTGAAATGAAGGAGACCTCATTTTCTAATGTCTATGTTTGAGGTCTGGAAAACTAATGTGTCTGCTTCTGAGGGAAATGGGGCTACTGACAGCAAGAAAATGAAAAGTATTGGATATCATAGATTATAAAGTGTGATAATTCAGGATCTGAGTTAGGATTCCCAAAGCCAGGAAAGCGCGTTATGGCCCAATCCTGAAAATATTTATTCAGGTGAGTAGTGCCAGTGATTTTACTGGGATTATGTATGTGATTAAAGTTACTCATATGAATAAGTGTTTGCAGGCTCAGACCTTCAGAAAACATGCATTAAGGATGCACAGTGGGAATTTAGGATTGGGCCCTAATGTCCTTCCCTGGCTCTGGGAATCTATATGAATATATGTACTCCTAACAAAAACAAAGGAGTATATAAGCACACGGTGAATGTGCAGTATGCATATATGCACTGAGTATGTCCACACACACAGAGTATATGTATACACATACAGATTTTACCATTTTGTGGTTAATATAATAATATGCTTAGTTGTATATGGGCTTTTTGGTGGTCTTGTGAAAATGCATACTTTGTACATTCTTTTTGTTCTTTTATTAAACAAAAGAACTTATTTTTTACCCCTGATCTCTCAAAATTTTATTAACACTGTGCATATATGTGTGTGTCATTTGAGTGGAAATATCTCTCTCTGAAGGTGTCGGTTGAAGCTAGAGAGGCAGCCATTATATATTCTTTCAACAGTATTCTATATGGATACAGTTATATCCAGTTAGGAATATTAGTAGCTCAGTTTGGAAATATTCTTTAATACATGTAGGTTCCCCTTCTTACGGAAAATTGGAGAGAATTGAAAAGAATTTGTAGAACAATAGAATTTTTAAAACAACATTCTCTATTACATTCTATAGGTTCTAAAAATCTGTAAATTCATTTCTGTAGAATCCTGTTGACTTCATCCCTATTTTCCCTAAGAGTCAATTAAACATAAAATGTTTTGGAAAAGGACTTACAGGTGTCCAAAGTTGTAAAGACTAGTCTAGCTTGGAAAAGTGAGTTTCAATTTCTTTCCTGTAGATTTGTAGGAGTCATTTGAGGAAGCATTATGCCCCCTTGCTACACAGAATGTATAAGGAAGATTTTTATTGCTAAGCTAGTACCCAAGCCCAGAGGAAAACGTTCATCACTGTAATTCCTAAACTTGCCCCAAAATACAGAAACTGTTTCATAGTTATAGATAAGATTATTATACTGTATTTGCATAAAATGCAAATGTATTAGGTTAACGTTAAGAATAAATATGTATATAATTTAAATAATTATATCTTTTCACATTAGTGACAAATATAAAATTGAAGAAAAATAAAATCAGAAAATGATAGTCTCTTACACATTTTATTGATTAACACAGGCTGTAAAATCCTAATCAAAACACTATTGAGAACGTCATTGAATGTTCTCCTTAGTAGTAGTGACCCTAATAGATCTGCTTTTTTGTCCAAATAATATTTAGCTGTATTAATGATCCTAAGCCAATCAGACAGCAGCTGCGACTCTGCTTGCTCACTCCTGATGCAGAGAAAACCTTTGTTAGAAACCTATAGGGCTAACTTTTTGCTAATGCTACACATATTTGACTTTGTGTCATCATTGCATTAAAATTCTTTCTATGGCTATAGGAGCCTTCTCTATTACTAATAGAGTTTTATTACAACTATCTATGTCTGCCCTCCCTGCTGTTCAATATGCTTCAGGGAACCCTTGCATTATCCATTAGATAAAAAAGAAAACCACTCTTTTTAAAAAAAATTCTTGCGATAATTTCATGATTACAATGTAGCGTGCAAATCATTACCTTGGAACACAGCCCAGGTTCAGGTTTGCAAAATGCTGGCTAAAATCTAAACTTCTTCAGGTTCATCCATTCCTACTGTATCACCTCTTGGTGAATCCCTTTCTGATAGGGCTGTGATTATATGTTAGCTTTTAAAGAGGCAGTGTGGGCCAGTGGCTAGAGCATGTACTGGGACTGACCTGGGTTCTATTCCTGCCTCTACCCAGGATAATCTGCTGTATAGTTTTGGGCAAGTCACTTCACCCCTCAGTGCCTCTCTGCCTTATCTATTTAGATTGTAAGCTCTTTGGGGCAGACACACCCTTATGTGTTTGTACAGTGTCTAGCACAAATAGGCCCTGATCTCGAATTTAATCACTAGATGCTACTCTAATAATATCTGGCTGATTTGTTTGTATTAGTGTGGCTTAAATCAATGGAAATGTTTTGTGCCAGGTACATTTCAGAAGTGGTCTATGACTTATCAAAAAAAAAAAGTTGAATGTGACCTGACTGAAAAAAACAGGGAGCATTTTAAACCACTTAGCAGCTGAGCTACTTATGTGTATCTGCCTATGCCATTTTGTGAGGTCTGTCATGCAGGGACATGAGCCAAGCCTGCAACCACCTTTGTGGCATTTTTTATCAGGGTAGCCTGGACTCATTGATACTCTAGAAATTAGCCATGTAATCACTTTTATCAGATGTAAGGAAGATAAACAGTGATGAAGCATTTCAATTGCTTTATAATGCACATGTGTTAGATGAACCAGTTTACCAACTGAATGGTTTCAGTTTCCTCTCTTCACCACTGAAAAGCTGGGCTCATCAGTGGCAAACACCATGTGCCAATCTTCACTCTTTTTTAAAATTCTCACCTTTCTTCTGACTTGGGTATGTGCGCTTTGTCTTTTTCATTGTTGGCTCAGATGTCAGGGCCACCCACACATAACTAGACCATTATGCAGTATAACAGATACAATTGAATCATTTACAGATGCCTGTAATTACTTCCTTTTCATTAGACAGATGACATGGACTTGATTAACATGTCGTTGTATAGTAATGGCGCCAGTTAGTGTCACTCTAGTTAAAGCTCTTTCAGTATTTTCATTATAAATCCTTTTATCACTCATTTATAATCCAGAGACACAAGGTGACTGAGGTAATATCTTTTACTGGACCAACGTCTGCTGGTGACAGAGACAAGCTTTCTTGCCTGAAGAAGAGCTCTTTGTAAGCTTGAAAACTTGTCTCTCTCACCAACAGAAGTTGTTGCTCTGATAAAAGATATTACTTCACATGCCTTGCCTGTCTAATATCTTGGGAGCAACACGGCTACACCCACCACTGCATACAAACATAGCTTATAATCTGGCAGTAAAACTCCCCTCTGAGTTTACAGAGACCCTATCTGGCAGCAACTTGTATATGGAACAATAACTTGTTTTACTCAAATACATTTGACTGAAGTCAACTGTGTTGTTTTGAAGATATGAAAGTAAGGTGAGAGTTTTTGACATGTGGGAGGTCAGACTAGATTATCACAGTCACAGGTTCAGGTAAACTGCACCAGTATTCTGTCTCTGTGGTCCACTCCGATTGTGCCCAGCTGTCACCTGTCACTAGGTAAGGAACTTTATCCTGCTCTCTTCTGCCTGGGCTTTTAAGGCTGCACAGTTTCCTGCCTTACACTGTGATATCCCCAGCAAGCCAGTCTGCCTAATGACTAGCTCCAGTGCACGTGCAGCCTTGCCTCCCAGCCCCTCAGTCCTAGCCCTCGGTATCTTTTTACTGGGCCCCAGTCCTGCTAGTCCCCCTCAGCTGACCCATCCCCATGCACCGAGCTGGCTGCACGATTTGCAGCCAGTCCATTTCTAGATCGTGCTCAGGGACCATCAGTACACACTTGTGCGCCACACCCTTCATTTCCTCACCCTCATGTCCCACCCAGACCCCAAAGGGCAGGACCTCATGCCACCTGTGGAGGGTGAGGGACCCTGGTGGGCCAGCCTCTACTCCACCCTGACCCACGGAGACATCAGCTGGCGGCTCCTCCACAGAGCTGTGAGCACGGGTGTGTACTTGGTGTAGTTCACCCCTCTCCCTGACACCTGCCCTTTCTGCATTATGAGGGAGACCTTGGTGCACGTTTACCTTGAGTGCGCCAGGCTGCAGCCCCTGTCCTGGCTCCTCCAGAACCTCTTGCTGAGGTTCTGGGTGCACTTTTCCCCGCACCTGTTCCTTTATGTGCACTCCATCCGTGGCCCCACAAAGTCGTGGGACCTCCTCGTCAACCTCCTCCTAGTGCTGGCCAAAGTGGCCATCTATAACACCAGGGAGAGGAGGTTGGCTGAGGGGGTGACCTGCAACTGTGGGGCCTATTTCCGTTCCTCTATCCGTTCATGCATCCGGTCAGAGTTCTTCTGGACAGTGTCTGATGGCTCCCTAGACACCTTCAGGGAGCAGTGGGCACTGTCTGGGGTTCTCTGCTCACTGTCCCCTTCCAGTTCCCTCTGTTTTACTCTTTGACCCCCACATTCATTCCTGTTTTTTCATTCGTTGTCTCCTGTAATTAGGTGAGTCCCGGGTCCAGTGTCTCCTTCCCATTAGGCTGGGGTAGGATCCTTTAGCACTTCCAGGAACCAAATAGTAGCTCCTGTGCATAGTTTTCTCTCTGAGGGCTATGGCAGGAATGATTTACTATTAATCCAAACTACTCTTTCTAAGCAAGCACATATATTGTTAAGATAAAAGCATTGCAGAGAAAGAATATTAAAAAGTTAGCTTTAAACCCACACTAAACATACTAGGGAAACACCCATCATTCTTTTGGGGCTCTACTAGGACAAAGTCTGTCCAACCCTTCAGCAGAATTGGGGCCCCTTTGGACACACGTTCATGCCCATTTGCTGGCTCAGAAAGAAGGTCCTGTGTCAGTCTGAGCTCATCCTTTTATCCCAAAAGTCTTTTCTTTGTTTCCTATTCTATGGAAAACACAGCTTGAACCAATATATGCAAGCCACCCCCAGGGGTGTTACCTCCCTGGAGTTGTTTACAGTCTGAGTGATTTGCCTTAATCACCCCCTACTGTTTTTAGTTCCTGAAGGAACTTATGGTAACCCTCCCCCATGGAGCAGAACACAGTCATACATGCATTAATAAATGGTTTAATACAATGTCCCTGAAGATACTGCATGGGATTGCAATATCTGTCAAAATCATAATGGTTCCTTTTGGCCTTAAGATGTTTGAGCCTATGAAAACTTGAACCATGTCTTTGAAAACATGTTTGCCTGGTACTAGAAAAACAAATTGTGCTCCCTGTAAATTAATCTGAGAAATGATTGCCTATATTTGGATTGTTTCATTAGAGTCTCAGCACCTTTGTACTAATCCTTAGCACAGAGTGTGGGCAGTGGGAGGGGGGCAGAAAATGATGTGGAAAGTTTGAAATGTTGGAATTTCTGTTTCTAGCTCCATTTTCTATCATAGTCTAATCACCATAGGGCAATGCTGCCCTCTTCCCCTTCTTATGGAGCACTTGACAGCCACAAAACCAGAGTATTTCCCATGTGTGAAGGGCTTCCAGGATGTGAGCAATTTAGACAACTAGGGACTGGGGGAGGAGGGCTTTAGCTTCCCCCTCAAAAAATGTAAGGATTGAATTAATTAATAAAGGAAACACTTAGTTTGGAACAGAAGCTCATTTATCTCGATTTATTAAAACTGGAGAAGTTTAGTTATGGTTCAAAGCTCACTGAAACAATATTCAATAGCTATTATTTTTTTACCTCTCGCCCCACCCCCAAATAACAAAAGTTGTCTATGCCCCTCCAGGATGCCAGGAGCACATGCAGGGGTGCAGTCTCCCTGCATGCTGTGTGGTAAAAGATCACAGTGCAAGTTGATTCTGTGAGTAGGGGAAGATCTAGGCTAGTAGCTCTGATGCTCAGTCATATTCCTTCCTGTCTGCCCCTGGGAGGGGTTTTGTTGCAGCCAAAGGGTCTGTTGCAACTCAGAGCAGTTCTGTTACCTCTTCAAATCCTGAGGGAATGCAGAAGAATTCCATCCCCCACCCCTTGGATCACTAAGGATCTCCTCAATGCACACCACTGTTTCTTGGGCCTTCTTGGGATGATGGGTACAAAGAACATGGGTAAAATTCTAATCTGAGTCCCAGAGGCTTCATTGCCACATGTCTCCCTCACAGATGTACTTTAAATTCAAACACTTTGAACTTCTCATTTGAAAGATGCTTTGAATCCACCTTATTCTCATCATTATTGCATGTTGACAAAGTAAGTGTTCCCCTTTGCACATTGAGGTAACTGGGCTAAATTCCTGGGGATCAAGTTTAAATCTCTCTGAGGATGGAGATTCACAGCTATACCATTTAAAAAAAAGGAATACCCTGATTTCTTGGTATTCCCTCTGCCAATGCAACAGGTTCAAGGATGTGTGAGAGCTACTGCTGAACGCAAATAGACTCTGCACTATATTCCGGTATTTAATTCTTGTTAATACTGGCGACCTAACTAAACCTTGTGAGGTTTCCAATCGCTTTAAAGAATGAGAAGTCACAAGATATAAATAAATGAAACCCTAATAAATATTTCAGTTAAATTACGGGTTAAAATTGACAAGGCATTAGAATGATAAATATTGTTCCTATAAAATGCAGGTTTTAAATAAAGCAAATCATAAAAATGTATTTCTCCCTTCTGATAATCAAACACAAATTATTGCATGTCTAGTAGTAAAAAGTGATTTTCATTTGTCTTTTTGGATTACATTTTTATAAGCAACATAGTGTTTATGTCTCTGTGGTTTTGACTGATCAATCCCTGTTCTCCTTGGTGTGCCATGAATGGGGTGTGCTGACATTTGATTAGACTGGGTCTTAAAGACACAGCTTTATTCTGTAGGGGAGAGAAGAAAGGGATTTTGTATGAGGGGGATTGTTAAATAGGGTTATGCAGTGGGGTGAAGATGGGGGACTCTTTTTTAGCTTTGTCTTAATAAATTTCTAATTATATTTTTGATGTAGGGAGTCTAGAGACTAAAGAAAGTGCTGTCATAAATATGGACATACACAAACAAAAAAAGACTGCATCTGATTCTGAAGTGACTGTTGTCTTTTTTACCTGTCAGTACAGTGCTTAGTACAAAGGGATCCTGATCCTTATTCAAAGTCCCTATGTGCTACCATAATATAAATACATAATTATGTTTAGAATATCCCAGCACATGAAGTGTTTCGGTTACTTGAGCTACCACTGAGCAACCCTTGCAGTTCTGCTATACCACCTTTTTACTCCTTACAAAAATATTCTTGTATTCTACCAGGGTGGTTCCATCTGAATTAGTTTTTTCAGATGGGTTCATACATAGGAGTGTGGATCTCAGGCTGACAATGAAGGGTTTACTCCAGGCCCTCATTTTCACAACTAGTCCAAATAACACAATAGTTTTCCAATCTGAAAGACATCCTTGCTGTTAGATTTCATATTTGATTAGTGACTATGTCATTTTTAAATTATGTTGAAAGCAATTACTGACAGTCTCTTGAGAGTCTGGAGTTTCGCTAATTAGAAGAGTGGAGACTTCCTTTTCAGTTAAGCACCTTCAGTGAAGTGTCAAAATATTTATTACACCACTTTGTATACATGCTATATATAAAAATACATTATACCATTCAACTGACCACTCTATCAGTGGCCCATTAGGAGACTATGTTTCTTTGTTGTCCTTGATTCAAGTTAAAGCATTTATTCATAGGGTAAGGTACTACTCAGCAGAATTAAGGGTGGCAGAATCTGGTCCTAAATATCCTCTTCCTCTGTTTTTAACTTCATAGGTCACCATGATATATAGGATAGCCTTTGACAGATGAAGTGGAAAGTTAGAAGGCTAAGGGGCCATCAGTGAAGTCTCATTTTGAGTCTGACCAATTACAATAAAGGTTTACCTTTGCTGTGCAGCAGATAAGGGCAAAAGAACAAACTCTGCCTCAACCAGGCATCTGCAAAGCTTGGATAATCCTGGTTGTTGCCATGAGGCAGCTCTGGTGGTACCTGTAGACCTCAGATTTCCCTGATCCTAGTCAGCCTGGTTTTAGGCCTGTGGATGATATAGAAAAGTTGCTGGTTCTGTTAGTCACTCTCCCTCCATCAATGAACAAAGATCAAGTGCCCGTGCCAATTTTGGCAGTAATGTTAGCTGCCTTGTATCACATGGGGAGAGAGAAAGAGAATGAGCAGCTGTGAGAGTGGATCTGCTCCCACTTAGCTGTTAGAGTCTGTAGTGGCAGCCCCATCTAGCTCATGGAGTCAGGAAAACCTGGGCCCCCCGCCCCATGGGGTTCTGAACCAAAGGCCCCTCTTGTGCTCTGTAAGGAAGCCATCTGTTACTTGCAGTCGAGCTAACATCTTCCTCTGGCTCTCTTCCTACCGCTCTGACCCTCCTCAGGGTGCTTCATGGCTTGTGATTGTTCCTTGCAATCCAGCCCATGGGCCCTTGCAGGCTAAGGAGTCTCAGCTTTATGCAGAAGTCCTCCCCCTGGGGATACCCACCTGGCATAGTCCCGCCATGGTAGTGAGTGCAGGTCTGTCTCCCTCCACCTGCTGTCCAGAAGACTCCCTTTTAAGCCCCTTCTCCAACCGTAGCATGCCCAACAGGCTTGCTGGGTTGGGACTTCCTGGGCCCAGAGTTGTGCCTGCACCCCTCTCTCTCCAATGTGGGGCAGTGAGAAACTTGAGGCCCTATCCCACCTGCACTTCCCTCAAACTGCAGCACCAGAGGCAGCTAGGAATACAAGGAGCCTTGGAGTAACCCACCTATTGCACCTAGCCAACAGCACAGGAAGTAGCCATGGGAAGGAGAACTCTGGAGTGTCTCCTTCCAGGCCAGTGACACTGAAGTAGAGTTCTCTTGTGTAGCAGGCATCCTGCTATGTGTTTGCACCTCTGAGAAGAATGGGGAAAGGGTTGGGGGTGGCTGGGAGTGGCTACAGGTGGATTTTGGTAGCCAGATGCTGTTTGTAACCTTACATTTCACATAGTATAGCTTCCTAAATAAATAACTACAAATTAGCTCTTTAAGTAGCTGAGAGAATTGTTGATTTAACAATTATCTGTTAGACTTACCTTATTATTATTATTATTATTATTATAGTCATAGTCTAGTATTTTGGCATTCTACAGTACAGTGTGTGAGAGAAAGAGCGAGAGTGTGTATATCTATTTTTATAGGCACTTTTACCCATAAAAATTTAAACTTGTCAGTGGTTGTTTTTATGTTACTGAAAAAATGAATGTTAGGCCATATCATTATTAACCAATAATTCCCAATGGAAATTTCAAACTTTATTGTTTTTATTGAAATAAAAGAAAAAAATTTTCAGCAGCGAATTCCAGTGAGCATGAGGAAATCAGGATCTAACATTTTTGTCTCCCTAGGGTGGAAGAATAAGTAATTTTTGTAAACAATTTTTTGTAAATAACATTTTTGTCTCCCTAGGGTAAGAAGAACATGTAATTTTTGTAAACTACCTGTGGGTGAAATCCAGGCCCTATTGAAGTCAACAGGAGTTCTGCCATTAATTTCAGTGGAGTCAGGATTTCATCCTATATATTAAGTTGTATATTTTATAGCATAGAGCACACTGTTAGTGGTCAGTAAATAATAAAAATGAAATCTATTTGGAAGTCTTTTATGGTCTAAATTGGAGAAGAGTCTGAGCCACCAGATTTGGACTTGGGGTTTTGGTTCAGGTCCATTATAGTGATGGGCCCAATTGTAAAGTTTAGACTTGGCTCCTGATATCACCAGCTGAGTGTTTCTATACTGGATTTTTATGTGGTACCTATCTTTGATCTCTCTGAAATATAAAATATAATACATTATTATAAATAAAAAATATACAAATTTCCAGAGTTAAATTGGGTGGTCGGATGAATACTCTCCAACTCTGGATATGTAAGTCACTTGCTCAATGGGTTTTGTGAGTCAGGCATGAAATAAAATAAGTGGTTTATTTTTCTCAATTTTTTCCTTCTTCTTTTACCAACATAATATGCTGCCCTGTGTGTTCTTTTCCCTTATTTGAATCCTGTCCTTTTGCCTCCCACTAACAAGCTGCATTTCTTAAAATTAGAAACTAGATTTCCAACCCAAGTTTGTGACATTTAGGTGGGGTTGGTACACACATTAGGCCAAACTGATCCCGAATGAAACTCCACTGAAGTGAATAGTTATATGATGATTAATTTTGACCCATTCAGTCTGGATTTACCAGGTGCAGGAAATACGTTAGCAGCAAGTACAGGACTGAGAAAATATGGATGAAGGAGTAGTTTAGTTTTGTGGTCATTTTTGTTTAACCATTTGTTCAGTTTATATCATCTTTGTATTTGCATTCAATTACATGTAGCGAGGAAGGATTATCCAGTGGTTAGAACACTACGCTAAGGCTTGACAGATCTGGCTTATAGTCCCTGATCTCTCACAGAATTCCTTGGGCAAGTCAGAGCCTTTCTGTGCCTCAGTTCCCCATCTGTAAAAGAGGAATAATAGTAATTCCTGCCCCCTGTGTTGTGAGGATAAATACATTAAACATTTTGAAGCACTCAGATACTACAGTAATGTAATACTTAAGAAAGATGCTATATGATGGGTAAATAATGATAAAATGAGTATATGCATTCATAATTATCAAATATAAAAATATATGTAGTTTTGCTTGTGATTGCTAATTACCGTTATTATGAAAGCAGAAAACAAGTGCTGACTAGGGCTATGTCTACACTGACAGCGGCAAAGTTGCCGCTGTCAGATTGACTTATTTGGATTGACTGAGTGGTCAATGAAGACCCGCTCAGTCGAGCGAGAAGTCGACATACTAAAACCACCTCCTTAAGTGGCATAGCACTGTGTCGATGGGAACGCGGTTCCCGTCGGCGCAGTGCAGTGAAGACATCATGCAGAAGAGAAGCACAGAAGTCAATGGAAGTTACGCAAGTTCTTTGCATAACTCCCATCGACTGCTGCTGAATTGCTGCGGTAAGAGCAGACCAAGCCTAAAAAAGATATTGGCAACCCATATTTTCTGTTTTCTTCCACTAGCTAAAATATCACTGCCAGTCTCATTTTCTGTTTGCAGAGCATATATATATAGTTAATGAATAGCTTTGCTTCCTCAGCCAGAACACTGGCAAAGCATGATTGTCAGCTGTTCCAAAAATAAATGTTGCATAAAATACTTTAAACCTGTGAACTATCTTGACTGTCACTTTGTATTACTGAAAATCTGACTGCTCTATTCACATGTTATGCAATATGAAATAGTTTAGCTGAAGTATTCGTATTCACACTTTTGTACAGAATAAAGCATCCAACGCTCCATTACACATTCTCACATATTTCAAAGAGAATCTACTTCTATATAGTTCTTCAAGTAGACTTGAGTATGGTGTTTTTCATGAGCAAAGTCTTGCACTGAAAACAAATAACTATTCACTATCTTCCTGATTAAAGTTTAGAGCTAAAGATACAGTACTATGACCCATACTTACAGTGCTGCTCTTTGTCCCCCACTAGAGGCTGGCCCACAAAGTGGTTTACATGTCAGCTATAATCTTTGCACTAAATGAGCTCTGTCCTTTAGCTCAGATAGTCGAGGCTCATAGTTTTAGATCCAGAGGCCCCATGTTTGATCCTGGCAGCCAATGACCCATGTAGGGACATGGTGTTATAGTGTTAATACTGACAAAACCTTGCAATTCTTTGAATTTTGAGATGCTGATGTCATGATTGCCATTCTAATGACTGATTCAACTAATTTTAAGTGGTGTTTGTATATAGATAGCATGGAAGGAAGAAGCCAGATTTAAAATACGCAGCTGGTGAATCAGTTCAGGAATCTTTTTTTTTTTTTTTTTTTAAATAAATATTGATGCATTGTTTTGTGTCCTCAGTTATAATAGGCAGATTAGAAAATATGAACACATATTACAGCCTCTAGAACAGTGCGGGCACTGTTGGCTACATCATGGATATCTCTAACATGGATATATCGGATAGGAGAAGATAGAAGTAAGGAGCACCGTCCTCCCGCTAGAGGGAGTGTAAGGTCTGCTACTAAGTTGGTCCCCAGGGGGCAGTGAGTAGGTGGGGCCATATGTTTGTAAAAATAAAGGATTGGATTCTCCAAAGCCCTCAGTTTTGGCTTAACCGCTCCCACTGAAGTCAATGGCAAAAGTCCTATTAACATCACTGGGAGCAGAGAGAGACCAATACTGAGCATTTTTTGAAAATCCTACCTTAAATAAATAGTAAAATGTTAAAATTAACATCACAGGAAAATTGAAGCTTACCAAAGCACTTGTGAAGTGCAAAGTACCTCCATGCCATTGAATTTTCTAAAGATATTTACCCAATTCTAGTCACAACACTGGGACACTGTTATTTGACTTGTGAATGATGACAATTGTATAAACGCAATAGTATGCAGATCAAGTGATTGTGTTTTGACAAAGACATAAACCAATTCCTCACCTGATGTAAATCAGCATAGTTCCATTGGCTTCAACCTGACCCCAAACCTTTTAAATACATCTTATCTTATCATCTCTTCCAGCCCTTAGACTTTGGCTTCCAAAGCTTTAATCTAAGACTGGGATCTCTTCACTGTCGTTGCCAGCAGCTCTCTACCACTTCAGTTTCAAAAGGCCCACACTCTAAGCTTCCTGGCTACCGCTCATCTGCTTTATCACTAATTACAGGACAACATTTGCATTCTATGGCATTCACTTGCATTTATTTAGCCACCTCTTTATCTGGTGACTACATCTATTTTCACAATATTACCAAAATTCCGCACAAAATAATTCAAAATAGTATTTGATCCGCTTCCTGGTGGCCTCTTCTCTTCTTAAAAAACTCCTGGAAAATGATGGGGAGACAAAGTGGTGAGGTAAAATATCCAATTTTATTGGACCTACTTCTGTTGGTGAGATAGACAAGCTTTCAAGCTTATGCGAGAGTTCTTCTTCAGTTGGAAAGTCCTGTTTGACATTATTAGACTGAACAGTTAAACATTTTCATTTGGCTTCTACTAGTTCTAGTTGACTAATCAGATTTTAGAACATAGCGACATTCCACTGTTGCCTGGTGCTTCTGATCCTCTGCTTGAAATCATTGGCGGCGAGAAGATACAAATAGACACCAAAAGAAACCAATAGACATCAATTAATGGAATCTAGCCCTTTCTATTGAAGGGTATCTAGCCCATACCACTCATGTCAGATCATTCTTAACCTGCATTTAATTGCCAACTGTGTCATAATAGTAATAAAATATAAACTAACAGCCTGATCTGCTTTCATTTAAGCTAGTGGGAGTTGGATCGGCCCCTGCATTTAAATTCCACATTAGAAACCATTTGTTCAATCCTGGCTTTGAGACCAAATATTTATACAACTTAGAAACAGTATTTTCCTTCTGATAATTTACATATTTAGTCAGAAATACATGGGCCTGAAACAAACTTTTGGCACAGTTCAAGCAAACTGTGTTTATATAATGGTATGTTTCCAGTGATACGGTTTCCATAAATTCAATTATTCTATCCACAATATATGTACATCTTTTTCAATTAAGTTCTGGCATCATGTCTCAGATCCAGTCTCCGCTGCAGCCGGATTGTGTAAAGTAACCTTTTTTTGTTCTGTCCCGGTCATCAGAGATGGACTTTGTAAATATAAATTGTAAATATGAATTGAGAAGTCATAAGAATATATAAACGTGCACACTTCATAATAATACTAATTTAATTTCTCTGAAACCTGTCTAATCTAATAAATCTTGTGGGTAATCACTGTTACCTCAGATGTGTTTGAATTAAGTCACTTTTATCTCTTTGCTTTTTCTAACTCAAGAAGGATTTTACTAGATTTAAGTGAATAATTCATGACAAATGATACATAAAATGTATTTTCGTGCATGTTCTTTCCATTTGTGAACAGACTGCAATTTGGTTGGATTTATTAATTATTTTAACTAATTTTCAGACTATTTATTTTAATTTATTTTTTTAAATTTAGTGCTTTGCCACTTAAAATTTAAATTGCTTTGCTGGGTTTGATTGGTCCAGTAAATCATATGACATCACTTCTCTGATTGGATAAATATAATTTACGATCCAGTTTGTAGTGCAAATTCTTGTAGAAGGTGAAATTTAAATTAGCTGTCTGAGAGTATGTGGAAGTATGAGTTTAAAACTAACTTTTTGTGAATACTCATGTTATTAAAACCTAAGGGTTTGAATGTTAATTTATAGTGAACACAACAGGAGCATGAATATGGATTAAGTGAATTCCTTGAAAAATCTATACCAATATCTACAGAACATTTTCCATGCTATTCACCCAGATTGGTCAAATACTTATGTACATGCTTCATCTCATTGGTTACAATAATTCTACTAACATGCCTAAGTGTATGTGTAGGATCAGTGACTTAGGTATTAGCTATTAGAAAAATAAATAGTCTTGTATTATGTGTTGGTGCAACAACATGGCTTGAACCATCAACTTTGATTTTAATAAAAGATTCTAGAAAAAGATCTAGCTCAGAAGAGGATTGAAGATTTCAAGCATATTAAATGTTAGTTTCTCTAATTTTCTTACTATCACACATAGCATTTTGCTAATAATGTACCTTGGTTCTGGTAGTATTGAAAACATAATCAGCAGAGGATTTCTAAGATTCTTATTAAGTGTTTATTATTTAAGGGTTTGTTGTTTCCATTGAATTTTGCACAACTATTTTGTCTAATTATTTCTCATGAAAGATAAAGTAACAGGAATACATGCATCTTTCATAAATCAATGGGCCTGGTTCTCTTCTCAAGTCTTGTATATTAGATGAATGAGAGGAAGGCTGGTTTGGTGATTAAGGTGCTAGCCTGGGTTATGGGAGATCTGGGTTTAAGTCCTGCTCTGCCATGGACAGCCTGTGTGATTGGGGCAAGTCACTTTGTTTCTCTGTGCCTTAGTTCTCCTTCGATACAATGCGGTTAATAGTACTTCCATACCTCATAGGGGTATTGTGAACTGCTTGGATACTTATGGGGGCATATAAGATATCTCTATCTACAGTGGAGTTACTCTTGATTTACATACTATAAGGGAGAGGAGAATAATTCCCAATATGTTCCAAATTCTAGGGTTTGTTAACTTTGATAAGAAGCAAATGTCTCCATTATTCATAACACTGCTTTGCTCATCTATGGGCCACTATATTATTGGGTCCAATTAGGATGCCTGTTGCACATGTTCAGGTCCCACTGATGTTAATGGGAATTGCATGCGCACAGCTGCTGGGGTAACCCCTCCTGGTTGTGCTGTCTGGAAGAAATGGGGTTGTAGGCCATGATTCTGCTCCTGCTTCCACCAGTGTAATTATATTGACTTAAGTGGAGTTGTTCCTTATTTGAGCTATTGTGAAATCAGAAATAGGTCCACAGTGTTCTGAACTATAGCTTGCATTACCCACCAGCGTACATTCAGCAAGTATTTTGAACTTCTCATTTACACTCATGTAAATCAAGAGAAAGAAAGTCAGCTAAGTTACTACAACACTAGTGTAAAGCTGTTGTGAATTAGATCAGAATCCAGGCCCTTGATCTTAATTCTGACCTCACACAGGCCTGACACTGACATAAGTCCTTCAACGTTAGTGGAGTTATTTCTGGTTTACATTTGTGAAAATGAAAGCACAACCTTCATTCTGCTGCAGAGCTGCAAGACCTGGAATTTCTGTAATTCAGCTGGGGGTTGGAGGGGTCATTGTTTTTTCTAAATTTCAACGAGGCTCAGAATGCTCAAAATTCCATGAAGGGAACATTGGGATTGTTCAGCAAAGGGAATCGAGCTTCTCAGAGTCATTCCTTTCTATCACTCCTTTGGAAGGGCTGTGGTGAGGTTTTGCATAATTTCTTCCCATGATATTTACGCTGCAGACAAGCAAAGGATGTTATCACCACCCAAGTGAATCTTATCATTCAACAATTTAACTCCTTCTTTCCAAACAAAAGAAAATGCTTCAGTTCAAATGGATTTGAGCCAGTTATCCAGAACCAATGGAATTGTTAGATGGTGTTATTCTTCATGGTTCCTGGAATGGAAGTATTATTATTATACTAAATGTGACCAGTGACCTCATTTTGCTAGGGCAGTTCTGGAACATTCACTAGATGATAAGTTGCCCTTGTTCAATACATGAAGCTTTCATTGTAACCAACTGGAAACTTGCTGAAAAGAGTCAAATACTGTAAAACATATCTGTCGGTTAGGAAATGTTTACTAGTCTTCTGGGGGTTCCTGAATCTTACTCATTAAAATGTTTAGATAATGCTTCTAAATTCCCTTGCTCTGATGGTGATGGGTCCTACTCTGTTCCGCGCTCTGGACAGAATACAACAATGATTTGTCTAATCATTGGCAATTTGACCACTATTGGCAAAATGTGCTGTGATGGATTTTGAGCTACTTTGTGATGATGTATGATTATTGTATGTTGACTTGGTTGTTCATATGTTTACTGTATAAATACATTGGGTTAGTGTAGTAGAAGACTGGAAAAACAGGAGAGAAGGAAAAGAATGGCTCAAGTTAGCCACCTTTCAAGCAAATGCTGAAGAGTTGATAAGAGACAATGCCAGAACTATTAGATTTCATGATTTTGCTTCCATCTTCAGCCAATCTAGAGAAGCACCAAAATCTTGAAACACAGAAGAACATACAAACTCTGGCACGATTTAATGGAACACTCTCAAGAGAGAGGCCAGTTATTTAGAGGGAACCAAGTGGAGTCACAGAGACCTGCTGGAATGCCTGAAGAAGCTAGAACTGCCCATGCCACCAATGATGGCAAGTTTTAAAATAATTTAGACAAGTGTGAAGCACACGATTTACAAAACCCTTTTATGGTACGACCCAACTATGGGTACGTCTTCATTGACGGCAGCAAATTTGCCACCGTCAGATCGATCTATCTGGATTGCTTGGGCGGTCGGTGAAGACCCGCTCAATTGATCCGAAAGTCAACGTGTTAAAACCACCCCCTCAAGTGGCGCAGTGCAGTGAAGACGCCATGTAGAAGAGGAGTTATGAAGTCGATGGGAGTTACGCAAGCTACTCTGCATAGCTTGTGTAATTAGTGTTGACTGCTGCCAAATTTGAAGGTAAGTGTAGACCAGGCCTACTGCACAATTGTAACTTGAAAATCAAAACATCAGGGGTAGGATTAGTCAGTAGTGCATGGAGTTGTTAGAGTGTGAAGCTGGTTGCCGAAGCTAGGCCAAAAGAACAGCATAGACCTGTCTTTGTGTGTGTGATCCTGAAATGAGTTCCCACAAGGTGATACTGGCTCTTAGGACTGTGAAGAAGGATGGCTTCTAGTCTGTCCCAAGGAGTCTCCTAGTGCACACCTTCCTCCTACAGGGATCCATACAGAGATTGTCCTCAAAATCCTTACAAGTGGTATTTGCAAGGAGATTGTCAGTTCTTTTGGGAAGGGACTATTTTTTTGTTCTGTGTTTGTACAATGCCTAGCACAATTGGCTTCTGGTCCATGGACTGTAGCTCCTAAGAAATATTGCAATAAAAATAAATAATCAATAATAATTATTCATAAAATGTGTAGCCTGTTTTAAAATCCTGTTTTCTCTAATGCTTTGTTCTGACTGTAAAATAAACAATACCTCTGGTTTAAGAAGGCATTCTGGTCACCATACACCACTGATCAGATTCCTGAAAAGAAGAACTGCAGGTACATGAATTCAGTCAGACCTGCAGGGTAAGAATACACACATGGTACTCTAGCCCAGGGCCCAGTCTAGGAATGGGAGAACTGTAGAATTCCACCATGATCTAGGTAAGGACATGAGGCCTGATGTCTGAGGGGCTGCAATGAGAGAGACCAGAAAGGGGATGAAGGTGCAGCTAGCCCTGTAACCATAACATAAACATAATACCAGCCTGTTCAAGAGTGGAAATGGAGGAAAACTGGTAATTGTTTACAACAGATGGAGGAATTTGATGCCAGTATAAACCTTTATATTGAAGAATAATCCTCACAAGAAGGTGGATTAAAATAATTTGCTTATGTTTGTCTCATTTTAATTAAAGAATGTTTGTTAAAAAAAAATTTAAATGAAAAGAAACAGGGAAAATCCTTGCCTGCCGTCTCTTAACTGATTATTTCCCCTTGCTGAGGAAGTATTACTGGAATCTCAGTGCAGTTTCAGACCATCTTGTGGTACAAATGACATGATAATGCCCCAACCCTGTCTCCATGTATTTAGTAGTTAACGACCGTCTCTGTATTAAAGTTGACATTTAATATTGAATGGATGGGTGGCTTTTTAATCTTCAACATCTCCGCTCAAAGTCTAAAATCCTCAGGGCAACCATTATTGACCTTCAGCATGCTGATGATTTTGCTATCCTAGTGCATACTGAGAATCACCTTCAGTCCGCACTGTATTTTTTTGCACAAGCCTACCAAAGCCTAGGACTTTCCCTTAACATCAAGAAGACTAAAGTGCTCTATTAGCCTGCCTCAGGTCTTGCACATGATCCACCACAAATTACTGAGGAGGGAAAGACTTTGGAGACAGTTGAGCATTTCTGCTACTTTGGTAGAGAGTTGGCTACCAAAATGCAAACATTGCCAATGGGATTCAGCACAGGAGTCAGTGCACAAGTGTTTCCTTTGGGAAATTGCTGTGATGCATTTTCACAGATCGTGACTTATGGAAGGACATCAAGATCGAAGTCTATAAGACAGTTGTCATCCCTACACTCCTTTATGGATGTGAAACCTAGGTGAACTACCGACAACACCTTAAGAGTTTGGAGAGGTATCCTAAAGATGCCCCTGGAACATCCTTCACATCAAGTGGGAAGATCGCCACATTAATACCAGAGTAACCCTTCTGCCCAACCGAGTCGGCAGCAACAAGAGCTGGGTTCTATATCTAGGGGTTTCTGTTAATGATACAGCACAAAACCGGCTCGAGCCCCCACCCAGTCACCTGGGAAATCACACACTATCCCCTGGGTGTCTCCAAAAGGCAATACTTTCCCTCTTGCAAGTACAGAGTCGGAGTGTAGAAAATAAACCTTCTAAGAAAAGGAAGGAAGTAACACAGCACTGGTTTGGGAAAACAGTGCAAACAGAATTCAGAACGACAATGAGCAGAATCCACCCCACCCCAGAGTACATGGGGTGTGTCTTTCACCTCTCCCATCTAGCTTTCCCCTGCCCTGACTGTCGTCGTTGCACTGGTCACCTTTCAGTTGTGGGCCTCGACTGACCCCCTCTACTGGCTCCCGCCTCCTGCCAGACATGGGCCTCAACTGACCCCCTCTGTTGGCTCCCACTGGACGCAGACCTTGACCAGCCCCCTCTGCTCGCTGTCAGTCTCTTGAGGTTTCCTAGTTCCTTTAACAACTTCAGCTCTAGTGAGTTTCAGCTTCCAGTGATTTCAGCTCTCAGTTCATGGGAAAACCCTCTGCTGACACAGGAGCACTGTCCCTGCTTTTTAACAAAACAAAAGACTCCAAGAGGAATAATTAATTCTACCTTTTAACAGTGGTAGGACATAGTCAATCCATGCCTGAGAGCAGCCCTTAGTCAGGGCTGGTGCAGCCTCAACAGGAAAACCCCAATCCCTCCCTGCTGCTCTCACAGTGCTCTAGCATCCGAACGCAATTACCCCTGCAATTAACTCTAAAGTGATTTGTACCCAATACCAGTCAGACTGACCATTTCCCATCATACTCAGCACCTAGGTGTGCTTATGAAGATACAGTGCAATCATGCTGAGCACCTAGTTGTACTCATTCAAATACAGAGCCTATGCAACTAAAGTGTCCCCCCTTTCAGCTGGCTGAGCAGGGGAGGGCCATTCAGACCTTGCTTAAACCAGCATCCTCAATGTCATCAGCATTGAAGCAATGATCTTTATGTACAAGCTACACTGGTTTGGATGTTGTGTGCTGATGTCAGATTTTTGCCTTCCAAAACAAGTTCTCTACTCTCAGTTTACCTGTGGTCAGAGGAAATGCTACAAAGATGTACTGAAAGCATATCTTAAGAAAACTCATGTGAACAGGATAAGCTGGGAGGAGCAAGCCATCAACCAGCCTTAGTGGTGCCATATCCTCCATCAGGCAGCAGTCCACTTCAAGGAGATGCATCTTGCCCTCGAAGCTGAAAAGAGAAAAAGAAGGAAGGAAAAAGAAAGAACTTTTTACCAGCAGGCAGCTGACCGGCTAGGAAATGTCTGTACCTATTACGGGCAAATCTGTGGTTCCAGGTTTGGACTTCTGAATCATCGCAGGACTCATATGTAAATCCATGGTAGAGATCATACTCGAATCGAGGGATTGCCAATGACGACTCCAGAAGGGGAGAGACTTTACAGTGATCTGTACCAAAGGTTAAATCACAGGAAGAGCCAGAGGCTGGGCAGCCATTGGCTGGGACACCAGCAGGGAGAGAGCTGCTATGTCCTGCCTGACCATGAGGAGGCACCAGGAGTCAGTTGACCCCTTCACATGAGACATAGTCTGAACACAGGAGTAGAAGCCAGGACTGTTGTGTTCTGATTGCACCACCAACACTGATACTCTTTCGATAATTCATGAAGACACTAGTTCAGCAAGGTATTTAAACACCTGCTTAACTTTAAGCATGTGAATCATTAGTAGGACAACTCACACACAATCATAGAAATATAAGACTGGAAGGGACCTCAATAGGCCATCTAGTCCATCTCCTGCACTGAGGTGGAACTATATATTGTCTAGACCACCCCAACAAGTGTCTGTCTAATCTATTGTTAAAAACCTCCAATAATGGAGATTCCACAATCTCCTTAGGTAATTTGTTCCAGTGCTTAACTACCCTTCCAGTTAGGAAGCTTTTCCTAATGTCTATCTAAATTTCCCTTGCCTTCTTGTCCTGCCCTCAGTGGATAAGGAGAACAATTTATCACCCACCTCTTCAGAGCAACCTTTTATGTACTTGAAGACCATTATCATATCCTCCCTTAGTCTTCTCTTCTAAACAAATCCATTTTCCCCCAGTCTTTCAAACTATCATATTTTAAGTTAAATAGGTGCTTAAATTCTTTACTAGACTGAGGCCTTAATATTTCTGGTGCAGTTTTCTCACCCTTTAAAAAAATGGTTTATCTAACCCCCCAGGAAGAGAGAAAGGTAAGTAAGGAGTTGGGAATTAATTAATATTTCTAAAATTCTTTGAAGATAAGCACTCAAATGCATATTCTATTTATTATTATGTATTTAAATTAGAAGTGTGCCCAAACTAAACTATCCTATCAGAACACCATGAACTTTCTGTTAGAATCCAACAGAAGGGATCCAAATCAAAATGCAGATTTTATAGCTCTGATTTTATAGCTCAGACACATTTCTAATTTCAATGGAAAAACCCACTGCCTTCATACTGATAATGAGAATGAGTAAAAAAGATATGATGATGTAAGAGGCTAAAAGAGAAGACCACATGAACTGATCTGCTTATAGCTCCCTTGCTGCTCTTGCATATCTGACGAAACTCAGAGCATCAGAGGTGTCTGGAAGTACTGATCCTGAAGCACCTGTTTTTAATGCTGAAGGCAAGGTGGTGAAAGGGAAAAGAAAGACTTTTCTTTTAATGGTGATGGTGGAAAATCCATCACATGCAGCATAAATTTACTTGTTTAGCATCACACATCTCTGCACTCAAGAACAGAAATGTAGGGAAACCCTCTCATTGTAGGAGTCACCTGTCTCTGAAATATGGATGAAATCATACATTCAGGTACACTACCAGCTTACTAAAATGAGAAACAAGGTGGCTGAGGTAATATCTACTAGTGGACCAGCTTCTGATGGTGAAAGAGATCAGTTTTTGAGCAACACAGAGCTCTTCTTTTTCATCCACTTCATCTCTGTAATATCCTGGGACCAATATGGCTACAACACTGCAAACAACTTATTAAAATATCATGGGCTTGCATTGTTCCATATCATGTGATGTGGGTCTTTTATTGTGTTGGAGCATCCACGTGAGCTTAGCAAAGCATCTTTCTGCTGATAACTATAACATAACAAGATGTGAAGAAGAGCTCTGTGTGGCTGGAAAGCTTGTCTCTTTCATCAACAGAAGTTGGTCCAATAAAAGACATTACTTAATCCACTTTGTCTCTCTCACATCCTGGGGCCAACACAGCAAAATATTATAGTGCCATATTTGGTTAACCAGAGAGTACAATCCATTCTCTTCCTCAAAACACCAAGGTTCTTGACTTTAAAAAAAAAAAAGAGTATTTTCAGTTATACAACACACACACACTGCAATGTAACAGCAACATTATATATTTATCATCTTCCTTTCTTTGTTCAGTTAGAATTTTCTCTTACAAATGAGATATATTAAACTAAGAGTTTAGTAAATAGAAAGGAAGATAGAATCTGAAATTTCAAATTCCCTGGATGTTTTTCCCCCATATGGGCTAAGAGAGCTATCAAATTAGAAAAAATCTTCATGATTTTGAAGTGACATTCATAAGTAGCTGGAAAGGCAAGCTGCTGTTTCTTACCATCACAAAGCTATGGTGGAGATATATGTACAGTGAATGACTGATGTTTTGTGGAAATCTTGATAGGAAGCAGAAAGCTTTCTTTGCCTGTTTTCTAGTTGTAACGAAATGAGTGGAAGCTCAATGAAATAATGTTGTATAAATGACTTGCACGTTATCTGACTCATACTAACATTATCTCTCCTGGAGCTGTAAGAAATATTTCAATGCATGAGAAAGACTGCTCTGGTTACTGCCCGGAAGATTGGAACATAATGATCATCTTGCCTGATGCTACTTTTCAGTTTCCAAGCTATGACTATAAGTCATTCAGTTCCAGGATGACCTGTTTTCTTATCATAATTGTTTGTTGAGTGATAACACTCAGCACTGTATGGAATAAAGGAAACATAGTGATACCATGAGAGGTTTAAACTCTATAGACAATAATTAGGACACAGGCCACCACATGGCCATCAGTTGTATTCATAGACTCATAGACTTTAAGGTCAAAAGGGATCATTATGGTCATCTAGTCTGACCTCCTGCACAACGCAGGCCACAGAACCTCAATCACCCACTCCTGTAATAGATCCCTAACCTATGACTGAGTAACTGAAGTCCTCAAATCATGGTGTAAAGACTTTAAGGTACAGAGAATCCATCATCAAGTTACCTGTGCCCCATGCTGCAGAGGAAGGCAAAACAGTCCCAGAGCCTCTGCCAATCTGCCCTGGGGGAAAATTCCTTTTTGACCTCAAATATGGCAATCATGTGCATGTGGGCAAGACTCACCAGCCAGACACCCAAGAAAGAATTCTCTGTAGTAACTCAGAACCCATCCCATCTAACATCCCATCACAGACCATTGGGCACATTTACCACTAGTAATCTAAAATCAGTCAATTGCCAAATTAGGCTGTGCGTTCCATAAACGTATCAAGCTCAATCTTGAAGCCAGCTAGGTTTCTTGCCCCCACTGCTCCCTTTGGAAGGCTGTTCCATAACTTCACTCCCCTGATGGTTAGAAATAGTTTGTTTTAAATTAAAACTAGTTGGTAGATTATAACTGTGATAGACTTCCTTGCTTATTCAAAATGTAAATGGCTAAAACATACTGTTAATCATCTGTCTTCATGACAGTAGTTAACAGCTACAATACATAAACACACATTTATTAAAGGCCATACTCCTTTGTTTCTCTATACTTGACTAGTTATTTGGCACAGTCACATAAATAGTAGGTAAGACTGTTTCTCTTGATTATCTTTCACTTATTTGAGGGAACATGCACAGATGTTTACCTGCATTACATCTTTTCCATTCAGTCTTATCACTGTTGGTAATGTGAATCATTTGGCATCTCCCTTAAAGGGTCAGGGCCAGTGACAACAGGGCATAAATGAGTAAAGCTTGTTCTGTTCACAGAAGATCTCTTTAAAGCTGTAAGCTCTATATTTTTATCCAGGAATCAGATACGACAACATAACTTCCATGGATTCGTTTTGATGAATTTAATCATGTTGGAGCCATGAGTGCATTAGAAATTGAGTTTACATTAGTGTTTAAGCAACATGTTCAGGGTGTTATAATTTAGCTCTGTGAAAGTTAGCTCTGCCTTCAGTCTGTCTGACTTGTACTTACAATAGAGTTGGACAGACATGTGGGGGAAAAAGCTCTTTACAAATGTGTTCATGAATTCTGAATTGCAGACTGATCCAGTCATTTTTGCATCTTTTTTTATTTGCCTCTTTGAGAATATTTAAGAGACCAGCTTTATTCACATGAGTGTTTGGGGAAGACCTTTTAACTATGCAAGCACATGTATTTTGTCTTATCATTTATCTGTGTGAGTTCATTCAACGCAGTAGCAATTGTCTGGTTTTACCTCAGTAGTTATTGTTGTGGCTTTTGTTGCACTGGATGAGATACATCACGTGTTGTGATAGGAATGTGGAGGACTCATGGATCTTGAAAGGTGTGTTGGGGGAGGAGGGTGTAGCAGGGGAGATATGCCTGCAGGTTTTACATCTGTTGTTCTTGCAGTCTGGTGCTGCTTTGAATTGGTGTGTCCTGGTTTGTGGGGAACTCGCCTCTGGTGATGAGTATGCTGAGTTTGGGGAATTGTTTGAAGGGCAAAAGAGGGCTATCAGCAAAGATTTCTTTCAGGATGTGGTTCTCATCAAATATGGGTTGTAAGTGTTTGATGGTACCCTCTACAGGTTCCAGTGTGGAGTGGTAGGTGACAACTATGGGTGTGCAGTTGGTAGGCTTTTATTTGTTTGTTTTTGTTTGTCTTCTATATTGAAGCAGGTTCTCTCAGGGTATTTGGATGGCCCATTTCATGATGCAATCTACTTCTCTGGTGTATTGTCCTTGTTTGGTGAAAGCAGTTTTAAGTGTGTTAAGGGATATATGCTGGACTTTCTCTGTGGAATGTATTCTGTGGTATCGGAGTGCCTGGATGTAGATAACCGATTTCTTGGTGTGTCTGGGGTGGTTACTGGATCTGTGGAGGTAGATGTGGGGCTCTGTAGGTTTCCTGTATATAGTTGTCTGTAGGGTTCCCATTGCTGAAGCTGATGGTGGTGTCCAGGAAGTTGATGCTGGAGATTACAGATGTGTTAATTGTGCACTTCATTTTATATTCTTTCCTGCAACATGTTTACACCTTATGCTAAACAATCTGTCCCACCTTGTATTTAGTTGTAGCCCTTCGATGATCTTTTCTAGATCTGAAGAAAAGCTCTGTGTAGCTTGAAAGCTTGTCTCTTTCACCAACAGCAGTTGGTCCAATTCAAATATTTTACCTCACCCACCTTGTCTCTCTCACAAACTGACTTTGAAAATCCTACCTGAGTCACTTCACTTGCAAACACACACACAACAGAGAGATCACTCAGAATGAAAAGCAGTGAAAAAGAGGGGGGCTATAGTGGGATGCTGGAGCAGCAGAAAGACGCCTTACCTTTGCAAGTATTCCTGACCCAGAACATGGACTGATATGTCCACAGTGTGGCCAGTTATTGATACAAGTTGTTTCAGTGCTCATGGAAAGCCATGCAATGTAATGGGGCTCAGTGCAATATTTGAGTCTGAAGCTATTCAAGCATGTGATGTCAAAGGGTCGCGGACAGAAAGGAGGCCATCAACCACTATGTCAATTTGTCTTGATGGTCTCTCTCTCTCTTCCTCCCCACCCCAGCAGGAGAAAGTAACCAGTGACATTTTAAAATATGGGATCCTCACATTTAACCACACTATACCACAATATAACAACATTTTTCATATATTTCTCTGAGTTACCCACATGCATTTTTTCCCTGCCATGTCACACTGTGGTGTTGTTATCCTCCTACAGCTTAACCACAGAAGTTGTTTTGTTCCAATATGCAGATCAATGGAATGACCTAGCAACAACTAACATCATTCCCACTCCTAAGCCTTGTGGCATTGCCACAGAGCCCTGGGAATTCTGATCAGTGGTTAGTCTGTTGATGCAAAGTGTAAGTGACTGTCCTTTTGGGCCTGAGAGAGGAAAGGTTGGTAAAAAGCCTAGATAGCAATACACTACTTATAGTGGCTCAGTTTGTGGTGTGTAGCATTCCACAGCATCACAGTGTCCTGCTTCTGTTGGGGATGGTAAAGTTAATGATTTAACTGAAACTCTTGGCTACAGCTGGTGTAACTATTTAATGTGAATAACATTCATTGATAAATTAGACCATTTTTCTGTTCAACTAACTTGATTTTGTGTGTGTAAACGTATTAGTTATTTGCTAGTATTCTTTGGATGCTAACTAATTTAAGTCCTGGGCTGCTTGCAGAATGTTCTTATAGGTGACCATTCATACATTCACATAAGTCATGTAGGATTGTTTCAATTCCTTGAGTGCGAAACCAAAACTTTTAAAACAGAAGACTAATAAACAACAAATGAGGAATAATGTATTTTGCACTTCTGGTATGGGTTTCCATATGTATACTCATTTTTGCAACTTCTGTCATTCAGTATACTTTTTATGAATATCTTATTGCCAAATACTCACAAACCACAAATAATATGACCCAACAAATAACAGTGACCCAAACTTGCAGCTTTAATTTCTGAATCAATATTTTTAACATTTGGCTGCTCTACAGCTGGAGAACACAGCATATAACATAAACTAGGCAGAAATGGATGCAGACCTTTTGGACCATGCTGTGCAGATCTTCATCTTTCACAACACTACAGAGGAACAACTTCACCACTAAATTGTTAGTAATTATTGTTATAGGGTTTTATGCTTGTAAATAGAGATTACCTACTTAATTTAGATATGGGGCTATATCTTAGATTACTTAGCTCATCTCTCATCATAAATTGGTTATTATCTAGATAAGTCGTACTTTTTTCATAAAACCATTTAAACAATAAAGTGGTGCTTCTTCCTGCAATTCATATTTAAAAATGCATTTGGTACAATGTAAATGGCTTTTTCTTTAGCGAATCACTTATAAATAATTCATGGTTCAGAAAACATTTAAATGAGAAGGAAATAAAACCTGTGCTGGAAAATAGATGACCTATTCCAAACTCCCAGGGTTCTGAATATAATACAGAGGTGGACTAGTAAATTAGTTACACAGGCTTGGGCCCTCATATATCTAAAATGGAGACTCTTGCTGTAAACAGATTAATTCTTCTCGATATATGACTACATCTGTCCCTGGAGTCACGTTTAGACTATGTCCCATTTACATTTCCAAGGAGCTGAGTCTGATGAAACAGACAAAATGTTCCAGCTTCTCTCTGAGATGACATGAAAACGGGGGGTGGTTTGTTTTTTAAAGGAGTCATTTGAAAAAGTGAGACGCAAAAATGTTAACACTTGGGCAAAGCTCCATGTTGTGAATGAAAGTGTCCTCATTAGCCATGTTAAGCAGAATAAAGGATTCACATATATGACTGGACCCTGTGCAGAGCCACAAGAGATGAGAAGAAAGGCTTCTCCTATGGCTGGGAAGCATCTGGCGGTAGCGGTAGGCACCACGATAGAAAGAAGAGAGGGGAGGAGCCAAGGGATAGAGTCAAGGGGACTGAGGGACAAGAAAGCAAAGCTCTCCCTGCCTTATCTGAGTGGCAGTTTCCCCCTCCTCCTTGGAGTAAATAAGTGCAGTAAGATCTCCATCCTCCCGTTTTCAATCTAATTAATCCATTGGGTGCAGCCCTACACTCTGTTCTCACTCCCCTTTCTGGAGTTGGCCATGTAAAACCCTTCCCTGAGTGGCAGAGAGACAGTTCTAGTGAACAAGCCCTAAAGTCCCCAGGAATAATTCTTACTGTAATGAACCAGGATTCCTGCTGGGCACTCCAGCTGTAGGACAGCCTGTTTTGTGTCAACCAAGATGGTTTGCAGTGTAGTGTTTTATGTCTGAAGATATGGAGACCTCTGTGTTCCATCAGCTGTACACCAGCATAACTATTAATTTCAGTGCAGTTATACTGGCCTAAAACTGGAATAATGCAGTGGTGAATCAGGCACAAGGTCTGAAAGGTAACTTCCTTTGCATGTAGTCAGATTTATTCAGTGGAGATGGGATGGATCCTTCATTTATAGTGTGTTTTAGGAAAGGTTATGGCTTGGGCAAAGGATGTGATTCTTTTAGGTGAATGAACTATTTCTCCCATGTATGTCTGAGCAAATTAGTTTGGCTTAAATAAGAGGTGTCTTGGACTTTAATCCATCTGTCAAAATGAATCTCTGAATGCTTTCTTTACCATTTCCACTCTAGACCAGTAGTGTTCAACTTTGTTTTTCATTTGTGGACCGCTAGACATTTCAAATGGAGGGCGGACACCTTTGGAAATCTGAGACATAGTCCGTAAACCACAGGTTGAAAACCACTGACCTAGACTATCACCATGGTTTACATATTATCTGTGACAGATGAAGTGGGGCCAGTACATGTGTTTAGCAGTTCCTTCTACTGATTACTTTCCAGGCTGATTAGTCAGTAACATACAATAAAGTTTCTTGGAACGTGATCCATCAGTCCTGCTATAATGGAATGATTTCTTTGGGGCTAATAAGAGAACAGTATGAAACTTAATTGTTTTGTTTCACTGGTGGGGTGGAAGCGGTTTCAGACTGAAACATTCTTTAGTTTGATAGGCAGCTAGATACTACCTCCTGTGGAGCTTTGATCTCAAGTTCCATTTTGATCCTAATATGGTTATTTCGTAGCTTCGCAATCTGCACTAAGGGACAGTGCACAGCTATAGCGCCCCAGGAGCAGCCCAGAGAATGAAGTGGGATGTAACCCCACATTTCCATGTCTGCTCCCACCTTGTTCTTATAGGGAAGTAAGTTCTTTATTCCTTTCTATGAAGCAATTTACTCCCCACTGCAAATCTGGTTTGATATGTTGGCTAGTGAATGGTGGCTGAAGTCAGGGTTCCTCTTACTCATACAAGGGAGTATTGGGTGAGTATTCTCTGCTCTCCTTCCTGAGACCAGCATAGCAATCTGGGCAGGCCAAACAAGTATGTAAGGGAAACCTTATTTCCTCTTATTCTCCGGCATGGCTGAGTAAGGGATTTGACAACAATCTAGGCCACAGTGAAACTAACTTGAAACTACTTAATTTTGATGCAAAGGCATAAATTGTCCCAGATTTACTTGATACTGGATCCAGATTTGCTTGCAAGATTGGTGAGCTTCATTAAATGCTTCCATGATGACCCTTGGATGAGTTTCAGGTCAATTCTGCAACCTGAAAACTGGTGAGTTTCACCTGTTTTCAGGGTTGTAAATGAAAGTTTCAGACAACAATTACTATAAAGAAAAATATTAAATGACTTGTGTGATTAAGAAATTATTAGTGCTCTTTTCATTTGCTCTGGTCTTAAATCAACTTGTCCCTTTTTATCATATTTATTTCAGAAAAGTCATTCTGAGTTTCTGATGGTCTTCAACATAAAACAGCAACGTCATCAACATGTTAAACTGCATTTTGGAGAGCAGGGATCTCAAATTTCAGATTTCTTTGATAATTCTTTTACCAGCTTTCTTTCCCCATCCAGGCCTCAAGAGCATCAAAAGGATGTTATGACTTACATCTCTTACTATCAACTGACTGCACTCCTACTTATTATGCATGAGGCTGACTCATACTTGCCAAGAATCACAAGGAGTTTTATAGCCTTTGCAACCAACATCAGTGAATTAAATTGGCTAGAACAAATAAGGTGACAAAGGGTAATGATGAGTGGCAGAAGAAATGGAGAACCTATAATTTAGAGACTGACTAAGTCATAGCAGTTTACTTGACAACAACCAGATACAGTAAGTGTCTTTGAAATTAGATATTATACAATTTCTAGCTTTTTAACAACAGACTGGGAATTTGTCAAGTTGTCTAAAGCAAGTGATGTTGGAAGATTGTCCATGGAGGTATGGGGAAGAGCAGATGGTGCTCTGCTGATCCTTGGTTTGTACAGCAGTCAGCATACTTTAGAGCAACTCTGCTGGGCTGTTTTGGCCCCTTGCTGTCCTAGGACCAGGCTGTGCTGAGTCAGGTGTGTGGATACAGTTGAGATTCCAGCCCGTAACTTCCTTGAAAGCTATTTACAGCATGTGAAAAGTGGATTTTAATGTGTCACAATTCATATTTAATATAGAGCAGAAAGGAAGGTGAGAGAAAACTATTCAAAAAATGTAAAGGTAGGCTGAGAAAAGCTCAGTCTACAACACCTGCAGCTAGGATCCAAGCTGATGATTTAGTGACAGGTGCAGAGGATTGTGAGATTCTGCAAACCAACTTTGAACAGTGGCAACATGGTTTTGAGCAGGATTTAGAGTGAATATTGGTAAGACTGAAGCTCTGATAAAAGGAGGAGGATCCACTATAAAGGATGTTACAGTCATAGAGCTTAGAAGAGTGAAAGAATCTAAATACCTAGGATCAATGCTTGCTGGTAGCATTGCCCTCCTGAGTCAACCTGTGGAACTTCTTGCCAGAGGATGTTGTGAAGGCCAAGATTATTACCGGGTTCAGAAAAGAACTAGATAAGTTCAAGGAGGATAGGTCCATCAATGGCTATTAGCCAGGATAGGCAGGAATTGCTGTTTGTCAGAGGCTGGGAATGACCGACGGTATGGCTCACTTGATGATTTCCTGTTCTATTCATTCCCTCTGAAGCACCTGGCATTGGCCACTGTTGGAAGACAGGATATTGGGCTAGATGGAACCATTGGTCTGACACAATATGGCTGTTTTTATGATGCCTTGATGCAAATGGCAGGAGCTGACCACAGTTCTTTGTGATAAAGATGCCCATAATGTTAAAAGGTAGAGTGTATAAAACTACAATTTGAACCTTCCTAATGTATGGAAGAGAGACTTGTCCAGCCAGAAGAAAGGAAATCAGTAGGGTCTCCATTATGGAAATGAATATGTTGAGATGGTCAAATGGTTGGAAAGTAAATGAGGTTGTGAGAGGCTAAAGAGGGTTGCCCCAATAGAAGCCAAGATGAGGAAGGCTAAGTTAAGTTGGTATGGATGTGTCCAGTGGAGATGTGAGTGTTATATTGGTAGGATGGCCCTTGTGATGATTCTGGAGGGAGGACTACCAATGGGTCGGCCAATGACTTGGTACATAGATGAGATATCAGTGAATCTTATGGAGACAAATTTGCACAACAATCAGGTGTATAATCATGAGTTTTGGAAGAAGGCTATAAAAGTCACCAACTCCAAACAGAGAAGTGCTAAGAAAAAAGAAGTAGTTGAAGGGTATTTGGAGCTTGCCACTCCCAGGGTTCTTGGTCAAAAGAAGGATCATCTCCCATAAGATGTGTCACTTGCTGGGCTGCAGTTCAACAGATGCACAGAGTTTCCAATAACCTCTCAGGAGATATGAGTTAAAGGTGTCAAAGATGACAGGCTCAAGAATGGAATCATAGTCCATGAAAATAACATATTATTTAGTACTTGCATAGCATTTTACATATTTTACTTTGTTTATCAGGGAAAAAGATCACCTGCCATTTAACTGTGCTGTTCTGATAATAGAATGCTCTCATTGGCTCCTATCACAGGACCTATGTTAAGTAGAGCTGAGCTAATAACTGACTTTTCAGTTTTTTGACAGTACCAAAAAAATCAAAAAAGAAAATAAATTGGTTTTGGTCCAACTTAACTTTTTTGGAATTTTTCAGTGAAATAAAAAAGTCAACAAATTTCATTTTGGGTCTAAGAGCTTATGTCACAAAATCTGTTCTGGTCAATTTGGTTTCTTTACTACTTGCACAACTCTCTGAAACTCAAATATTCTGTAAGAGATTTCAAAGGAAGGAAAATATTTAAAATGTCTTGAGCTAGAAAGGGGAGAAAGCGATGGTATCTTTCTTCTATCATTTTCTTTTTTTCCCAATGTTTCTCTTCTCCATTGCTTCTGTCACTCCCCTACTCTTCTCATCACTCCCCCAGCACACACCCCTTTCCTCTGATAATGGAAGAAGTGATGGCCTGGGATAGTCACTTATACCCCACAAATGAACTCTGATTAAAATAGAAAAAGAAAAAAAAACCAACAAAAAAAAATCCCATACGACAAGAAACCAATGCCTCCAAACTTCAACAAAATATGAGTCATTCTGGAAGTCAAACAGTTGGAACTTTGCAAATGTGGATGACAAAACAAGTAACAATTTTTTCATATTTTAGGGATGTTGTCAGGACTGGCAACTGTCTCAGTGGTGACTCATGGGATTTAAGTTTTAAATAGCTATTGTGTTATATTGGTTTTCACTTTTTGTTTAATTCCACCAGAAGGAAGTTCTCAATAAGAATGTAATTTAAAAGAAAGACCTGACACAACTGCTGTGTTATGTCCCTTTCTGAATTTAATCAAATATGGATAGAGGCAGCTTATTACTCATGTGTAGAACTTAGTAATAGGCCATGGGCAATGCAAGTGAAAAGCTGTAATTTTATTCTTTTTTCTGCAGATGTTTGTGTTCGCAAGTCTTTCAAAGTACAGCAACTCCAATTTGATTCTAGCCATCATTAGTTTAAAGTTGGGAGAAAAGATAAATAAGATAGGGCCTGATCCTGTTCTCACTGACATCAACTTCACAATTCCAGTTGAAGCAAATAGAACTACAATCATTCAGCATTTCTGAGAGTCAAGGCCTTAGCATTTCAAATTGGATTTACAAACTGGAAGCACACAAATTAGTGGATATTATTTTTTATAATGATTTCCTAAATCTATATGTTCTGTCTGTCAGACAACCCAGCTCAGTTTTCCCATGCTCTCCTCTTCTTAAAGGAAATAGAAAGCTACAGCGATGGGAATGGAGAAGGAGAGGGATGCAAGCAGGCATATGGGGAAGAGAAGCTAATATGTATTAATAACATGTAAATTGGAGTCTGTTTTGGATTCTTACAACAAGTTCATTGCCACGGTTTCTGAATAGTCGCAGAGCAACACCACCTCTCAGCCAGATAAGTCTACCCTGTTCATTTTATCTGAATGTTGATATGGGTAGATAATAATTTGCCACCTTTCCCCCCAAATAGCTAACATTTTCAAAGGGGAAACTTAAAATTGATTATACTTATCAGGGATGACTCAATGGACAGCTAGCTGTTGATTAAGTTCCACAGGCATTGAATAGGTCAAACTAAGGAGCATGCATAAGATTAAAAATATCAAAATGTATTTCAGAACTGCATGTGTTCCCACTCACTCTTTCTAATCTAAATACTCTGTGGAATGAGAATTTCTTTAGTCCCTGGTACAGTATTATTTACCGCTCATGTAAATTATGGATTTGCTTGCTTCTGATTAAGAGTAGCATTTGATTAGTTCTCAATTATATAATGTACAAATAAAACAATTGTTCAGACTATTTCGATATTTGATTTACAGTAGTTACCATCAGAAATGAACTTATGAGCATTATCTTGTATTGTGAGCCTATGATATTTTTTAAAGAGGAAATGAAGGCTTTCATATTTCATTAGGTGATACAGCTGCTTGAGCATTTAAAGTGTAGGACAGCAAATTGAGCTCATGAGGTAAAACCTGCCAGTCTCTCACTATTTCAGAGATGATTCACAAATGAAAAGAACGTAGGCTTTTTTAAAGTTTCTGGTATGTGTTTAAAAATAGCTTAGAGATTGTATGTCATGCTAGCTGATTTTATCAGAGACCAACAAAATAAGGATTTCTTCAAATTTATCATGGTTTAATTAATTGAGTCTTTGCTATGGGGTTTATCTCAGGAGTCTGAGCATAACTTCTAACATTTTCATCGTCATATGAACTGAGCTCTCATGTCCCAGGGGAAAGCAACTAGAGATTTTTGGCTGGTCCTAGTCTCAGGGAATTCTATAAAATGTAAAGTTCACTCTTTTTATTATGAATTCTCTCTTCCTATATGGAAATTGCAATTAACAGATGTAGCAGGTGAATCGGCTCACTTGGCATATTTCCTACTTTCCCTCAGCCAGTGCCTAGCAAGAATGGAATGGTATAATGCTACCCCACCTTTCTGCTAGAGTGTGTGCTGAGTTTTCTAATATCCCAACAAAATCACTAGCAACTATAATAGTCTCGTTTTCAGAACAAATGGAATTTCATTTTTGCATGTGAAACCAATTTCATCGTTTTGTCCACAATTAATCCTGACATTCTCAGGGCCTAGTCTGTAGTTGGTGTAAGTCTAGAGAAGCCTTAGTACACATACCATAGTTCTTTAAATTGATCAACCTCCATTATAGTAGAAATCAAAATAGTTTTGTAAGTTGTTATATGGATTTTAGGTAAAAAATATAATTAAAGTAGTTTTATCATTCTGTTCAGGTATTGAGAGAGATTATTTTGTCTACTGCAGTACTGCCAACCCCACATATTAAAAAATCATGAGTCAGGCCCCAAGAAATCATAAGATACATTAATTTATTTTAAATATATATTTAATGAATTAATGAATATAATATAATTTAATATATATATATATTGCATTCTATTTATTTGCCTACTATTTTAGAGCCTTTATGATTCACATTTTCAAGATTTTTGTCCACAATCAGCAAGGCTAAGAATAAGGCTTTTTGAAAAAAATTACATTGAAACTGTAGTTTGAGGGAGGAAAAAATCAAGTTTTCAACCCAATTAAAATGTCATGGTTTTGGTCTACTTTCTGTGGAAAATGTAAACTTTTCATCAAAAAACCAAAAAGTTTAAAACTGAAAACCTTTTGGTCAAAAACTTTTTTTTTTTTTTTTTTTTAAATGAAAAGTCAGTTTTCCACAGTGCAGAAAAGGAATCAGTCTCTGACCAGATTTAATAAGAAACTTTTTAAAAAATTGTTAAATGAAAGCTAGGATTCATACCTCCAGGAGCTGATGGGTAAGGAAAAACAAAACCATCAGAACCAGTAATACATTAAACTTGAGTACATTTTAAAACCTTCTTTCTTTGCTTTTGTGAAGAATTTTGCATATATCTATTTTTCTGTCCTGCACATAGTCATAACTCTGGGAAAGTGTTGGGAATTATGTTTTTATTTTAAGTACATATCATTACTCCTGAAGGAGCCCAGTTTTGCACAGGGATTTATGAAACACAAATAAAATGTAAGTTTTTTTTAACTTTATTTTCTTCTCTTCCCACACAGTAATATAGGTACTTTGTGTTTTAAAGAGGCCAATTTTCCAATGCTAAAAACAATCAGAAGCAAAACCAAGAGGGTATGTGGGGGGAATATTTAAACATACAAATATGAATGACGATGAGACATTGTTTAAGAATGATTTATTGGAAGCCCCCCAAAACCAAAATTCCTCCATCATAAAAGGAGACTTCTCTGGTTAAATCATCTTGGGTAAGAAGGGAAGAGAAAGAAGTGATAAAATATTAGCAATGAGTATAAATTAGCAGTTAGCATATCCACCCATTTCTTTTTCCTAACCTGTAATCAGTCTTTTCCTCTGCTATCTCTGCCATTGTTTTCTAGACTGGTTCCAGTATTCTTCATTACATCTATCATCTTTTCTCCCTCCACCAAGTTTAGCTCAGCCAGCCTCAGCAAAAGCCCCCAACCCACCCTGCCACCAACTGAGCTGGAGCTTTCCCTCTTAAAGGCCTTCCCTCCAATCCTGACATTTCTCATAGGTGCAACAGGGCAGAGCCACCTGAGCCCACATTGTCTCATTAAACCCATGTTGTCCAGTATGATGTTTGTATACCCCATTATAGTCATTACCCCATTACCCAATTACAGTCTTACCAGTCTTCTACTGGGCTGCAGCTCCTCTGCTTGGGGCATGGTCACAGTAGTAATAATATCTGCTTCATCTGTTGGAGGACAATACCCCATTATTCAGTGCTTCTTGTAGGTTCTTAGCTCCAAAGGAAGGTGGGACATATGGATTACCACTCCCAGAGGTGCTTTAGCAAGGCTCAAGTCAGTGCCCACAGCTCCAGGCATCAGCCTCAATTCCTGTTGATCCTATAACTCCTTCCCCACCTCTCACAGGGCTACCAGTGTCCTTTTTAAACTGTCTCTCCAGCTGGAGCATGCCCTGTAGCTGTTGAGGGGCATTGTCTTCCTAGCTCAATACTGCCTTGCTCTGGTTTTGTGTTGGGCCTGTAAACCCCATCACAACCATCTTATTTACAGTGGTAGGAAATCAGAGTCAGAACCACTGAAAAGGTACATGTTAACCAGTTCCAATATTTTTTCTAAATAGCTTCATGCAAAAACTCTTATTAAAACAAGAATCATAGAATAAATATTCATCTCCTGGGTAAAAGTAGCTAGTAAAAAAAACCTCTCCATTTTCTCAGACTCGAGGGCTGTGTAGCCTATAGAGATGAAGCTGGTTTATGTTTATACAGATGTTGAAATGTAAGTAGGCCCAAAAATCTATTTCCTTAAAAATAGACCTGACAATAGTCAAGTGAGTGAATCTGAGTGAAGTGAAGTGAGGCAATTCAGAAGCAAGTTGAAGATAAGTTAGGACATAACTCCCGGTCATGCTGTAAACATGTTTTGGTCCTAACTGGTTTTTACAAGAGTTTTAGATAAAAGATAATGATTTGGAAAATATTATCTATATTGATATGTGTAGGTATGCCACTTACACAGATGTTGATGAAGATGATGCTTACTGTTAAATAACCAGTAAGAAAGTAAAAAATTATTTAATTATGGAAAAAAGATGGATTTAATGTTAACTAACTATTGATTTTAAAAAGGGTAGCATGCTAATTTTAGATTAGGTGAACCCATATACCATCAAGGTACTCTCCTCATTTTGGGACAGATCACCCTAAATGCGTCATTTTGTCTTAGAATGTGAATATAAATGCAGTGTATGGTTATACTGTAATGCCTGTTTGCTTAACTATTTTACATTAACTAAAGTTTTTAATTTGATCACTTATTGTGTTGTTCACAATAAATTAAATTAATTTTGTATCGGTTCTGGAGGTTGGAACTTTAAAGAATTCAGTTTGGTTTTATTCTTTATTTTTAAATTACTAATTGGGAACATATAAATCAAAGGTTACATTTTCGGCACAGTAAAGAAGTAGAATTCTCCAAAATATTTGATCCTTTTCCAGCTTTTTCAGAACACTCTGCATTTTATCTCTCCACAAAGCTGTTCGGCCCCCGCCCCAATATTGTGCTGAAAATTTTTGCAAGAACATTTGGTAATAATAAGCATACTAGACTATGGAATTGTTGTTGTACAATATCTGCATTTGCATGGATACACATTTCTACAGCAATTAGAAATTATGGTGATGGGCAATTTTAAAAAATATATACATTTCTAAAACGTTTACTTGCATTTCAAAAGATTAATTACAAGTATGTCTGGTACTTTTTCAAGCCTACAGTTTGCGAAACCATATATAAATTTAAGCTAGAATTTTGCACATGAAGTAATGCAGGTGAATATTCAGGTAATTCTAGAGTTTCAAAATACTGAGGTGTTATGTATATGCTGGAACACAACTGGGATGCATACTTGTAACAGTGACCTTATATGTTTCAAATTTATAGTCCCTTGTGATGGGTATTGATTGATACATAAGTAGGGGATAGAATGAAATAACATAGGACACAGGAATGGCGAGACGTGATCAGACCTTAGGCCCACCTAATCCAGTACCCTGTCTCTGATAGCGGCCAGCACCAGATGCTTCAGAGGAAGGTATATGAACTCCGCAGTAGGCAGATGTGGGATAATCTGCTCCCCACATGTCCTATCCTCCTCATCTCTAGTAGTTAGGAATGGTTTTAAACCTTGGAGCATGAGGTTTAATATAGAGCTAAGCAAAATTTTTCAGACAATTTTTTTCCCCCAAAATGCAGATTTTGTGAATTCGTGTCAGATTTGACAAATTGTTTCAATTGAAAAAAAATCTGCAAACATCAAATTGTTTCATTTTGACCCATTTCTTTTAAGTGGCTGCTGAACTGCAAGCTCAGTTATCTGCACTGCTCCATTTTAATATCCCTTCCTAAATTTTATATCTCTTCCCTTCCTAATTGTTACCATTAATTATGATAACTCTGAGTATTCTTATTATTCATATAAATATTGAATTCATTTTTTGAATTGAAACTCCCTGACGGATTTCTTGGCCTCAATGACTTCCCGTGGTATTGAGCTCCACCATGTAATTATGAGTTGTGTGAAAAGCATTTCCTTTGATCAGTTTTGAATTTGCCACAATTTAATGCCCCCTTGTTCTTGCATTATAAGACAGGAAGTAGTGTCTAGTATATGAAGTATAATTTCTATTATTAGAAAGGGTCCTCATAAGTGGGGACAATTTGTAAAGGAGATATCACTCACAAATGAGGTTGCTTGACAGTTCTCAGGAATAATGAGTAACTGGTCTGGCTAAAACCCATTTGCCATCAAAGCAGTCCTGGGATTGTCTGCTTCTAATTATAATTTGTTCGATATCCTTGAATCTTGCAATATATTTAGCCACATCATCTGTGTGGGAGTTTCTTTTGTGAGGCAGAGTACTGTAATGCATTTCATAGCAGCTATTGTTTATATTTAGGATACATGTCTCTCTTTGTTGCTCTAACTTCAAGAAATTGGAGTAAACTTGGGTCTTATGAAACCAAATGCTGACTGCTTTTCTATGCTATCATGTGTAGGTGGTCAGAAGGTTTGGATCTGAACACAGTCCCAGAAAATGTGCACGTGACAACTAATCTTCCCACAATCACTGTCTGACAGCATTTGGATGCATTTTATTTGCTCTGTTTGGTGCAGAAAAAAACAAGAAAACTTTCCACTAGAATTCCCGCAATTATGGAAAAGGGTGGTAGAGATATAGATTATTTTTGGAAAATAATAGTCCAGGAAAATTTTCCTATGTTATAGTGAAATTCTACTTCAAATTCTTCTTTTATATGTTATAACTTTTGTGTCTAATATTATTAATTTATATTACAGTAGCACTTAAAGGCCATAGTTGAAATATGGACCCTATTGTGCTGGGCACTGTACAAATACACTGTGAGAGGCAATCCCTGCCCCAATGCTTTTACAATCAAAAACACATGACACATTAAAAGTGATAGAGGAAACAGAGGCATGTTTACTCAAACTCATGAAGCAGGTTAGTGGTAGAGCCAGAAATTGAACCTGAATCTCCAGAGTCCCAGACTAGTGCTTGATCCACTATATCACACACCCCTCAGGCTTTCAATTTCATTCATTAACTTATAGTACAGTGATTAACCTTTTCCTTCTCCTACTTGTATAGGCTTCTTCAGTTCAATTTTAGGTTTGGACATCAGCTGGCTGAGATCATCCCAGATGGAAGACAAACAGAGGTAATGATGCCACTGGAGATACTTGTGAAAATCTGACCTTTCTAGTTTGTATTTTAAGGTTAGTTGTTGAAATGATTTCAGCTTTGACATGCTGAAAATTTAGAGTAGGGGAGTCAGCTTGTTCAGCTCTCATTTGGCTATGATGTCATGGAAGATAGAAGGTGTAAAGTCAGGAATGTCAAACATTGGTATGTGTAACAGGGAGGATAATGGAATTCCTACTTTCTTCTGACATTTTTTAAGTGGACAAAACATTTTTGACCCATAACTGATCTATCTATTAATTCTATTTTTGTAATATTATAAAAGGCTTCAAAGTTTCAGAGATGTAGTGATAAAGGCTGACTGCTGTGATGCTGGCAGTCCAGGTGTCAGCTTACGCCAAGGTTCCAAGCCTCACTGAACACTGACAGATGCATAGCTGGAAATCAGTTTGGCTCACTTGCGTGTTAGCATTGTTAAAATAGATGTTACACTTAAAAGAATGTGTTTGGAATTTGGACTTTATGAAATGTTTGTGAGTTGCTGCATGCATAAATCTCACTTATAATAGCTGTACCCCATGTTATACAATAACATTTAAGGCCATGTCTACACTACCACTTTTGTTGGTATAACTTATGTCACTCAGGAATGTGGAAAAAAACCCACCCCTGAGCAACATAAGTTATACCAACAGAAGTGCCTGTGTGGACAGCGTTGTGTCAGTGGTAGAGCTTCTCCTGCTGACATAGTTACTGCTGCTTGTGGAGGTGGTTTTATTATGCTGATGGGAGAGCTCTGACTCATCAACACAGAGTGGCTACATGAGTGATCTTACAATGGCACAGCTGCATCAGTACAGCTGTGCTGCTGTAAGCTTTTTAGTGTAGACATGGCCTATTAGTTCTTGCATTGAAACTGTTTGCTGTGAAACACACAGTTAAGATAGAAGCATTACCAAGTGTGAAAAACTAATTTACCACAAGAGGTGTCATCTGCCCAACAATAGAAGGCCAATAGACACCAGATGAACCATTATGGAACATCAGTAGACGAAAGACATTGTTAATTGCTCTCACCACACCCTGATGACGGGACATGCACAAACCCTCGTACCATCATAGTTTGAACTCTGGGGGGAGGGAATAAAAATTTCTGACCACAACGCTACCTGGAATTTGGAGAGAGCAATATTTCTAAGCTTAAGCAAGGGATCCCCAAGCTGCTTGGCTTGGGTTAGCCCTAAGGGATGTATAGGGCTTGCATGTTACAGCAGCTTCTATTACCTTTTGAAACCTAAGTCTGTAACTCATTTGTGTGTGTGTGCTACCTGGTTTAACTTGGAAATAGTTAATAAATTTTTATTTAGTGTATTACAGGATTGGCTAGAAGCGTTGTCTTTGGTGAGAGTTCTAGGACACAATTGATCTGGGGTAAATGACTGGTCCATTGGGACTGGGAGTAATTGTGACTGAATATTGTTGTGATTTTTGGTGTAAGGGACCAATTATCACAGAGGCAGGCTTGTCTGGATGGCAAGATAGACCGGAGTGCCCAGAGGGGATTATCTGTGACTCCATGTTAAGGCTGGTATAGTGCTTGAGGAGTTCACACTTGATACTTGGTTGGTGAAATCTAATTTTAAAGCACACACCCAGCTTAGAGGTTTATGCCCTGGTTTGTAACAGTCTGGCTCAAGATTGGCACCCACATTCGTGAGCCACTTCAGCCAGCTTGACAACTGAGCCATACATAACCGTACTCTGTGCTTGGAACCAGAGGTCCAACTTGCTAAGATGTGATCTTCCCTATGATCTTATATCAGATCCAGGTCCAGATGTTTGACTCTATTTAGTGCTTTTTCAAATCCAAATACATGACAAAGTAGCTATCTGCAGAAAATGGTTTAACTGAAAATATTTAAGGCTCTTCTTAGGTTGTTCGAGTCTTGTCTAGCTGAATGAAGTAGCCAGTTTGGTGTAGGTTTATGAGGCCATCCTTTGAGTGGATTTAGGTGGTGGTTATTATTCTTGTCAGGATTGTTGCTCAGTCGAATGGAGAGATAGGTCTATAGGAAGTACATAGGATTGTTCCTGCCTTCTTTTGGCAGAACTGTAAGAATTTGCGAGATTTGTGAGAGGTTGAGGGAGATGTTCTATGGTTCAAATGTGTGTAATTGCACCCTGTTAGGGTTGAGTTTTAATCTGTTCTAAGAAGGTTTTATAGAAGTCTGCCTCAAAACCATTTAGGCCCATGGGTTTAGCGTACTCTCTCGTTTGCGAGGCATGAGCAAATGGGCTTTCTCAAGGGATGCTCTATGGGGGATTAATTCTCTCTCCAAGGCATGAAATGCCAGCAGTGCCACTCTGGCTATTATTATAGCCTTGGGATTCAATAGTCTCCATGGCAACTGTTTTCAGAGGGAGTTGGATCATGTATTTCAGTGGTCATGGATTCACTGGCCATGTCTCTCTACCTGTACAGTGGACAGGACGTTGCAACCCTTCTTGAATGGACTGTCAACATATTCTTAGAAGTATAAGAAATAAATATTTATATTATAGCAGCACCCTATGCCCCATTTGGTATGTGGGTCCTAGCGTGCTGGGTGCTATACAGATAGAAAAGAGATAATCCCTACATGGGAGGGCTTACAATCTAAACAAACCCATAAAGGGTAGAGGATGGGGTTATAACATACATGCAAATTAATATGGTGATTAATTGGCATGGATTTGTTAATCTTCCTCACTGCTCAGTAAAATTAATGGGTTTTAATGCCTTTCAGGCCACATACACCTGCAAAGTGGGGGGCAGATGAATGAATACTTTCCTTCAATATCTGGTTTTAGTATTTGTAATTAGGGAACAAATGTACTTCAGTTCCAAATAAATAGATTTAATATCATAGCGAGAGCTGGTGGTGCCCCTTTTATTTAAGTGGTCTGATATTTTCCCTTATAAAAAACTCTTGCAACATTTTCTTTGAAAATCTCTCACACCTCGTTGTTTGCAGCAAGCCTTTGATATTCCATAGGGGAATGCCCCAGTGCTAGAGAAATGCCTTTTCTTCGTCCCATGACATGACATTTACTTTTGGCTGAGATGTAACTGGTTAAAAATCACCATTTACCTTCTCTCACTGGGGTTTCTCAGGAAAATTTTCACAGCATGCCAAAATAATAACTGAAGACAAACATTCTAAGGCTAGGCCCATGCCACTGCCAAAAGCAGCAGCATCTCAGAACACCTCAGAGCTGCCAGGACGTCTGTATTGGGATATGGAGGGAAGAGAACTGGGCCAGGCTCCATCCCATGCCACTTCTGAGGGTACCAAATGGGAAAGTAGTGGTCGTGTGTGACTATAGAGGAAAAACAGTGACATTTACTATATACAAAGGGCCTAAATTCATAGCATAAACAAACTGAAAAGCATATTTTTCTTCTAATCTCTTTGCTATAATAATTTGAGGTGTTTCTTGTCACAGTAGTAGGTAAAAACTTTTCAGGCAGAAGCAAAATGTTTTTAAGTGAATGGTGCCTTTTATTCTTAGTGTTCAAACTACCTAAGAGGAAATAAAAATGAAAATGAACATATTTTTACACTATGTTAAACACATTCTGATCAGTGGAAAAAATATAAAGGGAATAAACAATTAAAAATGAAATACTTATTCAGAAATCACAGAAAGTCTGCTGGAATGCTCGCTTATTTCTTTCTCCCATAATGAAAGTAATGGAATGCCAGCTTTAGAAAACAGATCACATTCCTGGCATTAGAGGAGGTGGAATTTTTGAGTAAAATCTTATTACTTATATCTTCATGTATTTATTGTTTACCTGATTTTTGCATCTGACTGATTTACAAACAGATGGTCAGTGAATTCTTGGCGGAGTCTTGCAGTTAGATTGAATTGTTTATTTGCTCATTTGGCTAAGCCTGGAGAAATATAACTGGGAACAAAGCCTGAGGTCAAAATTTAGATGCAGGTGTTTTCCTATGCTTTCAGATCTAATGCTGACTCTCCATATGGGTAGGAATTTGTTCCCAAGCATGTTCATGTGGCCCTATTCATAACCTCTTGTTCAACAACTACATTACAACAAAGTGATAGGTTTTTGTTGTTGTTTTGTTTTGCAGGCAACTTTTATAAAGACATGAGTTTTGTATTGTTGTAGGGAAATAACCTTTCTGGCAAAACTTGGTATCAAGTTATGTAAGGCCAAATCCTGCAGTCCCTATTCAGGCAAAACAACTCTTAATTCTGGGCCAGATCATGATCAAGTCTGTATATCCAGTGAGAAATACAATATAGCCATTCACACCCTCCTTTGGACTGGGTACATAGCAATAAGAAGGTGCAATACACGAACTACACCCCTCCCTCCATGTAGTGGCAGGGAGTGGATAGAGCCTGGGGGGAAGTAGGTGGAGTCAACATGCTGGCCAGCATGGCTAAATCAGCAAAAGGGGATAAAAGTTTGTTACTGATAAAAACCAACAGCAGACTGCTGCCCCCTGAAGTACAAGGAGGAGTAGAGAAGGAATCAGTCTTCTCTGAGGCATCATTCCTTCCCTATGCTCCGGAGATTCACAGAGTTATAAAAATGTTGCCAAATCCAGCCCCCAGGGCTGAGGCAGCATCAAGTAAACCTAGATTATCCCTGACAGGAGTTTGTCCAACCTGTTCTTAAAAACCTCCAGTGACAGGAATTCTACAACCTCTCTTGGAAGCCTGTTCCAGGATTTAATTACCCTTATAGTTAGAAAGTTTGTTTTAGTAGCTAATCTAAATCTCCCTTGCTGCAGATCATTGCTGCAGAAGCCTATTACTTCTTGTTCTACCTTCAGTGGACAAGGAGAACAATTAATCAGTCATCTTTCTAACTGCCCTTAACATATATGTAGACTTATCAGATCCCCTTCAGTCTTTTTTTCTCAAGGTTAAACATGCCCACTTTTTTAACCTTTTCTGATAGATCAGAGGCTTTATGTTAACTTTTTCATTGCCCTCCTTTGGACTCTCTCCAATTTTCCACGTCTTTCCTAAAGCACGGTGCCCAGAACTGGGCACAGTACTCCAGCTGAGGTCTCAGTAATGCCAAGTAGAGTGGGACAAATACCTTCCATGTCTTACACGTGACACTCCTGTCAATACACCCTAGAATGATAGAGCCTCTTTTGCAACTACATCCGACCATTGCCTTGTATTCCATTTGTGATCCACTAACCCCCATAGATTCTTTTCAGCATCTAGCCACTGATTCCCCATTTTGTAGTTGTGTATTTGTTTTTCCTTCCTAAATAAATTACTTTGCACTTGTCTTTATTCAATTTAATCTAGTTGATTTCAGACCAATTATCCAATTTGTCAAGATTGTTTTGAATTCTCTTCCAAAGTGCTAGCAACCCCTCCTATCTTGGTGTCATCCACAAATTCAGGAACATACTTTCCATTCCATTATTCAAGCCTTTAAGAAAGAAAATATTGAATAGTAACAGTCCCAGGACTGTGGGACTCCACTAGATAGACTCTCCCAGTTTGACAGTGAACCATTGATAACTACACTTTGAGTATGGACTTTCAACCAGTTGAGCATCCACCTTATAATAATTTCATCTAGACCACATTTTCCTAGTTTGCTTATGAGTATGTCATGTGGGACTATGTCGAAAGACTTACTAAAATCAAAATATATCACTTTTAGTGCTTCATCCCCTCTTCACTAAACCAGTAACCCATTCAAAGAAGGAAATTAGTATGGTTTGGCATGATTTGTTCTTGACAAATCCATGATGGATGTTTCTTATAACCCTATTATCCTCTAGATGTTCACAAGTGGACTGTTGAATAATTTGTTCCAATATCTTTCCAGATATCGAAGTTAAACTGACTGCTCTATAATTCCCAAGGTCACCTTTCTTTCTGTTTTTAAAAATAGGTACTATTTTTGCCTTTCTTCTATCTTCTGGGACCTCACCCATTCTCCATAAGTTCTTGAAGATAATTACTAAATGTTCTGAGATCACTCCAGAACAATTACTAACTGTTCTGAGATAGCTCCAGCTAGTTCCTTAAGAACCCTAGGATGAATTTCATCAGGCCCTGCTAACTTGAATACATGTAACTTATCCAAATATTCTTTAACCTGATCATTCCCTAATTTGGATTGCGTTCCTTCCTCCTTGTTGTTTATATTAACTCTGTTGATTATCTGATTACCATTAACCTTTCTAGTGAAGAATGAAGTCATCAAATACCCAGCTTTCTTGACGTTGTTATCTCTACTTTCATGCTAAGTAGAAGACCTTCAGTTTCCTTAGTCTATCTCTTGCTCCTAATGTATTTAAAGCATATCTTATTTCCTTTTATGTTCATTGTTAAGTCTAACTCATTTTGTACCTTAGACTTTTTGATTTTGTCCCTATATATTTGTGCTATTCTTTTATATTCCTCTTTATTCATCCATGTTTTCATTTTTTGTAGGATTCTTTTTTGAATTTCAGGTAATTAAATTCAGAGCTCCTGATGGAGCCATATTGGCATCTTACTATTCTTTGTATTTTTCCTTTGCATCTGGATAGTTTGCTGTTGCGCCTTTAATATTGTCTCCTTGAGAAACTGTCAGTTCTCCTGAACTCCTTTATCTCTTAGATTTTCTTTCCACGAGACTTTATCTAACAGTTTGCTGTGATTACTAAACTGCCTTTTTGAAGTCCATCGTCCTTATTCTGCTGCTCTCATTCCTTCCTTTCCTTAGAATAATGAAATCATCATTTCATGATCACTCACACCCAAATTTGCCTTCCACCTTCAGCTTGTGGAACTACATGCCAGCTCTAACCCAGGGCAAACAGCAAATGCGTATCCCTTTACTGGGGACCAACCCTGATTTTACAAGAAAAGGCTGAGTGCAAGGCCTTTGCCTAGAGGAACTACAGAGGTGATGAGATAAAATTCTTCCGTTGTACAACTAGGGACTAGTGTATCTATACAGCTGGGCTGTGACTGCTAGCAGTGAATGTAGACAGGAGTAGTGGGTGATGCATTCCATTTATCTTCCTCCCCTCTCACAATATTCTGGGCCTGAGCCTGTGGATTTATGGTGCACATAGGCTACTCACTGTGGCCCTTTAACATCTCTAGTCTATATACATTCCCGTCCTTCCATGAGGAGCAGTGCAGAACTGCCCCTCCCAAAGCTGGCACAGAGATGTGTGTGTGTGTGTGTGGGGGGGTATTCTGCATTCATTTTCCAATGGCTAGATCCCCTAAAGAGTGGAAATATGGCATTTCTGATGTGTTTTGCACTTTGCACATCCACCTGAGGGCTGGGAGCAGGAATTGCCCCGTGGTAAGGAATTCAGGATTTTACTGTGGATACTTCTGTATAATCTATAGATCAATGGTTCCCAACCTTTTTGACTCGAGAGCCACAAATATCATTTTTACAACCCTGAAAGGCCACCAGTCTGTCGACTCATAAAAAATGTATTGATGTATAGACCATCAAGGACTACAAATCACTACATATTTAAAGGAAACATTTTGATGCTACTGTGCTCATTTTTACATTCAGTATTTTACACCTACAAATTACTCATGGTATGTCACATGCTCACGGACAAAGCACTAGTGTAGATGAGTGACTGTCACTAAACACTGAAGCACATGGCCTGGCAGCTAAGTCACGGTGGGTGGCCTGCTACGTGTGGACCAAACCAGATTTTGAGAGTCCTGCCCCTCCTCAAGCATGGTAGGTCCTGGCTGCTCCACCAGCAGCGCTCCCCGGAGGAGGCTGCCTTTTTGCTGATCTCCCGTCCCTCTGGCTGCAGCAGGGAAACTACATGGATCCTGTAGCCCTGTGCGCTGTATACTGGGTCCCTGGGCAGTGGCTCCATTCTGCAGCCAGGGGGACGGGAAATCAGTGTTCCTCTCCCATTGGCTCCAGCAGGGACCCCAGCACCTATAAAACAAGGAGGTGCACTTTGCCGTGCTCCCTGCAACAGCCAGGGGGAGGGGAGTGCTGATCTCCTGCCCCTGGGCTGTAGCAAGGAGCCTGCACTGGTCTTGTAGCCCCACGGCAATGTGCTCCGCCTGGGTCCTCAGGCAGCAGCTCCCTTCTGCAGCCAGCAGGAAGGGAGCCACAGGCCACTATGAAAGACCCCCCGGGCCACAGGTTGGGAACCACTTCTTTAGACTCTAATGGATTTGGCACTGGTCAATATGCTGTTCTCTTATGCAGAAATAAAATGTGTCGGTTCAGTCTGGATAATGGCTTCAATATATCAAGAGTATCTGCTGAGAAATATCACTTCCACTTGCATATCCCTGTAAATATCTAGTTTCTAAGGAACAGAGTTCTGTGAAAATTATTCTAAAAAGTTCATCATTGTGTGCTGGATACACAGTGTATCATGTTGATATAGAAGTAGCAAGTTGGAATATGGATTGTGTATATGAGAAGACAGATTAATAGCCCTTTACCACTTTACGGATTAAGTATAATATATGATTTATTTTCATAGGTTTAACAGGTCAAAGACAAAAAATTCAGTGTTTTAGTATGCAGAGATTTTTGTTATGCAATTACAGAGATCTACAAAGGATATTTGGCTGTTGTTGTTCTTTATTGATTATTGTTGTTGTAGCCCCATTGGGCTAGGCACTGTACAAACATATATAGAAAAAGAATTTACAAGCTATGTTTAAGCTGAGACAACACAGCTGGACAAATCGTAATCTTTTATTGTACATGAAAAGTTGGCACCCTTTCGTTGACCCTACAAAAGTTCTCATCAAGACAAAAGAAAACTTGCCAGACTTAAAAATGATAGATCCCATCATTCCTGCTAGATCTGCTGTGTGTGGGGAGGGACATCAATTTCTTCTGTTTCCTCCTTTTCCTTGAATTGTGGAGGGTTCTATGTGGCCTCAGGGGACCATGTATAAGAAACTATTGCAAGTCTTTAAAAATCATGAATCAGGCCCCACCCTTCTCCTGGCTTAAAAATCATAGAATTTTATAAGACATGTTGGATTCTTATTATTTGTCTTCTCATTCCTTAAGGTTCATGTTTTCAAGATTTTCTCCCACAGTTAGGAGGGCTAGAAATCTATTTTTTCTTTTTTAATCTTAGCACATGTGATGCTGGTAGGCCAGGTGCCAGTTCATGCCAAGACCCCAGCCCCACTGAACACTTACAAATGCATAGCTGGAAAGCAGTTTTGCTTACCTGTGCGTTAGCATTATCAAAATAGATCTTAGATGCCAAGTTGATAAAATTGTGTTTAGACTTTATTGATATATTGATCTCACTTATAACCTCTATAGCCCATGGAATAAAGTTATAGACTGTTTGCATTGTAAAGCTCTGTAATTTGTGTAACTCAAACAAGAAAATTAGCATTAATTAAGGTGAAGTGCTCAAAGTGGCCCACTCAAGGCAAAAAAGGTATTGTGTAGCATCAAAGCAGAGAGGCCTTGTTGATTGCATTCATACCTCCCTCCATGAAGGTGAGACCTTCAGGGGAACTTATCCAATCAGTTTGGACTCTGGAGGGGAGGGATAAAAATCCCTGTCAAGAAGAAACTGAAACGGAATCTCTTCATGCAAAGATTCCTAAAAAAAAAAAGAAAAATATCATGCTAGTTGGCATGGGTTAGCCCTGTCACGCTGGTTAGATGGGGAGTGGGGGGAGCATTTAACATATGGTTTAACATCAATATGTCAAAATCATAATAATTCATGTGAGATATGCCATGTCAGGTACTGTTAGAAAGGTTGTAATATGCTAAGTAAGATGATAATACTTATGTTCATGTGTGATATGTGAAATGGAAGTTATAGATATATTTGATATATCTGTATTTCAAAGTGTGCTGTCTGGGTAATGACTCAGACAGGATGGATGCAAAACAATAGCCTGCTTGATGGCCCATCGAAACCTTCACAGATGCAAGGGGCCCAAGAAGAATTTAAAGGCATACCTGATGAGGCACCAGGACTGGCCCACGTGACTCTGGACTCCATTTTAGTCCCTGTAAAATTCCACAAACAGCATGGCCAAGGCCAGGGGATATATAAGGCGGTGGCCTGGTAAACCATTTTGTCTTTTGTGCCTGTTCAGCTACAGACACATACCTGCCTCTGGATCAATTCACCGAAGGACTAAGACCCATCCAAATACTGGATGTATGCCAGAGGAACTGTACAAGCCTGCAACTCCACAATTCTCCCAGAAACTTGATGTATATGGACTTTCAATCATTTATATGTATCTGATTTGCTTTGACTCTAACATTTCTCTTATGGTTTATTTCTTTCTTTTAACAATAAACCTTTAGTTTTAGTTACTAAAGGATAGGCTGGCAGCATGGTATTTTGGGTAAGATCCAAACTTATATTGATCTGGTACTGTGGCGACCCTTTGGGATCAGAGGGAATCTTTTTAGTAAAGAGCATAGAGTTTAAATAACTGGTCTCTTTACTGGACTCAGTGGCTATTTGGGAGCCAGAATCTGAAATGCAATAAAGGGGGCTGTGTGTATTTGTATACTGGCTTCTGTGGGAATTCAGAAGTGCAGTTTGTGGCTGGTTGGGAAGTCTGGCTTCAGTGCCACCCACCAGTGCTGGGAGAATCTGCTCTCTTTTTACAGCCTGCCCTGACCTTGGCATTATCAGGTGGATGTCCTGGGCACGGAAGGGTCACAAGCCCCTTAAAGATATTTTGAATTACTACAACTCTGTCACCTTTTGAATAACAGATTGAAACTCATTTGTGAATATATGCTTGCTTGCTTTAACTTTAAATAATACTTATTCCTTTTTCCTAGTTAAGAAACCTTTAGTTATTTTATTACAGGATTCGCTACCAACATAGTCTTTGGTGTGAGATCTAAGATACAAATTGATCTGGGGTAAGTGACTGGTCTCTTGGGTCTGGGAGCAACCTGAATATTTTGTGATTTTGTGTGTGTAAGTGATTATTTATCACTAAATCCAGTTTACCTGGGTGGCAAGGCAGATTGGAGAGCCTAAGGGGACTGTCTGTGACTTCATGGTAAGACTGTTACAGTGATCCAGGTGTTCACATTTGTTATTGAGTTGGTGAATTCTAATTATAAACTATACCACCAGTTTGGGGTGTCTGCCCTGCTTTTGACAGTCTGCTCTTAGGCAGGCATGCATAGTTGTGAACCACTCCAGACAGTGTGACAACATGACTTTGATTTGAGGCAATCAGAAAAATATCAAATATTGTGGCACTTGTCAAAAAATTATGAGAATTGGCAACACCAGAGTTAGGATTAGGGTCTAACACTAATAGGGTCTGACACTATAGTTATGGGAGGTTCAGCGGGCTATACATTATTTCCCACCCTACTCCATTTGATGTCTTTTCTGGAGTTAATATAGTCAGAGGCTTATTACCTCTGAAGGAGAGTCTCTTTCCTGCTCTGGAATCCCCAGTTTAAGAGAGGTTCCCAGGAAAGCTGTCTGCTGGGGAAGCGCTATCTGCATATCAGCACTATCTGGGAAACTGGAGGGAAGTCACACAGAGATAGGAAGCAAAACAGAGCCCCAAAGATCTCATGTGAATAACCCTGTCTCTCTAGGCAGATTTGGTGTATTTGAAAACTGTTGGAATTGTAAACTATTGCTTTAAATTCTAAGGGGTTTCTCGTTGTGCAGATTAGGGGGTTCAATAGAAAAGCACATGATTAGCGTTTGTCTGAAAAGAGTCAGCCTAGAGCAACATAGGAGAGGGTTGTGCCTCTCGGCCTTAGGAAGCAGCGTGTTTTGTCTCACTGTTTTTGGTTACTGTGTGTTATTGTTCTGGATTCTAAGAATAAAAGTAGTTTTCTTCTAGAAGGATAAAGAAACATCAAATACTCTAACTTCTCTGTGTATACTATGAACATAACAGCAAATTTTGGGAGACTTTCAGCAAAAAGGCAGGTGAGGAGGATAGACACTATCCTTGCTGCTCTTTTGAGGGGGAGGTGGAGAAAATGCCACAAGGTGATTCTTCTTTCACACATACACGTTTACTTGCCTATGTTAGCCCTCCCCATTTTTATTTTAGTACTATACGATTTTGAGTGCAATCCAGGAAATACAGAAAGTACCTTATAGAATATAACAACTAGAGCTGGTTGAAAATTTTCCAATGGAACAATTTACTGTTGGAAAACTCTGATTGAACAACACTGAAACATTTTGCAGGAATGGGTCAATTTGTCAAAATTTTGTGCAGGAAATTATCAAAACATTTTGAATTCTATCAGTTAAAAGGATGCAGTCAAAATGTAATGTTTTGACTGGATCAAATCTAAATGATTTGATGAGGTTGAAATGAAATATTTTCAGAGTACTTCAATTGGTGAAAAATTCCAAGACTCTAACTTTTCATCCCGATTTGTGATGAAACCACATTTACAAATCTCAGAATTTCCTACAGGATGGAAATTCTGTTTTTCAACAAACTCTAATAACAAAGGCAAAGTAAGAAATGGTACTTATAGGACCATATTTTAGTTACACAGCCAAATGGTCTAGGGTCAACAATTCAAAGCCAATGTACAAACAGCTATCAACAACTGTGTCTGTAATAGGTCTGAGAGCCCATTGGAAGTTATGAAAAAGCCATAGAATCCAATCAAATTAATATAGAATGTACTATTTTCACAATTAATGTGAATTTAACAAACTAACCAAAATATAAATATCATTATATTTTATCTTGTCTAGGATATAAAATAAATAGATAATACAACTTTTGTATTTCTTTGTCACCTTCTACACAAGAAACTCAAAGCACATTACAAACACTAGGTGAAAATCACCCTTTTCAGAGGGCTAGCTCAATGCCTTAAATCCCTCTGAGGCCCTGTCTTGAGGGATGGACTTCTTGTATTTGTGTAATACATATCTTTAAGATGTTTCTAAAGCATTAAATCCCTGCAGTATCTAGGCAGATAAACTGTATATGACATGGATTGTACAGTATACAGTGTTTGTTTTTCCTTGTTCAGTGCTCATCTATTTTTGAATCGATGCGCTACCTAGCAAGTCATTAAAAGTTTAGCAGTATTCAGAAACTTCTGCTTTCACACGATATAGGCAACTTCATTCTCCCTCTCTGTCATCAAAGACAGCTCCAGGCTTGTGGAAGAGTGGAATTAAAGCAGCTGAGTATACATCTTAGGCAATGGCTAATTGCAAGGCAATAGGATGCAATTTTTGAAGCATATCATGCTCCTAAATAGGTAGAGTGGGGTTTAACCAGGATGTGAGTAGCAGGCAGGTGTCTCTGGAAGTTTCAGAAGGATGATCTATGCATATGCAAGCCTGCTATGACACTGGTGTGGATGTTTCTAGTATTTGTGTAAATGTGGGCATGTTCAAGGGACTAAGTGGCCAATAAAGATTTGCAAAGTAAGTGGGGAAAGCCTAAGTAGGTTTGGATGCTGAAAAGTCCAGCTTGTCCATAGCATGCCAAGATACTAGGCTCTAGTCCAGATTTCTTGTTGGTGGTAGATTAATGCTGGAGAGGATGCCTGTGGGGAACTTACTTGGCATGGGGGGCAGTTTAATGCAAGAAACCACAGAAAAGTGTGTGTTACAAAAATTAATTTATCTGAATGAAGTTTGGGTGGGGAGCAGTACGGAGCACAGTGTTACTACCAGCAGTAGAACTCAAATGTGAAAGTGGTGGGAGGTGGTCACTTCCTCTGCTGCTTGGCCTGTTGCATGGTGACTTTTTAGGAGGATGCCCTCACTAGCAGGGCCCATATGTTTACATGGTCTCCTTAGAGCCTAGGCAGGGACACCTGGCTCTTTCACTTCTGATGGTGGCGTGGATGATTCTTGTGTTCTGAGTGTAAAGAGGAAATGACAGCATCAGTAGTGGCAGCCATATTCAGGTTTGTAGTGTTACCCTGAGGCTCCTCCAGTGTGGGTGCCTTGCCGAGTAGAACATACACATCTAGGAATGGTTGAGCTGTTGACAGACTCTGTTAAGAATGCCTGTGCTTTTCCGGACTTCCTCAAGGAATCAGCAGGCTAAGTGTAACCACTGCTGTGCATAATGAGATAGGCACCCCACTCTGATGTGGATTCTGTTCACAAATTCTCTCGTGTCAGCTGTTCTTTCACCCAAGCACTCTGCTCAGAGGTGGATGATATGACCTTCAGTTCTTTACCCTTGGTCTATTACATCTTTGAGGATTGAGTGGTTTTCAATAAAATTTTCCATGAGTAGATGAATGCATGCAGCAGCACAAACAACAAACAACAGAAAACTGTTCTAAAGCCATAAGCAATCCTTGTGTTTAAACACAAAGTTTGATTTAGCTCTGTTTCAAACCACTGAACTATAGTAGATTGTTTGAAGTTTGCCTGACCCTGATCTTATAACAATCACAAAAAAGATCAAAGCCACACAGCTACAAAAATTCTTGAGGAAAGGGAGGGAGGATGTTCAGTTGATGTTGCCTGAAAGATTAAAAACAAATAGATGAGCATTAAATTTTAAGGTCAAATCCAAAACGATCTGAGGAAGAAAACACTATACGCAATTAATACTAGGAACCCTTCAAGGAAACATGTTTCATAAAAACAAATAGGACTTAGAAGTGAACAACTTTTTTAATGCTACAGGCAGCAAAGGAGGATTAAACAATGGCAAGGAATAATTATGGGTGAATCTCAAAAGATTGAGAAGTTTGGTTCAGTTCAGAGACACACTGAAAGTTCAAATAATAAACTGAGTCATACATATGAACTTTTAGGTTTGAGGAGCCAGGCTGGAAATCTCATGACATCACACTTTCCTAGAATAGTGGCAGTGCTTCCTACTTCTGGTCACTTCTGATATATCCTGGGAGCCTCTCACAAAGTATTTGGGCATGCTAGTCCCAGGCTAGGCTGAAGCCAGGATGTACTGAAGTGCATGACAATGAAAAGGCAAGAATATGATAAACTTTTCTGCTCCATCAAAAATGTACAATTTCATTATGAAGTTTAAATGGAGTTTCTTAGCTGAACCATTTTGCCCATTCCAACTAAAGGCTAGAATTAAGAACTATTTACTGTAGGAAAATTAATTTGCAATATTGGGAAATTTAGAGCAAAAATTAGCAGCCATGTTAAAAACATATGCACTGAAATGAATATACACATTGTCTATTTTTCAAAAGGTCCAAATTGAACTGTTAGGCACAGACCTGTATTCTTTAAAATGTGCATATTTTATGTCTGACTGTGTATATGAGGTTCATGCATACCTATATATCTATGCACAGTAGGTATATACACTATTTCGATAATACCTATACACAATAGAATGCTAAAAGTGAAAAATCAGGATCTAAAAAGTTAGAATATATAGACCTAACTTTGTCTTCTGGTGCTTATTTTTAAAATGTGATATCTCTCTAAAGCAAATAGTTGTTCAATTAATACAATTTAATAATAAATACAAATCAGATTTTTATACAACTCTACATGAAGTTACTACGTGATTTTTTTAAAAGGCATTATTTGTTTATCAGTAGCTTTTCTCACAAAAAAGTCACGTCTTTTCTAGGCCACTTCTCAATTTGCTGCATGCTGATTACTCATCACCTGCTGAAATATGGTTATGTCAGTATCTGCTGCTGGCAGGTTTTGTCAGACTGTAATAAATACTTTAGCAGTGACTGCAAAGATGAATGTAGGGAAACAGCTATGTTAGACTCTCAGCAAGGAATCTTCACAAAATCCACCTTGTATATATAACATCTGCCAAAGAAAGACAGCATGGAATTGACTCCTGCTCATTCCACTTCTGCTACTTCGCAAATACAAGCAGCTGCCTTGAGGTCCTCTGCTACCGAGGTCGCCTGGCTATGATTCCATTTTATATGTTAAACCACTAGAGGAAGCTGTGAGAAGCTACAGCCTTCAGTGCTAACCGTACTAGCTCTGCTTCCCATTCTCATCAGACACAGAGACAATTATCATTCAGACGTCCAGGCCCTGAGAGAGAGAGAGAGAGAGAGAAGTACAAGAAAGAAAACAGCCCGCACAAGCTCAGCCAGCTAAGGCAGGAGTCATATTGGTTGGAAGGGAGAATCACTGGATGAACCTGGCAGGAGCTTTGATCTCATCTGTCCTCTGGTTATCTAGGCAGTGCACAGTCTTGGGGTGGCAGTCATCACAGAAAACAGCAGCCAGGAACGCCATTTTCTGACCTCAGCCAGCTAGGAGGCAGTGCTCTTTTGTAGCCAATGTGAGCCTAGCCACAGTTATCCTTAGCTCTGTCATATCCATGCTAGAAAATAGCAGTGTGCTCTACGTAAGTGTTTCCCAGCGTTTGCTTTATATGGAGATGGCCTTTCAATGCATTTGCAGTTGTCTCCATTCCACCCCACCCACTGTGTTCTCTTGAGTCATGTCCTGGCACAGTTGTCAGCCTGTGTAATGTCTCTTTTCTGCCTTTTTGGCTTTCCCTTTTTATGAATATGTCTCTCCACTTTCTAGCCCTGCCTAGTCCCTCTTCAGCAGAAGTTTATGCACTACTCGGTGGGGTGGGCAGCAGGAACTATTGATAACTCTATGCAGCTGAGCATCTGAGCCAAATCCACATGAGGAGAGAAGAGAAATTTGGGCTAGAGTGCTGAAACCTTGAGTTCATGAGATGCACAGCCAGCTGTAGAAATAGTCAGGGTAGATGTGTGACTTTCAAGTATGTATGTTTTAATAGTGGGTGAACAAACTCTCCTACCCCTTCTGCATTTCTCCTGTGCCTTCTGCCCAGCCTGGCATAGACTGGTGCCTGGCTGCCAGGTTGGGAAGCATTCTTTTGCATTTTTTTCAAGGACCTAACACAGTGTTGGTACTCAACTAATTATTATTAATACAGTATAATAATAAAGGTTTGTTCCTACCCCCAGTTTGAGTAGGCTGAGCTCCACCTTGATCTGCTTGAGGGGTGACTTTACCAGACATTTTCCCATTATTTGTTCTGCAGTAGAGAAACTTAGATATTCACAGAGCTTCTCATTCCTACCACACTGCCGACAAGAAACAGTGGTTGGTGGTTTTCATGCTTCTCATGGGTATTTTCAATATCTGCACAATAGCACCTAATCTTGGACGCAGACGATAGACTTGCCATTAAGACTGCAAGTTCTTTGGGGCAAGAATAATTTTTTGTCATATGTGGACCCAAGTCATTGATTGAGATCTCTCATATTACTACAATACCAATAATTAGTAATAATAATTAAGTTAACTGCTATTTCAGCCTACCACACAACTTATTTGGTAGGGGTACTGTGTCATACAAAAATCTATACCTGTCAGCCTGTTACTCATATAGATTTGGTTACTATACTCCAAAGTCCAGACATGCAATATTGTCTGTCGTCTCCTCTCCCCCCCTTCCCCCCCCCGTGCAAGAGTTCAAAAATCATATGCCAGGCCCCTCAAAAATCAAGATTGGCTTAAAAATGACAAGGTGATGTTTTTTTCTTTCAAATTTGAGGTTCTTTTTATTTGCCTTCTGATTTCTAAGCCTTTAGAGTACACTTAGGTCAAATTTTCAAGATCTAAGAGGGTTGGAAATGTACTTTTGTTTAAAAAAAAAAGAAAGCTGAGATTCTCAGCTAACCCCGTGCCTCCAGGAACTAGGGCTTTAAGAAAAAAAGGACCAAATATCATGAAACACATGATAACATGGTAAAAGTTGGCAACATTGGATATGAGCTTGTTTCCTGCTTTGCATCCATTAAATTACAGACTGAGGTCCAGATTGTCTTCCTCTATGGGAACTGGTGGGCAAGGAAGAGGGTGCTTTGTGCACATCTTCCTCTTTCACATCTGCATCGGGCCCTGTGCAGGCGTTTTCAGTGTGCTAAAACTATGGAGATCTGGTGCCCTCTAGATTACCTATAGGGGTCTGCGCTGGCTGGCAGATGAAAGCTGATTGAAGAGTATAAAGATACTATGGGCTCTTCCATAGGGGAAGTGTCCTTCTAGATCTTACTTTTGACTGTGGCTTATGTTGAAATGGAGCCTTAAATGTTTAACTGAGGTAGAGTTCCGAATGTACCATTACTTATTTATCCACAAAACTATTGTTTTTCAAAAATAGCCTCATACACCTCAAAGCTGACTTTTCAATCTGGATAATTCCTTACACACTGTTGTAATCACAGTGATTTGAAAAATTCTGTTGTCTATGACTTAACAGCTCAGTATAGTTCCCCAGAGTTTTCAGGAGACGAGCTATGCCTTCCTCATTTGATTTCTGTGTGAAATTGAAGGGTGTTGCTAATTACCTACAAGCCCCTAAGATCTGAATCCTGGTTACTGGAGAGATTGTCTCTGTCCCATGTGATAATGCAGCAGTTGCAATTTCTGAGGCAGTTAAGGTAATTGTCCCCTGGTTAATCTAGGATGCAACTGTCAGTAAAACCTTCTTGGTGAATAGTCCTTGCCTTTGTGATTCACTTCCCACTTGGTCATTTTGTCGCAAGGGGAGGAGGGTTAAGTGGCAGATGAATGGGATAATGGAGAGGAGGTTACTTGAGGCCACTGTCAGACATAGGCTATAAAATAAGATGGACTCATTGGTATGCCCAATCTCTATATCCCTAAGAATATGTCACAGGGTAAAAAGTGATTTAGAGAGTCTCAGTACCAATGGGACACAGTAGACCAACTTAGCTTGGATCTGTGCTAAACCCACACTCAGTAAAGTGGCAGAGGCCAAAGGGAACAAACTCACCAGCTGTACACTGACCAGCCAACGAGATACTAAAACTTGTGCAAGAGAATGACACCGGGAAAAACTATCAGGGATCCACCACTGTTTGTTGCTGTCACTCCATTAGAGAGAAGGGGACTGGAGCATTTGCCATCTAATAGAGCAGTAAAAGTTAGCCAACTTCTGAAATAGTGACTGCCAACTGGGAGCAGGTTAATGGGCACTTGCTATGATGTATACAGACGATCTAATCAATGTAAGAAAGCACATTGTAGACTCACTAAGCAATAGCACAACATTTAATAATATGAATACAAACAAATCCAAAAAGAAAAAATAAATAATTAAACTGTCCTGTGAGTTTCTCCATCATTTATTATTAAACCATTGAGCACACAGAAAGCACATAATGTGCCAAACAGCTAAGAGTATACAGTCCTTGAAAATAAAAACTCAGACAATATGAGTCTTAAGCATCCAGGGTTGAAAATCTTGGCGTTAACTTAGGCTATTAAAACCACATTTAGGCACCGGAATAAAAAAATGGCCTGATTGTAAGAGGTAGAGCACCTACAGCTCCCTATGCCTTTATTTTCCAAATCACAGGTGCAAGAGTCTCAGGTCCCACTGAACCAGCTGACTACCAGAGAAATAGTTTGTGTCTGTAATCTTGTGTCCTTCTCTTTGAACCTGTAACGCCTCTGGAAGTGCTCTCACCATCCCTGCTGACCATTTTAGCAGAAACATCCAGGTACTATTGGACTATGAACAAATTTTGGAATGGTAAGCAAAATTTACACAGAGTACCACCACTTTTTCCTCACTCTGATCCTGGGTATGGATATGTGTTTTGTTAGGTTTTTGTTCACACCAGTTTGTTCACATTTCTTATTTCTGGATTTCCACATTAGCAATGGTTGTTAGACTTCAAAGTTTACACTTCTGCAGATGAATAGGAGCCATTCATCTTTCCCTTAGACCAGCTAGGCCTAATTCATCCCCTGTGTAACTCTATTGGCTTCTTACACCAGGGATGATGAGATTTGATTCTGTCTTTCTTTCAGTGCAGACCTGGACAGTACTTGATCACGTCCACAACTAGGAACACAAGTAACTTTTTTTTTAATGAAAGCTTAGGTTCTGCAAAAATCTGAGGAGGAACCACAAAAACATTTAACTACATATTGGCTCAGTCAACTCTTGCCTGTAATACCACAGCAACAGAAAACAAGAGATTTCAAGTGTTATCCTAACATAGTGATTCCCAGCATTTTTGGCTTGAGGGCCACAAATATAATTTTTACAACCCTGAAGGGACACCAGTCTCTGCCAGCAGCCCCTGTCTCTTCCTCCTCACCACAGCCAGAGGGAAGGAGTCCAGCGAGGAGGATCTCCTGTCCCCCTGGCTGCAGCAGGGAAGCCATGTGCTCCACCTGGGTCCCTAGGCAGTGGTTCCCTTCTGCAGCCAGGGGGACAGGAGATCAGTGCTCCTCTTCCTCTGGAGGGGAGCACTGATCTCCCATCTACTTGGCTGCAGCAAGGAGCCTGCACCGGCAACACACTTCGCCTGGTACTTAGGCAGCAGCTCCCTTCTGGGCCAGTGGGAGGGGAGCTGCAGGCCACTCTGAAAGACCCTGCAGGCCACTTTTGGCCCACAGGCCACAGGTTGGGAACCATTGTCCAAACACAATCCCCAGAACACATTCACACAAATCAAAACGTGGCACTCCAAAATACATACAGCATCATAAAACTACTCTTCAGAACAAGTCAAACATCATCCTTCCATGCTTGAGGGAAGTGATACATGGGGGCTGATATAAAGCTCATTAAATTAATTGGAAAGACTCCTATTCATCACAAGATCTTATTTGTACAACTGGTCAAAACATTTTCAACAGAACAGTTTTGTCAAAATTGAAGAGTTTCACGAAAACATGGTATTTTTATGCTGAATTTCAATGATATTTTCACAAGTCAAAATAAGTCATTTTGACTCTCATTTTGCTTTGATAAGGTGTAAACATTTTCTTTTGACTTTAGATATTATTATATTAAAATATTAATTTACTAAATTTTATTTAGGCATAGTATAAGTAATATTATAGCCAACATTTATGTTAACATGTTTTGAATGAACATTTCAATGGCTCCAAATCAACATTTTTAGACTTCCTGTTGCACAAAAAGTTTTGAAATTTTGACTTTTCATTCTGATTCAGAACAAAGACAAAATTTGAAAATGTTAGTTTTCCAGGAAATGGAAATTTTGTTTTCCAGTCACCTCCACTCATTTCCTGTTTTTACAGTCCCAGGCATCTATTTTATAAGAACGTAAGAATAGCCATATGGGGACAGACCAATGGTCGACCTAGCCCAGTATCCTGTCTCTGACAGTGGCTGGTGCCAGATGTTTCAGAGGGAATGAATAGAACAGGAAAATTATTGAGTGAACCATCCTGTCATCCAGTCCCAGGTTCTGGAAGTCAGATGTTTAGGGGCACCCAGGTCATGGGGTTGCATTCCTGACCATTTTGGCTAATAGCCATTGATGGACCTATCCTCCATGAACTTAGATCTTTTTTAACCCAGTTATACTTCTGGTCTTCACAACATCCCCTGGCAATGAGTTCCACAGGCTGACTTTGCATTGTGTGAAGAAGTACTTCCTTATGTTTGTGCTAAACCTGCTGCCTATTAAGTTTTGTGACCCCTGGTTCTTGTGTTATGTGAAGGGGTAAACACTTCCATATTCAATTTCTCCATACCATTCGATGTTATAGACCTCTATAGTCCCCCTTAGTTGTCTCTTTACTAAGATGAACAGTCCCAGTCTTTTTAATCTCTCCTCTGTGGTAGTTGCTCCATACCCATAATAATTTTTGTTGCCCTTCTCTGTACCTTTTCCTAGTCTAATATATCTTTTTTGTGATAGGGCAACCAGAACTGCACATAGTGTTCAAGATGTGGGTACCATGGAATTATATAGTGGCATGATGATATTTTCTGTCTTATTTTCTATCCCATTCCTAATGGTTCCTAACATTCTGTTAGCTTTTTTGGCTGCCAATGCATATTGAGTGGATGTTTTCAGAGAACTATCCACAATGTGTACAAGATCTCTTTTCTTGAGTCATAGCAGCTAATGTATGTATAGCTGGGATTATGTTTTCCAATGTGCATTACTTTGCATTTATCAACATTGAATTTCATTGCCATTTTGTTGCCCAGTTACTCAGTTTTGTGAGATCCCTCTGCAGCTCTCACAGTCTGCTTTGGACTTAGCTATCCTCAGTAATTTTATATTGTCTGCAGACTTTGCCACTTCATTGTTTACCCCCCTTTCCTGATCATGTATGAATATATTGAGCTGCATTGGCCCAGTACAGATACTTGGGAGACCCTGGTATTTCCCTCTTTCCATTGTGAGAGCTTACCATTTAGTCCTAGTCTTTGTTTCCTATCTTTTAACCAACTACTGATCCATGAGAAGATCTTCCCTCTTATTCCAGGACTGCTTAGTATGCTTCAGAGCCTTTGGTGAGGAACCCTGTCAAAGACTTTCTGAAATTCCAAGTACATTATATCCACTAAATCACCCTTGGACTCACGCTTGATGACACCCTCAAAGACTGGTGAGGCATGATTTCCCTTTACAAAAGCCATGTTAACTCTTTCCCAACATATTGTGTTAATCTATGTGTTGGATAATTTTGTTCTTTACTATAGTTTCAGCCAATTTGCTGGATACTGAAGTTAGGTTTACCAGTCTGGTAACTGCCAGGATTGCCTCTGGAGCCTTTTAAAAAATTGTTATTACATTAACTATCTTCCAGTCATTTGGTTCAGAGAGTGATTTAAGTGACAGGTTACATACCACAGTTAGGAATTCTGCAATTTCATATTTGAGGTCCTTGGGTGAACACCTTCTGGTCCTGGAGACTCATTATTGTTTAATTTATCAATTTGTTCCCAAACCTCATCTATTGACACCTCAATCTGGCACAGTTCTTCAGATTTGTCACCTAAAAAGAATAGCTCAGGTGTGGGAATCTCCCTCAGATCCTCTGCAGTAAAGACCAATGCAAAGAATTAATTTAGCTTCTCTGCAATGTCCTTGTCTTCCTTGAATGCTCCTTTAGCATCTCAATTGTCCAGTTGTCCCACTGATTGTTTGACAGGTTTCTTAAAAATATTTTTGCTGTTTGTGTGTCTTTTGCTAGATATTCTTCAAATTATTTTTTTGGCCTGACTAATTATACTTCTACACTTGACTTGTTAGCGTTTATACTCCTTTCTTTTTTCCTCAGTAGAATATGACTTCCAATTTTTAAAGGATGTCTTCTATATATACTGCAAGGATCTGTTGTATCTGTTAGATTATGCACCACAGTGACCTTGTTATGCAAATGACTAAACCCTACTGAAATGAAATATCCACTAACAATGTCCCACCAAGAAAGCAGCAAGGAAAATGTGTGTACTTTGCTGTAATGGATTTTTTCTTTCTGAACAAGTTTTGCAGGCCTTTAGTCTATTATTATTAGCAGTAATATTAGTAATATAACCTGGAGACCTCAAGTGAGCTGGGGCCTCCTTGTGCACTGTACAAACATATGAAATGATAGTCCCTGCCCCAAAGTACTTACATGGTAAAATGACAAGAGGCAAAAAGGTAATGAGATAAACATGTATGTGGGAGGTGGGGGAGGATGACAAAATAACTTACAACAGGATGTTTTAGCACAGACATACTGGTGGTTCATGGCCAGTTGGTAGCAGCAATCACAGGCATCACAATGAAGACATAACCAAACAGTGTCTCTTTCAGCCACGTTTTCATTACAACATACACACACACACACAAAAAAAAGCTGTTAGAAATAAGTTACCAAAAACTGCCCGTTTGTTTGTAGTAATGAGACACTATGAGTTACCCTGCTAAGTAACAAGTCTTTGAAACACTATTGAGAGATCATAAAGCTTTTAAAAACATGGACTGTAAAATAAAGATGAAATATTAGTTTAATATCACTAGACCAACACATTTAATGTGCATATAATTTTCAAAGACCCTAAACAGTAAGCCCCAAGAGCTGGTATGAGATTCTGTTCTCTTATTTTAAAATTACTTTACATTTCCCAGTGGAGACTTTAAAGGTTTGCTATTGTATTCCATCTGAATAGAGTCATGGATGATAGCACAACATAAAACATAAAAGTTAGCACAAGCAGGGATGTTAGATTTGCCAATATCTTTTTTTTCTCCTCCAATTTGCTGCTAGACTTCTGAAGAGTTATTGTTTCCTTCAAGGTGTAATTTCCCGTCACCTGGAAACAATCCAGTATTAATTAAAGAACTCCCACAAAAACTGGAAATCTTACAAGATTGTTTGTTTGTTTTTGAGGTTTGATGGGCTTTTGGGCTAATGTTTATAGTAATTTGTATGGATTACACAGCATCTGGAAAACATTCTAGAGGACTATTTTATTCTCAACCTCCTTCTGGTTTTGTTGTTGTTGGTTTTAGGTTTGTTTGTTGGTTTGTTTTGCAGACAAATATGTTAGTTAGAAAAATAAATAAATTAAACAATATTTTAATTTCTGCCATTTGTTGTGGTAGTGGAATGGGATAAGACATTAAATAATAATATTATCCTTCCTTTTTCACACCCCAACTTTGGATAGAAAGAGATAGAGAGAGGGCATTCAATGGAGCTAAGCAAATCCAGCACAAATTAGTTCTTACAAAATTTGTATTAGAAAATGTTACTCTTACCAAGAAAGTTTCTGCTTAGGACAGGACTTTGGAAAATAATATATGGTATCTCCTTCTTCTTCTAGCTTTAGTCCCATCTACATTAGTTTAGATAATGAATTTCTTTGGCAGAATTTTATGGCCATCTGCCAGCATTATGCTAACCCTCCTCTTTGTTCAACTAGTCTAAGGACTGTCTATGGCAGAGTTTCAATAATATATAGCTGTGGTTCTCAACCAAGGGTACTTCCAGAGGTACATCAACTCATCTAGTTATTTACCTAGTTTTGCTACAGATTACATAAAAACACTAGTGAAGTCAGTATAAACTAAAATTTCATACAGATAATGACTTGTTTATACTGCTCTATATATTATACACTGAAATGTAAGTACAATATTTATATACCAATTGATTTATTTTATAATTATATGGTAAAAATGAGAAAGTACGCAATTTTTCATTAATAGTGTGCTGTGACATTTTTGTATTTTTATGTATGATTTGTTAAGCAAGTAGTTTTTATGTGAGGTGAAACTTGTGGTAAGCATGATAAATCAGAATCCTGAAAGGGATACAGTAGTCTGGAAAGGTTGAGAGCCACTGATATATGGCATACGACTTTCCTTTAATTTCAGTTAAAAACAATTAACAGGAAAAAGGAGAGTCTTGGGGTTAAAACACTGGAATGTGTTGCAGTAGATCTGGGTTGAGCTACAACTCTTCCACAGATTTCCTAGGTGATCTTAGACCAGTCAGTTAACCTCTCTCTATCTCAGTTTTCTCATCTGTAGAATGGGGATAATATACTTCCCTCTCCACAACTTTACCTTATTAATTTTGATTGTCAACTCCTTGTGGAAGAGACTGTCTACTACTATTTGTAAGTAAAGTGCCTTGCACAGTGAGGCTGCAAGCATGGATGAGGCCTTCAGGCACTACTGTAATGCAAATATCATATAATATTTGTTCACATATAGGGGACAAGCAGTTCTCAGGTAAAATGATTCTCAGGTAAAACAAAAAATAACTTTCCTTGTCCAAAAGGGTTGCAATCTAGGAGCACATCTATTGTGAAAATACAAGATGATATAATACTAAAATGGAGTGACAGTTAATCATTTGTCACAGAAGAGGCTGGGTTTAAGGTGACGATTTGTCATAAGGAGACGGAGGGAGCTTTCCATAAGCATTTGTGGTTACATTTTTCACAAGATTTTTTAATATCTTAGGGAACCTTTTGTAATGCAAAGATGAAAGGAGACTTCCTGTGAAAATGCATTCTGTAGCTCTTAGATACTTTAAAACAAAGCTTTTCACAGGGCTGATCATAATTTTCTACCCACATTTATTCACAGTGGGCATTGCCTTTTTAATTTGGTTGTTTGGTTTTTGTCATCTCTGTAAATATTTCCTTTGAAAGGTGTTGCTGATATGAATAACTGGAAATGAACAATAAAGGGATCTAGATCATTTTCCCCTATGGCCTTACAACCCTTCATCATCTTCTATCCACCCTCCCAGCATATACCACTCACCAGATCTTAACTTCACTCACTAACATTTGCAAGAAGTATGTGCAAATGTGAACATAAAATATCAGGGCTTTGATCCTTCAATGAGCTCCATATGAACATCACTGAAATCAATGAGGCTTAGAGAGGCCACAGGAGTACATGTACTAATAGACCACTGCAAGGTTGGGGGCCAGAAGATTATAAACCTGTCTAAGTCCTTATATAAGTTCCCATTGCTATATTAGCTGAGCTCTCCCTACCACACAAATGTAAGGACAGTGCTTGCTCTGTCTCTCTTTCCTGCTGACAAGAGGCAGGTTTGGGGTATACATTTTCTTTGGTTTGTTTATGTTATTTATTAGAAATAGATCCCCTGAATAGGCAATGTAATTTTATAATCTCCTAGTATTATGTTGGTTTGAACTTGGGATATAACTTTTGCAAACTTTAGTGGAGCAGTTCCCAAACTGTGGATCGTGACCCCAAGTGGGGTTGCTTCATCAGCATATGGGGTCATAACAATCTCGAGCGTGCAGAGGACGCCATTTTACAAAATGGCCTCCTCCTCACAGTGTGACCTCACATGCACCGTATGCACGAGGTCGTGTTGCACAGGGCAAGCTATTTTGCTCTACAAAATGGCACCCTCCATTCAGCATGACCTCGCATGCTATATAAAGCAAAATGGCATCCTCCTTGTAGCTTGACCTTGCCTGTACAGTGGGTATGAGGTCACACTGCATGGAGGACATCATTTTAAATGGCAACTTCAATGCTGTCTGCAGTAGTGGGAAACAACACATCTGAAAATGGGGTCATGCAGGAAAGATGTTTGGGAACCGCTGCGTTAGCGGGTGAAATTGATGTTGGGTGGATGGTGTGGAAACAAATCAGAGCATGCAACATAGCACAGGCTCTCCCAGTTCCAAGCTTCTTTAGGTTCTCCGTTATGGTCTTAGTCAGTGTCAAGAAGTTTTCAGGTCCTGAAGCCTATTTCTCTGCCCTGAGCTCCAGTCACCAGATGCTTAATGCCTCCCATATGAAAATGAGCTAGTGAGTCTGACCAGCATGTAAATGGTTCTCCTTCAAGTCCTGTTCTCATTTCATGCTGCTTCTATCAATCACCCTCACATTATACAGAAGATGTTGTCTAGTTCATTTATGCTTAAATATTGAGGTAAATAACTAAAACCCAACCCACTGTAAGGTGGAAAACTGAGTCATGCATTTACTCAAATTGGGCATAACTAATTGTTGCCTTTATTTATACATTTTCAGACAGAATTATTGTGACTTCTGATTGTATACAGATAACATATAATAAACAGCTAAGACAGAACAGGTAGGGGCCCAAGCTACCAAGTTCCAGGGTACTCAGAAGCTCTCCTATACTTCATGATGGTCATCTCTGTCTCTGATCTGGTATTTCTCCAATATGGGCCCGTTTGTTTGGTTTCTTATATCTTTCCATATTGCATATTCATTAGTATTCTTCCAATCAGTGTTAAGCATTGTGTCTTAGATAACTCATCTAATATGCGTGCTCAAGCTTCAATTTACACAACTGTTGCTGTCTGCTTTAGGGAGCTGTGCCTGGAATTGTGGGATAGCTATGCAGAGGACTATACCATGGCTACCTAGACTAGAGTTCTCTGTGTGGACATGCAACAGAACTACACCCCAAATCACAGCCTTGCTTCTATCCTACTGGTTCAATTACCAAAAGTACAATTGTGTAATTTGGATATACCTCCTGGGAAGTGATACAAACCCCATCCCTTGAGATATTTTATAACAAGACCAGAGAAACCACTGTAGAAGAAACAGTCGGGATCATCCCTTAATTGCATGGAGATGAACTAGAGATTGATCTTAATGGGTCTTTGCCATCTCTAATTTCTGCAACAAGGGATTATTGCTTTAATCTTATCCATTAAAGCATGTGGATGTTGCACACATGCACAGAAGGAAAATATATTTCCTATTGTGTCAGGGTAATTGAAGCAGAATTTTTAGCCATAGTGTGGAAGAAAGCCTTTTTCATGAGGATGAAAAAAGAGTATTTTCTTGTTTAATTCCTGAAAGTCAGGAAACATGTGTTCAGCATACAAGTAAATGAAAATTCTTTCATTTTATGTGTTGTTTTATTTTTACACTTCACAAGACTGTGGCACTTTCAGTGAAATGATGAAAACTGAAATTAACAGAACGTGCTCTCTCAACCTTGTCTATCTCTATTTTTTTCTTTTGTGGATAGGAATATCTCTATCAGTTTCAATGTTTGGTGATTCAGAGAGCACATGTAATAGTTAAGGTTTTGCAATTAAGGGTAGGACCTTGTGGATGAAACCTACAAGGACCTGGCCCTTATAAACCTGAGATAATCAGAAACCTAAGGTTATTCCAGGGTTACTGGCTTAGTAGGTTAATTTATTTTCTTCTCTAACCTGCCAGTGTGATCTTGTAACTGTACATTTTTAGAAAATGCACTTTTCCCCTGGATATAATCCTTTCCCCCACCCCAGTGGCTCCTCTTGTGGCAGAACTTGCAGTGTCTTTTGGAATTGAAACACAAGAGTTGCAGCACAGAACTTGAAGCCCAGGAAGAGTGGAGGCTAAAGTGGTTTAAATATCTTTGTGCCCTTCTAATCCCATGCTGCTCCAGGAGCCAGAGCAGCTCCTGACATAATTTAGAAAGCTCTGGAAGCTTGTCATTGTGATGACAGCCTTCCTGTGTGTGCCTGGGAGAAAAGTGCTGCTCAATTTCCACAGTGCAATATGTGTAGCTGCACCCTGACATGTCTCTCCTCCCCCCTAGGCCAGGGCTTGTGAAGCAGTCCTCAAAAGGCAGCCTTACAGCTATCCTCTGCAGTGCCTGTGATGAGGTGAATGCTCTTTGGTTGGATGCGGGGCTTTTTAGAGCCACTCCAGCCTTTTTGCTTGGCGTAAAATACTCCCTGTGTATGGTAAAGAAGTTGGTAGTGTCCTTGCAGTACTTTACAGAGATCATTTTCTTTTGCTTTCTAGAATTGCGTATTAGTAGACATTCCATTTTGGAAATGTGGAAAGTAAATCAAGTGTAATATGTATTTTTTACTAGATATGCCTAAAAGCTGTAAGAATATTTTTCAGCTATAATTGCATTACATTTTAATAAGTGTTCATAAATTTTTCTGGGCAATAAGAGAGCTGGAGCTCTTGCTCCCTTTATCACAAACAGAATAGTTTGTAGGTTAGGATTTTCTGGTTTTCTTCAGCCACTGTGGGTTGCTGTAGAATTCTGCAGTTATTTTGCTAACTTTTATTGAAGTAATAGGATTGTAAATTGGGCCCTGATCCTGTAAACTGAAGTTGATGGAACTAATCATGGCATACAAACTCCAAACGTACCAGTGTGTGTCACAAGGAACCAAAATATGTGACAAACGACCAAACTATGGAACACTTGTGGGTTGCACCACATGAGAGATTATAATGTTTTTTTAACAATAAACCCTGTTACTAAAAATTTTCTCACTTGTGCCAATTAAATAAACCAGTTTTTAATGCAAGAAAACTGAAACAACAAATTCCATTGTGTGCAATCATAAAGACTTCTTACATAGGTCATCAGTACAGTATGAATCACAGACCCTTAGAGTCTTAGCATGGACCTCTACCATTTGAGCTAAAACATTAATGACTGTCCCTTATGTGGTCCAACTAGTTGAGGGGGATCTGAAACACAGTGGACCAGTGGGTTCCACAACTATTTATTAGACAGTAATAAAAAGTTGGATGGCCAGATTGGGTTCTAGTCCCGGTTCTAGAAGGAAAGTGTTGTCTACTGGTTTGATCAGTGATTGGTTGAGGGCAACCCTAAATACATACTGTGAAAAGACAAACACATGCACTAATGTAGAATCTTGTCATGTCCATGCAAGCCTGCCATGCAAACAACATAAATAGAAGTGAAACCAGAAATACATGTTGTAAAGCGGAGAAAGGTCTTTAAAGTTGTGTATATTCCCCGAGAAGGCAACCCCTCTCTTCTGTATCTCACAGAGAAATAGACAAGATCATGATTGTTTCTGAAATGTACCTGTCACAGGGTCCACTCACCACTAGAGTCATCTCCTCCTGGGGGCTCTGGTGGCTAGCTCCATTCATGTGCTGCACCCTCTTCTCCACCTATCTCTGCAACTCCAGGTGCTCCTTCTTCATTACATGGCCCTCCATCCAGGCCACTATGTTTGTTTCCCCCCTTCTGGGGTACCAAAGTCTTTCAGGGAAAACTGTCCAAGATAGTCTGCTCTCCACTGTATGGTCTGTGCCACTTGCCCAGTGACTGGTAGGGGAACCCAGGCCCCCCTCCGGGTTCCTGCTCAGCGGCCCTCTCATTAGCAGCAGCCTCTCTGCCCTATCCTATCCCTTGCTACTCTTCCCCTTAGCCTTTCCAGCTTTCCCCCTTCTTTGGATTTGCCAGTCCAAATGCCCTCCTCCCAGGGAATAACTGTAGGCCACTTGTCTCGATAGCTCCAAACACACCTCTCTTTTCCCGAGAGTGACTTCAGACTATTTCCCTGCAGCCTCCCAGCTGCTTTCCGCTCCTAGGCTTTTGACAGACTTCTCCTGTTCCCATCCAGCTGAGCCTCCTCTAAATAATCACTGCTCCCTGACTCCTCTTCCAGGTGCAGCCTCGCCTACCTCACCACCTTAACCCCTTCGAGTCTTGTGTGGGATAGACAGGCTGTCACAATACCTTATTTGATCTTTGAAGAATCTCTCTTTTGTTGCATCTTTAATCATGGCAAGATCATACTAATTATCAGTGCTAATTAGCATGGTCCTTCTGTGCCTGCTGCTTCCATCCTCCACATCTGGCTCTCAACTCCTGGGGCTCTTGCTTATTGTGGGGGAACATCCCAGCCTCCCAAATGGCCGCCCACTAATCTTGGATCCGAGAAAGTATGTGTGATGAGGAGAGGGGAGTTCTTTTAATTACCATTACCAAAACTCTCATTCCAGGCTTCATCTCATGGAGAGAACCTCTCTAAACCACTATCTGCATCCTAGCTCCCACAGCTACTTCTAATTCCATCAGCAGCAACAACAACGATAGTAATAATAAGAAAAATAAACTCTTATTTGTCCTATTTAGTCAAATTATTTACAATATTTGTTTCTTTTAATTCAGGGATGTTCAGAGAGAGTATTTTGTAATAGCTAATTTCAATTTTTTTTAATGTAAGGAATTTTATTTACTGTATCTCTAATTACAGCAGAGTTTAAAATACTTCTTTGTACTTGTCTGGTCTGATAGAACATTACTCTTCCACTCCTACTCCCATTTTTATAGACATACTTTTATTCCCAATTGGAGAGTATTCTGCTTTTGGCTGTAAAATATAAAGAGGAACAAGTGGCTTCATTTCCTTTATTAGATCCATATTTATATTTGATATTTCGTTTTTCTTTTAACAAAACAAAATGAAATGAAATAATCTCTTTTCTAATGTATCTGCTTTTCCAGCATCCCACACTCCCTTAAGTGATGAGTCTTTAATGTTAAAGAAGATTGTCATTTCTTCATCTGTCCTTCCACCAAGTTTCTGATGTCTTAGGCATTAAATGTCTGGCATCTATTAAAAAAAAATTCATAGGCAGTTCTCAAGTGTTACTGGGGAGTAATCTTTTATGCATGCCACACTCCTCTCCTCTGCCTTCTCTGTGCAACATATCAGGCCCCAAGAGATGCAAATATAATCTGTCCTAGGATAAGTTAAATGGTATGTAGGCAAAAAAAGTATGCACTTTAGCAATAGGATGAGTCATTTACCATACCTCTAACTCCTAGATCTTTCATTGTAAGTTTAATAGCCTCTCTTACTTTAGATAGCCGTCGCTGTCCAGGAGTCTATATTTATCCACATATAAATCTCATACCTTGTTAAAATCCATCTCCCAACCCCAAACTCTGTGATGATAGGTATGTTGTTAAGCTTTCCCAGAAGCTGTGCTGAGGCTAAACAATATTCTTTGAGTTACCATAATTTAGAGCAAGAAAGAAGAGACCAAGTCCTGAATCCTGCAAATAGTCATGCACATTTTCATTAGTATTTGTATTAACATAGTGCCTAGGAACCATAGTCATGACTAGGACTCCCTGGTGCTAGGCCCTGTACAGAAATATGATCCCTGCCCTGAAGAGCTTATAATTTAAGTATAAAGTAAGAAATAACAGATGGCTACAGAGAGACCAGCAGGGGAATACAAATAAACTATGAGTCAGCATGACAGGCAGTGGTCTCAACACAGCAACAGCCTAACTGTTGTCAGTTTTTTATAGGCATCATGGAAAGGAGAATTTTAAGGATTTTGAAAGAGGATAATGAGTTAATTTTATGGATGTTTGTGGGGAGCTCCTCCAAAGTGTGAGGGACAGCATAGGAGAAGCATGAAGGTGATTATTTAATAGGGTGTGATGGAGACTGGCATCATTGGCTGATAAAAGGTGGGAGTTGCCATCTTGATGATAGTATGGGTATAAGAGATGATAGGCAGGGAGAGAGTAGGTCGTGAAGGTCCTTAAAAGTGAAAACAAGTAGCTTATGTTAGGGCCAATACAAACATGCTAATTCCTCTCATGGGAGCACAGCCATTGAAGTGATAGGATTGCTCACATGCTTGAAGTTAAGCATGTGTGCACGTGTTTGCAACATCAAGGCTGACTCTATTATGGACCAGATACTTCACAGGGGAGCTTGGTATAGCTGCTTAAATAAAAAGATAATTTAATTTGTGAATATTTTCACAAACCAAAGCAATGAGCTCAGTTACTATTCTTTATGGAGGACAGGGTCACTGTAGCCAGGAGGGATGGTTCCCCTCTGAGAGAGACCCAGAGGGAGAACCAAACCCACCCTGGCTGCTAGAGCCCAAGAGAAGATCACCTGACCGGAAGCAGGGAGGCGGGGCCAGGCCCTTAGAAGCCGGGCGGACACCACCTGACCGGAAGCAGGGAGGCGGGGCCAGGCCTTTAAAACACCGGCCTGTGAGCTCAGTCAGGTGGGGACGGCTGAGGGAGAAGGATGCATCTCCCTGGAGGCTCCATGCTAGAGCCGGGCCTGAAGCCCCCGCTGAAGGGGAAAGGCCGGTCTCAACCCCAGACTGGGGACTGACGGAGAACCTGCCTGAGTCCCCCATTGCCTGGGAGTTGGACGGGAACCCACCTGAATCACCCGCTGCCCGGGAGCCAGAGGAGGACCCGCCCAGGCCGCCTGCTGCCAGGGAACCTGAGGAGGATAGACCTGAGCAGCACCGAGCCTGGGACCCGGAGACCCTACCGTCGACCTGGGGGCTGCAGGACCTGGATGAACTCCCATCCGAGGAGGAGCCCATGGAGTTGCCGGAGCTGCCACTGGTGGACGAGGAGGGCCTGATCGGACTACCACATCCCGGCAACCTGATGGAATCAGGTACCTGTGGGTACGGGGAGGAAGAAGCCCAGGGACAGCCCTAAACAGAGGCTGAGTACGGGGCAACCCGGTTGGCGTGTTGCGGCCGGAGCCCCGCCAACGCAGTGACAGGTACCCCTGCCACTGCTAGGGCCCTGGGCTGGGACACAGTGGAGACAGGTGGGCCTGCGTCCCCCTCCCCCCTTCCCGAGCCACCCCGGGAGAACCTTATCCTCCTCACCGTCCCAAATGCTAGACTGTTTGTTGCCTCACCAGCCCTGCCTACAGGCCGGGTGCTGGACTGTTTGTTGCCTGGCCAGCCCTGCCTAGGGGCCGGGGCGAAGGACTATAGGCTCGCCCGCCCTGCCTAGGGGCCGGGGCGAAGGACTATAGGCTCGCCTGCCCTGCCTAGGGCTGGGCGAAGGACTAGACTCACCCCACAGGGGAGAGTCAGGAAGAGTGGTCCCCCTCCAGAGAGGACTCAGAGGGAAAACCCCGACGCTGCCCCCAGAAGGGCACGTTTACAGTCACGTTATTGGTATTCAGAAGCATTCAAGCATCCACTATGTACTTATGAAATGTGTGTGTGTGGGTGGGAGGTGGGGGAGGGGTGGTGAATCTGGAAACTTTCACAATATTTTGGCTGAATAATAATTTTTTGTTTGGAAAGTCATACCAGGAAGTGCTCTTTTGGCTATCTTAAAAACACTTTGTGGATTAGAAAGTGGAAGGAGAGAGGTTTGTGGCAAGAAAAGTAGTTCAACATTCAATAAACAAATAAACATATAAAGATGATGATCATAAATATAAAGGATGAGGGAAAAGATTGACATTCGCTGCCAAACTTGAAGTGAATTGAAGGGGTTCCTGAATTATCACACCCTAATTCAAATCTGCCTAAAACCTTCCTCAGCCCCCTCCTGGCTGGCTTCTTGGTACCCTTTTAAAGAGATGACCCCATCCTCATGCAGATCTAGCTCCACACTGCTTCTTTCTCAGTCTGACCTCAGTGCACCTGGCAAATGGCCAGACAGAGGCATGCTCCCATTGCTTGCCACTTGAGTCTTCACTGTTAATATGTGGAATGGGCTATATCTATAATATTCAACCTTGACGAGATGAAAATGCGTGTCATTGTCTAATGGAGTCCAAAGTAATCAAGGTGGGACTTTCTGACAGTGTGTTGTGGAAATCAGTAACATAACTTTGCATGTCTTGTCTCTGATGTACTTAATTTTTCAACTAGAGTTGGTGTGTAATTATCCTTATTCTGAATGGCCCTTGAAGCCATAGCTTAGGTGTTTGGTTCAAGACTCCTTCAACTAATACTTATCAAGTCCAGCAGTTGGTGGAAAATGGACTAGATGACTGATCTAATTTCTATGATTAAGGGAATGCACATCTCTAATTCAGTGCATCATAACATTGTATTAACATAGCTCTTCATATTTAAATTCCTTTGCTTTTTGGTTTATTGGTTTTGTTTATCAAAGATTACATATTTGAGATGATTAGATTACACCAACTCAGTGTACCATCACTTAGTGTGCAATTATTTTATGATGCAGCAAAGGGAAAAAAAAAAGAAAAAGAGAAAATTTCCTCAAGGCTACTCTGTTTAGATTCCCTGAAATATTAATGAAGATCTTTGCACTTGCTGGAAACTAGAAGTCTGATAATTCTCAGGAGGAATTAAAGAACAGAGATGGAGATCCCCACCATAACGCCTCATCCAGATCATGTAATGTAATGGCTGTTTTGGTTCCACTCATGAGATAATTACAGAGAATGGAAATGGCGCAGAAAAGAGAAGAAGTACTTGAAGACATTTCATCAAGACACATTTTGCTTTATCCTGTAGTGAAGTTTACCTGGAGAATGACAAGACAAGTGAGACATGAATGTTTCTTAAAATACTTGGTTGGAACCAATATACTCCTGTCTTAAAAGTGCCATACTGGAGTTTCTTAAAGATCCCAATTTTTGCTGAATAAAGTGCCTTATTAAAATTGATATGCAGTTGGACATAAAAATACATTAATATTTATAAAAGTACTGCTGCCCCTTGAAAATGTCATCACCCTAAAATTTAGAATGAAGACCTTTTCCTATACTCAATTATTTTTTTTCAAAGCTCAGTTCACATCTGGAGAATTTAGTCATGTATGTTCAATTTCCAGAGAAAACTTCAAGCATTCCATTTCCAACACAGCTGGTTACTCTATGGTATACATTCATCACCCTTTGACATTTCATACATCTAGCAGAATGTCTTCTTTCCCCTTAGCCATGCAATTGATTATATCGAAAGGCTGAAAGATGAACCCTAAAATGTAACTGGATATTTCATTCTGAATCTCAAAGTCACGTTTGCAGGCCTCCTCTCTGCTTGGTGCACACCATTTATTTTAGAAAACTCTTGGACTGCAGCCTTGATAATCAGCGTTATTGAAACAGCATCTCAGACTAGGGAGTTTGTCATCAAACATTTTCATGACGATTTCTGTCATTTTTATTGTGATAGCACCTCAAGGCCTGAACAGAAATCAGGGCCCCATTTGTCAGACACTCTACAAACACATTGTAAGAGACAGCCCCAAATTCTTACAATCTGAACAGACAGGATATAATAAAGGTGGGAGGTAAAACCAGGAAAACAGCCTGTGTTTCCTGAGTACCAGTGCACTTCCCTGTCCACAGGACTCTACTATTCAGTCTACACTATTGTCAGTTTTCAAAAGCAAACGTGGACACAAGTGACCTATTATGGCTATAACGGTTTGGACACTTGGGATTTTCAGCACTCCTGTTTGAGCACTGCAAGAGGACCAATCCAGGGAATGGCTAAGGAACTGGTTGCTCAACTGACATTTTCAAAATCGCTTAGAAACCGGTGTGTGCTCAGTCAGAGTTATGACTATACTAGGAACCTCCAGTTAAGTCACACAGGCACCAACCTAAGCCACAGACAGTTGGGGTAGTGATTTACCTTGAGAGCTTGTGTTCATTTAGTTATGAATCTAGATCAGTGAATATGCTTATTCTGTTAACAGAGTCTATTAATCTCCATGCTCATGCACTTTCCATTTGGTTGTTTTGTACCCCAGAACTTCCTCTGTTGATTATGGAAAATAGAAGCATTATCTATGCTTGTCATCTTAAGATGCTGCTAGTTTAGACAGCATAAATGATAAATAAAGTGCATGGGGTTACATGATCAATAGGAGACAATACCTTATGAGCTGCTATGATAAATAATAAATAATTGCAGTGATAAATAATTCCATTAAGAGGTTCAAAGTTTATAATGGCCACCATAACTCAGAGCTGGAATCGATTTCAGACTACTCTTGTACTATATAACTACAAAATTTATTGTGCTGGAAATTTCCTAATGATTACATTAGTTTGGAGCTGAGAAGGAGGGAAAAGGTTGGGGAGGAAGAGTGGGACACATATATTAGTCTGAAAAATGTTGCATAGTGTTTTCATGGGCACCTGCTGTAACTGTTCATTTAATTATTGGATTCATATAACTACTATAAGTATTGTAGAACACCAGGTCTCCATTTATTAGACTTTTGAGGTCCTGCTTCTCATCCTTTTGCAGTAGACTCCATGATACACATCTCCATTGGCTCAGTACTTGGGCCTTCACTCCTACATTCCTTACTGACTCCTGAGTCATGAATAATTTTTCTACCCATTTGCTACACTTTGGTGGCAGATGGTTTTGGCTGAAATTAGACAGACACAGATGTCTTCATGCTTACTCTGTCTGCACACGGAGAAAGATAACTGTGCTTAAATGACGTGTTCTCCTCTTCTCATCCTCACTCTCTTGTGTATTGAAAAAATGGGAAGTTGACTGGCCATGGGGCTGGATAAAGAAATAATTTACAGGGGGCACACAGTACTTCCATGTAATAAGCAACAATAGCCATAGTTTTTTTGGATGTTAGAGGGTTGTAGATCATATAGAAGTGTCAGCTAATACAGAACATACTTAACGTTTGAGCTAGAGCTTGTGTATCATTCTCTTCATGAATCCCTTGCATATCTGATAATGTTCACCACAGGTGAAGTTGGTGAGAACCAGGAGATGCTAACAATCACTGCCAGGGTTTATACTGTCAACTGCTATTTCCTTAGCTCTTGTTTTCTGTCATCTTGTGCTCAAGGTCTTTTAACAGTTAAGTTAATGGAGGCAGAGAAAAATCACTGGCTATTTTTGGTGTTGTTCAATAGTATTACTAGTTTTTTCAATTCACATTCCAGCACGGAAACTATGTTTCTCAGGAACACTACACATACATGTCTGTTGCAATCTCTATACCAGATTGTGGCATTGTGTGAACCAGGTAGTCTGAAGGATACGAAGTTCGGTGTTGAAGTGGTTTTTTTCATATAAAAAGTGTCACAAATCATACACAGACTAAACCTTTAAAACTCATTAAAACTAAAAGCATCCCTCTACTTTGGGTTGGGAAGAGAGAAGAAAAACCCTCCAGGGACTGCCTGTCTTTAGACAAAACCATGAAATGGGGAATGCTTGAGTATTGCTACGCTAAGCACCAACATCTAATCTCTTCTCCCCTTCCTCCCATAGCTTTGCTCTTCCTCAGCTCCCACCATGAAGCTTTGATAAATGCAAGCAAAGTCCAAACAGCTCATAGATGAACTATGCCCTCGTATTATTCTTCCCTAATTTGGCCTAGCGGGTGTCTTTGTAAAACTGGACCCAGCTGCTTTCTCCACTTCTGTAGCTCACAGTGGCTATACCATAACATAGACCAGGAATCATTTCCCATCATGAATAGGTCAACAGAGTGAAAAGCCCTATCCTTTGTGCTTGCACATTATGAGGGACATATGACATTTTGTACAGAGACCTTGATGTTGTTGGGAGCTAATGTTCATAGACAATCAGGAGGAATTAAACAATGTACATATTGGAAACCATCTTCAACTATGTTGTTTGGTGAGCAATAAACTAGGGGTCAGTACTTTTTGTTCCGACAGGTTAATGATCCCCGAGAGTTAATAATGAGTCGGTTAGTAATTAACTGGATTTTATTATAAGACAACAGAAATAATATAGGATTTTATCTATTTATACACATTTAAACAAACAATTAACTACAATACACAAGCTAATACGTTGGAATGCTAAATAGACAGATAACTGCAAGGCACAGACTAATTTTAAAGAGACAGTTAACTGCAAGACAGACTGATTTTAAAAAGACAACAGACAGTTAACTGCGAGTCAGACTGATACGAAGGAATGTTACAGTCAGCTAGCTAAAGAACACGGGCTGATAATTAACTCCTTACCATCCAGACTAGAAAGGGACAGCAAAAAACTCGAACTCGGCCGGCTAATAAACGATTCACGCTCGGGGGGAGGGGGAAGGAGGACAAGGGAGCGGGAGACTCCGTACCAGGTGATCAGGCTGGTAGTTCGGGAAGGCTCTCAGCCAGGGGCTCGGATGAGACCCCTTTTACGGGCTTCATGCCAGCACCAGATTGGCCGGGGGATACTAGCAATAGGTTTCATTTCCTGGTTGCTTTTAAGTTTCATTTCCCATATATGACATGGGAGCTGAAGGCACAGCCGATCACGTAGGCATACCCTAATAAGGTCAGGTCATGGGTTGACTGTTAGCACCGAATGGGGGGGGGGGGGCAGAGGGCGACGGGTAGTCATGGCAGAATTGGTGCAGCAACACTTTTGCAAAATAAAATTCAAAATTGCAAAATAAAATGCAATAATCACCAATGTCCAAAATCTGCAATAATCTACTATCCACATTTCTATTTAAAGTTTTACCTGGAATCCATAATTCAATGGTAAAACCTCTTTATTATGTTTACATGACTACAAAAGCTATGAGGGCTGGAATCGAAATAGGAGGAGTATGCAACATAGAACACCAGAAGCAAACAGAAATCTACCAACCAATTACTTCTGCTGTCTCATGTCTAATTTACATTTGAATAAGGTTCAGTTCACCTGAGCCTTAACATCCAAATCTAATTATAGTGAGAGCAGACTGGTTTAGGAATTTGTGATTTCAGGTGAGAATTTTAGATAAAACATGGAATATTCTAATTATGTAGAGTATTGTTTTTATGATAGGATTTTTTGTTTAATAAAAACAAATGCAGATTAAAGATGCAAATTTACTGAAATACTTGTTTGTACCCACGAGTACTACAAAAATACTCACAGCTTGTGAGTAACCAGACACAATACATTGAACTGTCCTAATCAGGAGTGCCTCCTCCCAGTGATTCAGCATTGTAAGAGATGGTGTTTTGGTGAGGAGCGACTGAATCATAAAAAAAGTTTTTTAAGAGTATTGCACAAAATGCATGCCAAACCATTAAGAGAGGTACCTGGAATAAGGGGGGGGGGGGGAAGATAAATAATATGAAAGAGGGGTAAAAAGCTCACAAGATGAGCAAACCAGAATATGAGAGGCAGTACAAATGCAGTTTGTAATAGACTCTCTCTCCCTCCACACTGGACTGTGTGTTAAATTGTTAACAGAGATCTCTTGCCTGGAAAGGTGGAGGTGGTGCTTCCAGAACTGGTGATTCACAGTAGTAGGGATCTTTAGGACACTCATTGGGAAATTAGTAAGGAGGGTAGCAACTGAGTATTTGATTCTCCTGTTGAGGTTACCGTTGAACTATTTCCTCTCCAACATTAAGAAATGTTTAAAATAAAAATATCTTGGTGGACCAAGCTGGCGTGGCAAAGGTCATGTCATTTTGTGTGTGTGCACATTACTTTCCTTGGGTACAGCAGGTATTTCCTAACCATTATAGCAGCTCAGAATGATCTCATGGCCATTTTGTAATCAAGTTCTTGCACACATTACAGGCACCATGGGCATCAACCAGGTTAGAACCCATAAAGATTGCAAGCACGCATCTCTTGTAGCAAAGGAGTAACTATGTTAGTGGTCAACATTAGGTAGTTGGTTATGCAAACCAGCCTCTAGAGGGATGCATGATTCATGCCTCTAGAGGGATACATGCAATAAGCCATTGCATTATACCTGGTGTCAATGTAAAAGCAAGGAGAACTTGGCAATTTCATCGTAATTTCATTTTGAAACTCAATATTTGAGTTTAGGGAGTGGGGTGGTCAAGAGGTGTTTTGGCACCTGTCTGTGTGTGTGTGCACACCATCTTCCCCCTACCCCATCAAGTTTCTCACTAACTTCTCTACTGGACAAATAATGCACCTTGATGAGCAAAGAAAGGAATGTGTAAGGCCTCTCATGACCCTGAGCACTGCCCTTGTTCTCCTCAATCGTGTGATCCCAAAAAGCCCTTAACTCTTTCCACAGCAGAGTATCAAGTTGTCTCTGGCTGTAAGACAAGCAGCACTTCATCTGTGGTGGGCATTACACAACCTTATAAATATTTTATGAAGTATTTTTTTAAAAGACTTTAGTTGTTATTATTTATGAAGCAGCTGGGCTTTTTACAGAGGGGCGGACTCTCTCCAAAATGCAGGCCATGTTGCCTAGGAGAGAGGGGGATGGGGGAGTTGCTTGTGAGATGAACAGCATTTTTGAAAAAAGAATGTACTAACATTTTTAAGTAGTGTTTACTTACTTTTTAATGTAAAATGTCTCATTTATATTGGCTCTGCCAGAACTTGCACTATTCCAGGACATCTGGTAGTAATCAAGCACAAAAATGATCTCAAAGCCTGGATTTCTATATTATTTGGGCAATGAGAATTTTCCTTTCAGCCAGCATTTACTATTTGCTGCAGTACTCAGATGCTAGGAGCCTAACTTTGCTCCTACTTATCCAAGTCTAAATCAGGAGTAACTCTGCTGAAGTCAATGGAGTTACACCAGTATAAAACTAGTGGAAGGGATAGCGGTATCCGGGCTCTTACCTAACATTATCTCCAATAATCACTACAAACCCCAAAGGAACGCTGCCTTTTCTTGCTGATGTTGTTCCGGTGATATCACATAGGTATTATAATTAGATATAATTTTGCTGCATTTGCTGATGTAAGACTTGAGGTTGTTTTCAGCTCACAAGTTGTAGGTCGAAACTCATTTAAATGGCTAACGAGCATACCTGAGCCTCAAGGACAATGGCTAGTGTAAACATCCGCTGGCTCAGGAAGCCAGATGTCCTCTTAGTGAGTCTAATTCCAATGAGAACAGCACATTTTCTTTCAGAAATTCTCTGTCTTCCTCCTATCTGTAAGGACCCCCCTTCTTCCTCCACCCTACCCCCGCCCCGAGTGTAGCCCTAGGATCCTTGATGTAAATAGAGTAGTTAAACTCTCTTTGCAGGTATGTAACGACCATTATCACTGTTGTTCTCTCCAGATGGGACAATGTCTGTATTTGTAAGTGAATAGATAAAGAATTTAGATATACTATGTAATCGATAAGAAAGCGTATATAATTGACCACTGTAACACCATGAAGTTGAAGCTGATTTGTCAGACTTCCTGGTATCGTGAATAAATCTCTTCAGTATTATCTGTGCTGCATGATTCTTGGAGAAAGAATCCTTCATGCTTTACACTGATATACCAAATTATATATATTTTGATATCCAAAATGCCTCCTTGTCAATGGGAAAATGAATCTTCCTCAGCTTGCAATCATTGCCTGTGAACTTCATGCACAGCTGCATATGGCTTTACAAACTTAACCTGTGTTCCTGAAATTCCTTCTTGCACATAGGCTCTCATTTCTGCATCACTAGTCTGTATTTGTGGCAACACCAGTACACATGTGATGGTGTTTTTTCAAAGAGAAGCAGACATATAGTGATGTCTGGGTGTTATTGCTGCCAGGCTTTGCAGAACAGATGGATTTTTACTAGGAATGCACAACTTCAGGCACTGAGTGTACATAAAAACACCACAGTCCTTGCGTTGAATCCTTTAATAAAGAACTTGCCACAGCTGTACAGTTCTACTTCCATTTAGCCTTTAAGTCCATTTTCATGCTCTTGATGTCTCCATCTTAGTTATAATTAGCTCCGTTTCTTTTAGCTCACTCCCACAGTTATGCCTGCAACTATTGAGGTTCATACTCATCGAATAGTTGCCAATGAAAATAACTGGAATTTAAAATCCCTGAGCACCTATACCTTTTGAATGTGTCTTTGTATATTGAATAAAAATATAATTTTGCAAAGTTAAAGGGGGAAGATCAGGAACCTGTGCACAGTTTAAAGATACGTGCTCTGAGTCTTCAGAGGAAAGAATTATTCCCCTTCCTCAGTCCTACATTGCCCCTTGTGGGTGTTGTGTTCCTTCCCTTTTGTGGGATGAGCGGCCTGAATATGGTTACTACACGCTCCTTGAGTTTCACACTTCCTTGAGTTTATTCGTCACTGATTTCATTTAAAAATGCGAACTGAAGTTTAATACAGTCACATATCAGAAGTCTTAACTGCAGTGTTTGCTAAAGAGGATCATGGACATTAAGTGCCAGTCCCTTGACATCTGAACATCTTTTTTAATTTGTTATCTTTTCCTCTTTGTTTTTCATTTCCCCACAACCCTGCACTTGCAGAGCCTGGCCTGGCCTGGAAGCATGAGAAAAGTTCTTGCAATGTTGTCGACTCAGCAGTATTGGAGATAAGTTTGGAATGAAAAATTTTGACCAACTATCTGAAGGAAAAACAGCTTTTGGGGGGGGATGGGCGGGGGGGGGACGGGGGACTAAAAGCTTTTGTTTTTTTTAAAGTGTCTGGGTTTTTTACCTCTCTCATCCTATTCTCCTTTTTTGCCACTCAATGGAATAGAATGAATTATGGCTAGATGGAAGTTGGGAGTCCTCATTTTTGGAAAAGTTGCAGGGTGGGAAGAGGAAAAATTAAATTCTGTAACTCTCTCACTTTTCAAAACTCTTTCTTTAAAAAAGTTAAGGTGAGAGTGGCAAAAGGAAGAATGGAAACAAGAAAAAAAAATGAAAAAAAGTCAAAACTAAAAACAAGCAACCTCCCATGGACATCATTCATTTTATTACACTCCTTGTGAAAGAGTAAAAAGGGAGAGAGAAGGGAAACTTTCAACACTTTTGTGACTATCCTCAGACCCCCACCTCTCAGTTTTTTAACCAGCTTAATTTGGAAATCTCACAAGAGATTTTTAGCCAGGCTTTGTAGATTGAAGAAGTTTATGGAACGGAGGTTGCTTTAAACCAAATAAAACTAAGGCATCAATTCAGCAAAGCACTCAAGTAAGGAGCTTAAGTATCTTTGAGGATCCAAGCTCCCACTAATTTCAGTGGAAGTTAGGAGCCTAAATTCCCCTATGAAGATCTGGGCCTTAAGCACTTGTATTACTCTGAGGTTATGGGTAGTCCCATTCATGTCAATCGGACTACTCAAAAAATAACGAACTTGTTTAAGTGCTATGCTGGTTTGGGGCTAAATTTTTGAAGTTCATCCATTGAACAGTGGTCACACCTAAAAATGTTCTAATTACCCCTTAGATAGCAGTAAGGATTTTCAGTGGAGTTAGCTACCCAACTTCCATTGAATTTCAATACCATGAAATACAGGGAAGGCCCAAGAATTACAGCAAATACTGGGCTATACTGCAGATATTAAGTTAATGTTATCTAATGCATGATGAAAGTTTTAGATATATTTAGCTCCCATTACCTAAATATTTGCTGTATTCTCTGGGGTAATTTTTGTACTTTGTAACTATTCAATATTCTTGTTACACACAAAAAAACTATGTAAAAAACCCCCATTAATGTGATTGTAAATTCAAACATTCAAAAGTCAGGAAATGCCAGAATTCAGATTGCCACTGCAAACATAATTTGGCCTCCTCATGTATCATGATACAGTCATTAATTACATGATCACACATTTTTTTCCACAGGACCCTGCATCATTCAATACATGAAATGGATGGACTTCACTTAATGACCAGCATTCAATATTTTGTTTTCTTCTTGTTATTCAGTGTGTGGTCTCGTGCCTTATTTACTGCACACTATTCAAATTCTGTTCTGAGGACAGAATTATTAATTTCCTTATGAGCTATTCTATGACACCTTTTGCTAAAGTATCTTAGTTCTTCACACAAATTAATACATTTAATTTTATGAAAACCTTGGAGATGTGGGGGTATTATTATCCCCATATTACAGACAAGTATCTGAGACAGAGGGACTAAGGTCAAAAGTATCCACTAAATTTGGTTGCTCAATTTAGGACTTTATTTTTCAAAGTATGCAGCATTGTACTTTACAAGTTCAAAGCACAGCTTCCACTGACTTCAGCTGAAGTTGTGAGCATTCAGCATTTCTGCAAATCAGACCATCAGGTCTCTAGTCAAGCACCCAGAAAATATGGGAAAACACAGTTAGTGACCATGTGTGAGATGTTTAGTTGAAGTGACTTGTTAGACATCACACAGAAGTTCTAATGCAGAGGCAGGGATAGAATTCAGTTCTCTAGGGCAGCTTTTTGACTAATTTAACCATTACACCCTCCTTTCTCTTCCTGCAATCTCCTGCCTCATTCACTTACACATCTTCTAACTTCTGTGACAAATGAGGCAGGGAGTCCTACAGACTTCTTCACTACACAATCCTGATTCATCTACAGAACAGGTCCATCCTGTACCCTGAATGATACAGAGGTTATGTAAAGCTGGTCAAAAGCAGGAAATTTCCATTCTGTGGGAAATTCTGCAATTTTTAAATGAATTTTTGGAACAAAAGGGAGAAATTTTGAAATTTCCTGTACAAATTCCAAAAAAATTAGTTTTGATATAATCGAATAGTTTTGTTCCAGAAATTTTAAAACAAAATTCTGCCTAGATGTGAGCGCTCCCAGCTTAGCCATGGCTCTCAAGGCTTCAAAAAAATTCAAGCTGAAGCAGACATCCAACATGAAACATTTCAGTCCAAACAGTTAAAATCTCATGAGGTTATAAACAATTGAAAACAGAATCTCATAATGGGAAGCGTTGAGCAACCTTAACCATATTAGCCCCACCTATAATACTGAAAATATGGAGGTAATGTTTTCTGGATTGCTCTAAGGCCGATAAAAAGTGATTTAGTGTGAGCACTATAACTTAAAATTCGATGCAAGTAGTTTATCCTGACATTTAACTTATGAGCACATTTTTTCTCTGCATAATTAACATTTTATTAATATCCTTTAATAAAAATCATGCACAAAAAGCATCAATGATGTCCTTAGATTCTTTCCTCTCTTCTTTCTGAGTGTGTATATTCAGTTTCTGGTTACACTCTTGATCCCTTCATTTTTATTTCCTGTTGGTTATCATTTCTTTGCTCCATTTGTTGCTTCTATGAGATCCTGTTTCATAGGCAAACTTAGCTTATAAAGCTATGTGCCTGTAGCATTCATCATCTCCCGTTGATTCAGATTGAATAGTTTTGTGGGTCTCCTTCACCAGAATTTCCAGTATTTGTCAGTAGTATCTTCTTGTTTTGCTGTAATTGCAGTTATGCTTTTCTTGCTTTTATTTGTGGAATGAATTCTTCCAATTGTCTTGACAAGTCTTTCCTATGTCAGCAGTAACAAGGTGATGACAAGTTCAACTCTTTTATGGGATTCTCACTCTCCTTGTGACCCAGGGCTATCAGTTTTCAATCTTCCCTCAACTGAAGCAAGTGCTGCTTATTCCTTTCAGAGTTCTTCCTGAAAAGGGCTCCTTCAAAAAGTCTCTTCTGAGACTGACCGTGGGAATTTAACACTAAGTAACTAAATGAATTGCTTCACTTTGTAATGCAAGGATTAAATAATTCTGGAGACAAAACAATGTCTTTGTCCAAAAATGCCAACGGATTATAAAAATATTCAGAGAACTGATTTCCTCAGCATTTTACAGAAATGTCCCTTAAAAATGCATTTTAGTGAATTATGGATGAAGAATGTTCTCATTCAGAATATTGAGTGAACCACATCATGGTGCGTGCAGCTCAAGTATCACAAATCTGAAATCTCAAGCACTGAGTAATTAATTTGGCCTCACAATTAAAGTGGATAGGAAGAGGGGACTAGGAGCACATTGAAAAAATCATTTTTTTCATCCATTATTGATTGACTGCTGTCCGTTACCTGTTTTGGTTTACCTGCACATGGATCTCGGGTTTTGATTCTGAACTCTCCGGGAACAATGTTTCCTGTAATGTTGCTCATCACTGAGAGTAAACTTCTGTTGGAGGATCTCAAAGCACTTTGCAAGCAGGAGCGAATTAAATTGCAGCTCATCTTCTGACATCTTCTGACAGTATTATTATCATATTATCCCATTTTACGGAACACTGTGGCACAGAGTGGTTAAGATCCGGATCCTCAAAGGTATTGAGGCTTCTAACTTCCATTGAAATCAATGGGCCTAAGTTCCTTGCTCAAGCTGTCTCGGACAGTCTGAGAAAGAATTGAGATTCCATCTCAATTTACTAAAGGTGGATTAGCCTCCAAACAGCTATTTCCTGCTGCTCACTGAAGCTCTGTCCTGGTGCTCTGAGCTAAGACATGGTGAACTCATGCAAAGCATTTCCCAGAGCAGCAGCACTGTTATACAAATACCTGCTTATAAAACTCTCAAGATCCCTTACATGCCCAGAAGCCACACCTAAGATGCAAGCACTATTTAGCAGGTGACGATACAATGGGTCAGCTCCTCAGCTGGTGTAAGTCAGTGTTGTACTATGAACCTCAGTGGAGTTATGCTGATTTACACCTGCGGAGAATATGACCCTGTGTATAAATGCCTCCACTTATCTGGGAGCTATGATTTCAGAGTGCCTATTAGTGAGACGATGATAATACTTAGCACTTATAAAACATTTTACATATTTAAAAAATTCAGGGGCAAGGGACTGGATTTACACCTTAACAGAGGTGAGAATCTGATCCTAATAGTTTCTCTTGTTTTTTTTCTCTCCCTTCTTCCCTTTAATTATTTGGTTCTCCTTTTACATCTTATATCCTTATCAATTTCCCCAGCTATTTGGCCCCTTTTTATCCTGTACGTACTTTCCTCCCCTTCCTCTCCCCGCCTTGAGGGACTCTGCTCTGTGTTGATCTCATGAAATCTTGGTCAATATGGTTTACATAGATCAGCTGCCCTATCATGGTGATAGTGTTAACATTTCTCACGGTGATTGAGTCTCCTTTGCACTCACCAGAGATATGATTGGATGAAGAGGCCCTTCCTGTTGCTGGCCTTCCAGTCTCTGTCAGACGTGCCATGCGAACTACAATTACCCCATTTTACTCCCAATATCCAACTTTAATGCCCATACCTTAAAACTATAATGATGCACTTCTGCTCGTCACTTCCTCTGATACAGTTGTCATGTAGGCAAGTGGCAAGCTGCCATTTTACTGTTACCTTGTTAACCCGCCCACACCAATTGCTTTTGTCTGTTTTTTCCACTTATGATGTCTTGCAATAATCCTAATCTGTGAGCTCTCTGAAGCAGTGACTGTTATTAACATGGTGTAGGCTGGTGGCACAGTCCAGCAAGTGGCATCACGACCCTTCCTTGGGCCCAGGCTCCGAGAAAGGCCACAGCACCTTTGTCAAGGGGAATAAGATCTGTTTATGAGTCTGTAGCCCCCTGGCCCTCAGGCAGGGCAGGGATGGTAAGGGGTCTGCGGCTCCCCGGCCTGCCAACAGGCGGGGTGGGACACTAGTCTATTGCCCCCAGCCCTCATACAGGATGGGGCAAGCAATGGAGTCTTTAGCCCCCAGCTCACAAGCGGGGCTGGAAAGTACCAAGGTCCTATAGCCCCTGGCCCTCAAACAGGGCAGGGGGTGGTGGTGAGTAGTCTGGCGACCACAGCACCCAGGCAGAGCAGGGCAGACAAGCAGTCTGTTGCCACCGGCCCTCAAGCAGGCAGGGTACATAAGCAGGTTGCAGCCCCCAGCCCTGGTGCGGTAATCAATAGCCCCCAGCCCTCAAGCAGGCAGGGAAGGTATAGTGGTCTATAGCCCCCAGCCTTACAGTCAGGTGGGGCTGGCAAAGCTTGGGGTCCTCTGGCCAGAAGTGTAGAGGATGCCAAGCACTCCCAGGGTGGTTAGGGAAGGGGGACACAGGCCCACCCGACTCCACTGCATCACAGCCCAGGGCCCTATTTTGCCACTGAGTCAGCAGGGATCTAGCCACAACACACTGATTGACTCAGTCACACTCAGCCACTCTCCCTGGGCTACTTCCTCCCACCCAATCCCCAGGTACCTGCATCCACATAGCTCTCTTCAGGTCACTGGGGCAAAGATGGCAAGCAGGCATCCTGCAAGTCCCTCACTGTCAACTGGTGGCAGATCCAGAAACTCCTCCGGGTCATCTACAGAGGATAGCTCCTCCAGGTCCCAGGGGTTCCTCTGGTCCACAGGGTTCAGTCCACTCCAGTGGGTCCTCCATATCAGGCAGCTTCTCCAGGTCAGAGCCAGCCTCAAGGGGTTTCTCCCACCCAGCAGGCTCAGGTAGTTGCTCCCAGGGTCCAGCAGCCATCTCCAGTCACTCAGGCCCGGCAGCCCTCTCGGGTCCGGCAATTCAGGCAGGCTTTGGAGGCGCTGGTCAGTGGAACGTTTGCTCCAAACAGCCACAGAGCCTGGGTTAGTCCTAGACCACAGCCTCTGGGAAGACACATCTGCATCCTGCAGCAGCTTCCCCCTGACTGAGCTGCTGGGCCTGCCTTTTATACTTCCCTCCCTGGTCCTGGCTCCACCCCTCTGCTTCTGGGTGGCTTGGCCTGCAGGGCCTGGTTCTGTCCAAAAGGGGCGTCACAATCCTTCCTCAGGCCCAGGCTCCAAGGAAGGCCACAGCGCCTTGTTACACATGGATTGTACATCACTAAGCACAATGAGGGTTTGATCCTCAACCGGGATTATCTAGGCACTACTGAAATAGAAATAAATAACAACAATGTATTTAAATGCATTCTAAATCCCAGTGCATCCTAGTGTTGTAGGACTGATGAATTCATCATTCATTTACTTGAGAGCCACCACCCTGGTATTTTGAAGGCTGCCTTTTCAATGGACAGGGCTAGAAGCTTCGATTCTGTGGCATCCAGAATCCCTACTTGAGCAGATAATTTCCACATTCATATGTCTAGGGCACACATATGTATTTCAAATCCTTGGTATAAAGTATGTATATATAAAGCCATAAATTCTGTGTTTTAGCTGAACTGAGCCTTTAAAAACAATGACCAACTTGTTCACACTATTTTTACGCAAAATAAACTACCACTTTTCTATTTGCAGGTTTTTTATATTTTAAAGTGTAAATTGTATTTTGCATTTGTAAACAGCACATCTCTCTAATTTTCATTTTTTGCTTTGCTAGCAACACACACATACCATGAAGCAGAGATACTGCTGCATTTTACCAACAGAATAAATATCAGTTTCCAAGTAATAAGATGAATTATTGTTCATCTCTTGGTAAGCCAGAAGGATCTGAGAGTGCAATTTCAGAACCTTTATGTATCTTGTGTTGCGGTGCATGTGTTTGTGTTACCCTGTACTGATGTGGCTTAAGGGATTTACCATGGTCTATCTACTTGACAGTTCAGAGCTGCCCTAGAATTTCTAATATCTTGTGTTAAAGCTCTGTCTCTTGACAATTTCTCTGAGAGCCTGTTGCCTCAACCAGAAATCACGAAAACTGATGACCCAAATAGAAAGGCAAAACACAAAAGAATGTGGGTTTTCCTCAGTGGATTTTCCACACTGATTGTTAAGAATGTGCATATTTTCCTTCCCCTACATTACACTGCCAGCTGCTTTGGCTCACAAGCTGCTGCAGCTTGTTTTAATCTTTCATTTTGTCTTTCAGAAAGCTTGTCAAAAATGTTCAGTGCTTTGAGTGTCACTCTAGCTGGTGCCATTTACTTCTCTGGGGACCAAAGTTGCTGTGAATTTTGGAGAAGAAAAATTAGAAAACTGTAGATTGTCCTTGTTTTATGTGTGGGCCAGATAAGTCCCTTATTCCTTGTTAATTAAATGTTTTTTAAATATCGAGGGAGAAGAATATGTTCACTATCACAGTAATTATTCAAAGAAAAAATATGACAATAGGAGTATGAGATAAACAGGTTCTGATTAAACCATTCGAAACTCTGCTACGAGGAATAAATATTAAAGTTAGCAATGCCTGCAGTTATAAGACACTTTTTTCAGTTGAATAGAACTTTACCAACATTTAACTGTTGGTGCTGAAATTTTCCATGCTGGGGATTTGTTTTTTGTTTGTTTGTGTTTTTTGTTTTGTTTTTTCTTTTTTTGTTTTGTGGAAAGTTTAATCAAAAACAGTTCAGCCATTTCTGGGAAAAAAGATAGGGGAGAATATGTTATTTTGCCAAAGCTAAATTCTTACACCTATTTCTGTGAGAAACTCTAGCGCCAGGAAGTGGAGGTCATCCTGGTCAGGGCTAGCCCTAAACCAAATGGCGCCTCAGGCAAAGAGCATCTTTAGCACCCCCCCTTCATTTGTTAAACTTTTGTATGCCTTATTTTGTATTGCATTTCACGACTTTGATGCATGATTTGCATGCATGATTTATCCCTGTCATTTAAGACGATAAATGTGCATGCTAGAATCAGTAAATCTTGGAAGTTTATGTAAATCTAGGAAGAAAATGTAGTTCTCAGGCAGTCTGGAAGGTCCCATGAAATTCTACAAAGGTCCAGAACATTCTAGGAGGTTAGTGAAAAATGAATCCATATACAAAATACCTGAAACATTTTACTTCAAACATTCTATTTTCCCTTTTGTCACTAACAACAAAAACAGCACCTCCTAGCCCCCCAATCCTGGCACCCCTAAAGGATAGCCTGCCCCTAAATCCAACCCTGGTATCAGGGATGTAATTTTTGCCAGTCCTGTGAAAATTCACCCAAATTTGGCCAAGTTATAAGCCTTTGAAAATCTCAGCTTGCATTTATATTCATTAGAAATTTGTTGGAGGCCAGAAGCATTATTCTCCAAAGAGTCTGTACTGAACATACCCCATCTCCACCCAACTCCTACATGCCCACTGCATTGAATCCCATTCCAGGGTTGCAGGGCCTGAGCCAGCCTTTTCCTTCAATTGCTCCCCCCAGGAGCTCGGGGCATGGTGATACTAAGCACCAGAAGTGAGGGCAAGGAGACTATCCTGTGCTCTCAGTGCTCCTATTGGTGGTTCCCAGGCAGCATGGAGGAGAAGGCCTGGTTTGCTTGAAAGTAGATGAAGAGGAGAGGGGAAAGGTTGCTGAGGTAAGCAAGGGGCTGCAGGGCGATGGGAGCTAAGAGGGATGGTAAAAGAAAGGTCTGTAACTATGAGATCAATTCCAGAATTCCTGAGTTCCAGTATTCTTTTGCTGTCTCCAAGTAGCTGAGAAGCACAGTGGCAAAATATATGTCTCATCCCCCTTTAGTGTCTGGTCCATATCACAGAATAATATCTCTACAGCTACCTAGTAACACTGTAAAGAGGAAAACTTAAAGGGAAGAGAGAGAAAATCAGATAGGCCTGTAACGATTCACCTACCCCATCCCTGGGGAATTTAAGAACCCACTGTGTCTCTTGCCCCTCTATGGGATCTAAATCACCCGGGACTTGCACACTTGGGACAGAATTGATTAAACAAATGAAATGGTTTATTGATAATGAATAACTAAACAGCACAAAGACCAACAGTTCAACTCTCTGAGCCTGAAGCTCAGGGACCCACCAAGTAACAGTGTGGGAAGGGGAGGAGGTGGATGACAACGACGAATACTAACTAGAGTATTACATCACTAACAAATGGATCACACGAGAGGCAGATGGGGAGACATCACACGCACAGGAAAACCATACAGGAACATAGGTAAATCTTGATCCATAGAGATGAAGGAAAATACAGGCTGCCACCTTGATGGACAGCACCCTCTGGAAGTCTCCACAAGTCCTTTATAGACTTCCCTGACCAATCGGGGGCTTAGTTTTTCCCTCCTGTGAGAGCTGATGCACACGTTACGCTAGTTTTATGCACACGGCCCACTAGTTTTATGTGCATGGCCTGCTGGTTTGTGCACACCACCTGCTGATCTGCACTGGGCACTGCTGAGATTTGCACCCATCACTAAATTCATTGATAAATCTTAACGATGTCTCATTTTCCCACCTTTCTTGACAGGTCCCTTAAACAAACTAAAGTTATAACAGTACAAAACAAAGGGGGAGGTCTGTGCTATGTAGCTAACGGTTTCCACCCTGCTAGTGACCTGTGTGGAGGTCAGTATGGTTCTGTGTGATCAGATTTCTGTTTTTTCAATTTGCTTTTTAAAAAGCTCAAGGAATTATATTATAAAAAACTCTTACATTAAAAGAATGTTAAGGTTGCAAAGTAAAGAGCTCAGAAGTTATGAAGTTCCAAATTAAGATTCTGTGTGTAACCTGGCCACTGAATGGGGAGCTATTCAATATTTCTTATTTATCTATCTCATGTGGTCCCATGCCTAGTTTACTGCATGACATTCATATCTTGCACTGAATATGTTGTTATTAATTTCCTCATGGGCTTTTCTGTCTCATCTCGTATTAATTTCCTCATGGGCTTTTATACACTCATCACCCCACTATCGGAGCGTCCACAAACATTCACAAACTAGCCTTTTTGTGTCTGCACATTGAAATATCTAGGCCCTGATTTTTCAGGGTATTTAGGATTCTCGTAGCATCTCTTGTCCAAAGCATAGCTCCCACTGATTTCAGTTGCAGCTATGAACTCTCAGCACTTCTCCAAACAGATCTCTGGTATCTCATGTTGGACACCCAGAAAATGAGAAACCTCTATGACAGTTCTGCATACGGAAAATCTGTCAGTGGTGCAGGACTGAATCTTGCTCATCTGGAATCAGGCCAGAGTGATTTGAAGGTGGAAATCCCATAGCTGTGAGGATACGGAAGAAACATTTCCTGCGCATGTTGGTATAGAATTAGATTTTTTTTTTAAAAATTAGCTGCATTACTAGGTTGCTACACAAGGCTTTACATGCTGCAATAAATCTAAATGGGACTAATGTATTTTGTAAATACATAATGTTTTTGAATGGGAATCTGAAGGTGCCACATGGGCAATGCCACTGAGGACTGATTTGTGGTTACCTTGCAGCCAAAGTCACTAACTGCAAGTGAGATTTTTTGGATCTGCTGACAAAAAATTGACTCTGGAGGAGTAGGAGAAGGCAGGAAATTAAAGAGAGAGCATTAAGAATGCCCCTGTATTATTGGTCATTATACTGACAGAGAGCAGCTGTAAGGAATCTTGCATAAAAATTACAGGCTTCTGATTCTCTTCCCACTACATTCTTTTGTAAATGTGGACAGTTGATGAAGGAAGCATAGAAACTGGACGATCATGCTCCGACATATACCACAGACTGGTATCCTGCTGTTGCTTTCCTCTTACTTATTATTAATTTCCATTGTGTTAAGTTGGTAATCAGATAATGCAGACCTTTCACCTGATATATGAAAATATTTTTTTGCTCTGTGCATGGCATTGTGTACTCTGTGATCTGGGCCTTAATTCTGTAGCAAATCTTCCTGGATTCTATAGTAGAGTGGAAATTCTGTGCCAACTGCAGGTAAATTAAAAAATGGAGGTTTCTGGTGATTTAAATATAAAAATGAATCAGAACAATCAGCACAATATTCCTTGTGTTACATATTTTCATAGTAATTCAGTTTATTCTACTATGTCCATAGTTACATTATTGATTTCCAGAGTGCTTCATATATTTTGCATCAACAAAGTAACTATATTTTAGAAATTGTCCAGGAAGGAAAGCTGGAGGTTTTAGCAGTGGTTAGCAGACATTTTTGGCATCTAAGAAGGCATGTGAGGATGCTTGTGAAATGAGCATAACAGCAGCATGTTTTTGTTAAAATGATCATTAGTGAAATAGTTAAAGACTGCAGCCTTCTCTACACTACAGAGTTTTGTCAACCTGAGTTACGCTGATGGTCCAAAAGCACTATAATTTCATTGCTTGTCCGTGTTCACACAACACTCCTGTCGGCTGAGCTCATCCACAGTTGAAGCTCTAGCATTGACAGTGAGAGCAGTGCACTGTGGGTAGCTATCCCACAGTGCCACTTGTCACTTTCCGCAGCTAGGAGTTGTGGGAAGGCGGAGTGAAGCACAGTGCATCATGGGTACGGGCTCAATGTCCCATCATTTCATGGATTTCCAACAGCATTTTTACTGTGCGCCTGCCATCTCTGTCTGAAAGGATGGATCCTGCATTGCTCGCCACAGTTGTGGTCAATGTTATGAACACACCATGGATGGCCATGCAGTGTATCATGAGCTCCCAATCTGAACAGGAATCAGAGGTGCCTGACCTGATGTTTGCCATGGAAAGAAACAACACCAGCTAACTTTTGGCATTCATGGAGCAACTGCACACAGTGGACCATTGCTTTTGGGCTTGGGAAACAACCACTGAATGGTTGGATCACATCATTATGCATGTCTGGGATGATGAGCAGTGGCTGCAGAATTTTTGGATGTGGAAAGCTACCTTCCTGGAATTGTGCAGAGCTTGCCCCAGCACTGTGGCACAAGAACACCAAAATGAGAGGTGTCCTCTCGGTGCCGAAGCACGTGGCAATCACTGTGTGGAAGCTGGCAACTCCAGACTGCTACTGGTCTGTCGTAAATCAGTTTGGAGTCAGGAAGTTCACCATTGGGGCTGTGTTAACGCAAGTGTGCAGGGCCATTAATCACATTCTGCTACAAAGTACTGTGACTTTTGGAAATGTGTGTGAAATAGTGCATGGCTTAGCAGCAATGGAATTCCCTAACTGCGGCGAGGCAATAAATGGCACACATATCCCAATTTTGGCTATCTTGCAACAGAGTACATCAGTAGAAAAGAGCACTTCTCTATGGTAATATAGGTGCTTGTGGATTACTATGGGCATTTCACTGACATCAGCATGGGATGGTCAGGGAAGGTGCATGACGCATGCATCTTCAGGACCATTGGCCTGTACAGAAAACTACAAGCAGGGACTTTCTTTCCATACCATAAGATTCCAATCAGGGCCGTTGAAATGCCCTTAGTGATCTGGGAGACCCAGCATACCTCTTACTCCCATGGCTCATTAAGCCTTATACGTGAAACCTGGACAATTGCAAGGGTCACTTCAACAATGGACTGAGCAGGTGCAGAATGACCATGAAATGTGTGTTTGGCAGATTAAAAGCTCGCTGGTGATGTCTTTAAGGCAGGTTAGATGTAAATGAGGAAAATATTCCCATGATCATAGCAGTCTGCTGTGCACTCCTTAATATTTTTGAGGCTAAGAGTGAAAAGTTTCCCCCTGCATGAAGCACAAAGGCAGATCGCTTGGCAGCTGATTTTGAGCACCCATATACCAGGATTATTAAAGGGGCACAACGGGGGTTATTCGAATTGGGATGGCCTGGAAGTACCATTTTGACAATGAACACCAGTGTCTTTCGATACAGCACTCTGCCGTGCTTTGTTAACTTGCTGCCTTGCATGAAAATTTTGATGATTCCTGACTATGATTTGTATGATCTGCAAGTGATTCAATTGTTACTGTGTATTAATTTCAGCAGCAACCATCATGTGTAGGAGACAAATAAAGATTGATTATCTTTCAAAGAATATGTTTTTATTAAAAATAATGAACACACACAAAACGCTTGGTGGAAAGTGCAATAACAATGAGGGGCAGTGGCTTTCATAGATGTGTGTAAGTTCAGCTATCGTTTTGGAAGCTGTCTGAATGGGTGGAGTGAATGGGCTAGTGAAATGGTTTGGAAGGAATGCGTGGGAGTAGTTTGGGGAGGGCATGGCATGCATTTCTGTATTGGCTGCGAGGGGCACATATGAATTCTACCTGCAGCATGATTAGGGACTTCAATATTTCCATTTTGGTCCTCCGTCACTTTATCATCCGCTCCTGGCCCATTAAAATTTGCTCCTCGCTCTCCTTTCTGTGCTGCCTATTTTATAATTTTCATTTAAAGTCTCTCAGTGCCCTGCATTCTTGTTTTTCAGCCTCTGGGATTTGGAGCACTTCTGAAAACATGTACTCCTTGCTGCTCCTTGGTTACTTCCTTATCTGGCGGAGGCACTCTAATAGTGTGTAGGGGGTTCTCCTGACGGCCACATCTGAAGAAGCACAAGAAACAATAAATGGAAGCATGATTATTAGTGCACTTACAGCATTGAATCATTATAGTAAAATACACCTCTTTTTAAACATGAATCAGTTTCTCACTATCCCTTGGCAAGCACACAGCTCTGAGAATGCCCTAAACATAGTGAGTTTGGCCTGGGCAGGATGTGGGGGGCAAGAGGTCTGGTGATTTTTGTTGACAAAACTTTGTAGCGTAGGCAAAGCCTGACTTTTATAAGTATCAGTGGTATTCAGATGAGATGAAGCAGCAGTTCATAATTTTCCACTCTATTTTTTCAGGCTGATTGCAAATCTAGGCAGATATCACTGTATCTGTTACCACTTGATTCACATTTTTAAAGAAGCATAATTCTTCTGCAAGGACTGGGTACTTGGTAAATTCCACAGCTTTGGAAGTGCAGAATTCATAATCCCTGATTATGACTAAACTAGGGCTTTTCTTCTGGCAGATTTTGTAAAGATAAAAAATGTCATAACATTATCAATATCTTTTCAGTCTAAGGGAAAAGTTTATATTTTTACTATTATATTTCATGGAGAATTTATTCTTCCAAAGAGCTATGATAGAGAAAACTAAGACATATATTGTCTCAGCAGATGCTCTAAAAACTAAGGGGGAAGGAAAGCAATTAATAAAAGACATACTAGAAAGAAAGTACCCTTGGAAACAAACATTTTGTTCAGCCTTTTTTCGGCCTGCAGAGAAAATTAGAGAGGAGACAATCTGTAACCGGTCTGACTTGAAGCTCCTGGATTTGAACGCTAAAGATGTTGTTTATTGATGGAATATGTTTAGATTGTTATAGCTCATTGAATTTTTTACCTAGAAAAATGCCTTTTATTCTTGCTCCTTATTAACTGTACAGTGCCATGGGTATGGATGGCACTTTACAGACAATTAAGAAAGCATAGGTTCAAATTCAGAAGGGACATTGTTAAATCTATGTGAGCTGGAATAACATATACAGCGGGACGGGGAGGAGGGAGAGGGAGAGTGCACTCATAATTAATTATTATTTATTTATTATTAAACACTAGCAGCAAGGTGACTTACATAGATGTTAAAAAGCACAGTCCCTGCCCTAAACAGTATACAGTTAAAGCCCCTGTTTTGCTATTGGCTTCACATAGGTGGCTCCTTGCATTTATAGAGGGCACTTTCAGGATTGTGGCCTAAATAGACAAACACAGAAAAGAGATACTGGGGATAGGAGAAGGAGGGAGAAGGGCTTGAAGACATGTTAGTCAGAATTAGGGCTTAATGAATAGTGAGGGGGAAAAAATCTCTGCACATTTCTGTGAATTTTGGATCGCTTACCTCTCCAGCCATGCCTGTCCTCCAACCCCCTTTCCCCTACTGTTTTGTCCACTTTTCTACAAACATTTTGTGTGAAGGGGTTTTAAATTTTGTATTTATATAAATGTTGGGGAGTGTGTTTTCTTCACACGAACATTGGTATTCATACATGAACCAGGATAATCATACGTGAATACTGGTACTTGCTATTCGAGCATGAAGTGCTCAGTCCTTCTTTAAAGAAGTTTCCTTCCTTTCCTTCAGGAAGCAGAAACAATATCATGTGATTAGAATTCAATTACAAATTTGACAAATTGGAGAGTTGGTTGAAATCAACAAGATAAAAGTCAATAAAGACAAGTGCCAAGTACTACACTTAAGAAGGAAAAATCCAATTCACAACTACAAAATGGGGAATAAATGGCTAGATGGTAGTACTACCGAAAAGGATCTGGGCATTATAGTGGATCACAAATCGAACATGAGTCAACTGTGTGATGCAATTGGTAAAAAGGCTAATATCATCCTGGGGTGTATCAACAGGAGTGTCGTATGTAAGACACAGGAAATAATTGGCCCACTCTACTTGGCACTGGTGAGACCTCAGCTGGAATATTGTACCCAATTCTGGGCACTGCACTTCAGGAAAGATGTGGATAAATTAAAGAGAGTGCAGAGGAGAGCGATAAAAATGATACAAAGTTTGAAAAACACAATCTGTGAGAAATGATAAAGAAAACTGGGCATGTTTAGACTTGAGAAAAGAAGACTGAGGGGGAACCTGATAAAAGGCTTCTACTATGTTAAGGACTATTATAAAGAGCACGATGTTCAATTGTTTTCCATGTCCACTGAAGGTAGTATAAGAAATAATTGGCTTATTCTGCAGCAAGGATGATTTAGGTGTGATATTAGGAAAAACCTGCTAACAATTAGGGTTGTTAAACTCTGGAACAGGCTTCCAAAGGAGGGTGTAGAATTCCCATCATTGAAGATTTTTAAGAACAGGTTAGACAAACACCTGTCAGGGATGCTTGGTCCAACCTTAATACAGCGGGCTGGTCCAGATGACCTCTGAAAATCCTTTTCCACTCATAACATTTCTATGATTCTATGACCATTCACATAGTATGAACAGTGATTAACAAATGGTCAGACAGAGTACAAGTAAATAGTTCATTAACAACCAGTACACCTAAAAATGTTCATGTAGTAGTAATTGAACAATTAAAAATATTGAATACATTCATAAAAATTAGTGTGTTCACAGATCATTCAAAAACAGAATAAAGAGCTATATTTATCAGATGAATTTCTATCTACCAATAGTTCAATCAATTGTAGTCATACTATATTGTAATGTCATATACTTTGAGACAGAGCTAAGTTAGGAGGGTGAAGTAAACAGAATAGCAGTGGAAATCACGGTCTAAAAGGAAGGCAAAAGACAAGAGTAAATTGGAAGAGGAAAGTGAAGATGTCACTGCAGGGGAGAAAAGATGTGTAAGGATGAGGTGGAACAGCAAGGCAAGAAAAGGGATAGTGTACATGGGGAGCATTGGGAGAAATGGGATGCAGAAAAACTAAAGGTAGCAAAATGAATGAAGGGTATGCACTTTATGAAGAAAGACACAAGGAGTCAATGAAGGGACACCTGAAGGAGGATGACAATTTCTAAATTTAAACCAAAAAACAGGCAAAAAATATTTTGATGTTATTTTGACCAGTTTATAGAGTGCATGAAATCTTTACATTTTTTCATTTTAAAAAATGGTTGCAAAAAAGCATTCTGCATTTTTCTACAAGTTCTAGTGCAGACCAAGTTATGAGAGACCCCTATTTTTCTTCACTACATTGATCATAATTAGTCTTTTATAAGCTACAAAACAGTGCAGGCCATTAGCATTCTGGTTACTGATCCCTGTACACTAAAGCACAGGAATTAACCAATAATTCGTCGTGTGATACACTGTGATATTGGAAAGGTGCTATAGAAAGGCATTTCCACAAAGAGTTACTTTAGGTCTACTGTGAGAAGAACTTTGGAACTTTATGAACCTGAGGCTTAAATTAGTATTTGGGCAAATTAAATACTTTAGAACAATATCTTTTGACTTGTTTAAACTTTTAGATTTCAGTTGCAATAGCTTGATTGGCATGATAAATAATACAAATGTTGTCAATGCAAGTATATCAAAAACATGTGACTAGGACCTGCTTAACCTTAGTGAGGATGCAGCTGGCTTTTCTACAGTGAGTCTGTTTGTCAATATTGTTCATGACTGATTTAGTGGCAGGCTGACACATATTGTAAGGCTAGTTCTACATTCTCTTTCCCATGTCCTCAAGTTATACAGACATTTTCTTCTTTGCTCAGAAATCTTTTATTATTTAGATAGCTTTAGGAAGTAACTCTGTCATACTTTGTATTTTGTGCATTGAAGCAAACAGTTTGTACGTAAGACCCATCACCAGCCTCTTTATATTTCATAAAAAGGCTGGAGCAGCAAAAAAAGGGCCTTAAAAGCCACACATCTGGCTGGGGAGAATTCCTCCATGTGTACTGGGGATGTAAGGTTGCCAACAGTCTCTTATTACAAGGGAGATGTCTTTTTTTAATCTCTGTACAACAAGATTGGGAGTTGCTGAGTGCTTCAAAAAGCAGCAAGAAATACCCCTGGCGAATGTAGCTGAGTACTGCTTATTATTATTATTAATAATAATACATAATAAATAATAACATCGGGAGGAGGAGGAGTGAGGTGGGGGTGCTAAGAAAACAGTTTCTTATTTTTTAAATACAGTGTTGGCAACTCTACGTGGATGACAGCTGTAAAGCTGTCTCCTGATGACCTTCCTGGTTCATCCTGGCATGGGAGTATGTTGCAGGGAGGGGCTACGGTGGAGATGGGCAGGTTAGGGATGGGGCCACCTCACACAGTGCTACAGGGATTCTGGAAAGTACTGTGTCCCACAGGGCACCCCAGGACTTAGGCAGGCCTCAAGGGTTGTCTGTATTACTCCAGGGACCCCTCCAGCCCCAAGTGCAGCCCAGGTTCAGAATGGTTCAAAGGTGGCTTATCGCCACCTAAGTCCCCTCTCTTCCTGGGCTGCATATTCTGTTTTGTGCTGTTTAGTGCTGCAGCACAGAATCTCATCCTGTGTCTTTTCCAGCTTTTCCTTAATTACAATATCACTGTCTTCACTGGATTCCAGTGTGCTATGCAATATGGACCAGATCTTCAGCTGGTGTAATTGGATGTAGCTCAGTTTATTCAGTGCAGCTATGCCGATTAACATCAGCAGAAGATTTTGCCTTGCATCTCCCAGTTTCTATTTCTATTTTGTAATTACTGAAATTTGAACTCCTTCATCCCCAGTCAACCTCACACCTACCAACAGAACAAATTGTTACTTTGTTTGAAAGCGGGGATTTTTTTTTCCTTCCATTTTGGAGTATGAAATAATCCTAGAATATTTTCAGTAGTTTTGTTTAATTACCTCCAGCATTCATACACATTTCTGTATTGGCATTTCTGTATGGCATAGTCGTTTTAGAGAAATACACTTCCACTGCCTTCAGTTTGCTCAAGAAAGAAAAAGAGTGAATATATATGAAGGTCATATTCAACTCTCACATTGATTTTATAATATTGTAACTTTATGGGCTTCAATTGAGTTAATTTTGATTTATAACAAAGAGCAACCACATGCCTTAATAGTATACACAGTATGTATGTGTATTATAGGTGGGTCTGGCAGCACCATCTTTAAGGTTGCTTGATTATGTCCAATTATAAGAGCCTGATTTCAGTTGCTTATAATTTTGTCAAACTTTAACCAATTGGGCTGAAATTCCCTATGCCAGGTGCTGCCTCAGACTGAAGTTTTCTGGAAAATTTCAACTAAACAATTCAACTATTTCTGAGGACAAGGCTATGGAAAAATACCTTGTTTTGCCCATGTTAAAAAATTCTGATGAACTTTTCTTTGAGAAGCACTAGAGATCCCATGCTTTGGAGCAGGGACTTGAAAATTTGGCAAGGAGGTGGCCTTTGTGTAAAGGGTATGTCTTTTGCTGCCCCTGTAAAAATCTACCTAAATTTGGCCAAATGATAAGCCTTTGAAAAATTGCAGTTTGCATATGCTCAGATTTGCTAGAGCTTTGCAGATTAATTCTGTAAAGATTCCAGCCACTCTGAACAGGACAGCAGGGGGCTGGGCACAAGAACTGAGATCAGGGATCCTGTCTGACCTGTGGTTTCAGTTAGAGCTGGGCAAATAATGGATTTTTTGGTTTGTTTGCAATTCCCAAAAATGGCACACAAAAAAATTGTTTCTGACTGAACCAAAAATGAAATTTAAAAAAAAATTTCAGCCAATCAAAAAACTGAAAAAAAATTTGTTGGTTGAAACAAACATGTTTTGTTTTGATCCAACCCCAAATCTTTCATTTTAATTTTGGTCATTTTGACAAAAACAAAGGAGAACTAGATTTGAAATAGGAGTAGAGGAGGAGTACCCAAAATCTTTTGCCCAGGGCTCAGAGTACTCACCTGGGATATGTGAGATCCTGATTCAATTCCCCCTTCTACCTGATGAGAAGAATGGATTTGAACATGGGTTTCCCACCTCTCATATGGATCCCCTAGCTATTGGGCTCTGGGATATTCTGGTATGGATGTAGGTGTCAATATGATGCCACATGACGGAGAAGAACATTACTAAAGTTGCATTGTCAAACACTCAAAAGTTAAAAAACTCCAGAATTCAGGTTGTCTACACAAGCTTAATTTGGCTCCCGTGTGTAAATGCATTATGATACAGTCTTTAATTACATGATAACACACTTTTTTTTTTCCACAGGAACCCTGCCTCAATCAGTGCAGCCATATTGATTTAGGAGCAAGTAATCAGTATTTTGTTTTCTCCTCATTGTTCAATGTGTGGCCCCTTACCTTATTTACTAAACACTATTCAAACCCTACTCTGAAGACAGAATTAATAATTTCCTTCTGGGTGTTTCTATGGCTCTCTGAGGATGTCACAATCTCTCAGAGACCTCTCAGAGTTAGCTGCTTCAGCCATTTGGTCAGTGGCCTCTTGGCAAACCCATCTTCCTCTTGAAGGCTAATAAATTTATGATTTCTGAATTCAAATTACCATTTACAGATCACATGACATAGAAATGAAATCTTTTTGTTCTTGTTGTCAATTGCAATTGTATCACAATAATGATTAGCTATGCTACATTATTGCTGAGGTAAGTTAATGGTCTATCATAAAGAAAATATTATTTTGCAAAGTATTAAACAGTTGAAATATTTTTACCCTTTTGTCTGTGTAATCATAAAGCTCAGATATTAAAAGCTAAAATACTTCCAAGAAACTGGCCATGAAGGTTTTGAATGAACAGGGTTAAATCTCTGTACTAGAGTCATTTATGATTTCTCTAGGATGTAACTGAACAGATACGAAAAATTAAAAAACACAGTTAGAAAGCAATAATGGTCATTGCCTATAAACAGATCTAATTTGGCTTCCTTGTAGCTTCAGCATGAATGTCAAAATAGATGATCTCAAGCAAAATGGATTTGTTTTGTTTTTCAATCCAAATTTGATTGATATTAATAATGATCAGCATTGAAACTAGTTTTGTCTAGCTGCACTACATCCTTGCATGGAGTTGGTAAACCATTAACTTTTTACCTGAATCAGGTTAGTCATAAGCAAACAGAGCTGTTCAGCATAATCATTAACTGAACTAAATTCTGCTGATAGGGTAAATCCTGCCCTTTCTCTGGAGGTGCGATGAACCCCACGTTCCACATAAAAACTGGGGTGGTTCCACTATACACACATGTGGGGAAGACAGTATTTAGTAAGGTTCTATAGGGAGCATGCCTTCCCTGTGAAGTAGAGAACTGAGCTCTTATGGAACACTTGTAAAAGAAGGGTACTGTGGAGCTGATTTTGGCCTTAGATGCACCACCATGAGCCAGCTGATTTCCAGTTTAACAGAAAGCAGAATTTGACCTACTAGAAATTAGAGGAGGAAAAGACTTATTAAGCAACTCAAACAGCTCCTCTATGTCCCTACAAAAAAATTTCCAATACTTTGCCTTACAAGTCTGAAATGTCTTCAAGAATAAAGCTTCTGTCACTTCCCTGAGAAAACACTTTAGACAAAACTTTCAGGAAGTTGCTGCCAATGTTTGTAGTGTCATCACAATAAATAAATAAATAAATAAATAAAGTCTGATGATAGTGTATTAAATAGTTTTTTCCATTTCCCACATATTTATTTCATTGAAAAGACTACAGAAGCAATATTAGATTGCAAGTGTAGCAAGGTTATCCCTGTTCCTGTTTATGGTATAGTACTACTATAAAAGTAACTGTCAAAATGCTATCTCAAAATTCTAAATATCTAAATATCTCATGGACTTTCATATGCAAGTAAAGAGATGCTATTCCTAGATATCTGCCCCCCGATATCTAAAAGTAAAACTAGGGTCTTTCTCTCTGACATAGCATCACCAGTAATAAAGGTTCTGCAGGCCAAATAATATTATCATCTGCACCTCTGGAAACCCACTTAAAGCTAAGAGGGTCACAGAGGTGTTCCAAGGCCAATAAGGCTGATTCTCACTACCTTGCATCTTGGTTACAATTTACAACTGTGCAAAGTGAGTGCCAAATGCTTCTGTAATAAAGCTGTGACTCACAAGAAAGCTAGTAAGTGATTGGTCCTTATTTCATGGCCCAATCATATGGTCTCCTTTAGGATTACAAATTACAGTTACAGGTTTAGAATAACCCCTGTCACGTGGGAGGAGGGGTGTAAATCCACAGATTCCAATGTTTACTGTGACAGCATGCAAATCAGAATGCTTTCTGAACATTAGCTGTAAGTGGGTGAAGTGAAAAATTAGACCCAATGGGTTTGCACAGGGGTAACCGAGGTTGTAATTTGGCCTACAAAACCTTTTTCAATGAAGGGGTGAAGGTGAAAAGCTAAACTAAGGAAATTGTATATTCAAATTAGCGAGATACAATTAAGGTATGATTCTACAGTGTGAGCTTTCACAGTCATTTTTCAGAATACAGCTGTCCTTTAAATTTCAATAGTACTCTAAAAAAAAGAAAAAAACTTTCACAGCTATATTTAGGGCCAAATTCTGGACCCACCCCACAATGAGTAAACATTGTGTATGTTGGAGAAGGAGGGGGTCAGAATCTGGATACTATTCCCAGGCTGCTCCTCCTTTGTTACTGAAACTCTCAAATATGACTTCAGAAATATCTGCATTAAATCACAATTAAATAATCTAATCTCTTTCTCCATCTCTCATGCAGAGCAGCACAGAATAAATCTAATTCAAAAATGATTTCTCTAGTGCAGAAGCAGGCACTCAAGTTTTTATAGTCCTCCTCCTTTTTCAAGACACCCACTTACTGTAAATTTCATTTTCTTTCCATGCAATCAAAAATGAAATAACATTGTTTTCTTTTTTATTTAATTCCCTTTTCTGTATGACAGTGAGCAACTGTGTGATATATCAAGAAAACAAATATATAGCACCCCTATATTGATTTATTTCATATTACTTGAACAAAACATTCACATGGACATGACTGTAAAGCACTAATACTTTGTTCATCTAAAGATCAAAAAGAAAATTACATACATTAACTAAACCTAACAAAAACCTTGTAAAACAGCTAATTATTAAATATACACATTTTTAAGATGGATGAACTATGGTGGTTAATTAACCTGGTTAACTGACATTGTCACGGTCGTAAAGCAAATGAATTACACAATCTGGATTTGACCTCAGGAAACCTGACTTCCCCCCTTAACCATTACAACACTCCCTCTAGTACCATATATTTGTACGTGACTCATAGTTCACCTATATACCAGGTACTGCTTTGATATTTTTCCCTTTTAATGGTAAGTGTCATGTTCAAAACTATAACCGTTATCTTTTTTTTCATTCAGTGTGGAACATATTTGCAGTTACAAAAAACATGATGTAAAAGAAAACGTAAAATTCTTCTCTTACTCAGAGTTAGTTTACTTGATGACCTTTAAGGATAAACTGAAATGAGACAGAAAATTATGATTAATTCTATTGCGGCTGAAAATCTACCCTTAATCGGTACTGAGACGAAGGGCCAGATTCTGATTTCACATGCACCAGTTTTATACTAGTGAAACTCTAGTGACTTCAGCTTTATCGTTCATAGAATCAAAGAAATGTAGGACTGGAACGGATCTCGACAGGTCATCTAGTTCAGTCCTCTGTACTGAGGCAAGACTTAATATTATCTAGACCATCCCAAGCAGGTGTTTGTCTAACCCATTCTTAAAAATCTCCAGGAGATTCTGCAACCTGTCTAGATAATTTGTTCCAGTGCTTAACTACCCTTACAATTAGGAAGTTTTTCCTAATGTCTAACCTAAATCTCAATTGCTACAATTTAAGCCCATTACTTCTTGTCCTGTCCTCAGGGGATAGGAGAACAATTTATCACCCTCCTCTTTATAACACCCTTTTACATACTTGAAGACTGTTATGTCCCCCTCAGTTGTCTCTTCTCCAGACTAAACACATACAGAGTTTTCAATCTTTCCTCATAGGTCATGTTTTCTAGACCTTTAATCATTTTTGTTGCTCTCCTCTGGACTTCCTCCAATTTGTCCACATCTTTCCCAGAGTGGAGTGTCCAGAACTGCACACCATACTCTAGTTGCATACCTATGAATGCCGAGTAGAGTGGAAAAATTACTTCTCGTGCCTTGCTTTACAATATTCCTGCGAATATATCCCAATGTGATGTTCACTTGTTTGCAACAGTATTACATTGTTGACTCACATTTAATTTGTGATCACTATAACCCCTAGATCCTTTTCTGCAGTATTCCTTCTTAGGCAATCATTTTCTATTTTGTATTTGTACAATTCACTATTCCTTCCTCAGTGCAGTACTCTGCATTTGTCCTTACTGAATTTCATCCTATTTAATTCAAACTATTTCCTCAATATGTCAAGGAGATTTTGAATTCTAATCCTGTCCTCCAAAATGTTTGCAACCCCTTCCAATTCAATATCATCCACAAACTGGTCTATAATTCCCTGAGGTGTCTTTATTTCCCTTTTTGCATATATAGGTACTATATTTGAACCACTTACTTCGCATAATAACATCTTCTCTGTTTCGTCAGTCCCTTGCAAGGGAGAAAGGGAAAAAAACAAAACACCAGTGATCTGTTCTCTATAAATCACAATAGGAAAGGATTATTTATTCAAATGATAAAGTTAAACAAAACACAATTACACAATTAGAGTTAATTCAGTTTATCTTTTAGAGCTCATTAAAAAGCATTTAAATTTAATATCATATCTTAAATTTAGAATGTAAAAAAAAAAAGGAAAAATATTATTATTCACTAATCCAGTAATAAAATAGGAATGAAATGAAATAAGGCACTTAATGTAGTAAATAAGTTTCACTGATACAGGGATAAGCAAGCAAAATATTAAAAATAAAATAAGAGAAATTAGTCCTAATTCTTGCATAGCTTAATTGCAACCATAATCACTTAGAAGCACGAAGTCATGGCAGCATTCTACATGTCTGGAGACAGATGAGGATGGGCAAGCTGTTGCTACCAGAGATACGAGGATCAGGAGGAATTCCACACAGCTAGAAGTTTTAAATCGATACCAGGTCGAAACCATGTGGAATACCTCTCAAGATCCAGCAGATAACAGGGAATGGAGACATGTATGGAACATACCCGTGGATGGATGCTCAGCTCAACCTGTAAGAAAATAAAGCTTGCCCACAAAACGTTGTCCAACTATCCAAAAAAAATCCTTGTTGGAGATTCAGTAATTAGAAGAATCAAAATAACTTTCTGAAAGCAACAGGCAGACAACAGGACAATGTGCTGCCTTCCTGGTCAACATACAAGATGTCACTCTAAGATGGGAAAGGCTTCTGAAGTCAATGGACAAGAATCCATTGGTGTTGGTACATTTTGGCACTAAGGACACTCCTTTGCATGATATCTCACAAATAGTTGATGATTTCAGGGAACTCAGAAGCATATTGAAGAAGAATATCCAAGGAATCTTCTCTGAGATCCTTCCTGTCCCACTAGCAAGGGAAGACAGAAGGCAGAAGATTCTGGAAGTGAACTGCTGGCTAGGTGAGTGATGTCAGGGGAGGACTTTGGAAAATTGGTCCACCTTCTATGGTAAGAGGGAGATGTATAGTCTGGATGGCCTTCACATCAGCAGAAGGGAAACCAATCTCCTCGGGGACAGGCTGGCTAGAGTAGTTAGGAGGAGATTAAACAAGTAGGAAAAAAGGAGGGTTAAAAAGAGGGAGGATAGGAGCACTCAGCACAAAATTGACCAATGAACCCAACGGACGTGAAGAGAAGAAATTCTTTAATTGCCTGTACACTAATGCTAGGAGCCTGGGTAACAAACAAGAAGAGTTGGAATTGTTCATTTATGAGCATAAATATGATCTAACTGGTCTTATTGAAACCAAGTAGGATAATTTGCACAATGGGAATCTTAAAATCAATGGTTATAACATATTTAGGAAGGATCGAGTGGGCAAAATGACTGGGTAAGTGGCACTCTATGTCAAAATGGGATTACCTGTTTCCAAGTATTGGATAACTCAGAAGAAAATTATCTTGAATGTGTACAGATCAATATCCTAACAGATAAAGCACAAGATGGGGTATTGGTATCTTCTACAGACCACTAAATCACAATAGGGAACAGGACGATTATCTCCTTACGCACCTCTTTATAATGTGTGTGTGTGGGGGGAGAACTGTGCTCCTGGGGCACTTCAGTTTGAGTGACCTATGCTGAAGGTCTCATGCTGCCAGTACTAAAACATCTTTGAAATTCCTAAACATAATTGATGACAAATTTCTAATTAAAAAATGGTTGCAGCCAACATGGGGAATATGCTTGATTTCACAAACAAATGTGAGTCAAATCAGCTGGAAGGAAGAATTTAATCAGAAAAATATGAATGATAATTTGGAACCATTTAAGAAGACCTTAAGAGATGGCCAAAAACTCGCAATCCCACAATTAAGGAATTAAAACAATTTAAAAAACTGACTGGTTTAGAGACGAAGTAAAAGCAGCTATAAAATATACATATATATTTATATATGTATAACAAATAAACATTTCTGTTCTTTATTTGGGGGAAAACAGATTATATAGTCTCATCATATGGTGATGATAACACTCTTTCCATTTCACTAGAATCTCTGGAGAATGTAAAACAGAGGCTACTAAAGTTAGACATTTATAAAACATCAGGTCCAGAGCACTTGCATCCAAAAGTTTTAAAAGAGCTGGATGAGGAGTTTGCTAGACCATTAATGTTGATTTTCAATAAGTCTTTTGAATGCAGGGGGAAGTTCCAGAAGACTGGAAGAAAATGAAGGTTGTGACAGTTTTTAAAAAGGGTAAACAGGACCTGGATAATTATAGGCCTGTCAACCTGACATTGATCCTGGGCAATAAATTGACTGGCTGATGCAGGACTTGATTAAGAAAGAATTAAAGGAGGGTAATGTAATTAATGCAAATAAGCATGAATTTATGGGAAATAGATCCTGTCAACCAACTTGATAACTTTTTTTTTTAATCAAATTACAGATTTAACTGATAAACGTAATAGGGTTGATGTAATATACTTAGACTTCTGTAAGGCATTTGATTTGCTACTGCATTACCTTTTGATTAAAAAATTAGAATGATATAAAATCAGCATGTTACACATTAAATGGATTAAAAATTGGCTAACTGATAGGTCTCAAAATGTGACTGTAAATGGAGAATCATCATTAAGTTGGTGTATTGCTAGTGGGATCCCACAGTGATCAGTTCTTGCTATTTAACATTTTTATCAATGACCTGGAAGAAAACATGAAATTATCAATGATAAAGTTTGCAAATGACACAAACAATTGTGGTGTGGTAAATAATGAAGAGGACAGTTCACGGATTCAGAGCAATCTGGATTGCTTGGTAAACTGAGTGCAAGCAAACAATATGTATTTTAGTATAGCTAAATGTAAATGTATACATCTAGGAACAAAGAATGTAGGCCAGGCTTACATGATAGGGAACTCTACCCTGGGAAGCAGTGTCTCTGAAAAAGATTTGGGGGTCATGGTAAATAATCAGCTGAATATGACCTGCCAATGTGATGCTGTGGCTAGAACAGCTAATGTGATCCTAGGGATACATAAACAGGGGAATCTTTTGTAGGAATAGAGAGGTTATTTTACCTCTGTATTTGGCACTGGCGCAACCACTTCTGGAATACTGTGTCCAATTCTGGTGCCCACAATTCAAGAAGGATGTGGATAAATTGGAGATAGTTCAGAGAAGAGCCATGGAACAATTAAAGAATTAGAAAACACGCCTTACAGTGACAGATTCATTAAGCTCAATTTATTTAGCTTAAAAAAGAGATGGTTAAGGGATAACTTAATTATAGGCTAAGTATTTATATAGGGAACAAATATTTAATAATGTGCTCTTCAATCTATCAGAGAAAGGTATAACATGTCTCAATGCATGAAAATTGAATTTAGACAAATTAAGATCTGAAATAAGGCATACATTTTTGAGAGTGAGGGTAATTAACCATTGGAACAATTTACTAAGGGTTGGGGTGGATTCTCCATCACTGACAATTTTTAAATCAAGTTTAGATGTTTTTCTAAAGATACGCTCTAGGAATTATTTTGGAGACGTGCTATGGCCTGTGTTATATGTAAGATCAGACTAGATTATCACAATGGTGCTTTCTAGCCTTGGAATCTAAGAATCATTGACCATTAAAAGAATTACATTTCTAATGTGGCACTGTCTTTTCATAGATAAGTGGTGAGATAACATCTTTTATTGGACCAACTTCTGTTGGTGGAAGAGAAGCTTTTAAGCTCCACAGAGCTTTTCTTCAGGTCTAGGAAAGATAATCAGAGTGTCACAGCTAAAGTGAAGGTGGAGCAGATAGTTAAGCAAAAGGAATTAACACATGTTGCAAGAAACCATTCAAAATGAAGTGGGCAATTAATGCCTCCGCAGTTACAGGACCTGAAGAAGTTATTGGCTTGGAGAAGTGCTCTGTGGAGCTTGAACCAAACTTTCTGGAGTTTGGGTATATTTACTGGATATTTTTAGTGCACGAAAACCAAAAAAGAACAAGCAAAGTCATTGGCTCCTGTTACTTCACCTAGTTGAATATTCTTTAAACACAAAGACAAACAATATAATTATCAAGAAAATAATAACTGATGGGTTATTGTATCTTCAGTGTATATTCTCCCGATTTTTTAAACAAGAAAACCCCAACTGTTTCTTCAGAGGACACCCAGCTCCTTTTTTAATGGCTCTTAGTTTAACTAGGCTCAGCTGCCCATGATTAACTCAATCATAGGTACATGGGAAATCTAGCAATTCCCCCAATTATCCTTAACTCAGGAAGGCAATCCCACATGGGAATTAAAAATCCCATCTAGGACACCTGCTGGAATTTTAATCTCCCCCACTTCATCTGGCCCGCACATCAATCTATGGTTCACCTGGACTGTAAGGCCCAGGTCTACAAAAATAGTTAGGTGCCTAAGTCCTAGTTTTAGGCTCCACTGCAATTCACTAAACTCCTGCTCAGCTGCTGCCTAACCCTGTAGGCACCTACATTTTCAGGGTAAAAGTTTCCTACACTCCTATGTTTCTGTCTCTGGGCATATGCACTGCTGCTTCACTCTTGGTGCCTGGGCACCTATCTTCCTTGTAAGATTCAGAGCGCTGCATAAACTGGGGGAAGATGGGAGTTTGCATGCATCTCTTGCCTGATCCAGTAGGTCTACTCAGAGGCTGCCTATTGTGGTGAGTCCAATTCAAAATCTGGCCAGAGGAGGAGGTGGTATCACCCTTTTTATAAATTTAGCCCAGAAGTTAGCGCTCTCATCAGGGATGTGGGAGATCAGGGTTCAATTCCCCTTCCCCCCCCTTACCACCATCTGAGGAGGGAAGAAAGGCATCTCCCTCACCTCTCAGAAGAGTGGTCTAGCCCCTGAGCTATGGGATACTCTGATGTGGGGGCTCTGTCTCTCCATTTCTCCTATTGAAGCTATTTTACTGTGGTTAAATATTTAGAATCTTTGAGCCACAGAGAATGACTCAGAATGACTGTCACCTGACGGTAAGGGCACCCACCTGGAATGTGGGATATCCAAAGTCCAGTTTTCCTGCGTCATTGATTATTAATGTATCCACAATGGAACAGCTTCAACAGGACAGACTACCCCCATGAGAATATCTCATAGCTCAGTCGTTAGGGCGCTCTCCTGAGAAGTTGGAAATCCTTCTTCAAATTCTCTCTCCCCTTCAGGCAGAAGGGGAATTAAACCTGGGTCTTCCACATCCTAGGGTGAGTGCACTAATCACAGAGATATAAGTTATAAGGGGGTCCTGACACAACCTCCTTCTCTGGTTGTTCTCTGTGGAGTGAGACAAGCACCTAACGCAGTTTCATAAGACATGGCTGTAGACACCTAAGCCTCCTGATTCCAGGAATGAGGTTCTAGCTGTGGATTGTTAGCAGCAAGAATTGCCTCCCTGCAGCCTGGACTTAGGCACCTATCTTTGTGAGAGGAATGGGTCTTAGGACAGACCCCTGTCCTCAGCACCTCCATTGGCAGCTCCCCACGTAGCCTGCTGGCTTTGTAGATTGTATTCTAAGGCGCCTATCTCTCCCCATTCAGTGATGAGGAACCTAGGTGCCTGACTCAGGCTTTGTGGATCCCATTGCTGTTTCTCTGATTTCGTTGCTGCCTAAACATTAGATGCTGTGCTATTGAGTATTGCAACGCCTAAGTCCCTTTATGGATCAGGCCTTAGGCAACTACATGCCACAAAACCCTTGCTCAGTGGCTGCCTAAACTCACTAGATGCCTATGTTTCTGTCGATGGGCATGCTCTTGGATGTCTACCTCATGCCCAAGCCCAGAAGATCCTCAAACCAAGTGAGGCTAGGCAGGACACCGCCTAACTTGTTTTCAGGGCCCAACCAAGCAGCTATCCTCTGAGTACATCTGCTCCACATAAAATGCCTGGGGGGAAGGGAGGAGGTAGCCTCTCTTATAACTCTTAGACCAGTAGTTAGGGTACTCACCTGGGATATGGGTGTCCTAAGTTCAAATTCCCCCTAAGTCTGATGAGGAGAAGGGATTTGAACTGGTGTTTCCCAGCTCTGAGGCGAAAGCCTTAATCACTGCACTATGGGATGTTCTGATATAGGGGTCTCTTATTAAAGCTATTCCACTTTGTATAAATAATTAAATATGCACTGGGCCAGAGAGAAAGACTATATAGTCCCATGGTTCAGGCACTCACATGCGAGGTGGAAAACCCCTGTTCAAATCCCTTCTCCTCCTCAGGGAGAAGGGAGAATTGAACCTGAGCCTCCTATGTCCCTTTTGAGGACCTTACCCATGGGGCTAAAAGGTTATAAAGAAGGCTGCTGCAGCCTCCCCACAGCTATTTCCAGTGGAGTTAGTTATGTTTGAGCACACCTGTTGGATTAGGCCCCACAGGCAAGATAGACAGAGGAGCACATCTTTCCCCAGTTTGTGTATCCTGCTGGGGTTTAGGCCTGAGATAGAAGTCTGCACTCTTAGAGTAATGTGCCCTACATGCACAGACTTAGGCACCTACTGGGCTAGGCAGCAGCTGAGCAGGCATGTTGTGGATCACAGTGGTGCCTGAAACTGGGACTTAGACACTAAGGGCATAATTGAGGGCTTGTGTACTTGTTGCAGTAATGAGCTCTATGGGGTGTGGTCCATGTAGACCCTGCTGGTCCATGTAGACCCAGCAGATATTGTACTGTTTGAAACAATATTATGTTAATATACACCAGAGAAGCTTCAGTGCACATCAGTAGGGTCTACACAGACCAATTAATGCACAGTTTGTTAGTGCACTTTAGAAACCACACCCCCATAAATCACATTACCCCACTGCTTAGATAAGCCCAGAGTTAGACTGCATCATGTTTCTAAGCGTGAGCATATCTGGGCACCAAAGGATCTGTATGGCCTGCCTAAATCATTCTAATAGGATCTGAACTCACTTGGCCTAATTTGCCTTTCATTCGCCTTTGACACTGGAGTAATGCCACTGCCTCCTGTGAGTCACTTTTGATTTTCACTGGTGTAAGAGGGGAGTCAGGACCTAAGGCTGCTTATATGAAATTCCTTTCCTGCAGTACCTTTCGCAGATCCATGGCAGATGCATTCTGATGAAGATTTCAGTCCCTTCTGCCATGGCAACTGCACCACAGCTGCTCTTAGTGATATCTTGAAAATCTGATGCAGATGCTTTCTCCACTATCATATATAAGTTTTGGTTAGTAAAGCTGGGTGAACTATTCACAGCAAAAAAAAATTTATTCATCCAGGTTAGCTTTTTTTCCTGATTCCAAATTATCTGTGTACAAACTTCAATCAGCTATCTGAAATTATTCAGGAATTGGTTTAAAAAAACATATCAGCCTCCAGCCTGCTTACAAGTTAATTACTTTGACTATTTTTTGTGTATTTTCTATTCCACAAAGGTTTTTAAGATGGCTGCAGAAGAATTCCAGTACACATTCTCATGCAAATGAATATTCATGCACATTTTTGTGACACCTTTTCCGTGAAGATTTTTTTGAACAAAATTCACTTGCATGAATATTTACAAAACCCTATTAAGACAGGTTACAAACAGAGCTGGTCAGATGCCAAAATTCCAACAATTTTTTTGGTCAGAATTTGCCAATTAGTTGAAATTGAAATATTTTGTGGAAAAGGCTCAATTTTTGACAAAGTTCCTCAAGAAACTAGGTCTGCCAGGCTGGCTTCCTGCCAGCTCACTCTCCTGGGTCCTTCACAATCTGCCTGGTGGGCTACTGAAGACTGTAGGACAGTTCTCCAGACAGACTGCCTTGGAGGCTGTGTCTACACCTGGAGCTAGGGGTGTGAGTCCCAGCTGGAGTAGACATACTTGTGCTATCTCTCATAGAGCTAGCTTACTAAAAATAGAAGGGTAGCCATGGTTGCATGGGCAGCAATGAGTGGTGGCATGGGCTAGTCACCCCAAGTGCAAACCAGTCTGGACCCCATGACAAGTAGCCCATGGTGTCACTCACCACCTGCCTGTGTTACTCCAGCTACACCACTGGTGTTAGAGAGCTATCTTGATGAGAGCTAAGGTGACAATGTCTAATCAAGCTAGGAATCACACTGCAAGTATAGAAGTAATCTGAGTCAGGGATCCCAGGGCTTCCAGGGTCCGTGGCTCCATCTTGTTTGTGGATATTTTTGGTTGTCATTCTTAATCAGAATGAAACCTAATGTCAAAATAGTGGAATCCTCCATGGAACGGAGTACCTTTCTCCATCCTGCTCTATTACAAATAGCACAGAAGCAAATCCACAGGTATTAGTTAAACAAATGTTGATGATGAACTTTTTTGCAGTATTCAAGCAACTCTATAATTAGTTTGGCCAGCAGAGGGCTTTGCCGTTGTTCCCTGAATACAAGAGGAACATAATGAGATGAAGGGGAGGGGGGGAATATATATTTGAATAGTCAAGCTGTGAGGGTTAACGTGTTTTTTGCACACTACCAAGTACTACATGCATGCAGATAAAAATTCACACATAATGTTGTATCTGGTTTTTTTGCTGCTTAATCATAACGTTTGGCTATTTTGCTAAATGCAGTCTTTTGGGATAATAAATGTGGAACGTATAGGCCCTGATCTTGCAAATTGCTCTGCATGGGCAGATTGCAGCATCCGCACAGAGCCCTACTGATTTCAGCTTTTGAGGTTATTTGATCTCTAATATGTAGCCTAGGCTTTTAGAAAACAATTTTATTTGTTTCAAATTGACTCACTCTTGGACAAAAAGTTGAGATTAAAGAGAAAGAATTCCAAACTCAAGCCAGTTTTGCAAACCTGTGCAGCACCAAAATTTCTTGCCATGTTAGTAAATCCTTCAGCTCATCCATCAAGTTTGCCCATCCCTATTTAATACTGTAATAATAATATTTCTAAAACAGAATTATCGGCTGGTGCATGCCACCATTTTCAAAACCATATAAGTGATTTTAGAGCCTAAATCCCATTTTCAAATGAGATGCTCTTTAATCTCTCAGGTGTTTTTGAAAATTGCCCATATACTATAAATAGCATTGATCAGAATTAATGCAATTTCTTCCACTATGAAACCCTTTCATTATCTTGTTTATAATATTGTTCCTGGGTAGCAACAACAATGGTGGCTACTGCAGCAGCAGCAAATGATAATAAAAATATGAATAATATCATGAGGATGACAATATTTACACATATATAGTAATTGCCCCCCATTCACTGGACCTGATCAGACCCTGTCTAATGATATCAGATCCCAGTGGCTCCACACCTTTGGATAGCCCTCACCAGCTATTTTCCTAAGACATCAATAGGACCACTCACAGTGCCAAAGATTAAGCACGTATATCTTTGCAGGATCGGAGCTTTACTCAACACAGGCACAATCTTAATCTAGCTGTCCTTCTGAAACCTCAATCCATCTGTCAGAACCTGCTTTCTTGAAAAATAACTTTCTCTGTCAGTCTAGTAGGCAGGAAAGGGAAGGAGGGGGGTTGGTGGTGGAGAAAGAAAACAACTCGTAAAATTTATGTTTGTCATGTACTGTTTAGCTTTTGTGTACAATCCTTATTACAGCAAATGCCAACCTTGCAAGAAACTATATAATTAGTTTTGCAATTTTTTTTCAATTAGTAGACTAAGCTTGCCAAAGAAAACATATTTATGAATTTATCTTTTATCACACCATTCAGAGATCATATATATTCATGCCTATAATGAGGACCTGATACATTAATATGTGTATTCGTCCAAGCTTTGTTAGTGGAGAAAGCTTTGAGGTTTCACTAATTGGTTTTAGCACTATAGAATAGGTGCTGAAATCAGTAAGCAAGAAACTAGCAGCAGTAGGTGGAGAAGGGATAATTTTGATTCTTACCATATGCTTTGAGAAATTAAATCCTTGCAACGTAAGTGGAAAAAAGAAGTCAGAACTTGTTGCTTTTTTATTTTTAAAACAGACTTATTATGGATTATTTGTAACATCCAAAAATAAGCTTAACTCTAAATCATTAAAAGTACCAATTTCACAGTTGTTATTTTTTTTATTTTTTGGTTGTTTGTAGAAACAACTCTAATCTTGCTTGCCTGCAATGAGCTGTGCATTCTGACACCTAACGTCTGGTGAAGAATATAGTAACAAAGAAAATATATCTGTATAACATGTGAAAAGTGCCAGACCTTTAATTCACTCCAGACGCTATCACAAAACAACAAAACACTAACTATAGATGTGAGCTACAACACAGACACAAAACCAGAGGGGAGTTGGGTGAACTAAATAATATGTAGTAATAGTAGCCTGAATTACCTACCCTATAATTCCAAGGTTGTATGATAACTTTATTCAAGCAATAATTAATAAGGTCCATGGCATAGTCTGGGAGGAGAGTGAGTTTGTTCTGGGTTAAGAGCAGTGTGGTTGGCTAGTTTACATTAAGAGAAATTCCTAGTGACTGGTAAAAGCAGGCTATTCCTCATCATGCTCCCAGGCCTTGATTATGTTTGACTTCTGCTCTTAATAGGATCTTCTTATTAATTCCGGTTGTCAGTTGTTGCCCACATATGTGTTCTCTCTGCGTGCTGCACTGGCTCTGGCTGGATAGCTCATATAGCAGACTTCAGTCGAACTGCCCAAGACCACAGATGGAGTTCAGTGGTGAAGGCACTCAGCCAGGTTTATTGTCAACGAAGCATGGTCCTAGTGCCCTGGCTCAATGGTTACAGGTACAAGTATGCCCGTTATAATGGACTAGCTCAGTGAGCGATGGAACTTTCTGATCCCCCCTCAATCAGACAAAGACATTCCCTTTGTGACCCCTCTTTTATGCACTGATACAAACAAGTTATGTATTGTTCTTCTGATGTGGTTAGTTATCACCCTTTACTTTTACATGTTGGTTCAATCAAAACATCTCTTTCCATCACCTAGTCATCCTGACCTTATCTTTAGGAGGGGTCAGTATGTCCCTATATCATCTTCAGGGAGTGTGTTTATACCATAATTTTATATTCAGGTGTTCTGGAGTGTGTTTATGCAAGTATCCTGTGCCTAGCATTTCTTAGGAGTGTTTGTGTTTTTGCAACACTAGTTAGGGCATGCGTGCTGGTGTGAGTTCTCCTCTGGATGCTGTCTCAGGCCTCAGCTCTTGATCTAGGCCCTTTATACTAGGCCTCAGGCTCTCACTTTTTACCACACCCTGTTCTTGCCAAGTTCATGTTCTCTACAGTGAACCTGCAGGCAGGCATGTTTTGTAACAGGACCTGGCTTTTGCATATAGCCTGACTTCTGCTAACTTTGCTTTATATCAGCAGGGCCTGACATTAGTTTGGACCTTAGCCCTCACACCAGGCCCCTTATACTAGGCCTCATGTCTCAGGTTCTCTTTCTATTACAATTCCTTTGGACTCTGGGGGATTCTGTTGTTTATTCCAGGGTAACCATAAGGTTCCCAGACTCTTCCAATATGGAACTACCATCATCAACCTTAAAAATGTCAATGTCTCAAATATTTATTTTCCTTTTTTCTGAATGACAAACTTTTAGAGATAACTTCTTGGGGGGGAAATACTCCTCTTTGAATAATCTGAGCAATTCTGCATAAGAATGCTGTAAAAATAGCATTTCCCAGGGACTTGTCACTTATGCTTAAAAGGCAAGGTACTGCTTTTCACAGCAGAGTTATCCACTGCCAGAATGGGGGGTTAAATTGAGTGTAAATATAATTTATACCCTCATTAAGGTTGCTTTACACTTCCAGAACAGTGGAAAGGGTCCCTAGGGTAAACCATAGTCAGGCCCGTAATATTCAGTTGATGATTCTATTGTATGGTTCCTCAGGTAAAATTGTCACTCAGGACTTTCATCTTAGTCCTTTGCTGTAATCACTACTTTACAAAGTCTCCTTAAATGGCCACAGGAAGTAACATAAAATGCATTACATTTCAATAAGTATGTCTTAAAAGTGTAATGGCTTTAAATAAGCCACAGAACGCTCTTCTTTGATGGCAGGGTGCAGGCTAAAGACAACAATAAAGTCTGTTCCATTTGGCATTAATTCAAACACTTCCCAACCTTCTACAGACATCAGTGGTGTCCTATAAGTACTGTTTTCTTTACTAATTCTTCCTTTTGGTGTATTTCAGTAATTTAATGTAGGACCATCATACATTTTTCACATAACTTTCTTCCCAGCTGTCTGTGCTCCCATTTATCTCAGTATCTAGGCAATACAAATCTTCCATCAAACAAATCCTTATTAGAATCATATCCCATCATCCTTTTCCCCTTGAATTTAAAAAGAATCAACTCCTCCTCCCCAATTTTTTTCTGCAAATCCTCACTTAACTAAAACAATTACTGTTCCTGAAACATACTTACTGAACTATCTTGTATGTAATCTGCATTACTGAAATGGTGCATAAATCAAGTATATATGCGAAGTTGGTGCCAGCCTCTTAGAGTGTGCCATAATACAGGATTGTGTTACTCCAGTTGCATGCTACTGTAGACAACTGACGCACTGGCCCCTAATTGTTCCCTTCACACGCATTGTCCTGTCACAAATGAAGTAGCGGGGGAAGGGGCTAGAATGTTGGTGATTGTTCATGTTCTTATATGCTGGTACTGATGGTGGGTGCGATGTTTACCTTTTCCTTCACCATCACTTAATTCTCCACCCTGTTACATTGGTTTGATGCCAGTCTAATTCTTTTGCTTTAAATGTAGCTATGATAGTTAAAATTGGTTTACGGAACGGAGATTCAGGTCTAGATCAAAATAAATCTGTGTTGAGGATAGCCAGGGAGAGCTGGATTGTTTCCATGTGGAAACAAAATTGAATATTTCTTCCTCTGAAAGTTTTCCATCTACTTCAGACTGAATGCATCATTGTTCATCCATCAACACCATGTATATAGTTCCAGAATAAGAGGGACCCAATAAATCCTTTTCTCTATTGAGTTTCATCCAGCTTCACTGAGATGTTTCTATACTCACCCATTTGAGGGATAGTAGTAAGGGAGAGCCCAATAAGAATTGTTAATACTTCCATTTGTGAGGTCAAGTTATCTGCAACTTTAAAGTAAGTGGCTTCCTTGATCAACAAACAGCTCCTTCACATGAACAATTTAAACAATTATTGCCCCATCTCAATCATTCCCTTTCCAGTGAAGATTATTGAGAAGGTGAATCCACTCACAGCAGACTTGTTCAGTTTCCTGGATCCCTTTCGAATCTGATTTCCGATCTGGCCATGGCATGATGACTACAGAGTGATTGATTTCCTTGTGATTAACTTGGGGTCAAGTGTGCATGCTTATTTTATTAGATTTTTATGGCTGATCACACAGAACTGACATAGTTTGGTAGAATCCCTTGATCCTTTTGAGTATGAGCCATGGATTATGTCTATAATACTAGGCTTTAGAGTGAAATTATACAGGAAAGGGAAAGCAAAATTATCAGTGAAAAAAATGATACACACTGAATCTTCACACTTAGCTCAGTGTTTCTGAGATTTGCCAAGAAATTATACACATGAGAGTCCATGTAAATGCAGTGTTTGCAGTTGAAAATTAGTACCTGTTAGACATTTTTTTTACCTCATGCATCTCCTGTGCTGCCACTAACCTCCACTGTTGTCTTGTTTCAGTGCTAATTATGGGTTGCAGTTTATTTCATAACACTAAATCATGAGTATTTGTTCAAATATTAGTCCAGGAGAATATTTACCAGCTCTAAGTGAAGCATTTGCAGTTGAAAATAAAGACTTCAGAGGAGCAAAAATGTGTCATGGATTGACAACTAATTGAGAAACAGCTTAGTTCTTAATATTTTTCGTTATGTACACTGGCCTACACCGTTAACTGTCAAATATTTCTCACCTTTCTTATGTCAGCAAATACACTGACTTCAACAAGACTACTTGCATGAGTAAGTCAAATGAAGGTACTGGCCTTGGCTATCCCTTTGTTAGAAACTAAAAAGAGAGTATTTGTCAATCTATAGCATGTTGCTTTGGCATGGTCTTGAGTCCCATGATTTACAAACATCAAAATTTGCATAATACCAATATTAAAGATGCTATGTGGAACTGACTTACCATCAGATTTTAATTCATAAATTAGGAAAAAGAAACACATTCAGGTCACCAACTTTAGACATGTTCTTCCTATCTTATCCTATGAAAAAAATCAATGAGTGATTTGGTTTTAGTAATTTCAGTTGTCTTGCAGATGCTTAATGTATCTAATACTAGTTATTGTAAGGGGTGTAAGGGGGCAAACGAGGTACTGACTAGAACTTTTCTTAATTTTCACCTGCAAGACAATGAAACTGTGGCTGTTTTATTTTGAGGTAGCATTGTTATTTCAAAGGGTAATGATTGTAAACAGACCACTTGTGGAATAGCTTGGACTGGAGCATGAGTCTTGCCAAAGCCTTGACAAACACAATCTAGTCAACATAACTTATAAAGGGTGGCAAGAAGAATGACCATTTAAAAAGGAAGGTAATTATTAGGATGGACTGTTGGCTCCTCTTGGCTGATATGCCAGAAAGGTAACCACTGGAACAGAAAGTTAAGTGTGGTATTAAAATTGCCCTGTTAAGACACAAATCAGACTAAAGGAGAAGTCAGAGAAGATTGGACATCCTGAAGGAAGCCAAATAATGATGTTTAGCATGAGTCAATACAGGTCAATTGGCTGGATATCTTTGAGATGACTATGGTGTATATGAAAACCATGTAGTTTGGGAAACTATTGGAGTTATTCACATGATACTCACTCAGGTAACTTCTCGTAAGGGACCTGGTGAATAGGGTTTGAGTTTGATTCCTACAGAATACCAGATTGGTGTATATTGTAATGTACACCATATCATACTGGCGCAAGTTACATTCCCTCATATGACCCTGTTGCTGTAGCTAATTTAAAAAGGGGAAAGAGGTCCCAAAAATTCTGTGTAAAATTTTCCTTTTGTGTGAATTTTGAAATGTTATTGAATTTGTGAAAAATTTGAGTTTGAAAGTTTTAACCATCTGTACTTGTCAATTACACCTGTTTTCTGACTGACTATGCTCAGGGCCCCATCAGCTCTTCATGCACAACTCCTAGTGAGATAAATGATAGGGGTATGTGTGTGTGTGTGCGTGCATGGGTGTGTGTGTGTGTAATAGAGAAGTAAACAGACTCACTCTAACTTATACTACTGTTTAATATCCCCAATGAAATTGGGTCATTGTAACTGAACAACATAAGCAAAAAGAAACAGAGAAGCCTGTGACATTGTCAATAACAGGACAGCACTAATGATAGCAGATATTGAGAACAACCCATTTTCTTTAATTTTGGGAAATAAATAACTTTCAGGACCTTTATTTTTCCCATGTATAAACGATTTTGAGAGAAACTATACACGTAAGTAGACAGTTTTCACTTGGTTACTAATGACAGATCACAGTTAAATATCAGCTTCAAAATTCAATGCCTGCACGGTACATCTAATAATAACTTACTGGCCCTCCCTCCTTTTAATTCATTTGGAACCTTTCTTGCAAATCCGAGATATGGTATATGTGAGTCAGAATGCCAGTTGAAGATTCAGGAATTGCCAGATCAAATAGCTTCCGAATATCTATATATAGATTAAATGAAGGGAGAGATATAGGACTAGAAATCTCATTCAACAATAATGGGACAGTGCTATTGTAAAAGAATAGGTTGGAGCCCTTTTATCCTACTATATCTGATAAGGCTTGGTGGGTAAGAATATGCACTTTAAAATAGAAACAGGAGAGTTAAAGTTGGTTTGCTCAGATCTTTTATCATGTGATATGTTATTGTGCCAGAAAGAACTGGATAATCAGTATTTAGATAATGACTAAGCTTAGATTATCAGCAGGAACTGACTGAGGGTCAAATCCTCCTCACTGTTGCATGGTGTGTTATAGTGAAGGAGGAGGACATCTAGGACCTCATAGAATTTAAGGCAAGAAGGGATCACTAGATCACCTCATTTGATCTCCTGTATATCACAAACCACCAAATATCACTCAACTATCCCTACAGCAAGCCCAGAAACCAGAATTTGACCAAAATATTACCTCTTTCAGGAGAGTAAACTATTACTGCCACAGGCAGAGACCAGGAGGGACCAATGTTCACCAATGCCTGAGGCCCCTGCAATGGCAAGGAATAGATTTAATGAGATAAAGGCAGATGATCAAAGGAGAGGGCAGATGATATAAGCCTACAGATAGATACTAAAAAGAGGTGATCTTATCAAACTGCTGATATTGGGATAAGGAGGAAGGAAAATTACAAGAGGTTTATTGGAGCAACATGAGAAAAAACAAATGGGGAATCTGCTCAGCATCTTAGATATCTATAAACAAACTCAGAGTATGGGGAATAAACAGGAAGAACTGGAAATATTAATACATAAGGTAAATTATTACTTAATTGACATAATTGAAACTTGGTTGGATAAATTATAATGACTGGAATATTGCTTTGCAGGGTTATAGCTTGTTTAAGAAGGACAAGCAGGAAAAAAGTGAGGAGTTATTATATTATACATTAAAAATACACACATTTGTTCTCAGGTCCAGAAGGAAGTGAGAGGAAGACAGTTGAAAGTCTTTGGGTGAAGATAGAAGGGGGAAAAACAGGGACAACATTATGGCATGAATTTATTATAGACCTCCAAATCAGGAGGAGGAGTTGGATGAGGCATTTCTAGAGCAAATAACATAAATATCCAAAACATGAGACCTGGTAGTAATGGGGGACTTTAAGTACCCAGACATCTACTGGAAACATAAAATAAGTTTTTGGAATGTATTGGGATCAACTTCTTGTTTCAGAAGGTGGAGGAAGTAACTAGGGGGACAGCCATTTTAGAGTTGATTCTGACTAGGAGGAAGGAACATTTGGCAATTTGGATGAAAGGCAGTTTGGATGAAAGTGATCAGGAAATGATAGATTTCATGATTCTAAGTAAAAGAGGGAGTGAAGTGGACAATGGACTTCAAAAAAGCAGAGTTTAACAAACTCAGAGAACTGCTGGGTAAGGTCCCATGGGAAGAAAATCTAAGGAAAAAAGGTATTCAGGAGAGCTGGCAGTTTCTCAAAGAGACAATATTAAAGGTGTGAGGCTGTAGCTAAGAAAGATGATCAGTTGTATCCTTGTTGGTACCACTGTTATACAACTGCAACAACTCTTGTACAAAGTACGTCATATAAGGTGTCAATGGAAAAGTTACAATCTATCACGTATAATTATCCGGGTTAAATCCACATATCATCTTTGTATCTAAAGTTATGAATATTGGCTATGTATTGGTATCCCAAATGTGTTGCATTCCTGGGTGACACCTACCAGATAGAATTTACATTAAGGCCAGACAGGTAGGGTGTGGCTGGCTTATTAGTGACATTCAGTTCACTATGGGCCATTGAAAAAATTCAACCTGCCCAGTCAGCCTTTCCTATGGATGCCTCAAAAAGAATATGGGCATTGGCTGCCTCTGTGAGCCATCAAAGCTTGTGATATTCTCATGTGACCCTGACCTCCATCTTGGGCCAGTAACTTTCCACAAACAGGGGCTGTGGACTTTGTTTGGGACAGTAAAAGTCCATACACATGGTAGAAGCTTTTGACACAGTTCCACATGACATTCTCATAAACAAACTAGGAAAATGTGCTGTCAATGTAACTACTATAAGATGGGTGCACAAAACTGATTGAAAGACCATACTTAAAGAATAATTATGAGTGGATCACTATCAAACTGGGCGGATATGTCTATAGGGGTCCCACATATGACACCATGGTGAGAGGGGTTGCGAGCACTTTGGAGGATAGGTTTAGAATTCAAAATAACTAACAAATTGGAGAAATCATCAAGATGAAATTCAATAAAGACAAGTGAAAGTTCTGCACTTGGGAAGGAAAAATCAAATGCACAAATACAAAATGGGGAATAACTGGTTAGCCAGTTGAAGAGGATCTGGGAGATATAGTGGATCATACTATATCACACTCTGTGATACAGTTGCAAACAAAGGCTAATATTCTGGGGTATATTAACAGTGTCATATGTAAAACTTGGGAGGTAATTGTTCTGCTCTACTCAGCACTGGTGAAGTCACAGCTTATTCTGAGCCTTGCACTTTAAGAAAGATGTGGACAAATTGGAGAGAGTACAGAAATGAGAGCCTCCAAAATGATAAAATGTTTAGAAAACATGACTTATGAGGAAAGGTTAAAAAATCTGGATGTATTTAGTTTTGAAAAAAAAAAAAAAAGCCTGAGCTGGAGACCTGATAACAGTTTCCAAAGACATTAAGGGCTGTTACAAAGTGGCTGGTGATCAATTATTCTCCATGACCACTGAAGGTAAGGCAAGAAGTAATGGGCTTAATTGGCAGCAAGGGAGATTCAGGTTAGATGTTAGGAAAGGTTTTCTAACAATAAGGATAATTATGCACTGGAATAGGCTTCCAAGGGAGGTTGTGAAATTCATATCATTGGAGGTTTTTAAGAACAGGTTGGACAAACACCTGTCAATGATAGTCTAGGTATATTTGGTCCTGCCTCAGTGCAGGGGGCAGGACTAGATGACCTCTCAAGATACATTCCAGCCCTACATTTCTATGATTCTGTGATCCTAGCAAGTGAACACCCTCTTTTGTCGTCCCCCCCACAGCAGCAGAAGATGATCATAACCCAGTTTTCACAAAAGCAGTAGGATGGGGACTAACTACTGACCCAGCTAGTATATAACAGCTGCACAGGGTCACGGTCTTCGTGCGTCCGTATTCCTGGTACCTACACAGTGAACACTACAGTGTGCAGCATAAGTTAGTGGACCTACATGCTGCACTCCTCTGCTTGGTCCCCAAAGATAGGGCCTAACATGCCCCGCACAGTCAGGTCCATTGCAAAATGGGTGCCATTCTAATCCATTTGTCTCCCAGACTAATAATGGCAAAGGCAGGATTTTTCTTTAATCTTGGGCATTAACTGTGGTCCTGGTAAATCATTTAGGGGAGCTGGAACTTGGAATTGATTGTCTAAGGAAGAGGGCAATTCACAACAGAATTAGGATTTGTCATGTAATTGCTGATTTTGAACAATGTGTTTTTTTATTGATTGATGCTTTTCTTCAGTGGTAAAAGAAAATGTGAATTGAATAATTTAGCTGTTGTCCTGGTCATTGCTTGCATACTCACTGGTCATTACTCTTGGGAGAGTAGAGAAAGTAATGAAATTTTTTAAAGTAAACTCATTTTTGATCACAGATAAGCTGAAAGTTATAGAGCTAGTCAAAACATGGTAATTGTTTTTCACTTCATTTTTTGACAATCTTTTTTTTTTTTCCAAAATGTCCACCTTTTTTTTATTTTTCCATATTAAAAAAAATCAGTATTGAATTTTTGGTTTTCAAAAATCCAAATATTCTGGTTTTCACTTTTTTAGGTTTTTTTCCCCACATGCCCCCCTTTTTTTCCCTTTCCTTAACTTTCTCAGTGGCAAAATAGAAAAAGGAAAACGGGAAAGGAGGCAATAAATCTATTCCTTGTTTTCAAAAACTGAAAAAAAAAAAAAAAAAAAAAAAGAGGGGGGGCCCTTGTTTTTGTCAAAAACTCAAAATGATCAAACATAACAAAAGATGTATATGAAAATTTTTGTTTAGAAAAAAGACTTGTTCTTTGAAAAGCATTTCTGAATAAAAAATTGAAACCTGCTCAAGTATACTGTACCTCCCTATTTATTGCATTCAGTGCCTTTAGACATAGTATCTTAATAATTTGTCTAATTTTAAAGAATTTTTAATTTTAATATTAATTGTATTGGAGAGCACTAATATCATCAGAGAAGTGGGCTGAAGCTATCACTACTGCAGAGGTATGGTTTAAATGGGAGATAGATGTAAATAAATGGATTTATTCTGTATGATGTTGTGTTCCTCCCAGAAAAGCTCTAAGGCTGGGAATAGGGGCTGAAACTTTTAATCAGTTTAAAAAACAAACAAACAACCTCCACCCCCCAATGTTTATTGCTAGAATATTTGCAAGAAAAGCCTGAGATTGGAGTGTTTTTGTTTTTGTACAACCAAAATTTAGGGATAATGCAGCTGTAGATTTTACTTAATCTGAAGCATTCAGATTGTGAGTGTGTTGGGGGTAGGAAGGGATTTCAGAAAAAGTTTTGGTTTTGGTCCATTTCTTTGGTAAACTGAAAACCATCCACAAGGTCTGTGTAGGAAGGTGCAGTGGCCTTCCTCAGAGCCTGGGCCAGAGGAAGGGCCGCAACACCCAGAGCAGACACTGAAAGGGCCGGCAGCCCAGTCTGCCCGGCAACTGGGGAGCTGGCTAGTGATAGGCCCCGCCGGCCCACCAATATGGCAACAGAGGGGCGGAGCCTCAGCCAGGGCTGGGAGTATAAAGGGCAGGCCCCACAGCTCAGTGAGGAACTGGTTGCTGCTGGAGGCAGATGTGTTGTTTTGCCGGTTGCAGCCAAGGCCTGAGCCCAGCTGGGCCGTGGCACCAAGCGAGCGCCCCCCCCCTCACCCATCCAGCATAGGACCTGGGGACAGCCCAAACAACCAAGCCCTAAGGGTTGGATAGGGCCCCCAGACCTCCTAGACTGGCCTAGGCCTACTGGGCCCCAGGACTGGGCCAGGCCCGTGGGCCCCAGTGACTGGAGCGAGTCCCCTGAGCCTGTGGGCTGGGAGATCCCCCCCAAAGCCGGACTGACCTGGAAAACCTGCCTGACGCCGAGCCCCCAGAGATGGGACAGGACCTGGAGGAGTTGCCAGAGGTGGAGCCATCCCCCGAGCCCTGTGACCTGGAGGAGCTGCCCCTCGCAGAGGAACTCCCTGCCTTGCCACCTGTGGATGAGGAGGGACTGGCAGGTCTTCCCCAGGCCGTATACCCCAGCAACCCCGAGGACCCGGCGGACACAGGTACCTGGGAATATGGGGAGGAAGTGGCCCAGGGACAGCCATAGCTGTGGCTGAGACAGGGGCAAGCCCCGTCGGTCTGTTGCGGTGGGAGCCCCGCCGACTCAGTGGCAACGCCTTTGTCACTGCTAGGGCCCTGGGCTGGGACGCAGTGGAGTCGGGTGGGCCTGTGTCCCTCTCCCCTCCCCCTTGTCCTCGCCATCCAGGGAGTGATTATTGTCCCCTGCTCTCCTGACCGAAGGACACTGCTTGCTCACCCACCCTGCCTCTGGGCTGGGGCACCAGACTCATACCCGAAGCTAATGTTCCCCTTTTTGGATGGTGCAGTGGTCTTCCTCAGAGCCTGGGCCTGAGGAAGGGCTGCAATGACCAGGCCATGCAGGAGCCCGTCCTACAGTCAGTCAGTCCATATGGAAACATTTCCCAGCATTAAATAATTCCACCACACAAGGTGTTAGATTGCTGAACTGTTGAGAAGTCAGGAGTTGAGAAGTCAGGAGTTAATAGCTTTGATTGTTACAGGTGATGGGAATCTTAATAACTTTGTTTGAGATACTTTTCGCTGACTTGGCTCATTTTACCTTGGAAAAAATGAGTAAGGTAAAGAAGTGAAGCAAGCTGATAACACTGATGTGAACTGCAAAGATTATGTAATGTTTATTCTAAAGCATTTTTAAAGATTTTTATCAATTTAAATTTTCACAGTTGCACAAAATTATGAGTTTTAAGCTTTTTTATTTGTATTTAAATTTTCACAGCTTTTGGAAATTATGGATGAGTCAGATGATGGGGGGATCAGACAATAATTATTTAATGACAGTAGAAGTTGAGATTCAAAAAAATTAAATCTCTATCTGTTAAAACACAAATGTCAACATCACATGTCAAAATATACAAAGTAAAAATCTATAATATCAAACTGTAATAAATTCTTAAGCAGCATTTTTCTTACTTTGCCTATCTGTAAATTTGGATGATTATCAATGGAAATATTTTTTGTCACTCTGTGTGTGTATTGTGAAATTATTTGCAAATACTTACTGAAAAAAATCTAATATTTCCAAGCCTATTTATAAGGTCTAAACAAGTAATGATAACTAGTGTATAGATTAATTTAATCTTCTGCCAAATATATAAAAGAACTCATATGGTCTAGTTAGTGTGAAGGATTAGAAGATGCTAAGATCCTAAACTCGAACCCCGTGTGAGCCATTTACTCAATATGAGGCCTGGAGCAGGCTATTTTAACATCATATTCTTCTAACAATCCACCTGGAAAATGTACTAAAAAGTAGAACCATACTGAATCAGAAGCTGAATCTAAGATGAGAGTTTTTTTTAATATATAAAGACATTTCAAGTAATAAAAAAAAAAAATCCCCTTTATCCTAAATGTGTTTGCAGCCTACCTGTGAAGTCTATTATTCTCATTCTCTCAGTGGGTGCCTTAGGAGAACAAAAGTATCACTTACTTATAACCAATGTGTAAAATAATTTTGTCAAGACAATTCACTATAGTCACACAACAGTAGCAGATATTAACTGTTAGACAAATGATGATTTCAATGAATTTTCCCTTCTCCGTCAATAGATAACTGTTGCCTTTTTTATGTTTCTTATCAAAATATGGACCTGTGTAAAACCATGAACTCCATATGTACCTGTTGTACTGACCTGTCATGTTGTAAAGTTAATCTTTCAAATATCACCTCTAGTAAGTAGTACAAAGACAGAACTGTGCTATCCACTTGAAACTTCCAGTGCTACTCACTAGCCTCCAAAAGATTCAGGGACATGACAACTAAGAAATCTTCAGGTATGTAGGATGGTCCAGTAGTTAGGGCACTAGCTTAAAACTTGAGAAACCCAATTCCCTGCTCTACTACAGACTTCTTGTAGGACTTTGGGCAAGTCACTTAGCCTCTCTGAGCCTCAGTTCTCCATCTATAGCATGGGGATAATAGGAAAGTACTATCTCACAGTTGTTGTGACACACGTATAGATACTAGAGTGATGAGGGCTATATAAGTACTTAGGATAAATAAGAAGCCTAAGAGAGTTAAGTTAATATAATATACTGCATTCTTACGTGAAGGACGCCATTGCTCCAAACATCAGTTACGTGACTTCAGCTTACTTAACCATTTCACCTCGTTTCATATAGATAATGTTAGGCCCACATACTGCCTTCACATCCATTCAACTTCATTGACGCCAATGGGGGTGCACTGGTATACCATAAAAGACCTATGAAAGTTTGAGAAGTCTAGACTTCTAGTGGGTTTTGGAAGAGTTTGCATTTCTAAGTTGGAACTGGTCTGACAATCATCAAAACAAGCCTAAAATGAGGCTTATTTCCAGTTCATGATACCTTCTTCGGATTCTTTGTGCCAATGACAGAAATAATTTTACATAAAGTAACAGTAGTTATAAGTCTTTGACGCTCATGCTGTACTCATTACAGAAGCAAAGAGTCTCATTAATTTCTGTAGAAGCTTTGCCTGTGTATGTAACATGATATTAATCCTGGCCCTCAGCTTTAGTTGAAACATAGAAGTCTATCAAGTGGCTGCTGCTACTATCTAAGGTAAATTTGTTATGAGGCCGAAGCTAAATAATGTCATTTGCTCACCAGTCATCTTCAGCTTTGATCTCCCTGATTATATACCTTTGTGACACTTTATTTTTTTTATTCTGCCTGACCTATTTTGTGTTTTGCATTTGTGTGCAATTTTCCTCTTGTGTGGTTTTTAGAGTTGGTGGCTTTGTTTAAGTCTGGCCCTGAGGGTTTATAGTCTTTTCTGGAGGATACAGTTAACAGTATGTACCTTTTCTTTTTTATATAATCCTTGCATATACGTTTATATATTCTCTCCCTCAATTCTGTGATAAACTGTGCCTTTTCCAAATGATGAATCAGTACAGATTTGCCTCAGTATTAGGGAGGGCTATATTGAACTGAGCATCTTAAAACGGTCTGGCCTATTTGATGTATATCTATTATCCAAACGCTTCCTTCTCTTTTCCTCTCTTGTATGTCCTTAATTTATTGTTTGTACTTCAGTAATGCCACAACACAGTAGGTTTTTTACAAATATGTAGGATTTCATGGTCTCTGCCCCAAAGAACTTGCAATCTAAACATATTGAATTTCATATTATATTTATAGGCAAGAAATACAGCTACTGTCCTTAGCAATCATACACACGAGTTACAGTTTCAAAGGCTATGTTCAGACTGATGGCGGCAAAATCGCCGCCACCAGATCAATCTTTCTTGATCGATTGAGCGGTCAGTGAGACCTGCTCAATCGATCAGGAAGTCGACTGAGTAAGTCCACTCCCTCAAGTAGCACAGTGCTGAGCTGACGGGAACACTGTTCCCGTCGGCTCAGCGCAGTGAGAACAGCACACAGAAGGGAAGCAAAGCAGTCAACGTCACTTACGCAAACTACTCTGCATAGTTTGCTTAACTCCTGTTGACTGCTGCCGAATCGCGCAGTAAGTGTGAACCAGCCCAAAGAATTAGGAACCCCCCCACAGATGAGTAATTATACTGGGAGATTCTCTGATTTCATCAAAGGTTAATTAACTCTGACAAAGTTGCTGTAATTAGTAATATATATATTTTTACATTTTTTCTGATTGATAATTTGAAGATTAAGCAGTTTTTAAATGACTGAATAGCACCTGGCTACATATACTGTAGCTTCCAATGCACTCCATATATATTTAATTAAACTGACCTTAAAGCCAGCCTATAATGTTCATTTTAACAAACATTTTGCTGTGTAAATCACTCCCGGCAGATTTGATTGGCATTAAGGATCTTTTAGGAATAATCAACAGCCAAAACATCATTAAGCTTTAGAAATTATTTATCATTACTGTCTCTAAAGTATATTACTGTGAGAGACAAAGGCAAACAGAGACATTTCATTTAGACTCCTAGACTTTAAGGTCAGAAGACACCAGCATGATCATCTAGTCTGACATCCTGTGCCTTGCAGGCCACAGAACCTCACCTACCCATTCCTGTAATAAACCTATAACCTCTGGCTGAGTTACTGAAATCCTCAAATCATGATTTAAAAACTTTAAGTTACAGAGAATCTGTAATTTACACTAGTTTAAACGTGCAAATGACCCATGCACCATGCTGCAGAGCAAGACCAAAAACCTCAGGGTCTCTGCCAATCTGACCTGGGGGGAAATTCCTTCCTGATCTCAAATATAGTGATCATTTAGACTGAGTATGTAGGCAAGACCCACCAGTCAGACACATGGGAAAGAATTCTTATAGTAACTCAGAGCCCTCCCCATCTAGTGTCCAATCACTGGCTGTGAGATATTTGCTACTAGCAGTCACAGATCAGCTACATGCCATTGTCCCATCATACCATCCCCTCCATAAATTTATCAAGCTCAGTCTTGAAGCCAGTTAGATTTTTTTGCCCTCACTGCTCTCTTTGGAAGGCTGTTCCAGAACTTCACTCCTCTGGTGGTTAGAAGCCTTCATCTAATTTCAAGCCTAAACGTGTTGATGGCCAGTTTATAGCCCTTTGTTTTTGTGTCCACTTTGACGCTTAAATTAAGTAACTCCTTTACTTCCTGGTATTTATCCCTCTGATCTATTTATAGAGATCAGTCATATCTTCCCTCAGCCATTTTTGGTTAGGCTAAACCAGTCAAGCTCCTTGAGTATCCTCTTGTGAAGTAGGTTTTCCATTTCTCTGATCATTCTTGTAGCCCTTCTCTGTATTTGTTCCAGTTTGAATTAATCTTTCTTAAACATGGGAGACCAGAATTGCACACAGTATTCCAGATGAAGTCTCACCAGTGCCTTGTATGACGTACTTACACTTCCCTGTCTCTACTGGAAATACCTTGCCTGAGGCATCCTAGGACTGCATTAGGTCTTTTTCAAGGCCTTGTATTGGTGGCTCATAGTCATCCTGTGATCAACCAATACTCCCAGGTCTTTCTCCTCCTCTGTCACTTCCAACTGATAAGTCCCCAGCTTATAGCAAAAAGTCTTGTTGTTAGTCCCTAAGTGCATGATCTTGCACTCTGCACTATTAAATTTCATCCCATTTCTATTACTTCAGTTTTAAAGGATATCCAGATCTTCTTGTACAATATTCCACTCCTCCACCATATTGGCAATACCTCCCAACTTTGAATCAAATTTTAGTAGCACACTCTCTCTTTGTGCCAAGGTCAGCAATAAAAATGTTAAATAAAATTGGTCCCAATACTGATCCCTGAGGAACTCCACTAGTAACCTCTTTCCAGCCTGACAGGTCACCTTTCAGTATGACCTGTTGTAGTCTCCCCTTTAACCAGTTCTTTATCCACCTTTCAATTCTCATATAAATCTCCATCTTCTCTAATTTAACTAATAATTTCCCATGTGACACTGTATCAATTGCTTTACAGAAATCCAGGTAGATTAAATGTACTGCATTTCCTTTGTTTAAAAAATCAGTTATCTTCTCAGAGAGAGATCAGGTTGTGCATGTTGTATTTTATCCCAATTACCTTTAACCTCTATGTCCTTAACTATTTTGTGTTTCAAAATTTGTTCCAAGGCCTTGAATACAATTGAGGTCAAACTAACAGGCCTGTAGTTTCCTAAATCACTTTTCCCCCTTTCTTAACAATAGGTACCATATTAGCAATTCTCCAGTCAGAGTATGACCCCCAAATTTACAGATTCATTTAAAATACTTGCTATTGGACTTGCAATTTCATGTGCCAGTTCCTTTAATATTCTTGGATGGAGATTATCCGGGCTCCTTTATATGGTCCCATTAAGAAGTTTGAGTTTGACTTCCACCTTGGATGTGGTAATTTCTATTTTCATATCCTTGTTCTCATTAGCCACTTTGTCACTACCCCTTAACTCGTCACTACCCTTATTTAAAAACTGAGGCAAAGTATTTGTGTAAGTGTTGGGCCATGCCTAGATTAAAGATAATCTCCACCTCATTCTCAGTGCTTAGTGGTCCCACTTCTTTCCTTGTTTTCTTTTTATTTATATGGCTATAGAATCCTTTTATTATTGGTTTTAATTTCCTTTGCAAGGTCCAAATATGCGTGGCTTTGGCAATTCTCACTTTATCCCTACACTTTGACCTCCAAGAGGTAGCTTTCCTTGATGATCGTTCCCATCTTCTATTCCTTGTAGGCTTTCTGCTTTGTCTTAATCATCTGCTTGAGGTGCTTGCTTATTCATCTCGGTCTGCTACTCTTCCCTATGATTTTTCCCCGTTGCTTGGGATACGGACTTCAGATTGTTTCTGCACCTTTGACTTAAAGTAACTTCAAGCCTCCTCCACATTCAGATCCTTGAGTTCTTCAGTCCAGTCCACTTACCTAAATAATTCCCTTAATTTTTTTAAGTTTGCCCTTTTGAAATCAAGGACTCCAATTACAGATTTACTTTTGTTTATCCTTCCATTTGTTTATCCTTCCATTCATGAATTAGCTCATGATCACTCAAACCAAGGTTGTCCTCTGCAACCAATTCTTCTATGAGGTCCTCACTAATCACCAATACCAAAATGCCATCACCTCTTGTTGATTCAGCAACTGTTTGTTGAAGAAATCTCTCAGCTATCACATCCAGGAAAATCTGGGCCCTACTATTAGTAGCATTGTCCTCCAATCTAGATCTGTGAAGTTAAGGTCTCCTATAATTACACAATTCCCAGTAGTATTTATTTCATTAAAAACATTAAAGTGATCTCTGGAGGTCTGTAACATACCCCAAGCACTATCCCAGGAGAACTTCTGATAGCTTTCTTCCCCAAAGTGATTTTGACCCAAACAGACTGTGTCTTATCCACACCATCACTTCCAATTTCTTTACAGTCTATTTCATCATTAATATACAATGCTACTCCACTACCTTTACCTTTATTTGTCTTTCCTGAACAGCACATACCCTTCAATAGCTGTACTCCAGTCATGACTACTATTCCACCATGTTTCTGTTATCCCTATAATATTTGGTTTCACTTCCTGCACCAGTAGTTCTAGTTCCTACATTTTGTTCAGGACCCCCACATGGCCCAGGCTGCAACCCCCATTACCCTCCATTATGGGAGGGGGCCCATGTTAAAAGTTTGTACTGGGCAGAAAAAATTATGCTTGGGCCCTGATTTTGTTACCCAGGCTCCTTCCACTGGTGCACAAACATCTTAGTTGTTTCTATTTGGCTTTGCCCAAATTTCTCACCCTATTGGATACAGTCATTCTACTGCATGTATTGCCTTACCTAACTGTTAGCTTCATTGGTATCAGCATGCCCATTCTCCTACCCACTGCTGTTCCTTTCTGCATCTTGCAAGATGCTGAGCGTTGTTTATGAGATGCTGCGTATGCTCAGGTCTTAGACCCTGTCTATACTTACCTCCGGGATTCGGCGGCAGTCAACGGGAGTTACGCAAGTTACACAAAAAACTTACGTAACTCCCATCGACTTCTCTGCTCCTCTTCTGCGCACCGTCTTCACTGCACTTGCAAAAGTGGTCTTAGTATGTTGATTTCTGGATCAACTGAGCAGGTCTTCACTGACCGCTCAGTCAATCCAGAGAAATTGATCTGACGGCGGCGGCTTTGCTGTAGCCTTAGTGATGACATGGCAATTGCAGTTGAGGGTTCTCAGCACTGTAGCCCTCTGCATTGAGTCTTTTGTTATTGATGATCACAGACTACAATCTCTTTTTTTTTTGTGCTTCCTGTTAGACCTGTTTGTGTTTCTTTGACAGTTCAAGGAAATTTCCATTTGAAGAGAATTGTGTGACAAATCTCGAAGCAACTTTTTTGTTTTTAAAAAGAGACAAATGGTATTTTATGTGTGCTAACCACATTTTAGTTAAATGAGACACACTGTGATGCTTAAAGTAAGGCCACTAGTCTGGACAAAGAGCTATCTCTCAGGTAAATTATATACAACAGAGCCAAGAGAGTATGGGTTTAACAGTGACTGTTTTTTGTCTGTTGAAATGGAGATAGCACAATTGATCAATAGAGGGGGAAAGGATTGTGTAATAGGTGCTGCTGTTGAGTTAAAATAAAATGGTTGAACAGAAATAATATTTTATAACATTAATTTATTCAATGAATTTAGCCTTTTTCTATTCGTGGGACAGCCATGTGCACACTGTTAGATCTTTCCCAGAAATATTATCAGCCAGCAGTGGCACTAAGAAAAATAATTTTGCAATTCAGTTTCCTCAAATTTATTCATTATTTATTATGTTCTATACATTTTTAGTGAATTTTTTCCAAATTTTTGAACTGCTTATCAATAGTTCTCTGTGAATGTTCAGTACTTGAATTGCATTGGTTAATTATTACTGGCCAGAAAATCACATGTATTATTCCTGTTTCCTGGCTGAATGTGTCTGTGAGCACACTGGCAGGCATATCTGCACATATGAATGCAAAATTTGGTTTCTGTGAATATTCATGTATGTGACTTTAAAGTTTGCTTTCTACAAGTATTCATGCCAGTAAAACTCAGTTGCGTGAATATTTGTCAAAAGTGAACACACAAAGGGGAGGGAAATATGGAAGAAGCAAATTTATTTAAACAATTGAGCAAATATTCATCCTTGTAGGTTCTCACTGTGTCTCAATGCTGGGGGTAGTGTGGAATAGGAGTACCACAGTGCCAGGAGGTGATGTATGCTAGAGGATCTGTAACCATTCCCCAACTAAGGTAAGGGAACACACATGCTGCAGATGTTGTAACAATTCTCAGGTTGCTGCAGTGAACACAGTGGCTGTGCTCCTACTTTGCAGAATAAGTTGCTGGACAGGCTTGCAGGATTGGGACCTAAGAGAACCTTTTTTCTTTGACCTTTAACTCTTTTGTAAGATATTGTGTTGGCTCTGATACACTACCTCATAATGTTTGCTAATTGTGCAAGACGTTTTTGTTTGCAGTATTGTTGTCTATGTTGGTCCCAGGATATTAGCGGGAGACGATGGGTGAAGTAAGATATTTTATTATAGCAACTTCTGTTGATGAAAGAAACAAGATTTCAGGCTTACATAGAGCTCTTCTTCAGATAAATAACTTCTTGAAGAAGACAAGGAAGTTTAAGAAATGTTCAAACATGGTGATATCATCACTTCCTGCACATACAGTGACAGCACTATTGTCTACACAATGTTCCTTGTTTTGCTACTGATTTACTGTAAAGACATAAATCATTCATCGGGCAGTGTGTAATGCAGTCTAAAATACGATGTTCTCACTGTTTGTAATCTAAATTGAATATGCCCTTTTTGCCAGTGCTATCAAGGGCTTAATGTCTTTTTGAACTTGCATGATTATTTCAAACCAACTTTCAGTAACGTAGATTTTTAAACCATATTTGATCATTCTTGAACTTGCAAACAGATTATTTGTAAGGTTTACTTTGTTTCCTGATAATAGAATTCATATAGGGTTTATTAAATAAAAGGATGAGTCTTCCTCTCTGCCCTGTGGCTAACATGTTTGCCCATGAGTTGATTGTCTGCACCTCAACTACTGTACTGTTTTCCTCTCTGGCTTCCTCTGCTTTCATCTTGTTCTCTTCCAGTCAGTTCAGATTGCTGTGAATAAAATCATCATCCTAGCCCATAGCTGAGCACATGCCACTTACCTCTTTGAATGTCTGTCGGCTTCCTCTTAACTTCTGCATCAAATTCAAGTTTCTATTCTCTTCACCTTCAAAACTCTGAACCAGTCTACCTCAGCTATACCTTACAACTCCCACTCCTTCTCTAATTAATCCTACTGTACCCATTGTTATTCCTTTTGTTGTTGTTAATTTGTCTTTCTACCTTCTTATCTTGTGTGCTGGCCTCTATTCTGGAATCCAATTCTTCATGCCTATATACGAGATGCCATTTCCCCTAACCGCGTCCGTCCTGACCATCACTTTCAAATACCTCCTCAAAACTCCTGATTTCTGCCAAGCCAAAATTGCTAAACCATCATCTCAATTTAGTGGACAAACAAAAATTCTCTAACAGGGAAATGCCATCTGGATCTTCAAGAGTATTTGTTCAGGAACATTTGGAGATTTTTAGTAACAAGATACTTCAGCTCCAGCTGAAATCAATGGGACTAACAAGTGCTCAGTAGCTCTGAAAACCTGGCCCTAAATTTCTTTTAGCTGGGCATGCAAAAATCAAGGCACCCAAAATTAGGGACCATTTCTGTAAATTTGTGACTTTTATGGTGAGAAAATGAAACTCCAGGATGAGAGCACATCATCCATCTCATAGACTGCAGCACTTCATCTATTGAGCAGAGTGTAATGAATCACCTGTGAGAGTAAGGAGCAACGGTGAAAAGTTTTGGTTCTTCTGAGGTTCACTTCAGACACCCCTCCACACAGACATTCTCCAAAGCTCCATTCCCTTTATGTCTAAGTGTTCTGGCAATCTTTTGAATTACCCCGACACTTTTTAACCCCCCACCTCCACAAAGCTCCCATTTTAAGGGTAAAGACTATTGAAAGTTAATAGCTGACATTATGAAAACCCATGGATATTGTCAGAGAGTGATAAATGCTTATGTTTGTGTAGGAGTATAGTGCTTCTCTCTGGAATAATTCAGCGAGGGTCATAACATAACCCCTGAGGGTATTTATAAAGTGGTTCCACTGCAGTTGCCAAATAGATGCTCAACCTGCAAGTTACTGGAGACCTCTTTCATGTGAAATACTCAGATCCATGGAAGGAGTAAACTACCTACAGCTAACTCTAGTTTTTAGATGCCAGAAAAGTACCTACTTCTTCCTCTGGTTGTTCTACTGAGAACAGGATTAATGCTAAAGAAGGGTCAAAATACACTCTGAAGTCTTTTTTCTTGTTCAGATTCATATACTGTAATGCAAACTGGACTTTAAAACTTTTATATTGACATCTGGTTTTGACCTGCAGATCCCTGAGTTGCATTCATGTTGCCAGGCAACCATACTGTATCTCTGCATCAGTTAATTGGGGGCTTTTTGCATTTTTTAAAAAGGAAGTTTTGCTTTTTAGTAAACAGTTGAATGGATAAGAGCAGAGATGACTCAATTGACAACATCCAGATCTGGATTTTTCAGCACCACTAAGTTAAGGGTTGTTTGGATCCAGAGTTTTGGTTTGTGAAAATGTGGGCTATTGGCAAAATTTGGATGTGGATCCAGACTTGATTTCTAGTCCCTTACCCCTCAAAAAAAGCTTGGAAATGTTTAGATCTGGGATTTTGATTCGGGTCCATCTCTAGATTAAAAACACAAGAGAGGGATAGACAGAAGGATGTCTTCCCCTCCTCTCTTTGTAACCCTCCACAGAACAAAGACTATGCAAGCCTAGTACCACCAGCAGTGCAAGACCCTGCTAAACTGGGGCAGGAAGGGGAAGATGGGAAACCATTGCTTCTTCTGCACAAGCCAGCAGAGCTGCCCTTGCTCTTGAGAGACTGATCTTTATTCCACTGCATTCCTGGAGTAATTAGTCAGTGTTTGGCACAATAACCAATTGCCTTCTGCCAGGGCTGTCTGAAGATAGCCAAACCCAATGCAGCCGGCAAGTTGATATAGTCACTGTCTGTAAATTACATGTTAGTAATTGGGTGCAAGTTTGTCTAACTCTAGAGGAAGTCTAAGTCTAAGGAAATCTATATGGAGTCTAAACTAGAGTGTAACACATGGAGTGTAACCAGGTGTTAACCTGCACAGTTAGCAGTAATTATAACTAGAGCTGAGTGGGAGACTGACCATTCTGTTTCACAAAGGCTTTTGAGGTTTTGAAATTTTTGTATTCTCCTTTGGAATGAAAACCAAACCTATTGAAAAAAATGTGTGAAATGGAATTGTGTCAAGCTGTCCATCTGTGGATCAAAAAGGTCAGTTTTTCAATTTGGGTTGTCCTCCTCCTCTCTTCCTCTGCAGTGTTCCAACCATCTGAAATTATAATCCTGCATATAACAGCCCAGTAAATTTTACTGTATCACTGTGGCAGGGGACTTGTTAATTCAATCTGCATGTAAGAGAAATGGGTATGACTCTCAGAATTAGAGTCTGAAATAAGTATGTCTTTCAGAGAAAACCAGTTGTGGGAGAGAACATTAATAAAGAGAGGGTACCTGTACCCTGTCTGGGGCAGGACAACTCCTAAAAGGTGTATATTACATTACAATGGACACTCTCCAGGCTTACTGAGACTCATCTCTGAATTTGGTCCTGTAGCATTTTTCTCTGTTATGAAGTCATCAATCAGGTTGTCAGCAAGTTGTCTGTGAGCAACTAACCTCTGTCTACATAGGTGATATCCATTGATTTGAATGGGAATTCTGTCTTGGATAAAGGCTGCATTTAACCTTAAATATATTGCAGATAAAATAACCCAGTAAATAACTAACCAAATAAGACAAAACATTTGACAGTCTTGGAGCTGGTTCTCTGTGTGGTACACAATGCTAAATTAACACTATAAGGAGAACTTTAGCTGGAAACTTTTTACTTACTTGAAAACAGCAGCATGTAATATTTTACTTGCCTCCTACCAGCTGACACCAGCAGGATTTAAGTTAGCAGTGGTACCTAATGGCTTATTTAGCTACCATTTTTTTAAAAAGAGAATGCTTAGTGGTGACAAACAGGCAGGACACAGTGAAATCTTGAAAAAAGTTTGCTTTCATAAAATGTGTGTGAAGCAGAAAAGCACAGACTGTGGCTGCTAGAGAGCAAGAAGGACAAGTTTCATTAAATATTTTATTCAAAACCCATGCCTCTGTTCTATCTTTCCTGTAGAGAACTTTGGCATGTGTTACTATTGAAGTCTGTGGTTTAAACACAAAAGCAAAAAAGGAATCACAAAAGGAACAGCCACCCCCAGAATCATTTCAATTCAAGGGCTTTCTACATTTGTTGTCACACCACAATCCATCAATATGTAGTAAACTTATAAAAATGCAATGCGTCGATGCAGACCCACATCTTAGGAGACTTCTGTATTATTTTTTTTAAATGATGAAGAAAAATGCTTTTTGAAGTACCGTTTCTTTATTTCCTAGAGAATGGAAAACTTCTTGAAAGATTTATAAGGTACCAACGAACCCTCAAGCAAGAAAGTAGCAAGATACTGCTGAAGATATAAGGTAAAGTGTCAGAATGCATAGTGGGTTAAGCTAAGGGATGTTGGGTTTGTTCACTGCTGTTTATTGTGCGTCATATGGGGCATTGGGGATGGGAGGGAAGATTGAGTAATAGTGAGGTTTTAGTTTGCCACACTTTTCAGTTGATAGCCCTATGTACAGAGAGCAAACTAGTTCCAGACAATGTAGTGGGGAAGAGGATTTAATTGCACCATAGTAATGTAGGGCTAGAATGCACTTTGAGAGGTCATCTAAGGGATCTCCTGCACTGAGGCAGGACCAGGTATATCTAGACCATCCCTGAGAGGTTCTGAAAAACTTCCAATGATGGGGATTCCACAGCCTCCCTTGGAAGCCTACTCTAGTGCTTAACTATTCTTATAATTGAAATCCTTTCCCTATTATCGAACCTAAATTTCCCTTACTTCATATTACTGCTTGTCCTACCTTAGGTGGACATGGAGAACAATTGATCATGGTCCTTTTTGTAGGATCTCTTAATATATTTTGAAGACTGTTATGAGATTCCCCACTCAGTCTGCTTTTCTCAAGACTAAACATGGCCAATTTTTTAACCTTTCCTCATAGGTCAGGTTTTCTAAACCTTTAACATTTTTGTGCTCTCCTCTGTACTCTCTCCAATTTGTCCATATCTTTCCTAAAGTGTGGTGCCTAGAATTGGATATAGTACTCCAGCTGAGGCCTCATCAGTGCTGAGTAAGGACACTTCCCATGTCTACATATGACACTCACTCCCCAGAACGATATTAGCCTTTTTGATCTACTATAATTCCAAGCTCATTTTCAAGTAGTACTATCACCTAGCCACTTATTCCCCATTCTGTAGTTGTGCCTTTGATTAGTCTTTTTTAAGTGTAGTACTTTGCAGTTGTCTTTATTGAATTTCATCTTGTTGATTTAAGACAAATTCTTCAATTGATCAAGGTTATTTTGAATTCTTAACCTGTATTCCAAAGTGATTGCAATCGCTCCCAGCATGGTGTCATCTACAAATGTTATAAGTGTACTCTCCACTCCATTATCCAAGCTATTAATGACAATATTTAATAATACCTGACCCAGGACTAACCCTTGTGGGGCCCCAAAAGATTCATACTTTCAGTTTGACAGCAAACCATTGATAACTACCCTTTGAGTATGGACGTTCAACCAGTTGTGCAGCTACCATATAGTAATTTCATGTAGACCACATTTTCCTAGTTTGCTTATGAGAATACCAATATGGGACTGTATTAAAAGCTTTATTAAAATTAAGATCTACCACATCCACTGCTTCCCCCCCAGCCACTAGTCCCCTAAACCTATCAAAGAAAGAAATTAGATTGGTTTGGCATGGTTTGTTCTTGACAAATCAATGCTCACTATTTCTTGTAATACCACTGGCCTCTAGGTGCTTACAAACTGAATGTTTAATACTTTGTTCCAGTGTCTTTCCGGAAATCAGAGTTAAGCTGTCTGGTCTATAATTCTCCAGGTCCTCTTTTTTTCCCTTTTTTTAAAAGCTGGGGTACTATGTTTGCCCTTACTTCAGTACTCTTGGACCTCACCTGTCCTCAATGCGTTTTGGAAGATAATTGCTAATGGTTGAGAGATGTGTCAACCAATTCCTTAAGTACCATAGGATGAATTTCATTAGGCCCTGCCAATTTGAATACATTACAGTATCTAAATATTCTTTATCCTGTTCTTTCCCTATTTTGGCTTGCATTCCTTTCTCCTTGTTGTCAATATAAATTGTTTTAAGTGTCTAGTCACCATTAACCTTTTTAGTGAAGACAGAAGGAAAATAGGCACAGAACACCTCAGCTTTCTTGATGTCATCAGTTAACAACTCTTCTTCCCTGCTAAGTAGAAGACCTACACTTTTCTCTTGTTTCTCATGTATTTATAGTACCTCTTTTTTATTACTTTTTATGTCCCTTGCTAGGTGTAACTCATTTTGTACCTTAATTTTTCTGATTTTGTCCTGACATGTTTGTGCTATTCTTTTGTATTCATCCTGAGCAATTTGTCCATGTTTCCACGTTTTGTAGGAATCCCTTTTGATTTTCAGGTAATTAAAGAGCTCCAGATGGAGCCCTATTGGCCTCTTACACTTCTTTCTCTCTTTCTTTCGCATCTGGCTAGCATGCTATTGTGCCTTTAATATTTTCTCTTTGAGAAAGTGCCAGCACTATTGAACTCTTTTATCTCTTTGATTTTCTTCCCATGGGAACTTGCCTACCAATTCTCTGAATTTGTTAGTCTGTTATTGTGAAGTCCATTTCCCTTATTTTGCTAATCTCACCCCTTCCTTTCTTTAGAATCATGAAATCTATTGTTTCGTTATCACTTTCATCCAAGTTGCCTTCCACCTTCAGATTCACAACCAATTCCTCCCTGTTTTTCAGAATCAAGTCTAAAATTGATGTCCCATGGTTACGTCCTCCACGTTCTGAAACCAATATTGTCTGCAGTACGTTCCAAGAACTTGCTGGCCTTTTGTGTTTTGCTGTATTATGTTTCCAAAAGAAGTCTGGGTATAGTCCTTCATTACTACTAGGTCTTGTGCATTGAATATTTCTCTTATTTGCTCTAGAAATGCCTCATCCACTTCCTCCTCTTGATATGGTGGTCTATAATAGTCCCCTACATGACGTCACCATTATTTTTTTCCTCTTTTAGCTGCACCCAGATAATTTCAGCTGGTCTGCCTGTCACCGCCTTCTGGACCTCAGATCAAGTGTACATGTTCCTGATGCATAATGCATGAGCTCTGCCCTTATTTCCCTATCTGTACTTCCTGAGCAAGTGATATTCCTCAGTACCAATTTTCCAGTTATGAGACTTATCCCTCTAACTGTCTGTGACACCAGTTAGGTCACTATTTCAGTCTTAATTTAGTTTATGTATTAGGGAGATCAGATGTCCCAATTTTATAGGGATAGTCCCGATATTTGGGGCTTTGTTTTATATAGGCTTCTCTTACCCTCCAACCTCTGTCCCTATTTTTCATACTTACTTTCTTGTACACCCTATTATGTACTAATACTTTCTGTTCTTTCTGTTTATTTAATAAAATATTGCATTTCATAAGAATGTGCACAATTCCTTGTGGTTGGGTTCATGTTTGTAAATCCATAATCACTTGTTCTATTGATTAGAGGTATTGTTAAATGTTTGAGGAAATTGTTAATTGTTTAATTGAGAAAAGGTGGCAGTGGCACCAAACGGGATTCAAACATTTCAGTTGAACAGTGGTATTGTAGAAGGAAGCATAATGGCATCTACAGATAAAAATAATAATTCTGAGACCATCAAAGATCCTCTTGGTGCCACCTATACCCCTTGTATGTGCTATGCATGCATTTGCTGATTTGGTACATGATGCCTTTCTAATTTGTATGCAATGCCTCCAGATCATTGCAATTCTACTTCAACTGTAAGAGGAAACATATATTTTGTCTTGAATTTCCAAACCTATGGGCACTGTGGATGTGTTCTTTCATGATTTATGATGCCTTGCCAAGCTGCAGGTAATGCCTAAAATGCACACACTCTGTTGTTGAGAACTGTTTGTGTATGAAGACACTGTATGTACATGTAAACCCCATGTTACCAGTCTAATGAAATCATGTAATGTTAATGCTGCCTCATTAACTTTGCTATGAACAATACGTAGTGCTGCTATTGATGGAATCAGGGCCTTTGCAATAAAGTTCTATTTAAAAAGAGATTTTCTTCTGCACTAGCCTACCATTTTGACAAGAAGGGGTGGAGGAAGGAGGTTTGTTTATAATGTGGGCACTAGATCTGGGTTTATACTCACCTCCTGTTGTAAACTGAGGGAGTGGAACGTTAATGGGGTGTGTTGGGAATGGCAGAACATTCACCAGGAATGCTGAGGTAGCTCTGCCTCATCCTCCCTTCCTAGCCAATGAACACATCTTCCTCATCTGTCACTCTGGGGGAAGAGGTTGAGTGGAGCCTTCCTCCTCCACTCCAGGATGTGAAATGTCCAGTAGTTACATGGGAGGGGATCAGGTCCCATCTGAATATCACATCCAGCTCTCTATAAAAGGCACAGGTCATGCAGGTGACTCCAAAACTATTCTCATTCTCATTCTCATTCACCTTCTGGTACTCTTGCTTCAGTCTTTTCCTTTATGTGACAATGAGGCCTTGTCTACACCTATCTGTGAGGTTCAGCGGCAGTCGATAGGAGTTACACAAAGTACGCAAAAAACTTGCATAACTCCCATCGACTGCTGAGCTTCTCTTCTGTGCTTTGTCTGCACTGCGCTGCTTGTGTAGCTGGTCTTAGAACGGCGATTTCTGGATCGACTGAGCAGGTCTGCACTGGCCATTAAGACTCCGCTCTGGACTACTTAAGTTTCACTATCTCCATTACCAAGTTGTGATAAGTGTTCCTGTGGTAGTGCTGTAGCTGTGTTTGAACGTTCTTCTCTCTCTAAAGTGCAAAGAAATTGAGCTTGTACCTCCTGGACTGGGCAGTGTCACGAGACGAAGAGTAAGGAACCATGCTTTCAGTGAAAAGGTTGCAGGTAACAGGAAGAGAAGTGGCTGGGCATTTAAAATTGATGTGAATCTAGATACTGTGACCCTGTGCAGCAGAAGTCAAATGTGCTACCAGACAGGTCGCAGCTTAAGGGAGTCTTGTAATGTGAGACTGCAGTTGGCGGTCTGTTTATACCAGGAAAGGTATATGTTCCCCCACATGGATATTGTGTCAATAGAATTTTTTGGACAAGGGGCTTATGTCTCTCTGAAAAGGAGAATAACTTCCAGAAAAAGTGCAGTTTTGTTGGTAGGAGACAAATTGAAGCGTGGATGCATACCAGTCTATGCTGAAAAAAAAGGTGAGTTTTACAAGCACAGCTTTCTAGTGTAGAGTAGGTATAAGGGACAAGACCAGAAATTGACAGGCACATAAAGAACTGAGATCTTTTGGTCCTAAATTAAGCTATGTTGTCAATTGGGAGGGAACAGCAAGTGGACTGTATCACACTTACTGACCAAGAGTGCTCCACTAGGAGGCTACAGTTACACAGATTTTTATTGTGATAGTCTGATTCAATCATTTAGTTGTGGTTTTTTGTTAATAATAAAATAACAGAGCAAATCTTTTAAAAACTCTGGTTGAATGGGTTCTATTATCTGAGCCCTTGACAGAAACTCACGAGAAAGTGGATAATAAGGATTGTTTGCAGTGTTGTTGTAGTCAGATCCCGGGATATGAGAGACGCAACGCTGGTGAGGTAATATATTCTATTGGACCAATTTCTGTTGATGGAGGGATAAGTGTTTGAGCTACACAGAGCTCTTCTTCAGGTCTGCCAAAGGAAATCAGAGGGTCTGGGCTAAATACAACGTGGGACAGATTTTTAAGCATAGGAGGTAACAAAAGTAGGTGGTCACTGAAATGAAGTGGGCAACTGAAGGCTAGATTGTTATCATAAAGGGCTTAAAATGTGCAATTAAGGGGTAGCAGGCAAGGTGGTGTGTTACAAATTGTTGTAATGACCCATAAAACCAGTCAGTGCCCCTGTTAAATCCGTGATTTTTGGTGTCTAGCAGAGTTATGAATTTAAGTTTCTAGGCTCACCTTTTGAAGATGGGCAGGTTTCCTTTGAGGATGTCATTTTCATTTTCCTCTTGGTGTTTTTATATATCCACACTTACTTTGCAAAGTGTGCATCTTTCTCAATACTGCTACAATTTTATAGTGTCACTTTGTGTTCACGAAGAAAAACATTCTGGGAGACTATTCCGTAGCTATGGAGTCCTGTGGAGGTTTAGGGCAGAAGACTCCAGGCCTTTCTTAAAGTAAAAGTCTTTTTAATTAAAATGTTGTTTAAAGCAAGTATTGTGGTTCTATTGGCATCAGCAGAAAATGAAGGGAACTTCAAATGTTTTATAATGTGAAAGATCATCTATTCAATCTGAGATTAGAGGAAGTGAATCTGTGAATAATTTTGTCTGTCTGAGAGTAAGTGTGAAGTGCCTGAAGTATGGTTACATTCAGCGCCAATTTTTTTGTAAATTTTGCCTTTTTATTCATTTTGGAATTTTAAATTGGATTTATTCTTATTCTTTAGAGGTCGCTTGACACAATGTCTCAGTGGAACATATAACTAAAGAGTACTCAAGTTAGCTTCCTCAAAGTTTTCAGGACCTTAAGTATATTTTGGAAATCACTAAATAAACAGTCTGGGCACCAAGTAAAACATTAAATAGTTTTAGTTTACAAATCCAAATCTGATTGGATGAAAGGCCCACCAACTCCAGGGAGTGCCCTATTTTGATTTGTCAAGGAATTTCTGGAAGGAGATACCAGGAAGAGGAGAGAAACTGGTTATGAGCCTTTAAAAGAAATGATACTAGAAGAAAATTTTGGTCTCTATGGCCATATTATCATTGCTTCAGAAGCCATGTGACTGAGGCATAAGCCTCCTCTCTTTTTGGTTGCTCACCAATAGGATGGAGAAATCCAATATCAGCAAAATCAACACTAATTGAAGACAAGCAAGAATATCCTAACAGTCAGAATCCTGAAGACCAATTAGCTTGCGGAGTTTTGGTAAGCTGACTAGTAGCCTTAGGGATTCCTCAGGTCTGCTCAGCCCATACCCTAAATCTTCTCTCCTTCAGAGACCCCTTTCACCTGGTGAAGTAATGAGTACCTTCCCTCAGTGAGTTAGGAGAACCCACTTCATCCTTTTTCAACAGAATCAACACCTACTAACAAGGTGGGTTATTTGAAGTAAACACTGTCAGCTTGTTAAAAGGAACGTTTAAATGACTCACAGTTAGGGTTGTGAAGGCTTTCTTAAACAAACTGACTTTCTACAGGCTTCAGAAGTTGAAACAGCCAAAATATCTTATGGCATTAAATATAGATTGTTGAAATGGATAAAAACATGAGTGGAGTAATGTACAAGCTGCATTAGATTCCTTATGAGCATTCGTTGTGGATATTCTCTGCACAGCAATTGGAAATTTTAATCCCAGGATTTTCAGTTTGTTTCAGAACCCTTATTTTCATGATTGTTAATGTGAAACTGTTTTCCCCTTAAATCAATAAATGATGCTGTTATACTCATATAACTACAGCTGACCTTCACTATGTGGGTCAGTAGAGGACAGTGTTTCAAAAACCATACCACTAAATAACTAATCTTCTTTAATTCTCCTTTACCATGCACACTGGCATCAGGAGCTGCAGGAATAGAAAAGAAAAGGAAAAGTAAAATGGCTGGTTGTCCCATAAAGCAAGCAAAATCCAGTCCCACATCATTTTGCAGTTTGTTTACTTGTGGCTTCATTAAAATTGTATGCTGAGCCAATGACTAGATTTTGTTAATGGCTCCACAGAGGGACAATCATTGCCAAAACATGAACACTGTGATCCATTTTCCCTAATTATTGCTTTGTAACCATTTCTAATTTGACAGCTCCTGCTGAACAAGGGTTCATTTATTTTGTTTCATTGTTCTGAATAAAGAAATATCAGATGAACATAACGGCAAAGCATTAATAATGAGCACCACTAATCAGAAACATACGTTAATAGCATGTTAAGGGAGCCTAATGGCCTTCTTTGGGACTATTTGAAAGATTTTTTTCATTGTAGAATCTCTTCAATGGACATAAATCACAGTGTTTTGTTGCTCACTAAACAAAAAAGGGAAGGGTATTTAATTTTTTGTGGCCTACGCACAAACAATGGAAACATGGTGAAGTGTTTTGTTTTGTTTTTTTCATCCTTGGCATTATTTCATAACTTTAGAAGAACAGAGAGTAAAGTAGGTTATAATTCTTCATCATGAATGGTATACAAACCAGTTCTAAGTTTGCATGGTTATTAATTATCTCAGTGTGCCTTTGTGGTTGCTTTTGTGCTGTGGATATCCATTTGTAAAAACCTAATGTAACTGACTGCAATAAGCAGATTACAGCACAAGTTGAAGTAAATATTTCTAAGATGACATCAAAAGGGAAAAAAACCCCAAAAACCACAGAGTGAAAAACAAGCAATTAGCCCACAGTAAATACTGGGATAGATCTGACTTAATGATCCATTTGGAGTGAGAGGCAGCACACTGTTGCACTGCCTTGGAGTAGGCTGGGATGAAGACGGTGGCTCTGGAAATCTTCTTCCCAGACTTCCTGCTACTTTGAGGAGGACATAAACTATGCCAGATGTAGACCCAGTACCATGTATCCTCCCCATATGCTGGGGAAGTGTTCCACTCATTCTCTGCCATCTACCTCTGCCCCCTGCCACCCACTTACATGCTAGGGGAGTATAACAACTTCTCAGAGCCTCCTTGCCCTCCTGTGTTGATACCTATATGTGGGTGGTTGTCTTACACCCCCTTACTTCCTTGTGCCACTGCACAAGTCAAGGCATCATTTGGCCTATTACATTTGATTATTTCATGTTGTCATTTATTTCTGGCTTTCAGATTGGATAGGCTGAATATGCAATAATTCACTTTCAGTACATGTTCCACCAAAGGCTTGCTACTTTCCAATTTTAACTGTAAAGAAATTTACAGCAATGATATTTTCCATCTAGATGTATTGCTTTAATCTATGTACATTAACATTTTTTCCAGGTAATACACACAAAATGGAAAGCATGTAACAAATCAGACGAGAATCACATTTTAGGTCAAAATTTCAGTACTTTTTTATTTAGATTGGATCATTATATTAATAATGGTTTCAACTTTTAGCATTCTGGGATAAATTATTTTGGCATGTGATGGGATGTTCACCTCACACTTGCCCAGAAACGGTTAATTCAGATTCAGAAAGGGTCTAATTAACCAACCCAGCATGCCAGATCTGAGGGGAATCAGGTGGCTAAGTAATCCCCTGACAGAGTGAGGGAGTCCAACTGAGGAGGAATGAGCTGGGCTGGGACTATAAAAACAGGAAACTGGAAGCAGAAGGGAAGCTGGGAAAGTCCGCAGTCACTCCCTGGGAGAAGGGAGAGTGTTTGGAGACTACAGGGAAAGGTAATCTATAGTTACTCTCTGGGAGGGGAGAGTTAGGAGGCTAGCAAACTCCAAAAAGGTGGGAGTGCCAGATGGTAGGAAGTGACTCAGGGAAAGGCAGTAAGGTCTAAAAGGGAACAGAACTTGACTGCTGGCTAAAGGGTCCCTGAGCTACAAACCAGAGTAGAGGGCAGGCCCTGGTTCCCTTGCCAGCCACTGAGACAGTGAATGGGAAGAGTGCCTGAGCCTGTTTGTGGGAAGAGACTTTCCAATCCCAGAAGGGGAAACCATTTGGTGACGTGGCCAGAGGACCAAGTCACAAAGAGACAGCAGAAGTTTGTGGAGCGAGAGAGGGGCTGCAGACCCAGAGAGAGGCAGAGGATGGCGTGCAACTATGGGAAGGGGCGTTGACCTCACGACCTATTCCCCAGAGTGGCCAGGAGGAGATGCCATCCTAGGGGTAAGTGGACTATCCTGTCACATGGCCTTATTGATTTTAATATACATATGCATTCCTAATCCCCTTCCTTTCTGATTTTGCCGTGTAACTTTTCTCAACTATAATAGTATTAAGGATGTTGTTACCATGATCATTTTTTAGAGAAAAATCAAGCAAAGTAACCATTAAATATTTTATTCTCCTACTTGTGAGTTTCCCTCTCCTGTTAAAAATCAGACCTATATTTTCCTTTATTAGCCTCTTGTCCCTTTCTAAATCCTTGTACATAGTACCCCACTGTGTACCTTTGTTTTTCTGATTTATTTTGCTCCTGCCTTTATATTCTTATATATTTTTCCTACTCACAAGAGGCTCTTTTCTGAAACTTTATTTTTAGGAATTTCAATCTTTATACGTTTACTATCCCCATATAAATTGATCAATTTTTTTTTTAAGATTGACTTTTTATTTCTAGGTCTTTAAAAAATCATGTGGTCTGGCCATAGTTGTTTCATTTATTTTTCCTACTTTCCTTTTGCATTGAGCTTGTTTTCTGATGTGCCTAGAATATTGTGCTCAGAAGAAGGTTTCAATTAGCCTGAGCCCTGTTTATTTTACTTTCTTGGAGCCTGATCCACAAAGGAACTAAGTCTGGGGTTTAGGAGCCTAAATCCCAATTTTTGGCTCCACTGTGATCTACAAAACTCCACCCAAACCCTGTAGGACCTAAACTTAATCAGCACCTAAGCTTTCATGGTAAAATTTCCCTCAGCACATAGATTTCTGCTTCCAGGAATGTGCACTGCTGCCTCACTCTAGGCATCCAGACACCTATCTCTTGCCTAAGCCCCAGAGCAATCCACAAACTGGGAGAAGATGAGCATTTGCTTGCCTATCTCGTATGTAGGACCCAATCCAATAGGCAACCTCTGAGTATACTTATTGGATTGAAATGGACATTTCTGGGTGCAAACTGGGTACCTATATCTGACTGCCCTATATACACTGGCAGATGAGTACACATGCAAAGCTCATTCTGACCTCACTTTACTCTGGTGTAACTCCATTAATTTCAGTGGAATTAATAACGTTTTTCTATACATCAGTGCATGTGAAAGTAGAATTGGCACCTGTGGGTGCAAATTTAGAGGCCAGTCTGAGGTTGGTTGAATATCTATACATAGCTTCCTAACATCATTTGGTTTGAAATCTCTTATCCTTATCCCGACGCTCTCAAACTGCCCCATTTTAGAACAGTCAATCACTCTTTTTCAAAGATGTTACATACTACTTCAGTGTTCATTTTTCTCTATTGAAATCAGTATCATACCCCACCAATAATACTGTCCTATATATAACTCAAGATCATATTAGGCGTCCCATGTTTTGCAGTACTCCTCCCCAACAGTCACCTTATTAGATTGATCCAAAATACCACCATTTCTAATTAATACCATTACTAAGTACTTATGGGTGATTCTTGATATTTGGGTGTGATTTATATAAAGGAACCTAACTTTTTGTTGCTAATCTGAAATAATTCTAACTATTCCCACCTCTTGGGTAATGTTCATTTGGAAATCTCATGAGAAAAGACTTTCTTATGAGATTGGTGGAGCTTCTGTTTCTTGACCTGGAAATATCTTGAGAGCAATTTGTGTTGCAGAATTTAATTTTTTTTCAGTATTTTGACTTCATCTCTTAGCTAGAAGGAAAACCCCAATCAAAGACAAGGGGGAGAAAGAATCTCCATACCGTCTTCAAACATTCCAGCATCTGAAAAGGTTCATGTTTGTTTGGTTCTAGAAATGAAAGAAATCACAGAAAGGGAGGAGGGGGTATTTTTTAAAAATAACCTATTTGCAAAGTTCACATTTTGAGCTGTATTTCCATATCACCACCACCATTTGGAGGCATTCAGAAATTGGGTTTCAGTTCATCCCAGAAAAAATAGGTACCCTTGGCAAAATCAGATCTATATTTCAGTTTGAATTTCAAACATGCACACCCAAAATTGGTGGATGATTGAGACCAGCGATTTGTCTAAGAGCATCTACATGACTTTGTTATAAGGTCTTGCAAAATAAGTATTTTTAATTAATTTATTTATTCATTTAAGGGAGTAATAAACCAAAACAGCTCTGAGACAGTTCTCTTTGTACGTTAGAGAATATTTGGGGTTTATTCTCATGTTAACTCTTTGAAGTCAGACTTCCTGGCAGGAGGCACTTCTTTTCATTCTTCCTCTCCAGGGATATTAGAAGCAGTCTTTCTTGTAGATTTATTTTGTTACGTTCCCCCCCAGGTCCCATTGGTGAGTTGACTGAAATGTTCTGAATTCCAGCCATCTTTAGATTGTTAGTAGGAAATCTTTAATTAAAAAAAAAACTTTTAAAAACATGCTACATATTTAACAAAAGAAGTGTTCTTGGGCTAAATCATTGACCTCAGTGGAGCTATATTGATTTACCCCAGCTGAGGATCTGGCCCAGAATATTGATCTGCTATTGACCCATTGATAAAGATTTTATTAGTTGTTTGTCTTTATTTGAAGGCATATATTAATAACATTAAAGAGAATTTTAACTTAAAAGCCTATTTCAAAATGCACCAAGGAAACAAACTAGCTAGCCATTTAAGATTGTTAAAGTTCTCAAACTGTACTATAGAAAAACATGTTTAAAAATGTATTAGACTGAATCTCGCTTAAGAAGTGGATATAAAATCTCATGTCTGTTTCATCACAAGGAAGGTCCTCTCTTGGATCAGTAACTGGTTAAAAGATAGGAAACAAAGGGTAGGAATAAATGGTTCATTTTCACAATGGAGACAGGTGAATATTGGGGTCCCATGAGGATCTGTACTGAGACCTACGCTGTTGAACATATTCATTAAAGATCTGGAAAAATGGGTGATCAATGAAGTAGCAAAGCTTGTAGGTGATACAAAACTATTCAAGATAGGTAAGTCCATAGTTCACTGAGAAGAGTTACATGGGGATCTCACTAGACCAAGTGACAAAAATGGCAGATGAACTTCAACATTGATAAGTGCAAAGCAATGAACACTGGAAAAAATAATTCCAACTACGCATACGATTGGTTCTAAATTAGCTGTTACTATTCAAGAAAGAGTTCTTAGTCATCATGGGTAGTTCTCTGAAAACTTCAGCTCAGTGCACAGCAGTGGTCATCAATGAACAAAGATTAACAAAGATTAACAAAGATGGTCAGGGATGCAACCCCACGTTTGGGTTGACCCTAAACCTCTGACTGTCAGAGACCAGGAGGGGAAGACAGGGTGGATCACTCTATCTGTTTTGTACACTCCCCCTGAAGCTCTGCTACTGGCTACTGTTGTAGACAGGATTCAGGGCTAGTGGACCATTTGTCTGATTCAATTTGACAGTTCTTATGTTCTTAAATATTACAGGCTTTCTAACACGATAGCCTTTACAGCAGTTTCTTATTTTATTTCTTAAAGATAAAACTTTGTACAAAAATGCACATGCAATTGTATTGCTAAATTTGTATAGGCACTTATAGCGTATAGATGAGTATTTTTGTGTCTAAAATCTTGTCTAATATCTCCAATAGTTGCAGCGTGATTGCGATATCCGTGCCCAAAAATGTAGGCTTACCATTCTGTGTGCATTGTTGCATACACACAAGGACCTGACTACAGTTTTCTTTCAAGGAGGTTGGGAGGTGGAGGGAGAATCCTGAAAGGCACCAGAGCAGCCCCATCACCTCCTCAACTGGTTAGACACCCTGGCCTCCAGATTGATCAAATTCTTCAACAGGGAGGTATTGGTGGCAGAAAGATACATGCCAAAATAGAGCAACAGACCCATGCCCCACCAGATGACAAGAAGCCTGGGTGGCAAGGAACTGCTATCAGGCCAAAGCTCTTGACCCAGTTGACCGAAGTGGAGGAGGCTGTTGAATAAATGGCTGGGCAAGCCACCACCCATGCCAGGTCTCTCAGGTCCTGGACCTCAAGAAGCACACCATTGGCATAGGCTGAGTGGACCATCTGCATGTCTAGCTCTCAAAGCACAAACGCCATCATTGTCTTATGGAGGAGACAGAGGAGGGGTTTCATGGCAATGGCATACAGATGGCTGGACAGCAGGCAGCCCTGATGAACCCCTAGACAGGTTCATTCAGGGCCCAGTTGAGCTTGACCAGACACTCTGCAGAGGAATGAAACATCTAGAGAAATCTCCTGAAGCAGGGACCGAAACCAAACACCCACAGAATGCCCAGGAGATACCCATGATTTACCCTGTCAATTGCCTTCTCCTGGTCAAGGGCCAGGAGGGCGAGTGACAGACCATTCCTATGAGCTAAATGGAGAAGATCCCAGACCAGATAAATATTATCAAAGATGGTCCAGCCCGGTACTGTGTCGGTCTGGTGGATCACGTCCACCAGCATGGACTTCAGCCGCAATGATAGAGCTTTTGCTATAACTTTGTGAGTATTGAGGAGCAATACTGGGCACCAATTACTTAGGTCACAGAGGTCCTTCTTGTTGGGCAACAGGAAAATCACAGCTCACCTGCAAGACAGAAGAAGCATCCCACTCACCAAGGACTCGGCCCTGATGATGGTGAAGTCTGAGCCAAAGATGTCCCAGAATGCATGGTAAAACTCCATGGTCAGCCCATTTGTTCGTGGGCATCAGACAGAGCTTCCAAGAACTTGGTCAGAGTGAGAGAATGGTCTAGACAGTCTCGGTTGACCTCACTGACCACAGAGATTTCAAGCATCAATGATGGTCAGGTCTGAGAAGAAGAGGCTGGTGTAGAAAGCCCTCCATTTTCCCACATCTCCATGAGATATGTAAGAGGGGTGCTATCCTCTGTCGGGAGGGAGGTGATGTGCTTTTAGGTTCCCCCCGCCCCTCTTTCTCCAGGACACAGAAGAAGCCCAAGATGCATCTCCTGACAGAACGGGATGCAGGATTGAAAAAAAGGACCCTGGATCTGATGGTTGTTGAGGGCCTCGAGCCCATCCCACCTCTCCTGACAAACTTTGCAGAGGGATGGATCTCTGCGTTGAGCAGCCAGGCACCTCTCCTGCTCCTAGTGCTCCATTTCCATGTTCCTCCTCCAATCACCTCCCTCCCCCGCCCAGTGTAGTTGCAGCAGAAGAGCCAGGTCCATACCTTCCTCACATCCCACCACCACTGTGCTGAGGAAAAGGCGTGCCTCTGCCCCCTTCCAGGCCAAACAGAACTCCTACAAGGATGCCATGAAGCCCACATCCTCCAGCAAGCTGCTAAAATGGTAGTAGGCCAGCCCCAGCCACTCTGGCATGCACTGCTGCCAGGAGCTGAGTAATAACTTGCCACTGAAGGAAAGCATGTAATAGAGGGTGTGGTCCTTTCAGCCCACGGGGAGAGGGCTGATAGTAAAGATCAGTTTTCCCAAGATGGAGAAGAGAAGCAGTAGGATAGCATTGGGAAGGAAGGTGGGATGGAGGTGAGCCTCACACCCATATGGATGGGTCCTCCATGAGCTTAAGGGGGACAAAGAGCCCCCTCCACCATAATTCTCCTCTCCACCACCCCCTGGGTGAAGGCCTCTGATGCCACAAAGATGACAACCTTCTCATACATCTTGGAGGATGCCACAATCTCCCCACCACCTGTGCCAACACTTGTACATAGGTTTCATGGGGTGAGGCAACTATCAGGAGGCAATGGAAGCTATGCTGCCTGGTCAGGGTGGGGAAGGAGCCTTGGGCACTGTTAATGGAAAAAGAGGAGGAAACAGCAGCAGATGGAAGGGCTGCAGCAGATGACGATGGGGCACTGTGTGGAACTGTGGCCACCAGAGTGTATGTCCTGGAGGCTGAAGAGCGAGCACCCCTAGATCTGGTGGAAGGCAGGACAGGGGAGGGAGGGTGGGACTGATGATGGAGTATGGCACTAGCTGCTGGTGCCATGGAGGGAGCTTTATGGGTGGGCTCTTGCCCTTTTTCTTACGCTGACTCATGGTGGTAGTAGGAAACTTAGCAGCAGCATCCCTGACTGTGCCTCTGCCCTGGTGGGGGTGCTGATGGTGCTACCAGAAGCATTGGGCATGAGGGAGAAAACAGAGTAGGATGATGATGGTGGCCAGTGAGCTCCCTCCCTTTCCCCTCCACAGACAAAGCTTCCAGAGCAGCAAACACACATCTGGGTGGGTGGGTGGGCAACAATAAGGTCAAGTGACAGGAACAGCCACAGGAGGGGAACAAAGAAATAACTATGGAGTGGCGGGTATCGGCAAAACTCCTATTTATTTAAATAGTCTGATTTCATATGCAAAAAAGGCAGAATTGAAGTCACGTATAATATAAAGTGAAGATCAGAATGCAACACTTTGATTTTATCAAAACAGAACATTATGATTGACCTGAAATGAAATTTTAGATTTAAAAAAGAAAGAAAATTGTGGGAAATTTTAAAGTTTTTGGTTTCAATCTGATTTGAAAAGAAAGTGTCAAAATGGCAGAATTCCCTGCAAAATAGAAATTCCAGTTCCCATATAGCTCTAATAGTAACCTGAATGACCTTCCTTTAATGTTTTTCATTTTCCAACCAGCTCTATTTAATGACTGACTAAGGAAAAGATAAAAATTACAGAATTCAAGGATGGTTTTCTTTCTGGTTTAGGGAAGAGAAGTGGAGAACCAGGACACTGCAGTAGTGGAGAGAGAGAAAAAGAAATCATTTGCACCTTCACACACCACACTGATATCAGAACAGATTCACAGAGTAGACAAAACTCCTCCTGGTCTTGGAATGGGAGGGAAATGGAGTTTCCATAGATCCAAAACAAATATGCACATCTTCCTAGGCTAACAGTCCTCTCGCATACTGTAGGTCAAAAAAGAAGCCCAAGAAGTAATGTATATTTTATACTAGTAGTTTTCTTTTTATAATTTTGATTACTGGGGATTTGTGCACATATTGTATTCATCACTGAGCTGAGTGTGTGTGTCTATTAGAATGCTTCTTATCAGAAATGTAGAGCATACAGAATTATGTTTAGTACTATCAGAGCATTTCACAAGAAATCCTATAATATGGTACTGTAACATATTTGTTTTGTTTACTTTCTTCACCATCCTCCCCTTCCCCCCCCCCCCCCCCACCAAGTCCCATCCAAGAGGTGCTGCTCCTAAATAACCCTGTAAACAAGGGGTAGTCAATTATTTTTTGTCAAGGTCTAAATTTTTTGGTCAAGGTATAGCCAAGGTTCAGACTCTAGAGAAGAAAATAAAATAACAATAATTATAATAAGTAAATAAAAAGATTTCGAGGTCGGTTCAAAAGCATCTGGTGGTCCAGATTTCGCCAATGGTCTGCCTATTAACTATCCCTGCTGCAAACCATTTATAGCGGAGCTGAAGACAATCCAAATTATTAGAGAACTGTTTTTTAAATTAGTTAACTTTGAAAAATGTATAGCTCTTGAAAAGGGGGGAGAAAAAGGAGCAGAGAACTGAATTGTCAGTACCATTTGAGATCCTTTATAGTTTTATTTTTACTTCTAAAGCTGAATTAGATGCACTCCCCAATCAGCCCAGTGCAGTTAAAAGCCACTCAACCATTTCTTTAGCCTGAGGTTGGGCTGGAAGGGGAGAAGGCAGTCTCCCTGGAGTGAAGTGACATGTGGAGGAGTAGTAGGTGGTACTCAAAGAGGAAACCACTACATTAACACAAGTCTATTAAAATTCACTTAACAATATGAACAAGTGGCAGAAAATGTGCTACACAGCTGTGCATATAATTAAAGTTTTTGTCAGACTGTCTTGTCATTCTAAGTACTGTCTTTGGATTTTAAAAATATGTATCTCAGTGAAACCCTATAATTAGGGTAAGTACAATAGCTCAGTTAAACCAGACTTGAGGCAAAATTTGAACCAAAGTTTGTTGATTAAAAAAAAAAATGCCTATATTTTATTAAAACGATTTTTAATGTATATGTGATTGTTTTTCCTCAGTCTGAAAATACATTAAGATAGGCTATACTTTGGTCTGACCAGCAGCAGAAAGTACCAAAGTTCTTACGTGATTTGTAGTCCAGTTTGACAGACGTCTTGGAGAAAGGGTGAATGGTCATGGCTAGCTGGGTGAGTGGATGAGAAAAAAAAAGAGATTACGACTAGTCTTGGAAAAGAATGTCTTGGGATTGATACCTCCAGTTTGGAACATACAAGAGATGAAAGATCAAAACATTTTTCTTGAAAGTTATTAGAAAGAGCAAGTTTTAAAAGAATAACATAAGGTTCACATAAAAAAATGAAACCTTTTGGGGCTTATCCAAACGTATATTCACTTTTTTCAGATTAAACTCCATAGTGTCGTCATATGTTCTTTATAGTCTATGAAAACATGACTTCCCTTTCACCATGACACAGGAAGTGCTATTGTGAAGAGACTGAAAAGGTGTGCAAGCAGAAATTGTAGAATTAATCAAATCAATCTTTTTGGTACATTCTTTTAGGTAATGAAAAAGCAGATTTGTGTCTCTGAGACCAGTATGTCTTTTCATTGTTATGCACAGTAAATTGTTCCTTTAAAACACTGAAGGATGATATTCCAGAGTTAAAATCAAGAACACCTGAATTCTTCTGTGAGACAGATGGCAGGTGACTATAATCGGGACTCAGATGGTATGCAGCATGGATGCACTAACTTGTGTGAAGGCTCACTGAGTACATCTGACTCAAAAAAGAACTTAGCCTCCATTTCCCAGCAGGGATCTGGGAGACACAAAAAGATAAGCAAGGTTATGAAAGCTTGTGTCATTTACAGTACAATATATTGGATATGCAGCAGAGAGAAAAAGACAGTTGAACATAACTGTATATTGATTTGCAGCTATTTATTCTCACCCAGGCCTACATTGAGTAAAGGATAGGGATGACGGCAGTACATGTGTACTTTCAAATGTTAATGTATAATTCTGGTGAAAATTACTGGACTTCTATACTTTTCTGTGTGTCTTAGTAGCCCAGTTCATTTATTTCTTAATAACATTACAATTTTCATTTCTTATGCAAACTCAGTGTCCTTTAACCTTGAAGACCATGTCCTCCACCGTCAGCTGATTCTCTAGCCTGTTTCCCTGATCATCTTTTCCTCCCTTCCCCCCTCTTTTTATCTTCCTTTTCACTTTTCCTCTTTCACATCACAAGGCATTATTTGTGAACACTCCTTTGAATTTTAAAAAGGTTCACTTCCCTTTTTAGTTTTCTTCTGACCACTCTGAAGAACAAGTTTACTTGTAGTAACATTCATTAGAATAGTGTACTTTAAGTGACTATTTCTTTATTTTGATTTCTAATCACTATATAATCTAAAAAGTACCTATCCTAGAATTTACATGCCTTTGCCAAAAAAACCCAAGAAAAATACAATCACCTCAAAAATAAACTCAGCAGAAGCTCTTCATTTCCAACCCTCCCCGCCATCCCAAAAGAAAAGAAAATGAAAAATTTCCTAACACTTAAATTAATTCCAAACAATGCACCCTTCCCCATAAACTTCAGCTCTTATCAAGCTTCTCCCTCCCAAAAGCCTGGGTATAGAGATGGCCATTGTAGCTTTCCTTGAAGGGCAGTAAGTTCTGGCTTTGTTGGACCAAAGAGGAAGTAGATTCCAAAGTTGAGGATCACTCTTGGAGAACATTCTTCTGATAATTCTTCCTCTTTTATACCAAGGCTCCTGCTCTAGCATCAAAACCACAGCAGACTACTCTGTTGATGGAACAATGTCTCACCTCAGTGCCTTCTGGGAGAAGTCTGGTTTAATTAACCTGTGAGAGTAGATTGTCAAAATAGGACTCTCATTCCAAAAGGCTTATTGTACCCCAATCTGAAAAGGCAGGGGATAGTGGTCTATCAACAATAATGTCCTAATTTCCAGCTGCCTGACTTGCTATTCCAGCCCAAATATTAAATCATGAGTATGACCAGTTATTTTAGCTGAACCTGAAATAGTATCGTGGTAATCACAGGCTTGGTCTACACTTACCCCGGTGATTCAGCAGCAGTCAACGGGAGTTACGCAAACTACGCAGAAAAATTGCGTAACTCCCGTCGACTGCTGTGCTTCTCTTCTGCGCGCCGTCCTCACTGTAGTGCGCTGATGGGAGCTGCGTTCCCATCAACGCAGCGCTATGCCACTTGCAGGTGTGGATTAATAACGTTGACTTCTGAATCGACTGAGTGCGTTTTCAATGACTGCTCAGTTGATCCAGATAAGTTGATCTGATGGCGACGACTCAGTTGATTCTAAATTGATCCTAAGAATTCATCATCTAAGCTAACAACAAATTCTGAGTAATATTACATTGGCTCTGCCAAAACCACTGGTGAGAAACTTCAAAGGCATGCACAGAGGTGGTCAGAAATGTTCAAACTTTGAAGTTTCAATGAGATTTTTTTATTGAAATTCAAATTTCAAGAAAAAATGGGCTGAATTTTCAAAAAACAAGTGACAATTTCCTATTTTTCAACCAGCTCTGCTCACTCTTGGACTGTATAGTGCAGCAGAGTAATTGGAACACCAGAACTAGATCCAGCTTAACTTTATCATAGGACTCACTTTCAAGATGGATGCACTATATTTGATCCAGACTTGAAATGGGAGATCTCCTATATTTCAGGCTGGATGCAAACAACATTGCCATGCTGCTTCCACTCTAATATCTCATGTTGTACCAAATACCTGGTTAATAACACCTGTACAAACACTGCTCGTCCTGCTGCATTATGGCAATATATGCAAGATGAGAAGGCCTTACGCTTAATTAAATGATTGAAAGTTGACACTTTATTGCATGCCTGTCTTGTAGATATTGCCAAATGTCCACAGAAAGCAAATCTTGAACTCGCATTCAAAGAAATGAGTCTTAAAAGTTACATCCATGGTCTGAATAGTTCATCCTACTGTTATTTACTAGTGTTTGCCATTAAAATTATACATTTACCCAATGTTACTGTACCATGATAGCAGTTAACACAGAATGATGCAATGCTACAATTATTTCCCATTCTAACTTTAAGAAAATACTGCAAGTTGAAATTTAAGGAAGGTGCTGACTAGCTTATATTTCTGAATGTTTGACTATTCCAATCCTCCTTTTCCCCTAACCCCGCAATCCAGTCCATGGCTTCCTCTGCCTCATCTCTCCAGATTTTCTCGATGCAACAGCTGCTTCATGAAAACTGATCCAAACATTATAATTCCCTCTCTTCAGTCTGCTCCCTGAGTTAAACAGCAACTCCCAAGACCATCTCTACTCTTGGTGACCTTTTTGTCAGTGGTCTCAGTTGTAGCACTCTTTTCTGGCTGCTCTGCTTTATTCATATCATGAATTTTTCTTGATTGTCTTAGAATGCCCTAGCATAATTTTTTCTTAGCTTAATACTCCCAGGGAAGTCCAGAAGCTCATTCAGTTTAAAGACAGTAGCCAGACTAGCAGCGATTGTAAAACCTGAGGGGTCCCTGAGTTGGATTTAAAATGTAAGGGGTCTTCATGGGTTGAAGAAAAGTAGGAGGGAAGGTACTACTCATTTAAAGTTTCAATATGGACTGATTTACAAGATGGTTCTTATTTTGTTTGAAGAAGTACAGTTCTCTCTTCCAAAAATGCACAGACAAAAGTATATATTGAGTTTTTCCCCATTCCTTTGAGAAAACAGATGGAGTAAAGTACACTGGGAACAATTTGAGAAAACAGCAATAGTTGTATTTGTTAGATGATAGTCTATTTTCTTTATAGAGAGACAATAGGCAACTCAGGACTAACAACATCATTTTTGATTTTTCAATAGATGTAATCAAATCCAGATTCTGATAAAATACACATTCATAATTTTATTGACTTTCTAAAAGTGGTCTTTGGATTTTCCCACTCATTTGTTTTATTCGTATTATTAATTACATAAACAAAAAATATTCCTCAATACATTTAGAATGATGGCCAGTGTCTAAACAGTAAATGGAAAATGGAATTTCCTTGTATTGCCATTTTTCTCACTGTCAATTTAAGTGAACAGAAGTGAGAGAATTTAAATTCAGATGTTTCCTCTTCTAGTTTTTCACTTATATAAGAGATGACAAGAACGTATGCCACGTAACATAATATTACAAGGTATCAGATCACCATGAAGTCATTGTTACTGTCATCATTTCAGTTTCATGCTGGACAACTACCTGCAAGTCAGTATTGTGACTTGACACAATAAATCTGGAGTTCTGAGAGATTTTTTTGTAAGGAAATCTGAAAACAGGCAAAATTCACCAAGATTCAATCTTTTCAGAAAAATTCCTTGATGGGATTTCAGCTGGGTTCTAAAGTCAAGTTTTGTCTGGTTTTAGATTTGGTTTAACTAGATCCTTTCAGCCCCCTCACTTGTCCATGTTCCCTACAACAAACTGCCATGCCATCTTCAGAGGGAGAGTCCTTTTACCCATTCCACACATCTTAATGACTATGGAGTACAACAGCTTTCCCCTCTTCTGTCTTGTGAGGGCTGCCAGATATCTTTCTTTCCCCATCTGTAGTCTCAGAGTAGCCAAAAAGCCACATCCACTGAAGACAAAAGATAATTCAGGTTATATTTGATTTTTCTTATGTATGTGTACACTGGAGCCTGGGCTCTAGAACCCTGCAGAGTGGTAGGGTCCTAGCGCTGGTGCTCCAGCCAGAGCCCAGATATCTACACAGCAATGTAACAGCCCCACAGCCCAAGTCATGTGGCACTGTTACCCAGGGTTTTTTGACCAAGCAACTTTTAGTTTTTGTGAGTTGGTATTCGGACATAAACCAAGGAAATGCAATATATTCACCTGCTATATGGTCGACAAAAACAGGTTTAAACCAAGTGCTTTAATTTTAAAGCTTTACTTTATTGGCCTTCAGCAATTTTTATTGGATGCCTTTGCCTAAGCCTTTACTTTGTTAGTTTTTACCACATACAATAGGTATTCGAGCACCCCAAACATTAGGCTACTTGATAGTTACTCCCCACAAGTTTGAGGCAGTTTTGGGGTGATTTAGTTACAGATTTTTGGATAGCCAGTTCTTTTGTTTGTGCCTGGAGATTTTTTTAATGTGTTCACGAAGTTATTCACTGATTTAGTCTTGCTACCTTTTTTTTAATACCCCAAAAGTTAGAGACATGTCAATTAAGAAAAATGTTACATAGCTGACCAAACAAATTAATTACTAGGCAGAAGCAGGAATTACAGAGACGTGTTAATATAAAAAAATTGTTACATAAGCAGTTTTAGCTGTTAGTTTAATAGCTAGATCTTTTTTTATACCGACAATTTAAAAATATTTAGACTTATTTTACAGACATTAGCCCCCGCGTATTTAGAGATAGAATGCATACAGCCAGACTTACTTTACATGTTTACTGTTAATCCCCCACACCACCCTTTTTTTTAGTTTACCTAGTTTTGCTAAGTTTTTTTAAAAGGCCTGAAAATGGCTAAAAACAACAAGCAGAATAATTGGTAGTCCATCCCAGTAATTGGCAATGGCTAGAACACCGGGCTGGGTTGCTAAAATGCCCCTGCATAGCACAAGTCAGCCACTGGTTTCTCTTTGCTCTGTAGACATATCTCGAGAATGAGCACCCAGCCTGGGTCCCAGAGCTAGTGCTAGTCCTCTTAAAAAATAGCAATGTAGACCATGCTTCAGCCTTACAGCCTGGGCTGGATTTCAGGCTCTCAAGGCTTCCCTGTTCCTCCCTCAAGCTTCAAAACCCAGACTTCTTCCTGAGCCACAATCTTGAAGCACTGCTACACAGATATTTTCAGAGTGCTAGAATAAGCCCTGCTAGTGCAAGTCTGTGACCCTAGGTGGGGAGGCTTGCTTCCAGATGCAGTGTAGACATGCTTTTGAAGTTTAGGAATTGAATTAATTATATCCAGATTTATAGATACTCTTTCCTCTATACATCTACCAATCCAACTGAGTTTCTAAATCTGACATCACTTTAGTTTTACAGTATATGAATGCCACTGATTTCAGTAAAGTTACTCTGGATTTTTCACGGTTGTGAGAAGAGGCTCATGCCTGTGGGACATGCACTTAAAGAAACTAGAATAGCACACAAAATGTGTACTAACTCATTTGTAACCTTCTTTATTTCTCAGCCAATTCTTTTCAAATGAAGCCAAGCATGATTTATTTTTCATTGCATTATCTGGGGCAAGATTAAAAACCAAAATGTTTTTGGAAATTGAAGAAAGATGAGGAGGGCTTATGCTCAGAGCTCCAGGAAAGCAAGTGAAATGTTAATAAATTTCATCCCCAGAAATATTCAGTGATGAAATTGTGTTTGAAGCATAAGCAATGGTAGTCCAAAAACAATTTATATTTGCATAAGATCAGACACCTGAAAACAGGGGCTTAAATTAAAAAGTTCATCATAGCAATATAACATAGCATAATAGGTTGGAAAGAGGATATAATTGCTGAAAATGATTAATGGAAATTCTTCAATGGGAGTGCTGGGTTTTGGGATTTTTTTAATCAAATGATTCCTGGTCCAAGTCCTAAAAGGGACAGAAATAGAACAAATGTGTCAATTAGATGCTCATGGACAAAATTCAGCTTCCTCCTAATGTAAACTTCCACACTTACTGTTAAGCAGATGGGAAATGCAAGCTAGTTGTATCCTGTTTGTATTTGGAAATGGGAATGACAGATATAGAATGTTCTAGTGGATGACCACACAGTTGAGCATCCTTACTTTATTTCAGAACACCTACAGAGTTGATTAATGAAGATGGCTTTAGGCCTCCAACTCTCCATTAATACTAGTTTTAGTCTTATATTACCATAATTATGGTACCAAAACATAACTCTGCATGTCTTATTTCATTGTCTAAGCTTTGATGAATTCCACATAATTTATTTTACATAAACTTTAAGATGCTTTTTCTTTCCCTGACTTCATTTTTCTTTAATGCATATAATAAGAATTAGTTTAACAAATTTATTTATTTTTAGTGGTAGATAGTTGGATTATTTTGTAGCATTATTGTACTTATGTCACTACCAACAGCAATTGCTTAATATGCAAGCTCTTATCAGTTTGGCTGGGGAAAGCCATTGTCATTTCTAAAGATAAACATAGTGGGCCACATTTTTGCCTTCTTCATAGCATCATGGAGACAGTTAGGTAAATAGACATACGATTTCAGTGCTGAATGTGAGGAACTGTATGCAAGTTAGTTCATTGTAACAAGTGTCTAGTGTGGATTAAAGGCCAAAGGATCAGCAATAAGAAATTAAGACACCGGATTTCTCTGGTAGATAAAGGTCTATGGAAAAAAAAAAAAAAAAAAAAGACATGCTGTCCATGTAGATTGGAGCCATCTTTCATACCTTCTGTCCTCTTCACAGAGGAGAAGGTGAGAGGCTATGGCAGAGCAAGCTGAATCCTAGGGATAGGCAGCAGAGGGTCTACCCTCAGTTATGGGCTATATGATAGAAGCCCTGCACTGGACCAATCTAATGCCTAATATGGGGAGACTGATGAATAGGGCCCCTCTCCAAAGTTAAATTTTAATGAAGTTGTAGTCATTCATTTAAAATGCATTCCTGTATTTGTTCTTGTTCATTTGTGCATCCTGATCAATCAGCCCAATAAGTGGTGTTTGACTAAAGCATATCTTCCAGAAAGGCATCCAGTCTTGATTTGAAGACTAAGATGTCAATAGAATTTGTTCCACATTCTTTCCAATAATTGATGCTTTCTCCTCATTAAACTCCATATTATCACTGTGTTACTCTGGTTTTATGCCAATGTAATGCAGTGATAAATCAGGCTCAGTATTTAATTTAGGAGACACTTCAATTAAAACACAGAGCATCAAAACCAGGATGTTTTCTTATTTCTTATTGATCAGTCAGCATAAGAGAGAACCTATACATTGCACAAAATTTAGAGAAAGAACTGTAAATGTTACTCTTATAGATTAGAACCTGTTTTTCAAACAGTAGGAATAAATGATACAATTAATCTTATACCCAAATTAAATATACCACTTCCATGTTATGTTAGGTCTAATTTGGGGTGAAAATTAGTATACAACTGTGAAGAAATAGTCACAATCAAAATGAGCCAAAAAACATGCTCTCCTGAAAGAAAGAAATCTTCCAGCCCAACAAGGCAGCTGAATGTTCAGTAATTCTAGGGTCTCAGCAATTGACTGTTATAGAATCATAGAATATTAGGTTTGGAAGGGACCTTAGGAGGTTATCTAGTCCAACCCTACATTCAAAGGAGGATCAACCCCAACTAAATCATCCCAGTCAGGGTGTTGTCAAGCCGGGCCTTAAAAATTTCTAAGGATGGAGATTCCCTATGTAACCCATTCCAGTGCTTCACCAGCCTCCTAGTGAAAAGCTTTTCCTAATATCCAATCTAGACCTCTCCCACTGCAACTTGAGACCATGGCTCCTTCTTCTGTCATCTGCCACCACCGAGAACAGCCTAGATCCATCCTCCCTGGAATCCTCCTTCAAGTAGTTGAAGGCCACTAACCCCCCCCACCCCACCATCACCCCCTTCTCTTCTGCAGACAACTAAACAAATCTGGTTCTCTCAGTCTCTCCTCAAGTACTCTGCTGGACTCTCCTCAATTTGTCCACATCTTTCCTAGTGGGGAGCCCAAAACTGGATACAATACTGCAAATGTGGCCTCACCAATGCTGAATAGCAGGGAATAATCACTTCCCTCGATCTGCTGGCAATGCTCCTACTAATGCAGCCCAATATGCCATTAGTCTTCTTGGAAACAAGGGCACCATGTTGACTAATATCCAGCTTCTTGTCCACTGTAACCCCCAGGTCCTTTTCTGCAGAACTGCTGCCTAGCCAGTCAGTCCCTACTCTGTAGCAGTGCATGGGATTCTTCCAGCCTAAGTGCAGGACTCTGCACTTGTCCTTGTTGAACCTCATCAGATTTCTTTTGACCCAATCCTCAAATTTGTCTAGGTCCCTCTGTATCCTATCCTACCCTCCAGTGTAACTACCACTCCCCCCAGTTTAGTGTCAGCTGCAAACTTGCTGAAGCTCCACTCCATCCTCCCGATCATTAATGCAGATGTTGAACAAAACTGGCCCGACCCCTGGGGCACTCTGCTTTTTATTGGCTGCCAACTAGACATTGAGCCGTTGATCATTACCCGTTAAGCTTGATGATCTAGCCAACTTTCTACCCACCTTATAGTCCATTCATCCATCCAACCCCTTCTTTAACTTGCTTTTTTAACCTGCTTTAACCTGCTTCTTTAACTTATTGGCAAGAATACGGTGGGAGACAATATCAAAAGCTTTGCTAATGTCAAGATATAGCACATCCACTGCTTTCCCAACATCCACAGAGTCAGTCATCTCATCATAGAAGGCAATCAGGTTAGTCAGGCATGACTTGCCCTTGGTGAATCCATGTTGACTGTTCCTGATTACCTTCCTCTTCCAAGTGCCTCAAAATGGCTTTTAGGACCTGCTCCATGATTTTTCTGGGACTGAGGTGAGGCTGACTGGTCTGTAGTTCCCCATATCCTCCTCCTCCCCTTTTTTGAAGATGGGCACTATATTTGTCTTTTCCCAATCATACGGAACCTCACCCAATCACCATGAATTTTTGAAAGGTAATGGCCAATGGCTCTGCAATCACATCAGCCAACTCCCTCAGCACCCTTGGATGCATTGCATCTGGTTCCATGAACTTGTGCATGTCCAGCTTTTCTAAATAGTCCTGAACCTGTTCTTTCACCACTGAGGGCTGCTCACCTCCTCCCCATTCTGTGCTGCCCAGTGCAGTAGTCTGGGAGCTGACCTTTTCTGTGAAGACAGAGGCAAAAAAAGCATTGAGTACTTCAGCTTTTTCCACATCATCTATCACTAAGTTGCCTCCCCCATTCAGTAAGAGACCCACACTTTCCCTGACCTCCTTCTTGTTGCTAACATACCTATAGAAACACTTCTTGTTACCCTTCATGTCCATTGATAGCTGCAACTCCAGTTGTGCTTTAGCCTTCCTGATTTCACTCTTGCATGCCCAAACAGTATTTTTATACTCCTCCCTAGTCATCTGATCAAGCTTCCACTTCTTGTAAGCTTCCTTTTTGTGTTTCAGCTCACCAAAGATTGTTAAGTCAACTTGGTCGCCTGCCATATTTGCTATTCTTTTTGCACATCAGGATGGTTTGTTCCTGTGCCCAGATGTTGTTCTGCATCTAGCAAAAAAAAAAAAATATGGGTCATGTTTTATATTCATAGAATCACAGAAGATTAGGGTTGGAAGGGACCTCAGGATGTTATCTAGTCAAACTCCCTGCTCAAAGCAGGACCAACCCCAACTAAATATTAAAGTTACGTGTATAAGTAGTTTATGAAGAGTTGATAAATTATTAATGGAAGTTGTAACAAATGGTTCATCCTTTGTTATTAACTGCCTTTGACGCCAACAGATCAATAGGTCACTTATAATTACGTTTCATAATCAGCTATAATATCTTCTACTGTTGTACTTCTAGCACATATTTATTACATTTGCTACTGATATCAGTAACATGCTTATAACATGTATTTATCGTTTATTAATACTTTGTAAACCATTTATAAATGCACCCTTAATATAAAATGACTGCTAGTATACATTCAGCTACAGTAATAAATGTAGAGGAGAAGACAACTAAGTTTGGTAGTAGAAGCAAACATTTTTACTACCCTGAAAGAGCGCCTTTTGTGAGTGTTGTATCAGAAATGTGTGGCATGATTCCATTTGCAAGTTTTCTAGTTATTAAAACACACCTTTCCCCTCGTCTCTCCTCCTTGTGCATCACTGTACTCATATCCTTTAGGAATCACAATGCTTCATCAAAGAAGTCAAATCAGTTGGGAAAAAAAATAGGCCAAGTTCTTACATGAAGTACTGTAGCGATTAAAAGAAACCTTACAATAGCAGATTATCAGTGAAATAACCAGTGCTGGCAAATATATTTATTTACAACTTTGAAACACTCTTGAGGCATGGGTTCTCAATTCATTGATAGACAAGCAAAAGAAACTTCTTTTGAAGATTAGATACAGTTTTAAGATTTCTTTTCCCTTTCTTTAGATTATCATATCTTTCTGCATTTCACAGTCACATGAGCTATTGTTAAGATGGGTCATGTCTGCAACATCCTTTTTTATGTTTAAAAAAAAAAGTCTTGTTACCTTGGCAACTGCCGTATCGCCTTCTTGAAATAACATGCACGATACAGACTTTGATCTCTTGCACTGTAGAATGTTCAAGGGAATATGTTCAGTGGTAAGCATATTTTTTTCAAACTTTAATGAGATTTGAATGATATTTTTAACCATTTTTCTATCTTCTCTTCTCATTTAAAACACTTCTATAATGAAAAGAACACACTGCACCAACAAATGCATTCATACCTATTGACCCTTTCAGAGTTACTGATATTTTTATTATAGGCAAAAAGAATTGTTGACAGTATAAATTATTTTCTGGACTGATATTATAAAAGTTATAGCAGTGATTTATTTTAGTCACTTCATCCACTTACTCCATTTTCCTCAAATAGCTCAGACAATAAAGTCATGAAGCTAGTAAGGGCAGCCAGGTTTCTCATATCCCACATTTGTCTCTGTTTTATTAATATAGTCATAAATTTTAGAAGGGTCCATTATATTAATTTTGTCTGACCTCCTCTGTAACACAGGGCATAGAATTTCACCCAGTAATTCCTGCATCAAGCCATTAGCATCTGTTTTGAGCTACAGCCCATCTTTTTAGAAATAGATCACAGGAATGGCCATACTGGGTCAGACCAATGGTCCATCTAGCCCACCATCCTGTCTTCTCATAATGGCCAGAGCCAGGTGCTTCAGAAAGAATGAACAGAACAAGACAATTATCAAGTGATCCATCCCCTGTCATCCCATCCTAGCTTCTGGCAGTTAGAGGTTTAGTGACAGCCAGAGTATGGGATTGCATCCCTGGCCATTTTAGGGTAATATATCCATTGATGAACATGTCCTCCATGAACTTATCTAAATCATTTGTTATATTTAAATGGGACTCTCCTACATTTGACTGTTTCTCACTCACTCCTACCTGTACTTTACCAACTTCTTTCCTATCCTCTTTACTAGGAAATAGAATTCCTCCTTGAATAATTTCATCCCTGAGGGATGTCTCTACCCAAACTATGTGCTCCTCCAAACCTGTCAACTTTCCTCCTGCCCTTCAGTTTAAAAAATCCTCTACAAATCCTGGTGAACTACATATTTAGAGTAGATATATTGCAAGCAAAGTCCCAAATTGTGCCTGGATCTTATATAAGCACATGGGAGAATGCAGAAGGAGCATTGCATACCTTGCATGTTCCGTATAGTGCCTTGTCCTGCACTGGGTCAGAGAATAGGTCTGGTGCACTGTAGACGTAGGCTGCACCATTTGAAGGGTTATAGCAGGAGGCATGCTTTCCTTGTGTTTTCAGCAGGTCTGTGATGGGGTGTTCATGTAAGCTAAGAAGGAGACCAATTAACTAGACAGTTAAAGGGATCAGGTGGTTTAAGTAATCCCCTGATGGAATAATGAGGGAGCCCAGCTGAGGGGGAAGAGCTGGGCTGGGTTTATAAAGGCAGGAACCTGATAACACAGAGAGAGAGAGGCTGCAGTCAAGTAGCCTGCAGTCACTGCCTGAGAGATGGGAGGTGTGTTTGGGGACTATAGAGGGAAGTAGCCTGCAGTTATTTCCTAGGAGGAGGGAGTTGTGAGGTTGGTAAATGAGGGAGTCAGAAGATAAGGAAAGGGTTCAAGGAAAGGCAGTAAAATTCAGGAGGGAACAGACCTTGGCTGCTGACTAGAGGTTCCCTGAGCTGGACCCTAGTATAGAGGACAGTCCCTGGTTCCCCTGCCAGCTGCTGGGGAAGTGGTACCACAGGGGCAGTGAATGGCAAAAGTGCCTGAGATTGCTAGTGAGGAAACCCAGAAGGGAAACACACATCGTGACCTGGCTGGAGGACTGAATCACAAAGAAGGAGCACCCAGAGTTTCAGAGAGGGAAAGATAGATCAGCACTAGGTGTGCAGCAAGTAATAGAAGGTGACCCCACACCTGGAAGGAACTAATTGCAGAATGGCTAGGAGGAGATGCCCCCAATGATGAGTAGAACCTGTGACAGGGCCCCTTAGGATGGAGAGAGAGCAGCAAACATTGAATCATTCCAGTGAATGGCTCATGGTCAATAGCATACCCGAGCTGATAGTGATGATATATACATATATTGGCTACAGAACCAAGGATTCTAAATCATCACTTGTCTTTTTCTAATCTGAGTAAATAGTTTCCAACCCACTAATAATATAGTTGGGACATATATTACTGAAAGAGTTCTTGAATGGATACAAGCACTTTTTAATGGCCTGATCCAAAGTCCATTGAACTCAATTGAAAAAAATCTCCCCTTGATTCCAGTGGTGTACTTAAACATCATTATTATTTATTATTTATCTGTTAAGAACTGATGATGTGTTGAATACTGTTCAAAATATAAAATACAGATGGTCCCTGTCCCAAGATAACTCCTGCAAATCTAAGAAAACCAGACATAGGATAGACCTGATGCACTGGGAGGCTGGATAGAAGGAATGAGTAGGATGTTAGTGTTTTATTAATTATTGAGGTTATTATTCTCTCATTTCTTGTGTGAATCACAGAAGAACTTGCCATTGAATGGGCAAATATGGGCTTTAACAGTAAAGCATTTGATTAATATATAAAAAAAATTCCGTATACAATACACATCACTCAGTGTAGATCCTGGTGATGTTATTCTTACTTTATGTGTAAGTAAGAAAATTATGTACATAAATGGCCACAGTATTATAATGAAACCTCAACATTTCCTCAACTAACTCTAAAAGTTGACATAAAACAATGACAAAAGTGAGGAAGTTCATGTTTAAGATTCTCAGCTGAGATCTTCTAGGATGACATTCAATAAGGACAAATGCAAAGTACTCCACGTAGGAAGGAGTAATCAGTTGCACACATACAAAATGGGAAATGACTGCCTAGGAAGTAGTACTGTGGAAAGGGATCTGGGGGTCATAGTGGATCACAAGCTAAATATGAGTCAACATTGCAAAAAAAGCAAACATCATCCTGGGATGTATTAGAAGAAATGTTGTAAGCAAGACATGGGAAGTAATTCTTCTGCTCTACTCTGTACTAATTAGGCCTCAACTAGAGTATTGTGTCTAGTTCTGGGGGCCACCACATTTCAGGAAGGATATGGACAAATTGGAGATAGTCCAGAGAAGAACAACAGAAATGATTAAAGGTCTAGAAAACATGACCTATGAAGGAAAATTGAAAAAACTGGATTTGTTTAGTCTGGAGAACAGAAGACTGAGAGGAGACATATCTTTTCAAGTACATAAAAGGTTGTTACAAGAAGGAGGGAGAAAAATTGTTCTCTTTAACCTCTGAGGATAGGACAAGAAGCAATGAGCTTAAACTGCAGCAATGGCGGTTTAAAAGTGTCCTAATTGTCAGGGTAGTTAAGCACTGGAATAAATTGAATAGGGGGATTGTGGGATCTCTCCATCATTGGAGATTTTTAAGAGCGGATTAGACAAACACCTGTCAGGGATGGTCTAGATAATACTAGACCTGCCATAAATGCAGAAGACTGCACTAGATGACCTCTCGAGGTCCCTTCCATTCCTTCGATTCTCTGATTCAAAGGCACCCTATGGGATCTGGGCACCTAACTCCTTTAGTTTACTTTAAAAATTCACATCCGTATTCTCACCTTCACTAACTCCTCATGCCTAGTAGGAACTCCTCAGGGCAGGTTTTGGGGCAGATATATTGTGGTCTTTCCCTGCTATGGAAAATTGACTTGAGCATATACTTGTATGTTAGCCTTTCCTACCTAGTTTCAGGTGTCACCAGTCTTCATTTAATGTGCTTAGGTGGCATGTGGCAGGCAAATCTAAACATCCCCACAGGTATGTGATACTATACTGAAGAACAATGGGAAAAAATAAGGCCTGAGTACCCAGAGCTTAAATGTCTTTGCTTTGACTAGATCTTCTCCATTGTTCTTCAAAAGGTCTAGAATGTGATCATTTTAGTTGCACTGAATGGCACATTACAGCACAAGTACTCCCATTGAAGATATCCTCCTTAAACCACCTTTTAGAAAGAAAAATAATTAAATCCCCCATATAATACATTAGGGAATTGACTTAAAATTCAAAATAAGTTTAATGAATTTAAAGACAATTTAGTGGGTAATTCATTCCAGCACAAAGAACCTACAGCATATGTGCCAAGTTTATATGTGAAAGGTTTCATAATTTTTAATGCAGGAACAGAATGAATTGAAATCCAAAATTTGGCCCTTAGTATATTTTCAGCAGTTCATAAAAAAGTCATAAGATGATACATGGAATATTACATAAAATGTTGATCAAATATTAAAAGTATTAGTAAAACTTAGTTTGTAAATTTATAAACAGAAAAATGATTGAAAGTGTAAGAGATTGTTTATAAGAAACAGTTTAACCAACTCTAATATACAAGCAGAGCTACAGATAGGACTATGATCTTCAGGGTCATTTGGTGAAGAATTGTACCCTCTCCAGGGGGTACTCCACAGGAGTAAGTAAAAAAGAAAGGGTAAATTTTTGCTGGACTTGTTGAGGCCAGGGAAGTTTTCAGGGATTGGGCAGCTGAACCATGACTACATGGATCCATGAGCTGAAATTCTTCCAGCCTCACATCCTGCTGTAGTGATCAATGAATAGCTTAAATCACTGAGGAGGGTCTGGCCTCCACAATCCCAAATGGAGCTCAAGCTCAATAAAGATTTTACTTTTTTAAAAAAAAAAAAGATGTTTTCATTAATGATTTTTCTGGGGAGAAATGCAGTTTTTCAAACATGAAAACATCCTTGCCCTATAGCAGAGGTAGTTTGAAAAATAAAATGCACTAGCATGTTTATGAAATGAAGACATACGAGTATCTTAAATATACATTTTTCTGTGATCCGTCTTCTAGAACATATTGTCCGACCTGTCTGTGTTTTTGTTCTGAACTCAATGGAAGGCTAAAGTGTTCTGTCCTGGAGCTTATTTCCAGTGAGTGGGTTCGCCAACTGCCCGTTAAAAAATGTGCAATTTTCCTGCTGTCCATAAATCCACAAAAAAATAAAAGCCTGTAAAAACTGCCCCCTGCCCTGAGTCCCAGCAGACTCCCAGTCAGTGGGGAGGAGCTGCAGCTCCGTCCAAGCTCTGTCTCCCAGCCCTGCTGTCCTACCCCAGCCACCAGTGCTGCCCGGCTCCCAGCCTGTGTTGCTGCTGCCGCCTCCTCCTCCGGGTCATGGTCGCACAGCTACAGTAGCCACCCCAGCCACCTCTGGTCACCCCTCCCCGCCGCCCAAGCTCTCCCAGCCCCAGCCACCTGCTGGTCGGCAATGCCGAGCCAGTTGCCTGCTGCCTGCCCAACTCCCTGTGTGCCTCTGGCTGCTGCTGCCGCTCAGCAGTGGCACTGTGGGTGTGGGTGTGGGTGAGGGTGAGGGGGCCATGGCCTGCTGGGGGGCCGGGGGCGCCAGCTGGTGCCCAGCCGAGGCAAGTGAGGGGGGCCGGGCTGGCTGAGCGCTGGGAGAACTGGGAGGGGAAGCATATAGAGTCCCTCCCACTCCCCAGTGCCCAGCTCAGTGCCCAGCCGGCTCGGGGAAGGACTGGGACCGGAGGGCAGCTGCAGACCCCCTGGCAAAGCACAACGGGGAGGGGAGAGCTGAGCCGGGCTCCGCTGTCCTGCGGATGTCCAGCTGGCTCAGGTAGAGGTGGTGGGCGTGGTGGCCCTTCGGTGCTCCCCGGGGGGATGCACCAGTGCGCCTGGAGCCTGCCGCTCCTCCCAGAGCCTTCCCCACCGTCCCCCGGCCCAGCATTCCCACCTTTCCTCCTCCTGCTCCTTGCCCCCATTTCTCCTTCTCTCCTTCCCATCCCTCCAGCCAGGCAGCCCTAGTCCTGCTGCAGGACACGACTGACTGATCCCTGCCCTGCCACTGGCCCTGGGGCGCCCTCTGCCAGTAGGTGCTGGCTGGGGCTGTGAAGCATGCGATCTGGTGCAGACGGGCTCACTAGCCAGCCCTGTGCTGTCACCTCGGTCAGGGAAAGCAGGTGCTGAGGTGTTTCATACCAGTGAGTACACACTTTTGTGACATCATTGTATTGTTTATGGTATTTTTCGTGATGTCAGTAAAAAGTTTACTATGTCGGTAAAAAAAAATCAACTTCAGATCTTCATGGCAGTAAAAATTAAAATGCAAGGTTGGCAAACCTGTGTCAGTCAGTTTAAGAAGGACCTGGATTCACCCCTAGTATAGGGAGATTCTCTCTCCCACTCTCTGTGTAAATCCCCACTCAAGTACAGCTGCCTCTAGAAGCATCATAGGGGCAATTTGCTGGGTGAAAGAAGGCCATCTATTTTCCCCCAGTATCAAGATATACTTGTATGTATGTCAGAAGAAAATACATAATTTGGAATATTAATTGTACTTATCACTTACCTAGCACTTTACTTCGTTTACCACCTTCCATTCAGGATACCAAAATGTTTTACAGACTGTATGTATACAGCAGCACTTACTGACCACAGAAATACAGGTAAATCTGGCAGAATTTCTGTACCAACACCAATGTGTAATGATGCTTAGAAGAGGTAGTGGAAAATAACTTGTTCCATTAATAATAAGCGGGAACATCTCTTCAGGTATACACAATGCTGATAATTCCAAGGTGGAATTTAGCCAAGACACTAGAGTTAGCACTACTACATTGTCTAAAAGTGCCAGAATTTATTTCAGCAACCACAGATTTACATGACCTTGATTTTACATATCCTGCAAAAGGGGCCACCTCCAGCACCATAATGCCTCTTAACACCATGCTGGGGTATTGCCTACCAAATGAATCAAAGGAAACAGTGCCATCAACTAACATGCCACCATAATCTCTGGCAATAGCTAAGTGATAGTAGGTGGTCTGTCATCCAAACACTGACCAAGCCCACTTGCACTCACTGTAGTTTGAGATGTGATGAAATCAATGCTGGTCAAGGCTCTGTAGTTCATATAGGTTATTCAAGTTTTACAGCACATGCATATTGTGTTTTGCTGTGTATCTCTCTGGGGTTTATCAAGCATGTGTGCTGATTCTGAAATCTATCATGCCATTTTCTGGAGTAAAACAAACAACTGGGATAATACCATAGCTGTCAAACCTCTTCAGATATAAATATTATAATAAAAGCAACCTTTTGTAAATAAATAAATAAAGCTACACATTCACAGAAGAGACATGCACGTAAAGAGGACAACAGGAACAATGCATTCTATAAAGTGCAAATTGTCAAAACATACTTCATAATAACCTTAACAGCTGCAGTGCTTTTGAGTCTTTTGATTTAAATGTCCTTTATCATAAATTAAAAACGATAATTTTTCTCATTAACCTTTAAGTCAGTAAAATAAAACATTTTAAATGTTTTATCATAGCCCCAAATTAGGAAGACATTGTAGGGAGGATAACTATATCTATTTTTCTGGTTCTTTATCATTTTTAAGAGCCTTGTTTTCTTGTACAAACTGTCTTCTTGTCTTTAAGTTAAACCCGACTGTGCATATTTTATTTTTAATATTGCATATTCTTTTCAAACATAATCACTTTTACTTTCTGAATTATTCCCTTTCAGTAAACTATTGTCTGAAGTTATTTAAGAGAAAATGCAACAGGAAATCAGCATCATATACCATGGCGGTATATTGAGTAGAATGATCGAACAGAGGAAGTCTGAAAGGCATGGAAATTTGATTTTTACTAAGGCTGTCAACTAATTGCAGTTAATTTAAGCGATAAATGCAAAACAAATGAACTAAATTTAAAAAATTAGTTGTGATTAATAGCATTTTTAATTGCACTCTTAAACAATAATAGAATACTAATTTAAATTTATTATAAATATTTTTGGATGTTTTTCTACATTTTCAAATATATTGATTTCAATTACAACACAGAATACAAAGTGTACAGTGCTCACTTTATATTATTATTTTTATTACAAATATTTGCACTGTAAAAAACCCCCCCAAAATAGTATTTTTCAATTCACCTCCTACCAGTACTGTAGTGCAATCCCTTTATCATGAAAGTGCAACGTACAAATATAGAATGTTTTTGTTTTTGAGTGCAGTTATGTAAAAACAAATGTAAAACTTTAGCACTTACAAGTTCACCCAGTCCTACTTCTTGTTCAGACAATCTCTAAGACAAATAAGTTTGTTTACATTTACAGGAGATAATGCTGCCCACCTTTCATTTACAATGTCACTTGAAAGTGAAAACAGGTATTCAAATGGCATTGTTATAGCCAGCGTTGCAGGGTATTTGCATGCCAGATATGCTAAACATTTGTATGCTTCGAGTTGTAGATTGCACGATCTTTTTAAAATCTTTTTAGAGTGCAAATATTTGTAATAAAAATAATTAGCACTATCAATTAATTGCAGTTTAATGCGATTAACTCAAAACAAATTAAAGTGTTATTTTTTTAATGAGCTGCTTTGGGTGCCCTCCTGCCACCCTGCTCCACTGCTGCCTCTCCACACTGCCCCCCCCTCCCCCCATAGAGCCGCTCCAGGCCAGGCTGCTCCAGATCGGGAGCCTGTCTGCCACACAAAGTGGGTGCGGGGGAGGGGCTGATGTTGGCAGTCTCCCTCCCCTAGCTGTGTACCCACTTGCTGCTGAGCTGGGGTGAGGGAACAGGGGGAGCCTGTCTGTTGCTGCTGCTGGCTCAGGAGTGAGTGCTGCCGTCAGCAGCTGCTGCTGGCTGAAAAAGAGTTCAGGATCCTGAGTGCTCTGTTTAAAAAGACAGCGCTCCCCCCAGCACCCCCGCCAGACACAACACTTCCCCTCCAACACCAACAAAATGTAAAGAAATAGTGTTCTATTATTGTTTAACAGTGCAATTAATCACAACTATTTTTTAATCTCATGATTGATCGCAATTAATTCTTAAAATTGTTTCACAGCCCTAATTTTCACAAGAAAGGAGGAGGAAGTGTGAGTTAGGGATTAAAGACCAGGGAAGAATAGAAAGGTCTCAGGAAGAATTAAAGAGATCCAGGAGTCGCTTCTAGATAATGAAAAAAGAATGGGAAAAATATCTACTGTTAGGTAGATGGGGAAATAGAAGACAAGGAAGTCTTGTATTTGAGAATAGGAGGATATGAAGGGAGGGAAGGGGAAATGTGAATCAATTACATAGAAAATCCTGAAGTCCAGAAGGGAGAATTTACATCAAATTAGTAAATGCACAAAGAGTCAGATTCCTGAAGATCAATGTGAAAACTGTGAAGTGTCTATTTTCAAGGTTCTTAAAGGTGGCAGCAATGCTTAATTTGTTATGAAAGAGGTGCCAGTGTTCAAGCAATGAGGTGCTGGGGCTCAAGCAATTTATTTTACATTCATAACTGATGCAGCAAGCCCAGATGTGCCAGGACTATGAACTGCCAAGCCTAGAAGTACCAGGGCACAAATTAAGCACTGGGTGGTAGTGATGTAATCCTTCTCTAGGTACAAATAAAATGAAATGAAAAGGTGAGAGAAAAGAACACACACAACAAAAGCTGAGAACCAAGATCAAGGGAGGAAAATTAACTTTAAATTGAGACTTTAGGGATTGAAAGGCTTTTCTGTATCCCCTTAAATGAATATTATAGAAAAAGATCGTAGGCATGATTGCAGTTATTGTAGTCTCACTAAATTATATGACAGTAAGAAGTCAAATATTGTTATAAGAATATAATAACATGGGTCAGACCAATGGTCCATCTAGCCCAGTATCCTGTCTTCCAACAGTGGCCAATGCCAGGTGCTTCAGAGGGAATAAATAGAACAGGTAATTATCAATTTTATCATGAAGAAAAGCTGATAAATATTTTCTCCTTTTTGCTTTTGTTGTTCAAAAGGTCTGTGAAGACACATTTTATCAGGTAAAATTACATTTTACTATAAAATTCCTCAAATTATACTGACTGCTAAGTCACCTAGAGTATCCATTCACATAAAATTAAGAGAAAAAGCCACAGAAAGGCAGTTTAATATTTCTTATGAAAGTGCTCTCTGAGAAAATTGCTAATACATTTCAATTTCTTGTCCAAAGTTGTGTGTATTCTGTATTTCAGAAAGTAATATTTTTTTTATCATCCAAGACTATAAAGACTACCATTTTAGGCTTCTAGGGCCAAATTCTGTTCTGAGTCACAACTGTGTAAATGCCAGGTAACTCCATTAAAATCAGTGCAGTTATTGTGATTTTACAGTGAGCTTACTGAGCATAATTTAGTGCTTAGGCAGTAACAAGTGTGTCTAAAACATGTCAAACGTTATTTTTTAAAGGGAGGGAATCAGAAATAGGGAAGGCAGACCACTGTCCTCAACCATGAGGAGTATGTATGATGATTCTGGCTCAACAATAAGGGCCCACTTCTGCCACCCTTGCCACAATGAATTATAACTTGTTCCACAAGTACTGCCACTAATTTCAGTACTTCAAGTTTAGTGGCTTCTTAATAAAAAGGAAGAGTGACTTACCTTAATCACTGAAGGCAAGAGTCTCCTACATTTCCTCATGTTCAGTTATACCTTATTCTGTGAGAAGCCTCATGTCAATGGTCATATATGATACATATGTAACACTATGAAATATGGGGAGGGAGCAATTTTTAACAACACAATTTATTTAATTGGAAAAATTAGTCTGTTACTGTCTAACCTCAGATACTGTTAATTAATATAAATATTATTATATTATATTAATTGTTTAAATATACTCCAAGTATTTTGGAGTTATAATAACACTTTTTTGCATTTACCTTTTTATTCATTTGTATTACACCTTTCATCTCAAGCTCTTGAATAATTTAACAGATTGATTTAATAAAATCCCTGTGAAGTAGGTAAATATATTTATTTTTCCAGATGGTAAACTGAAGCATGGTGGAGAAAGGTCACACAGTGAGCCAGTGACAGAGCAGGATCTAGAATGTAGGAGTCCTGATTCCTCATTTTCCGCTACAACTATTTTTCTTAGTTTACATCTTACGGACTCAAATGAACAATTACTTGCTGGAGAGTTTTCATTTACAGATATTTTAAAATTTGATACTTTATTACACCTAGTTAACAAAAAACAAATGTGCCTCTTTTTGTAAGGAAAACTACAAAATTCAGCTACAGTATTTAGCCAAATATCTATTGCAGTATTTATATCAAGTGTCTATTCTGAACAAGGTGTCTTGGTACTAGTATCTCAATGTGTCTATCAGCATTTTTTTTGTCAATTTCCAAGATGCTGATGAGAACTTATGGCAGACTTTTGAAATTCCCAAGACTATTTTCAATCTACCTTGAGGAATCCTGTTTTGGAGTCATGAATATTTTCTTTCTTTGAACAGGAATATTAGCATGGTTGCTTAGGAACCAGACAAAGGGATTCAAGAGAGGAAGAAGGTGTAAATGAAATGAATGAAAATATTATCTGTGGAAACATCTGATTCATATGGGTGACTGGGCAGAGGGGATTTTGTTCGTGCACATTTAACAAAATTATATTTTACTTCTGCCCAGCAGTTCTTGTGAGATGAATCTTAACTCTCTTAATCACCGTTTGTTTCTAAACGACACCTTTATTCAGAAGTCCCATAGAAATGTTCTATTACTTCAACGAAAACTGAAATTAGGAAGGTTCTTCTGAGAAAGATTGTTTTGGAAATTTGATAATTAAAATTCAAACATTGTTTGCAATTTAATTTTTAAAAGACTACATTGGATGGTAACCACTTCTGCATCCCTGTTCACCACCATGTGTGTAAAATTAAAATGATCTAGAAAATGATGTAAATAACCCTTTTATCATATTTGGTGCATTTCAGAAATTAACAGCTCTCTTTTTGATAGTGCATGTTTATGATGCAACTTTCCACTGAGTGGGTATGTTGAGGCAAATGCTTGTGTGTGTGTGGCATCTGTGGCAAACTTAGACATATGGTAGTACAATAGCAAAATCTGAAGTTACCTCAGACCTTTAGACTCTGCATTCAAATAGGTTTGAGAGATTCTGATTCAATGTAGCTTGATGTAGAACAGATGTAATGTGCTCAGGTTGGGACAAAAGGAACATCCTAGAGTGCTGTTCAGCAGACCATCTGGCCCCATTCCACATTACAATGCTGCCTAGTCAACCAGAGTTCATTCAGCAGAACAAATATCTTAGATATTAAATTATTACTTTGAAGTTGTGTTTCTTACTTTAAAACTTTTAAGACATGTCACTGAAATGTGCTGTATAGTACAAGTCCCACTGATTTCAGTGGCAATTGAGGATGCCTGACAGTTCAGTGGCACTTTTAAATCACATAGTAAAGGGCCATATAATTCACACAAAGATGGCAGCATGCTACTTCAGACATACATGCTAATAATGTCCTGATCCTCATTTATGCGGACAGCCATTTACACCATTCTGGCAGTGTAAAGTATGTATAATTTAGTTAACACCCATATTAAAAGGCCCTTTCACTAGCATTGCTGTATAATGGGGTCTTAATGAAAATGAGAAACAGGCCCAGTGTGTGTAGAAGGATATTGGATATTGGGAATGAAAGCTTGTCTCCCATTATGGAATGTAACGTATAACAATATATATGCAGTGTAGCTGTAGGTGTGTCAGTCCCAGGATAGAAGAGGGACAAGGTGGGTGAGGTAATATCTTTTATTGGACCAACTTCTGTTGGTGCGAGAGACAAGCTTTCAAGCTACACACAGCAACTTTAACAACCTCCCTCAGAATACTTTCCTCGCCACCATGGATGTCACTTCCCTTTACATCAGTAGCCATCACAATGATGGCATATCTGCCTGCCTCAAATATTTGCAGGACGATGGACAAGCATCAAATATCCAACCTGAACATGTGGCCAGACTTGTCCATTTCATCCTCACCCATAACAATTTTTCATTTAACAACAAATGTTTAGTCCAAACCAGGGTAACAATCATGGGTACCAGGATGGCTTCGCAGTATGACAACTTCTTCATGGGCCACCTTGAAGAAGAATTTCTAGACAAATGAACCATGATATCCGGATATACCTGAGATATACCAGTGATATACCTGAGATTCATCTATGTTTTAATCCTCCAGACAGACTGCTTAAACTCCCTCATAGATTTCCACCACAATTTCAGCAACCACTATACTTCATTAAACTCTCTCTGGAGCACTCTCACACTAGCAACAACTTCCTGGACATCACAATAAGCTTCATCAATGGACCACTACAGACAATCATATACCTTGGTAGATCCAGTAACCACCCCAAACACACCAACAAATACGTTATCTACAGCCACAGAATGTGCTCCAAGGAGCAAGTCCGGGAGATACACCCTAACACACTTAAAACTACCTTCACCAAACAAGGACACTCCACCAGAGAAGTAGATTGCATCATGGAATGGGCTATCCAAATACCCTGAGAGAGCCTGCTTCAATACAGAAATAAAATCCCCTCCAATCACACACTCCTAGTTGTCACCTACACTGGAACCCATATGGGGTATCATCAAAAAACTACAACCCATGGAGACCCCATCCTCTCAGACCTGAAGATCTCTGTGTGGCTTGAAAGCTTGTCTCTCTCATCAACAGAAGTTGGTCCAACAAAAGATATTACCTCATCCAACTTGTCTTCTATATAACAAGATAGTTTACTTGGTTTTAAATATATAAAGTAATTAATTATATTTAATATTTCTAACTGTGAATTATTTATGATTGCAAAACTTTAAAATAACGTTAAGGTTGCAAATTCAAACACCCAGAAGTTAGGAAATGCCAGAATTAAAGTTACCGGTGCAACTATAATTTGGCCCTTTTGTGCTTATGCATTATGATAGTCTTTAATTACATGATCACATACTTATTTTCTGCAGGCTTTTTCTACCAGCCTAACCTATAATAAATGTGTTGTTTTGTAATCTATCATTTCCGTTAGGTGTCAAATAATAGACACATTTTTATAGACACATGATATATGTATGTGAATTAAAATATAATTAAAGAGAAAAATCTATAAAAATTAATAGCATCACTCCAATCCATCACACATACTATGCATTAGTATCAGCAGTATTGGACACAAAGATCTAGGCCTCTACTTGGAATAGCCCACATCCAAATGCAACAAGGTCAAATAGGTTTCACGTTGTGATTATGAAGTCACATTTACATATTGTCTTCCAAAGTGTAGTGACCCCATAGAGCCATCACTGTATTTATGTTCTCTTGTATAGAGGGAAGCCTTTGATTCTCATTACTGCCTTAAATTGGTATCTCTTTAGGTTCTTTCACACCAAACATAGGCCATTGCATTTGACCTTGACTTCACATTTCATTACAAAGTAAACAAGACATGAGCGCCTTTACTTGCTGTTTAGCGCCCTCCATCTATGTGCTTATAATGGCAGCAGCTCAACTTTTCTGTATCTTGTTTACTTAATTTTTGATATTCGCAGAACATTTGATTCAGGGCTCTAACCATAATAATGGTGGAATCGGGGCTTGTCTTCACTTACCTTGGCGGCAGTCGACTGGAGTTACGCAAGCTATGCAAAAAACTTGCATAACTCCCGTCGACTTCTCTGCTTCTGTTCTGCATGTCGTCTTCACTGCACTGCAGCACGATGCCACTTGAGAAGGTGGTCTTAATACATTGATTTTGGTATTCAGTTGGTTGATTTGTTGATTGATTAAGTTTTGGTTGATTGAAGTATATTCAATGTTTCCCCTATAAGGAGAAGAACAGCTTTACACCTAGGAGAAGTCTGTTCTGGCAGCTGCCCCTAAACTTGCTTCCCTTCTGTCCCTAGAAAAGAGGTTTTAAAAAGTCACCAGCTGCCCTTAATTAGACTCAAGTGATTCAGTTCATAGGAAAAAAGGCCTTCACCATTCTAGGGCTGATATACTTGCCTTCCACCACTCTCTTATTAGAGAGACAGGTGGGTGGGGTAACACATCTTTCATTGGATCAACTTTTGTTTGGTGAGAGAGACAAGCTTTCGAGACACACACTGCTCTTCTTCAGGTCTAGGAAAGGTACTCCTAGGCTACATCACTTACAGCGGCATAGCTGTACCAATGTAGCTGTGCTGCCGTAGCACTTCCGGTGGAGATGCTCTAAGCCATCAGGAGAGAGCTCTCCCGTCGGCTTAATGATTCCTGCCTCCAGAAGAGGCGGTAGCTATGTCGGCCCACAGTGCTATCTACGCTGGTGCTTAGGTCAGTTTAATTTATGTCACTTAGGGGTGTGGATTATTCACACACCTGAGCGATGTAAATTATACCGAAGTAATTTGTAATGTAATTTGTAATAGTCCTAGTGTCCCAGCTAAATAAAAGATGGAGCAGATTGTTTAGCATAAGTAATTAACACATATTCTAAGGAACCATTCAAAGTAGAGTGGCCTCTTAACCCCTCTGCAGCCATAGGACAAAAAAAGGGGTTAGTGGGTTACAGATTGTTGCAATAAGCCATAAATCCAGCATTTCTGTTGAGTCCATGATTTTTAGTATTTTATAGGCTTATGAATTTAAGTTCATAGGCTTGTCTTTTGAAAGCATTGTGCAGGCTCAAAAGCTTGTCTCTCTCACCACCAGAAATTGGTCCAATAAAAGATATTATTTCACCCACCTTGTCTCTCTAATATCCTGGGACCAACACAGCCAGTGCCAGCCCAAGCTACGGTCTGACCAGGCAACAGCCTGGGGCGCATGATTGTATGGGGCGCCAAAATGACTGATTAATATATCTATAAACAATAAGATTTTACCGTCCTCTGCGGTGAGTCGCAGCTGGAGGAGGAGAAGGATCCAGACGGACGCCATGATGCCCCAAAGGCCGGGTCCGTCTGTGGGGCCCCACCCCGGGGGTTTTATCTCCACGGCCCGAGGTGGAAGAGACCGAAATACACCTGGCCGTAGCTGTCTCCAGAGTGACTCAGGGCTCAATGGCCGGCTTATAAGGGATGCGCAGCAGCAGCGGAGCCAGGGGAAGAGGGTGAGAGACAGAGAAACAGGAGTGGGATGATCCACCGCAGAGGTGGCCGTATCTCAGCGCTGGGCGCAGGATCCCCATATAACCAGCCACCCCACCCCAGAGTTGGCCGCTCAGTAGGGCGGCAAAACGGCTCCCATGATCCCTCTCCAAAATGGGCGCGACTTCGATCTGGTGGCACCAAAATGGCTGCTACATCCTGAACCCGACGCAATTATAATGTCTGCCTGGGGCGCAAGAATGGCTCAGGCTGGCCCTGGACATGGCTACAACTACACTGCATACTACAGGTCTCACTTTCTCACAACATAAACTTGAATCTCAAATGGCAGCCACAACTTGCAAGTCAAACAGTGTTATGCAAAATGTGATAGTGTCTCTCTCAAAATTGCCCTACTGAGAGCATTGCAACCTACCTCATGTGGAAATTTAACTTGCCTCAGCATGACACCTGTTCGGATTGTTCTTAAGGAAGCAAATGCACTTAAAAATGGAATTTCCCTGGTTTTTTGATGAATGAACATCAGACCCATTTTGTGTTTTAATGTGTACATCCAGATTATTCTGGCAAAGTAGCTTTTTGGCTTGTGGCTAGAACGTGTTATAAAGCCTAGGATTGGTAGGTTTGTAAGCTTCATAGGACTGGACCCTTTCTTCCAATCCAAAAAATAAAAAGGCTAAGGGGAACAGGGTGAGGTAGGGGCAGATTCATGTCTTCTACTGGTTTCTACATGGTGGCATAGTGGAATGTTGCAAAACAAGGACCCCAAATTATTTTAGAAAACCTTTCATGTGGAGACCTCAGGGTCCAACTGCTCTATGCATGCCTGGAAGATAGTTGACTATAATGCCCAGGAAGCCCAGGGGGAAGATTTCAGCATCAACCCATGTTATTTAAGCCATTTTTTGTAATGAACTCACCAGGGCTAAGGAATATACAGTAAAAAGAGAACTTCGCATTTGACTGGGTTATGTTGACTTGGATCATTAAAAGTGGCCAGGGCTCAGAAACTATCATTCTAATCTAGTCTCTTGGCTGTGGATGTAAGCTTTCAAGTAAAAAAAAAAAAAATCAGATTAATTCACTGTATTGAGATGTCACCTTACCTCTTTCGTTCTCTTTTCCTAATGCTGTTTTTCAAGCAAACAGCTTTATCCTAGCAAATCCACAGCAGCAGAAAAAAATCAGTTTGGTGGGCTATTCTCAGGTAGTAATTTTCTTTAATTGTCTCCTATGCTTTTACTGCATCAGTCCTCTCTATAGTATCTACAGTTCCTGATCACCTCAGCTTTGGACTTGATTTTTATCACAGTTGGTTATTTTCTTGTTTGGAGATGAGGAGCAGGTGCTGGCAGATACTTCTGATTTATCATTTTAAGTTTTGGCAAAAGTATCTAGAGCTCAAGATAGCAGCATTCTGGTCATTATGCATTGAAAGAAAGAAGAAAAGAGTTAGTCTTATATTAATACTGTCTTGTAAAGTTTTAAATAAAATGCTACAATATATTATTTAAAATAGGGATCATTGGGTGGTGCTCCATTTCATAAACCCTCATAGTGTAATGTAGGGGAAGAGGCTGAATGCTTTCTTCAGTCTTATCAATCTTGCATTAAAAGTCAAGCAGGGTAGCAATGGAAAATGTAAAGCTACTGAAGTTATTTTGCCACTTGTAATCTGGTTACCGAACAAGGAATTGCTTTTTATTTATTTAGAACAGTTATGATACAATAAAATGGAAAACTTAAACCTAATAAAATTTTAAAAATCCTTTAGACACAGGAAATCCAGCATACATATGCGGTAGTGTTAATTAATTCATCTAGGAATCTGGTAAATGCCAATTTTTAAGAGCTAATAAAAAGAAAGCAAATGTAAAAATCTAGGGATATCAGGCTTAAGGTCCTCTATGAAAAATGGAAGAACAGCAACAAAATGATGGTAATGTTTGTATCTTAGTGATAACAATATTTATGTTTGTAGATGTATGAAGAAGTGAGAGGATAACGGTTACACGACTTTGTAGCTGGATATCTCTTTAGTTTTAAAAAAATAAGCTTGTGGGTACTAATAAAATAATGCTCTATCTCTATCTTCTAACTACTGCTGGACTCAGTAGTATCACATAACTATAATGATCTCATAATGGAAATGGGATAAAACCAGTGTTGTCTTTCCTGTGCTAGTCTATTGGTAACTATTGTAATGTATCAGTGGTACAGCTGTGGTAAAGTATTGGTATTTTTGCAGCTCTTCAAAGGTTATCATTCATTTAGCTCAAACTATTCACCAGTTGTGATGTTTTATTGTTCCGTTCCTCCCCCTTTCCCCCGCCTCAAAAAAAATCAGTTTTTATAATAAAAATATTTAAGGTGCAGTTATCTCCAGACCAAGAATTCTACTTTGAAGAAATTCATGAGTAATTTTGAATAACAAATACATTAGGGTATTATATGTGTTGTTTGTGAACAATTCAAACATGCACAAAAAAGATATTAATTGAATAAATTATTCAGTACAAATTATTCACTTTAGCTCTAATGCTCGGTTGGGAAATATTTACATTTAAAAGAAAAAAACTATTAATTTCTTAGCCATTAAGCAGGCATCTGGTAACCATCTACTGTAACTTCACATTTAGTGTCATTGGGGAAAAAAAAATCAGACACATAGTGCCGACTCATAATGTATAATTCAGATTAATGCATTCAAATGCGATTTTGCTTTTTGTTGTTCGGTTCTCCCAGGGGTACAGCCATCAGTGCTGTTCTTTGGCTTCATTTATGCCCCAGGACTAACTCTATATTTATGATCAATTCTCTCTTTAGAGCCTCTTTTTCTCTGTTTCCAGGACAAATGCATGCACACGCTCTCTCTCTCTCTTTGAAAACACAATCACTGTTTTCTTTTCTCCCAAACTTTGCTCACTTTGTTTCTGACTTATTAGAACTCTCTCAATGTTACAGTCCTCTCTCTCCGTCTCTTCCAGGCCATATCTTTCTCCTTCTTCCAATGTCCCTTGTTACTAGCCAGGTAGGGGCATTCCCCAATTAATAGTTTTCCCCATCGTTCTCTTATGGAGCCTTATTCCTCTCTTTGTTTTGTTTCTTGTTTGCTTAATTCCAACAGACTCCTTCGCAATCAGACAGGATAATATCAGATGAGTAACCTGAGACACAAGTCATTTACAAAACATAATATATATAACTCTCTCATTCTCCACGCCCCTCAACAGATAATTCCCACATAGTGTAGGGGAGATCTGGCTCTTACTGAAGAACTACATTTTGAGTAAGAAGGAAATAAATTATCAATTTAAAACTACTTTCTTTTTTGTTCTGTTATTGACTTCAGAAGTACTAATCATGCAAGTGAAGTTATTCACATGTAAGGATTTGCAGGTTCATGCCCTTAAAGACCCATATTGTTTAGTAATTAATGAGAATAGAGGCATAACCATACCGACCAGCTCAGCAACGGACAGCAGGTGGACAGACGGTTGCACCTATCCAGAGCCTGATTGACTTCAATGGGGCTCCATACAAACACAGCATCTGCCTACACACTTTCAATTGCAAGATCTGGGCCTTAAGAAGTAAACTCAACAGCTTCTTACTATTACTTAAAAGTTTTCCATTGACATCATTGTTCAGATCAATGCTATTTGCAATATGCAACTTTTGGAAATGTATCTTCTCCTAGAATTTGTCTGAAATCTGTAACCATCCATAAAATATAAATTTATAGTGTGATTTGTCACATAATGTGTTTACTACAAATAGTTTAAGATTAAAAGCATATTTAGCATATTAAGCACTGAAGTGATGAATTAGATGTTTCATGCTTCATCTATACCTGTCATGATACTACAAAGCTTGATAGCTATATAAGATGTCCAGTCATTTAATTTTGGGATCAGGTTCAATTTTCTATTTTAGGCTTAGTATTTACAATAATTTTGTCATAGTATTTCAGAACAGCAAAGAGTGTGTACCCCTTATGACAGGAGAACCACTCTGTCTTAGTAAGCAGTTGGGACAGAAGCAATAATGCCTCAGATGCAGCAAAAAAAGCTTTCAGTTATTCTTTCTCATATAGTTTCCTTCTAGAAGAGAAGATAGGTTTACTGATTTAAGCACATGTGAGAGTCAAGAGATTTGGATTCTGCCACAGACTTCTTGTATAACCTTGAACAAGGACATAAGAACATAAGAATGACCACTGTGGGTCAGAACAATGGTCCATACATTCCAGTATCCTGTCTCTGACAGTAGTCAATGCCAGGTGCTTTAGAGGGAATGAACAGAACAGGACAATTTTGAGTGATTCACTCACTGTCATCCAGTCCCAGCCTATGGGAGTTGAAGATTTAGGGTCACTTGGAGCATGAGGTTGTGTCCCTCATCATCTTGGCTAATAGCCATTGATGCACCGATCCTGTGCTTAGCCCCTCTGGCCCAGATCCTTAAAGGTATTTAGGCACCTAGCTTCCATTGATTTCAAAGGGCGTTAGGCACCTAATTACCTTTCAGAAGCTGTGCTTCTGTGCCTCAGTTTACCCATTTGTGCCATAGGGGTGACACCTACAGTGATGTCTTGATGTTTCGTAATTAAGGTATATGAAGTGCTTTATGATTCTTGGATTTAATGTGCTATACAAGTGTAAAGTAAAATTGTACCACTTTTGTTTTCTCTTCACTTTTAAATTTAGTTGTTATACTCCCAAATGTTTTACAAGACTGCTAAGCAATGGCATTTTTTCTCCCATTGGGAACTATAATTACACATTCCTATGACAGTATAGAAATATAGCTCAAACACCATTAATCTGCATCACCATTTTTGCAGCTGCCATAACACAAATGTCAAGTATCCAAATGCTGAATGACGAAACTCCAAACTCACACAAATTATTCCTTGAGCAGAGTGAATCCTGCAAAAGCTTTTCTTTGCTCATTCACACACATATAAAAATGAATTTGTTTTGTCCATGTTTGCTTTGTGCATTCACTTCTTGTGGATGTTTCCACAACTGACACACTCACATGAATGCCTGCAAAAGGCAAATGCTAAACTAGTATGCTCAAGTATTCCTGAAAAGCGAATTTTAAATTTGCACCAGCTATCTTTGAAAAATCTCTATGTGAATGTTGAAGCTAGGGAGATAGAAGTAAAATGATAATAATATAAACTGCACCGTTGCAATTCGGAGATGCCATCTGAGACTGGAATGGTATTAGCTGTATCTGCAGAAGCCCGGTATCTCTATTATAATGCCATTTCTGATTTGTGTCAGTGCCATAGTGGCTTCTTACTTGCCAGAAATGTGCAGATCAGACTAGTAGGTGGAACATTCAGTCAGCCCACAGCCTTGTTGGGTTCACCTTTGACAGTGGCATAGAGTTAACTAGCTAAAGGCATATTTAGTTACATTTTTATATAAGTATTTTTTTCTCTGAGTGCCAACAATATACCTAATGCATTTATAGACATCACAAGGGAGTAGGGTCCTGGTCCATGACTAGGGCTCCTAAGTGTTATGGTCATATAAATAATAATAATAATAATTATTATTATTATGTCCATTATTTGGCTGAGCAAATGGTATTAAAAATCTCACAGCCAGCTTTGTAAGAATTTTGAAAATATTTGAGTGAGTTTTGCAAATAATACCAAAAAGAATTGTCATGCACAAAAATACTGTACTCAGATATAGACATGGGTAGAATTTGTGCAGGCTTGAATTCTAATGATTTCTTGGGGATGGGCTGCAAAAGAGATGCATCAACATACCATCCCACTATATTTTCTATAAATTTAATATAAAAATAATTTGAATCATCTCCACTGATTTAAAAGAATGTTGATAATTCCGTTTCCGTCAACTGTCAAACTTAAATGACTAATTCATATTTATGCTATTACATTACAGGATATGTAGTTCTGTTTCTCTAAATGTTCAAATAAAAATTTCAACAGGTCTGGTAAGTCATTAGAAATTACATTCTTGAAGTGTCCTTGATAAACCTAACAAATATCAGCAAGCTTGACCTTATATGGTAGCTTGCAGTTTCATATAGAGTAAGTAGTACTGTATATACAGTAGTACTGTATTATATAATTTTCTTTAAGAGGTAATCCTCTTAATTCTTGGATTTAAGTAACTATACACATTGTAATGAATTTGCTGATTTTAATTTGAAAGGAATAGGTTTCCAGTATTATCATAATTAAACCATTTTAATATAAAAAATCCTTGCTCTTCACAAAGTAATTTTAAATACTAATGTTCAGCCTAATTTAATTGTAAAATGTCTGGTTTAATTACAAATTACCTAGAGAAGAGCTGTATGTTACAGTCAGTTTTTAATTAAATGTATAAAGTTTCTCAGATGAAAAGAATTTGTAATCTGTATAACTGAGAAAATGAGAATAAGTTTTGAATTTTTAAAAATAAATTTAATTGTTTTCAAAACAGGAAATTATAAAAATGTAAAAATCTAATTATTTCCTTGAGACTATATCACTTAATATATAGACCCTTTATCATAACCTCAAACCCCCTATGACTACAACACTTACAGGGGGGTTGTTATTGCAGTATTTTGAGGACCAGATCCTTAGCATACCTCCATTGACACTAATAAAGCTAGGCTGACTTATACCAGCTGAGAATCTAGCTCTGATTGTCTGACTTGTCACCCATCCGCACTCCAGTAATGCTATAAATAGGAAAGTAACAGCGTGATTCCTCTTTTATGTGTATATTTTAATGTAATTAATTTCATAATTCAAGTGGAACTTTGTATGTAGTAGAAACTTTGCAAATCTATGGGTAGAGAGAGGGCTAGTCATTAAATGTAGGGTAGATCAGTTCTGTCTATAACCCATTTCCTGACAAGCTTCCTTTTAGAGACAAGGTCTTCTAAAAGTGATCTGGGCAGTAGCAGATCTGCTGCCTTATATCCTATATTATGTTTTTGGTTCTGCCACTTGTTTATTGTTCTTACCTCACTAAAAACCTCTCAGTATCTCAGTTTTCCACCTGTAAAACTGGGGTAATAATAGATGCTGACCTTGGTAAATGTCTTTGGTTTTTGGGCAAAAGGCACAACATAAGTGGAAATGATTCTCATCCTCATTACTGGGGGAAAAGTGGATTACGTCTTCAAGTTATACCATTTTAAAATAAAAAGGAAGGTACTGAATACCTTGTACATCTCTATGTAATATTAAAATGTTTCCTGAATTATTAAAACTTTAAAAAAATATTTAAACCCTTCGTGGTCTAAATTGGCTGGATTCACCTCTCTAAAGCTCTGATTATTTAGCTTTTGTATGATGCTTTGTTTTCTTTATTGACCATTTGTGGCATGATGCATATTTGAGATGGTTCAAAAGCTTCAGTTTGCAGATGTTTTCTTGACCAATTTTAAATCCCTTTGTCCATGAAATTGACCAAAATGGACAATGAATTTAGTAGGGCCCTATATATTAGATATAAGAGAAAGACAATGGAATGTATAGGCCCAATGCTTAATGGGAAAGGAGAGCTAATAACTGATGACATCAAGAAGGCTGCCTGTTTTGCTTCAGTCGTCCCTGGAAAAGATTAATTGTGACCAGATGCTTAACAAAATTAATATTAACACCACGGGGGAAGGAACACAAGCCGTAACAGAGAAAGAACAGGTTAAAGACTATTTAGATAAATTAGCTGTATTTGAGTCGGCAGAGCCTGATGCAATTTACCCTAGAGTACTCAAGAAACTGGCCAAAACAATCTCTGAACAGTTAGAAATTATCTTTGAGAATTCATAGAGGATGGGTGAGGTACCAGAGGACTGGAGAAGGGCAAATCTATTACACATCTTCAAAAAAAAAAAAAAAAAAAAAAAGAGGAAAAGGAGGACTTGGAGCATTATAGAGCAGTCAGCCTAACTTTGATATCCAGAAAGACACTGGAACAAATTATTAAACAATGCATTGGTAAGCACCATGAAGATAATCAATTATAGCCAACATGGATTTCTCAAGAACAATTTATACTAAACCAACCTAATTTTCTTCTTTGACAGGATAACTGACCTCATGGTTAGGGGGAAAAGGAGTAGAAGAGATATGTCTTTACTTTAATAAGGCTTTTGACCTAGTCCCACATGACACACTCATAAGCAAACTAGGGAAACATGCTCTAGATGAAGTTACTATAAGGCGACTGCACAACTAGTTGAAAAACCATATTCAGAGAGTAATTGTAAATAGTTTGCTGTCAAATGAGAAGGATATATCAAGTGGAATTCCACAGGGGTCTATCTTGGGTCCAGTACTATTCAGTATTTTCATAACAACTTGGATGATGAGATAGAGAGTACACTCATAAAATTTGCAGATAGCATCAAGTTAGGAAGGTTTACAATTGTTTGCAGAATAGCATTAGAATTCAAAATTATCTTCTTCAGTTGGAGAATTGGGCTGAAATCCATAAAATGAAATTCTTGAAAGACAAGTGCAAAGTATTACACTTAGGAAGGAAAATTCAAATGCACAAATACAAAATGGGAAATAACTGGCTAGGCAGCAGTACAGCAGAAATTTGGTGGATCTCAAATTAAATATGAATCAACAATGTGATGCTGTTGCAAAAAAAAAAAAAGGTAAATGTCATTCTGGGATATTTTAACAGAAGCGTTGTATCTAAGACATGGGAGGAAATTGTTCTACTCTATTCAGCACTGGTGAGGCTTCAGCTGGAGTACTGTGTCCAGTTTGCAGACCACACTTTAAGAAAGATTTGGACAAATTGGAGAGAGTCCAGAGGAGAGCAACAAAAATGATAAGAGGGTTAGACAATATGACCTATGAGGAAAAGTTAAAAAAACAAAGGGAACATTTAGTCTAGAGAAGAGAAAACTGGGGGGTGGGGGGAACATGTTAACAGTCTTCAAATATATAAAAGGTTGTTATAAAGTGAATAGTAATCAATCAATTATTCTCCAGGCCCACTCAGGATAGGAAAAGAAGGAATCAGATTAAGCTGCAGCAAGGGAGATTTAGGTTACATATTAAGAAAAACTTTCTAACTATAATGGTAGTTAAAGACTGGACTAGGCATCCAAGGGAAGCTGTGAATTCCAATCACTGGTGGTTTGTAAGGGCCAGTTAGATAAATATTTGTCAGGGATGGTCTATGTATTCTTAATGTATGCCCTCAGCATAGAGGGATGGACTAAATGACCTCTTGAGGTGCCTTCCAGCCTTGTGATTGTATGATTTTTGAGTGATGAGATGCAGAGGGAAATCAGGGCAGAATTTCCTTCCCCTGCTCCAAAGACCAGGATCAGACTATCCTGTGAGTTGCCAAGTCTGCCAGCCTTTCTTCTCTGCAGGCACAGTGGTGTGGTGCCATTCTGTTTATCTTTATGTTAGCAGTGGCTAGGAAAGTCACCACAGAGCTCTTTTGGTGGTGCTAAAGGACTTGTGCAGGATTTATGATGGTGTATATGCAGGTGAATTAGTACATTCTGTAGGGGACAGTTCAGGTCACTCTCTAGAAGGTGACATCATTGTATTTGAGCAGAAGGAAATGATCTTCACCTTTTTGAATGCAGGTCTTGTCTTGTGGATCTGGGTCTCTAAAGAATTGCCTGAGTCTGTGACATCCTGCCTTTGGGAGTGTTGGATGTGAATCACTGATTCTTTGTCAGAAAGTTGTGTTAACTGTTATTCCATGACTATGCAAGCAGTGACTTAGTTGACAGTACCTAGCTCATGGACAGAAATATGCACTTCTGTACATTTTGCCTACATTATTCATATAGAGGAGAATTTAATAAGTCTATGGCACTATTTATGGCCCTGATCCTGAAAACCCTTAGGCGCATGCTTAACTTTCAGAGTTCAAGAAGTTTCACTGACTTTTAAGTTAGTCATCTGTTTATCAGATTACAGATCTGGGGCCTAAATGAAAATCTCACATAAGTTTACAAACATTAATAAAGCCTAAAAATCGGGTATTTTAAAAAGACGTATTTGTGAGGGCAGTGAATATTTTTAGTTTTATATAACTACAACTACTTATGTATTATTATTACAGTATTATAATTATAGAATTATATTAGTTTACAGATCAGGAAACTGAAGTACAAAGATCAAGTAACTTTGCCAAGGTGAGTCAGTAGCAGAGCTAGGAACAAAACTGAGGACTGCTGCCTTCCTGCTTTCCTACCCTAACCACAAGACAACACTTTTGTGAAGTCTCACTTGTGAAATGAGTAATATGGCTGGGTAAGTCCAGGTTCAAATACAACGTCCACTTGATCTGGTACTGGGGCTTGAACCTACATCTCCCACATGAGTGCCTTAGCCACAGGGCTGTAAAGTATTATAGGGTGGAACTTTATCAATCTCTTCTCTTTTGTATAAAAAATTAAATAGATAATGATGGTGGAGGAAGAGTACAGGTGAGTAAATGAATCTATAACCTAGTGGTTAGGACACTCACCTTGGAGGAAAGACATATGGGATCAAGTCCTTGCTAAAATAAATATTTAATTTTCGTTGAGGTATTGAGCGGATGAGAAGGCTGAAATGACAGGAGTATAAGACTGAAATGAGCTCCTTGAAATGAAAGGATCTCAGTGGCCCTGCAATCTGATCTGTATTCAAAGCTCTCATTTATCTTAGCAGAAATTTTTAGCATTGCAGAACAACTTCAGGACCAATATTAAAACTAAATATATGTTTAGTCCCCCAGCTTGTATAATGTTAAGATGGCTTCGATACTCAGACTCTGTAGAATATTACTGACCATTAACAAAATTGTAGCCATAGCTATTTTATCTTAATTTTTCTATAGTCAACACTTGGTGTATATTAGCCCTACTTTTCCTCTTAGCATTATTTACAACCATGGTACAATAATCAGAAATACAATCAGTTCTTGTCTAATTACCAGAAGTTTGTATTACCCAATTAATCTGGCCATTTATTTTTTGTCTAGCACCAGCTGTTGCTGTTTTCTCACAGTTTTTTAAGCTAAACACTCAAACCATGAGTGGGAGTACTGCAGGAAACATTTCAGAGACATGCTTGTCCGAAAGCTACTGATCCTGAAACATTCTGTAAGTGAATTTGCATAGATGAATTAAATGACCCATATCAAATTGCAGTGCTAACAAATGCTCTCATGAAAGTGACAGAAAGCATATTTCCACCCCTCAAAGATTAATGAATCTACATGAATGAATTAGGTTATGCCACTCCATCTTCATAAATTGCTGATTCAATAAATCTCATTGGAGAAACAACTGAGTAATTACAGAATGATGTTGAAGCAATAGGAACCTCATTTGCATATTAACAGACATTTGTCACAATAATTTCTGTCATGGACTGGTAAATGTTAAACATGATTAATTCCAGTAGTGATCCAGGTTGACTTATCCAATGCATAATATAAAAGATATTCCAAAGACTCCAGATACTGTGTATACTCTCTCTCTACACAGTAAAGCATTCAGGTCTAAATAGTAACAGAAACTTACTTGTGTGTGTGTGTAAGAAATACATATAAAAGAATATTTATCTTAAATTTTTTAGTGCAAAGAGCTGCTGTCGTCTTTGTGACACAGGGTCCCACAAGATTTATGTGGAAGAAAAAGAAGAAAAGTCATTAACTTTTTTAAACAGCAAATAGCCCATATTGATTTTGTGCACATGCACAGCATGGAAATAAGATTACTTCCGATTTTTAAAATGCTTAAGTATGCCTGGGCAGAAAATGAGAGCGCTTTTCCTCCCCATGCCTCTTACATTTACCCTAAAGCATGGTTAACTGGTTATTTTGTATTTACAACTTTCTTCACCTACAAAGAAAACAAGCTTGTAAAGAATGATGTACAATAGAACATGTCTAATAATCCTTTTTCTACACGTTTTTGTTCATTTGGTGGCAATAGGATATTCAGCCGCACTTGTAATGTCCTACTGGCCAATCCCTAACAACAATATGAGCATCTAGCTCATCTGGAGAACAGTGGGTTTGATCTGTAACGATTACCTGTTCTGTTTGTACACACAGAATTGCTTATGAAAAAAATTCAACAGTTCCCTTACCAATATTGCTCTATATCCTTTTTCTGTCAATAAGTGGTCACTCAAGGGAGTATAGGATATAAGAGGTAACAATGTGCACAGGTGGAAATGACAAGCTTTCTTCATCGTGAGCTCAAAAGACAAATTACACAACTTTTCTTTCAATTTGTTATAGCTACACTTAAGGAATGTATGTTCATTAATTGATTTTAAAGGCCACTTTTTTCTTTGATTTCAATATATTAAGAGTCTTTCACCTTCAATCAAAGGTAACCTTGTGGGATTAATTGAACAAATGAATAATGCTGTTTGTCTGAGCTGTGTAAAACTATCAGTTTTCATGCAGCAACACTGGAATTGTTACAAAGTTTTCACAAGAATTTTATCCTTTGCACATGTACTATATATAGCGTTTTCAGCCAAGGGTTCCCAAGCACTTTACAAAGCAGGCCTCCTAACAGTGAAGTAGGGTAGCAATTATTTAACAGATGGGGGGTGGGGAAGTGAGACAAACAGCGACAAAAGACTGGATTGTAATGCACAGTCTGCTCTGAGTAAATGGGGCACATGGCTTTCAGGAGCAGATGAGAGAATGGATTGTGACTGAGTTCAATTTTTTTCATGGAGTAGCTTGCTCCCTGTTGTGCACCTGGCCAATTATCCTGGCTGCTTTGTGAAGGGGCAGAGCCAGGGCTCCTCCCATTCTCTATCATTCCCTGCCCACTTGTTCGTAGTGGGGCTTATTGGACAAATAGCTTTGCTCTCCCTCTGCGACCATAGTTGCAAATTGAACAATTCTTACTCAGAGGAAGCTGGGTAAGTGGGGACTTAAGAAAGAACTCTGACAATCTAGCGCTAGGTAACTTGCCAAAGGTCACATAAGAAGCCTGTTGAAGAGCTGGAATTAGAAACCAGATGGTCTGGCTTTCGCTCCCGTGCTTAAGCTACAAGAGCAGACTTCCTCATACACCCCAGTTTGTGAATATGATGGAAATGTCATCTTTTCACAGTCTGTGTTTATGTAAAAAAGGAATGTCAGTGGCAAAACTGTGTCGTGTCTCAGGATTTCACACCTTTGCATCAGGCCTGTTCTTGCACTTTACCTTGTTTTCTGATCAATGATAAAGATCAAAATAATATCTAACTGCTTTTGAATTGTCTTTCTCACTCAGTTCTCTGTTTCAGCTCAGCTCTGTCAGAAGAATCTCTCAGCACCTTCAAAACCAGCAACACCCTTGAATAGTTTCCGGGCACCTTAAAACAAGTGGGAAATTTTCATGGATGCCATTTTTATCCACTCACTGTGTGTAGATTCTGAGATAATCCATTAACACATTCATTTCTGAGTTAAAATTGGGGCAGATCAGAATTGTTTTTTAAATTCCAACAAAAAACGGGGGAGAAATTGGTGGATTTTTTCCCACATTTTTCAACCAACAATCAAAGTCATTTAGGTGTGATAATGATGCCAGCATATTTTCTGGGAATTCTTCTAAATTATATGATTTGCATCTTAAGCTGATCCCGTTAATTGTGTATTGTCAGAGCTAGTCAAAATGTTCATTCAAAGCTGTTCTTCAAAAGAAAAATGGGTTTTCAACTAAACATTTTTTTTCATGAGAAGATCTGCTTTCTGTGGAAAAATGTCAACTTTCTGTCAGAAAATGGAATGGCTGGAAACCAAAAAAATCCTTCAATTCAGAAATGCCAGAGCAGTGCCTTAGGGAACTGTAGTTCAGCTGCTTCATGCTTCCATTCTTATCTGTGGGACTACATGTCCCATGATGCAGCATGGCCAATGAGTCCTATGATACACAACATAGCTCAGTAATAGCGGACACCAGAGTGCACCATGGAAGATGTAGTCCAGTCAGGGAGCCTGGCTCATAGACGAGAATGTGGGCATGAAGCACACAAATTACACCTCCCATGTGGATCAGTGGCCATGTTTCCAAATCAGAGCTTTCATTTTTTGGCTAAAAATATCTATATTTTTTGCTGAAAAGTTGAAATTTTCCCTGGAAAGTTTTAATGAAAACATATTTTTTTTAAAATTGAACTTCTCCAGTTGGGGGGGAGAGAGGGAAGATTTTGAACAGCTCTAATTATTATCACCTAAATTATTTTTCCAAGTTATCAATTTTTACCTTATTATTTATTTGTGTTATGGTAGTGCCCAGAGGCCCCAGCCAAGAACAGGACTCCACTGTGCTATTGTACCACACACAATGAGAGTTCCTGCTCCAGAGAGCACACAATTTAAATAGGCAAGACAAGCAAAGGTGGCAGAATAAACAAAGTCACAGAGAGAAGTATCTTGCCTATGGTCACATAGCAGGACTGTGAGCCAATAATAGAACTCGTCTCTTGATTATTGCACCTTGATGTTCCAATGAAAAATGGGGACCCATTATGCTAGGGAATGAATAAACATATAGTAATAGACTGTCCCTTCTTTGAAGAGGCTACACTCTTAGTAACTAAGACAGACAAATTTTGGAAGGGGAAACAAAGTGATTTGCCCAGGGTCACACAGTAGGTCACTTGTAGAGTTGAAAGAGAACACAGGGGTCCAGAGTCCTAATCCAGTATCCTATCAACTGCGCAATGAGGCCTCCTCTCCTGATTATGTTTATTTTCAGCTTTCACTTATTTAGTTTGGTCTTTCAGTTTGTGATGTCTGTCCTCCAAAGAGATGATTCTTTCCCAGTTTTTGCCGAAGGCCAGATTCTACCACTCTCACACAAGTTGAGTAGTGTCTTCCTCCATAAGAAGTTCCATTTGTTATAAAGAGGCTACCTGTGGAGAACAACCTTATGCAACAAGAATATGGATGGCAGAAATTGCCCCAGAGATTCCTGTGAAATTTTGTCCCACCACATTGTCTTTTCTCCTAGCATTTATTGTTTTAGATGCATCTGGACAGAGCAGGCTCAACATTTATTTCTTCAACATTTAATTCTCTACAAAGTCTCTGGGTAAAATCCTGGTCCCATTGAATTCAAAGGAAATACTTCTTGACTTCAATGGGGCCAGGATTTCACCCAGTGTTTCTTTCTGCTGCATCCGTCTTTTTCTTTTTAGTTTCCTACTTGTCAGGGAAGAACTAAAATACCTAAGCCCTAACTGAATAGGCACCTCAAAATGCAACAGGTGAGATTGCTTGGGAAGGCTTTTTAATAATTTATAAGCATGAGTGCAAAACTTTGAGGTAGTAAACATTGAGCAAAAATCCCTTGAAAACCCATGTTTGGAAAAGATAAGTATATGCTCATATTCAGGCATGGTGTTCCCCATAACTTTCCTACTCAAATAAGAAAAATGATGATGATGTAGAAGGATAAATTAATGTATACATGCCAAGTGACCAAGGCCCCAAGTTGCAGAACTCCAGTCCAAAGGCTGAGACAACCATCATGAAATGGAGAGACTCTCAGTACCCCGGAGCTTGTTACCTGGGCCCTTACCTGTTCTGTATTATCTGTCTTATTGTCTGTTATGTGTTATATGATCAGAAACTATACATGACAATAATTCTGTTTATAAATAAAGGTGAAAAATTGATTAAGCTTAAATTGGGTGGACTTGCCTCAGTGTCTGACCTTACATGCTGTTCTTTAGGAGTGAAATTCATATTTTGCTGCTGCTTTTTATTCCTCCTTGGAATTGAAAGGTCCTTGGTCAACTTTTCATTTGGGCTGCAGACTGCTGCACTTTAGGTACGTTCCCTAATTCAGGACTTTTTACTTGGCAGGAGTTTTATCAGAGTGCCACTGGGGCTTCTATCAAGTGCACTCTGTCAGCCCGGTTGTTTAACCAGATGTCCTGGTTTTATTTTTATTTTTTCTGAGAGAGATTTTTATGTGCATATAAAGGAGATTATGTTTCAGTACAAACACATTGGTTATAATCCTTAAAATGGTACAATAGATTCATAATCAGAACTTAGTGTGTAAAGTGTATTAGTGAAGAAAGACCAAATGCTATAGGATCAAATGGCATATCCTTCTATTATTACTAAGTAATCTAAAATGGAAAGGAGAGAAAAGGGAACAATAAAAGAATATCAACAGCTGAACTGTAATTTAAGTTAAATTCTTGATCATATAAAACCTGCCCTTGGGAAATGCAGGACTGTAGTGTAAAGTGACTGCAAGAAACAGGAAGTAACTGAAGGGTTAGGGTCACTGTGTCAGTACACTGAAGTTGGCTGGAATGACCAAATTCAACCCCAGCTCTAGTAGAATTGCTTGGATGAATCTCTCGTCTTGGATCTGTGTTGAGCAGCTTTACAGTCGCAAATCCCCTGCACTGCTGGGAAGAGGGAGGCATGGGGAGGGTAGCAGAGTAGATTGCTGTAAATATGAGCTAGTGGTTCAAGAATCAATTTCTTCCCAATGAAAGAGAAGTATTATATATTTCCAGTTCCTGTGTGGTAAAGCACTCTTTTGCAGCAACATCAATGAAGGCTTTTTTTCAGCAGCTGTCCAGGAAATTGCAATCATTTCTTTTAGGTGCAGACATTCCTATCATAATCCAAATGATCTTCACCTCCAAACTACAACAGTGCTGCACATGAACCAACTCCTTGAATCAGCCTGAGAGCCAAAGCCAATGCAGAACACAGCAACTCCCCTATCGAGAAGAGACTCACTGGGGTCGCTGACACTGGTGCTCTGTGAGCTGCAGTGGCTTCCTATCGGTTGTTGGGGTGGAGTTTAATATGTTGGTTTTAATCTATAAAGACTTAAATGGCTTGGGACCTACCATCTTGGGAGACCACTTCTCTCCGCATGCAACACTGCCACAGTGGCAATCAGCAGAGTTATTTGAGCTGGAGTGCTCTTGATTTAAAACAAACAAACAAACAAAAAACAGAACACAGAGAGAGAGAGAGAGAGAGAGAGGGAGGGAGCTGCCCTCCAAAAAAGAGTAAAATGGTAATATTTAGTATTGTCAGGGCAAGTCCCCAGATTTTTCAAGGAGTCTGATTCTGCTCCTGTTGAAGTCACAGAATTTAAGGCCAGAAGAGACCATCAGATCATCTAGTGTGACCAGTGCATCAAAGGCCACCAGTACCACCCAGCACCCACACACTAATCCCAACACCCACAATTAGACCAAAGAATTACAGCCTACAGGAGACTAGACAATTAGCCTACAAGCCACTCTGAATTTTGACAGTGATTTTATTGGCAGCAGGATCAGAAGCCAAGATTTTCCCTCTGTGAGTAATAACAAAACTCACTTTTTCTACGGGCTCAAGTAACTATGGTAGTTCTCAATATTAACATTTCATTGTAATCGATTGATTGGTTTATGGCCCTTCAGGGAGCATCACCAAGCCACATGGAGTCCCTGAGTGCTGGATTCTGCATTTGTTTTTTGGAATTAGCGAGAATATGTATAAAAACTCATTTAGCCTGAGATCTTCATTTTTACCCAAGTCATACATCTGACAGTATGCTCATGAGCTGTCTGGACAATTGAATTTTTGTCCATCTTTTAGCTAACTCAGAAATCCAAATGCAAAATTGAGCACTGAGGGACATCATGTGGATTTGTGATGCTCCCTGGAGGATTTGGGTTCATAAACCAATTAAAGGATTACACTGAGACAGAAATACTGTGTAAGTACTGACAGTCACAATATTAATCAAGCCATTACAAACTACTGTTTTTACTACCACGTTATATCACATGTCCTTAGTGAGTTGACTCCATAAGAATGGCCATACTGGGTCAGTCCATGGTCCATCTAGCCCAATATCCTGTCTTCCAACAGTGGCCAATGACAGGTGCTTCAGAGGAAATGAACATAACAGGAGTGATCCATCCATTTTTGTCCATTCCCGGCTTCTGGCAGTCACAGGCTAGGAACATTCAAATCTGCCTCTTTCAGATGGTGGCATGAAATATGTATGCATTTTATTAAGTCCTCCTACCTACGAGAGTTTCACCATCACAACTGTATAAAATATATCTACCGTATGTGAGGACCTTCTCTTTCTGGAGTTTGGCAGCATACCAGCGGAATGACAATTAAGCACACAGATTGTATCGAGCATTTGAAACATCATATTTTAAATTTTAGATACAAACAGTGAAGCTTTGAGAGGGGAATGTGGCCCTATAAGCAAGAGGTTCTCCTTAAAACAGATGGAATTCACTCTGTTAGTTTCATAAGCCCAGTTTGATCACTGGACCTACAAAGGAGCTTTTCATGCTGGAGAGGGGCGGAAAGGTATGTGTATTTTGAAACATATCAAACTTTAATATAACTTCCTTAACTTTCACATTTTTCTTGCCATGTATGCCAGTTGCCTAAAATAATTAAGTAAGAATATTCATGATCCTAGAGTAAACAAAGCAGCAGATTAAGTAGTCAGGTTGATCAAATGTCTTAATGAAGCTGAAATGCATGAGCCATTTATCCAACTACTCTTCATTACCATTGTCATTATGCTATTAGAAGAAAAAAAGATAATCAAGATAGAAGGATACAAATATTTAGATTACAGTATATATAACTTTTTACCAAAAGAGTTTCACTTTAAGTCTTAGGCAAATTATATTTACTGTTATTTTGTTCAAGACACAATAAACATACTAGGTAAGTGTATATTAAACAGCAATAAATTGATATGGTAGTGCAGACATGCCCTCGGTGTATTGAATTTATTTTTATTGTTTCATGAGTTGCATTGTAGGGTTTAATGCAATGCTTCTCTTTAAATGATATATCCCCTAAGAACAATAGTCAAGCATGTGTCACATGGAGATTTATTGAAGATCTATTTAAAAAGAGAATGTCCCCAAAGCATACACAAGGAAAACATTTTACTGCTGGCTTGTACCCTCCCAGGTTCTAAAACACAATTCATCTAAATTGTGGCCACTTGCATCAATCCTTTTATAAATCAGAAATTTTCTGTAAGAAGTGTTCCTCAAAACAAGTTGTGTGTGTCAGGAAAAAAAAAGAAACAAGGGAGACTTGCAAAAGATGACAGGATAGATCTAATATACATGTCTATGCTCAGTTAACATTTTCAGGGACTTCTATATGAAAAAATGTCCAATACCCAAATATTTAAAAAGGGAACACACAGTTTTGCAGTTTCTGCATCTTTAAACCCAAGTTTCTTTCTGTGAAATTTGCTAACTTATTGCCCTGAATGCAACAGTGACCTTGCCCACTGACTGAGCACAGCTGATCAGCTGCCAAAGAGAGTTCAATCCTGTTGTCATGGCGGCTGAAACCCAGGGCCCCAATGGTGGAGGGTAAACTTTGTGTGTTTGTCAGGGTTTAACTGAACTGTCTATGTTGACTCCCAAGTCTTTTTCCTTAGTGGTACAATTAATATAAAACCCAGCAAATATACCAGAGCAGCTGAAATTATTCTTCTAATGTGGATTACCTTGCATTTGTCAGCACTGAATTTTATTGGCCAGCATGTTGCTCGCTCACCTCGCTTTAAGCCCCTCTGAGGTGCCTCAAGTCTTCTCTAGTCTTAATTAGCCTAAATAATTTTGTGTCATCTGCAGACTTCAGTGCTTCACAGTTTACTCCATTCCCCACATCATTATTGGCAGCCCAGGTGGCCCAGTTCTCTTTGACCAAAAATTTGTCATTGGTATCAGCCTACCATGCAGCAGGAGGACTCGTGAGCTCGGAGCCAAAGCTAAACTCTCTTGTTGAGCAGCTCCCTTTGGAGTTTTGCACTCAAGCTAGTCTGTATATCTAGTGCTGTATTTTAGGAAGGCTAGTTTGATTTTGCTGTGTTAAAGGTGCCAGAAGTTGTTTTTTGTTTTTGTATTTTTGTTTTTTAAGATTTAAAAAAGATTATAAATCTGCTTATTTTCCTGAAATATTACATCACCACCTTTCGGTAATACTTCCATTTTAGCCCCAGTCCTGTTTGCAGGGAGACTTTGGCCACTGTACAGCCCTGCTTGCATGATTACAGTCTATGCTTATATATATTTACCTGAAATTTATCTCCACATATTTTACCTCATGTGAAATATATATGTATGGCTATGCATGTAGGGCTTAGATCTTTACTAAGAAATTAAACTGGATAAATGATCATTCAAAGCCATCATCAAACAATAAATGGACATTTTACTAAGTGCAGCTAATAATTTATGTTGACATGAATTAGACCAAAACCTTTAGTACTAGCATAAATCCAACTATTAATAATACCAATCTATTTCATACAGTCTGTCTGACTCTTTTTTTTTTTTTTTTTTTGTGGTGGAGGTATAACATGAGAAATTTTGTGATTGCTTTCCTATTTTTTTTATGAAACTTTTTAAATAATTGAGTCTGCAGGAATCAAATGATAAATAACACAGAAAAGAAAAAAGTTTTAAAAAAATAGAATATCAAATCCTACAAGAAAAGTCCAGAAAAATGAGCACAACAGAGAGTTGTGTAGGGAAAAAAATAAACAATTTTTTTTTTTTACTAACCTGCAGATTACAGTTTCACAGCCAGACCTCCCCCATAAACCAATCTCTGTCACATGACATTGTGAAAATGAAAATAATAAATAATTTACTGGTCATATTGCTGTGTGCTGCTCCAGCGATAGATCTGGTTTATGAATAAATGAGCCAATATTTCTCATTACAATGGAAGTGCTTTGCAAAACAGATTTGTTTGGTCTTACACAATAGACATTTAATATATTGAAAGGGGGATTAGCCACAATCAACAAAACTAAAACAATTAAAATTTAACTGTTAGTTCGTCAATAGCAATACATTTTAAAAAATACCCCAAAATGGAATATCACATATATTTCCATGGTGAACAAGTAGATTATCTTTGGTATGTGCTTCAGTTATCTCCTTAGTGCTGTCATTTTTCTTATATGGCCCCCATTACGATAGTACCTGAGCACCTTTCAATCTATTTAGCCTCAAAATATCCCCTGGGAGGTTGATTTCAATTGGGGTTAGGCACCTAAATACCTTTGTGGATCAGGACCTTAATGACTTACCCAAGGTCACACAGAAAGTCTGTGGCAGAACAGGGACTTGAACCCAGTTTTCCCAAGTCCTGTCAGTCACTGTATATAAAGAAATCCTTAGTCTGATTAATTTCTGATTTTCTTCTTGTTTTTAGCATATGGTTATAAAACTATAACTTTATTTGAAGTTGTGTCTTATTTAGACTCATGTCAAATTTTATTAGAGTTATTTTATTGCAACAAAAATAGTCTCCAATTCAACTTTAGAAGTAGCATGTGATGGAAAACCAGAATCCATTTTCCTTTCTGTTTTTTTGACTGCTTCTAAAACTGATTTGGCAAACGATGACCATGGAGGGGACTGAGGAAAAAGAACGGGTCTAATTCTAAACTGATAGCTCCAGCAGAGGTCACATTTTGGATTCATTTCTCACTAGTGAACATATCATCTCCCTTTTTTCCTTTTGTCTCCTCTTTGGTGGCATAACAATAAAAAGAGAGGCAAAGAAGAGGGTTCCCATGCAGGCAAGAAAACGATCATTTTAATATCTCCCTTCTCTATGGTGGGCCTCACTGTAGGAGACTCCAGAGAACAAGAGTCAAAGAAATATGGAGACTTTAAAAGGACATAATGAAAATGGCCCCCACTATATTGGCCAATAATGGTGTGTTAAGGAAGCTCAGAATGCTCCAAACTAAATCTTGATAGTAGGGAACATTGCTTCTCCCTCCCCTACCCAGTCTGAATCTATAACTTTTCATTGAAATCCTTCACCAAGTAAATGGAAGCATAATGATTGTAGGTCCCTAGGGCTCTCCACCTATCCTGTACTTGAATGGATCACAACAGTAGACAAATACGTTATATTTTCTAGGTTAAAGCTCTAAGTGGGAGAATCAAGCATAAGTGATTTGAAAATAGTGGAAGGAAATTCTTGATTTCAAAAGAGATGGGGCCTCAGGGAGGTGCATAAAATTATTTAAATTTCCAGGCTGGTCCAACTCGATTGATCTTTCAAGGTTTCTAAAGAGCTTCAGTTGCAAGTATAATGAAGTGTGTACATCACTAGTGATCTCTTCTATAAATTGGCGGTATTCAGAATAAGGGACACACAATAGCATGTAATAAGATTCTAATCCATTGTGAGTGAAATCAGAAACAATGGGTGTATAATCTGAGGGGTTTATCATGGTCTCTAGAACCCTCCCACACTGGAGGTTAAGCTAGTACTTATATAGTATTTTTTTTCAATCATTCAGTTTCTGCCACCCTTATTGATGATGTAAAGTGGCTTACTCCTTGAGTAGTCCCAGTGAATTCAGTGGAACTATTTCAAGAATAAGCCACTTAGCAATGTCAGGAAAGGTAGTGTGATCTGGCCTATAGTTTTTTATGCACCTGGCCAGCTTTTCATCATGCTCCATTAACTGCCTCATCCTCATACAAAAAAAAAGTTAAAATGAAAACAAATCCTAAGGCTTCTATTGAGCTTAACCAAGGAAGAGAAAAAAAACAGCATTAGGTAGACAGATTTGTATTGCATCTCAAGAGGTGGTGGATAAATGTCACACTGAAGCACTGCAGGAAGGGAAGTTCTGGGCAAGGAGGAGGAAGCCAAGCCAGCCTTGCAAACTCTGCCAGCAATATCAAGTCTAGAGAAGACAAAAAGGGATCAAACTGTCCTTACAGAGGGATCTTGACACTGAGGCAGAGGACATACAAAAGGGGTGGTCTGAGTAGCCCTGTACTATGACCCCTAGAAGCAGCCAGGGCTGTGGTAAGGGCTTGGGCTGGACTTTACATTCTTTTATTGTTCATTTGTTGATCAAGTCAAAGACCAAGAGAGGATGTGATTTAACCCAAAACAGGCTAAATTAACTGTGTCTGAGACTCCCACTTTTTTAGTCTGTGTAAAGGGCTGCAAATCTTACTCAAAATTCAGGATCATGTATTCATTTAAATCCATAAAGGTGGCTAAATAATGTAACATGGAGTATGATATGAAACCCTTTGCGCTTGTAAGAAAGGATTATGTAGTAATAAATACATTACATTAATTTTAAGAAAAAAGTATTCTATTCTTCTGAGCTTTAATCAGATAAATTCTACTGAAAAGCCATTCACAAATGCTTTTCAATGAGAGATAACAAGTGGAATCACAATGACATCTGGAGTCATACAGAAGCAGCTTGATGAAGAAAAATGACATTGGACCTGTATAAAAAAATATGACAAATAGAATTTTCAATAGACAAAAAAGATAAGGTTGTCATGCTGAGCAAACTATTTACAGCAGCCAAGTTATTCATCAAATTTAGCTCTCTTTTCTGTTTGCAGATTGTACAGGGATGGATCACAATTTCCATTAATTTGTTCATTCACTATTTTTCAGTGGCCTTTTTTATGCAAATCTATTTCTGCCTATGATCATTTCAATTAATTATATTGAAGATACAATATTCACAATTTTACCTATTTTCTTTGAACAATATGGCATGTTTCTAGGATGAGTTGCATTCCTCAAATCAAGTTTCTGGCCTCCGTAGTCACAATTAAGAACTTGAAATCTGATTTCTGAAAATATTGAATAGTTGCTTAGCATTTTGTTGTGCTGGCAGGCATTCCTGTCACTAAACTTGCATAATAAAATCCTGAAGGAATTAAAAGACAAATGTGCACAACAAGGTCAAGTTTTCTGACCTTGCACTGTACCAAATATTTTTATAGCAGATATTAAACTGCTAGATACCCATATGCAGGATGTTTTGTTTTTGTTTTTCCCTATGTGTCCGAACTAAATGGTGCTTGGACATCAATCTTTTTTTCCAAATACGTTTAATGTGGAGATTTTTGAAGTCTAGGATCCTTCTACTGGATTATATATGGTTGGCTTCATGCAGACAAACCCAATTTACCATTAACTTCTCATGAACTGACACATCAAAGAAGCCTTCTTCATTGGAAAAAAATGGCATCTTTCCAGATCCCATAGCTTCCTATTTTGTTCTAAAAGTTCTATAGAGTCTCTTTTCCCTTCATTTTGGCAAGTTTATCAATGTGCTCAAGCCTTGATCTGCGCAGAGAGAACACAGGAAGCAGGGTCTATTAAATGGAGGGCAAGATGGTGGTTTGTACTGATGTATAGAACACCTTTTGCAAGTCTGAGGAAGCTTAACAAAATTACAAACTGGATGCTTACTAGAAATTTCTTCACATCAGCCACCACTGAAATACAACCACTGCCGGAAAAGGATGCATGAGCAGTTATAAAGGGGCACAATACAATAATTTATGACCAGAAGAGAGGAATAATTAGATGGGTAGAAAACAGGATGAAGCTCCCTCAATCAGAACTCACACTAGAATAAACACCATCTTCTTATGAAAACTGACACACTATGCTATCTCCTGTGACTGGCTTCCTCAGTTAAGATTCATCTCTGCATCTGGAATACAATGCTGGAACATTAGCTGAATCCTAACTCACAGGGAAGCATGCTACCTATGAAATCACCAGCACAATGTCTTGAAGCATCTAGATTTTCCTTGGAGGCAGGCCCAGATTAAGATATAAGAACTTTAGGTCCTACTCCTGGAGTCATGTGACATCAAAATCTCAGGTTTCAGTCAAAATAAAAATAAGTCTTTAGCACTCCTGGTTATGAAGAAAAGCTTTAAAAACATGACCCGTGTGTAACCAAGGCAGTGACATCTTCCTGAATCTGCAGCGAGCCTGAAACAGCAACTCTCAGAGATGTGATCTTTCCCAACAATCAAAATGGGGTGTTAGCTCCAGGACCCACTATTCTGAGGGACTTCATCAACACCACCTTAAGATAGGACTATGTTTGTAGCAGCAGTATCTGGGGGGTATCATGGCTTCCCAGCTGACTTGCAGGCTGCCCCAAAATCATGTGTTTTCTGTGCCCCTCTTGCTTTGAGCAATAGTCTGTTGGAAAATTGGTAAATGGCTGTGTAAATAATTCCTTTAGACTCACCTTCTTAAACCATGATTCCAAAAAAGTAACCTTCCATAAATCATTAATGAAATTAAATGAGTTGGTGCATGAGGAATTGATAAAGCACATCTGCTAATGAATTTTTCTTCGGCATCACCATTGACAACAGCCAAAGTAATTAACATTCAGCGGAGTTAAGGCTTGGAATACTATTATTTTTTAAATGGCACAAAAGGAAGTCACCTACCAGATACAATGACTTTATACAGAGCAGGTAGGGACATTGCTGAGAAACTAAGTGGTTCATTTGCATAAATCTTCACCGCAGAGGACATTGCAGAGATTGTAAGGTCTTTGAGGAAGTGATTATCTTTTTGTTGTGTGTTTGTACAGCACTTAGCACAGTAGGATCCTGGTCCATGACTTAAGAATCTACTGAGTACCCTTATAGATTTCCCAAGATAGCTACCTCCAAAAAGGGACAATCCTAGGACAATCTGGACAGTTGGCAACCCTAGTCAAATCCCGCAGCCCTTGGTCATTTGAGTAATCCATTAATTTCAGTGGGACTAATCACATGATTAAGGGCTACAGAAGTAGGGCTTGTTTATTTCAAGAGATAACAATATAATCACTTCTTGCCAGCTGTGTAAAGTGGAGGAAAAGCATGAAGGTGTATAGTAATGCATTTTTTAAAAACCTGCAGGTTTTCGGGTTTTTTGTTTTGTTTTATTCACCTTTCTTTATGATGTCTAAATAAATTACTCATGTTTGTGGTCGTTTTCTGTTTATATTCCAGAAAAAAAAATATTGGCAGAAATGTTTGTGGAGACTATAAATTTAAGTGAACATTGGAGAATATTTTCAGAAAACAAAGATTTAACTCATAAACACAAGTATTCACACCAGGAACCTGATTCTAAGTGATATATACAGCCAGTCAAGGCATAGAAAAAAAAGACCTATAATATCCTATTAGAATTAAGAAACACAGCAGTACTTTTAAATTTCAGATCAGGACTACTTGCTGTGAACTGCTGGTGAACAATCTATTATTAATTATGATTATTATCATCATTATTATATTGCGGTAGCTCCTAGCAGTCTCAGTCATGAGTCAGAGTCCCATTGTGCTAGGTGCTCCAAACCAAGTAAGTTATTTACTATGGATCATTCACTAAGCTCTAATAACCTTGTTTGTGTGCAGCTGCCTGAACTCATTTGTTATGGTTAATGGCAACTCATCCAAGTACAGTATGCAAATGAATTGAGGAGGTGGACAAGGAGGAGAACAGAGGCTTGGGGAAAGGAACCAGAGGAAGGACAGAGCAGAAGAGGTGAGGCAGAGCCACAGCCAATGAATATTTCACAGGTACCAGCTAGTAAGTGTCACTGAGTAATGTGTGCTCGTTAGAATGCACTAATCTTACCACAGGTAGTAAGTGTGCACTGTAATATATTCCATTTGCTCGTTACCACTAATTGACATGTACATTTTGATTCCCTTTTTGTTTGTTTGTTTCTGGCCATGTCACCCAACGCTGCTGTCACCTTATTTCATGTTGTTTACAAATGATGGGTCTCTTTAAACATTCTACATAACCAAAAAGCCACAGACCACGAAAGCCTTAAAAATATAAAATATGTATCTGTGAAAATGGATAGAAGGATTTTATTTCTAGTAAGATTGATAAGGGCCAAGGCATGCAACAGATGCAGTTTTACTTAATTTATCTATACCTGTAGAACACTGACTGTAAACAAGCCTTTTATGTCATGTTACATTCATACTAAACAGTTCAGCACCTCATTATTGGTACGCAGGTGAAAGAAATGCTGATAAAGTTTGTAATCTCTATGGAAATTGCTTAACTTAATGTTGTATTGGCATTGGCACATCTGTCAAGAGCAGCAGCTGTTCTGGAGAACAGAAGATTCTTTCTGATAAGCCTCCTTTTGCTATTTACATATGCTGCTGAGCATGTGGTTTGAAGCTTTACTCTAATAGAAATCAGAAAATTTACACCAGCAGGATACTCTTCTCCCCATATCCTTGTAGGATGACTGCATGTTTTCTTTTCAAAATCTGTTCAAAGAATTGTAGACTGAAACATCCTGACAGGCAGCTTGCAGATCTTAAATGTACAACCCAAGTATGGGGAGATCACATTGTTTACAGCTTGCATGATATTGCAAATACCTTCGGAAAAAGTGGGCTGGTGTTGGAGAGCTTAATGATTCTTAATGCCTGCACAAGTTCTACAACTGGGTGAAGATGTCTGAATCTGTTTGGGCCTAACAGTTCACATTTAAAGCAGATATTTTCTTACACTCTGCAGCAGGTGCTATCCTATTTTTCACATCAGTCCTAGAAGTAACAGCCACACTAATGGTGGTACACCTAATGCGGACATCACAGTACCAGGAATGGATTGTACCATCATTCCCTATGACATCATATAATCTTGATAGCTGGAGCTGGTACTTAGAGGAATGACATCACAGTATGTCAAGACAACAAGCTCTGTATGCATGGATACTTTTCGCAATTACGCCTCAACCTGGGCTGGTATCTATAGCAGTCCATTTGGAACAGGCTACAACATGATACTTGTAAACATGTACAGAAATACAGATCAAGTAGGACCTTAATATATTATTTAACTTGACATTCTCTATTGCTGAACATTAAATTATCTCATACAGTGATTTTTAAAAACATACAGTGCAGACTCATATTAGATCTAAACTATACTCTTAGTTATAACTCTGTGGTTTCACTAACCTCAGTGGGATTGAGATGCAACTAAGGGGTTGACCCCCACACTGCATTCAACTCCACTTACTTTGTGGCTAACCCTTGCCTCTCTGCATCTTTAGGTGCCTCCTTTAAAAAATCAAGCCCTTGCAGCTTGATTTTGCTCCCAGTAAAGTAGCATGAGCAGTAAAGATGGCTCACAGGGCATCTCAGACTTTTCATAGTATATACCGCATTTTAACAGTGTTTTGTGAGCATCTCCCTTCTTCTTAGCATAGCATTCCTTTAGCAATTGCAACAGCTGCTCAGATGTAAAGATAAGACTAGGGAACTGTTTAGCATCAGACAGTTTTGCAGCTAATGTAAACCAGCATAACTTCATGGCCTGGTTTTGGATACTGAGTTGTTTTTTATGAGACTTAGAAGATAGAGACAAGGTTATGTAATCAACCAGGTCACTACAGACCCATGTCTACTATTCTGTAAATCAGTGATTCCCAACCTTTTTGGCTCGAGAGCCACAGATATCATTGTTACAACCCTGAAGGGCCCCCAGTCTCTGCCAGCAGCCCTCCTGCCATTCCCCCATTGCAGCCAGACAGAAGAAGTTCAGCGAGGAGCACTGATCTCCCGTCCACTTGGCAGCAGCAAGGAGCCTGCATCGGTCCTCAAGCCCCGCAGCAATGCATTCCACCTGGTCTTTAGTCAGCGGCTCCCTTCTGCAGCCAGTGGGAGGGGAGCAGTGGGCGATTTAGAAAGCCCACGCGGGCCACAGGTTGGGAACCACTGCTGTAGATCACTGTTCGAGAATGGCTGTTACAACACATTTTATCTGTATGCAGTTCATTTACCAGCATTCATTTCTATGAGTATTAAAACTCTCTGTATCATATATTTTTTAAAGAAGAAACCTATGTCTCAAATTCTGAAAAAGTGACTTATTCATGAAGCCATGTGGTCAGATTTTGAGACCATGTTATAGTTTCTTAAATATTCTGAGTTACTAAAATGTAATCTGATGGAAAGGAACTTTCAAACTCTGCTCTTATGATTTGTCTGTCACCAGAATCCCTACTGTCCTACAATAAACAGTTGCTTGTTGTTTCCGTTATATATAATTTACCACAAGGACAAGGAGTTATTATTTTTAGTAAACAATCAAGATAATTAATGACTCATTTATAAAAATTTATATATAAATTATAGTAATCTAGCCTTTAATTCCTAAAAGCCATTACAGTGACATGTTTTGCTGTAGTTACAAGGAACGCAAGCATGAAGGTGCTTGTTATTTAACAGCAATAGCTACTAAAATGCTAATCCACATTTATTAACAACCTTTGGATCTAAATGCAAGGCCTTTTCTTTGATTTAGTTTTCTTGTAATAAACTCTTCACACAGCTCTACACATCCATTGGGTATCGGAAGGTAAAAAGGGGCAGGAAGAGACATATTCCGCATAACCACCTTTTTAGTCTACTCTTGCAGATTAAGAAGTGAGAGTTTTCTTTGTTTTTCTTATACATAGATTTTAAAGCCAGAAGGAACATTTATGATTAGATTATACTGGGAAGTGCTCAGATATTACGTTGATGAAGCACATGCAGATCGATCATATATGGTTATAGTTGAACATTCTGAAGAGTGTTGAATATATTAATAACTATGCTAGCTGTCTACTGTAATGTGGATGAAATCATTTAGAAAGAGAGAACTGCATGCTTAAATCCCTTTGGGAGGTGGATCTGTACATGCATTTTGGGTAGTTTAGCCTATTCCAAATACACTGAGATACACACAAATGCTCAGGTACTCTGATGATAGGTCTGAAACATAGATAAACAAATATGTACTTCTGATGAGTTTATTTGGGTTTGTAAAGGCACCAAGATCCAAACTGCCACAGGGCATGGTCATGCTTCAATCTAAGGAGTCAGTATTGTCACAGATAGTTCAAAGATCCTTGTTCTGGTTTACAATCACAAAACAGGCTCCCTGCTGATTTCAGCACCTGACGGCAGCAGATATATAAAGACAGTACAAATTGTCCCCATCTGTCCCTCATCCTAGCTATTGGTAATCAGCAATACAGCAGGCTCCTGTGTTCCATTGTGACTACATACTAGCAATCACTGCACTACAGCATTGAAGTACAGAGGGCAATCCTGAGTTCAATGTATGAACCATAGTGTGAACAAACATGGGTGAAATTTTTCATGCAAAACCTTTTTCCACTGAAAAATGCAGATAAAGCTTGATTGAAAATTATTAGCAAATTTGGGTCCATCTCGAAAATTTTTTCAATTAAAAAAAAAAAAAAAAGAGAAACATTTCAGAAATGTCCAAACGCTTTGACTTTTCATTTCAGAAAGATGTTTCGTTTGGGAATTTCCCTCATTTTCATTTAAACATTTTTGTAATACCTTTTAAAAACCTTTGAAATTGAAACAAAACAGGTGATTTTGGTCAACATGAAAGCAAACTACTTTTGCCATTTTATTTTGTTGCTGAATTCTCATTTTTTCTCATTCTCATTCTCATTTTTCTGAAAGGAATTTATTATTATTATTATTATTATTATTGTCATTATTATTTTTCAGTTCAGCCACCAAACCAAAAAAAAAGGGTTCCACCCAGCTCTCATTTGACTTGGAAGGTGCTACTCACATGAATAAGTGCTCACCAATGTGTGTAAGGACCCACTCTGGCCCTAAGAAAGTATTATCTCTATTTTACAGATGAAAAACAGAGGCTCAGCTTTCTAAAGGCATTTACGCGTTGCTCTGTTCAGTGTTGCAATGCTTAATCTGTTGCCCAGTGGAAATTTCAGCCCCATAGTTGGCCCCCATGGTCTCCATACAATGCATTGGGAAAGTTAGGGGCTTATCAAAGGGATTGTCAGTAGTTGGCCAATCAAGCGAAGAACTGCCTAAATTAGCAACTGCCTAGAAGTGAAACACTGAGAAGAGGGAGGAGAGCGGCTTATGTACCTAAGCAGCTGGCTGATGGGCCAGAGATAGGCACCTCTCTCCATTCAGCTGCAAATCTTCTCCTCAGTTAGGCATCTAAATCAGGTCACTTTGGTAGCTCACGCGTCTCTCTCTCTTGCTCTTTCTCTCAGTCTCTTGCTCACACTTATGCCTCTCTCTCTCTCGCTTGCCTTACATTTTCCTGTGCCCCTGACTGTCTTTTGAGTGGGTGCTCTGCTGTCGCTTCACCTATCAGTGACCTGCATCCAGCACTCCCAATATGGGGGATTTCAGGTGACAGCTTTTAGTTGTGTTCTGAGAATGCCTATGGGATCAAGCCCCACTGGCAAGATGGGCGTTCCCATGCCTAGTTTGAGAATCCCACTTTGGCTTGAGCGAGGGCTCTGAGCAACTTGTTAGTTGTTGGGTGGTTTGCAAACGTTGACTGAGGGAAACATAGGTGCCCAGGGGACATAGGTGCCTATGGGGTCAGGAAGCAACCAAGTAACTGCTTTGAAAATGTCATTGGTGTCTAACTGCTGGAATTAGGCTTATCTTCATGGATCTGGGCCAGAGAGGTCCAATGTGTCTTACCCAAAGCTACACAAACAAACAAATGGTAAGGGTGTGAACTTTACTTAGAAGTTCCTGGATTCCAGAGTCTGGTTGACTAGAGATCAGGCTCCTCTTCCATCTGGTAGTCACAACAGAGTTTCATATTGTTTGTTGATAATGTGGGGGTAGGTTTTCCATCCCGGGCAATTTTTAAATCAAGATCAGATGTTTTGCTAAAAGATCTGCTCTAGGAATTATTTTGAGGCAGTTCTATGGCCTCTGGTGTACAGGAAGTCAGTTTAGATTATCACATTTTTCCCTTCTGGCCTTGGAATTTATTATTTGATTTGTGCAAGCGTCTAGAAAAGCTTAGTGCTTTCAGAATGTATTTCAATATCCAGGCATGACTCCACACTTTTTATAGGACCTGGAAGTATCCATTTGACTGACATATTTCTGTACCTATGCTGAGTTATGCCTAGTACAGATCCATGAAGGCTTTGTAGACCATTTGCATTCTTTCTGACAGTACCAACTTCTGGAGGCATCACTGCCAGGAATGAAAAATTTGCCTGAATACAATAACACTTCATTCAAAAATACAGAAAACAACACGACTGTTAGAGAATTAAAAAGATGCTGCAGTCACTGGGCTGATTAGAAGGACATGATTTATGAAATATTTCAGACTCTTGGGACAACATAACATTTTCGTTCAGGAAATTACCTTTCCTCCAGTTGAATTATGCTGTTGCATTATTCTCCTCGTTCTGAGCAGTTACCTTCAGGAATGATCAGCGTTGCAGTAGTGTTCATTTTCAGACTTCTATCCTGTAAGTCTAGCTATGAAAATTATCATCCAGTAAAAGTGGCCTTTAAATCTGGGCCACTTCCACAGGTTTTCCATTGTAGAACCATTGCATAACCACAGCAACTCTGAATCCCGCACACACAATAAATTGTCTGAAATCAGATTAGACATTCGCATTTAACTCCACAAATTGTCATGCTTTTTTAGCACTACCTTAACATCCTGGAACCTCATAATGAATGCTCATTCTTACATCACACATGCTTTTCTCATCAGGCCAGCTGCCTTTGCTAGGGCAATTTAAACAAAACAGCATCTCTTTTTTCCTTGTTAAGCACCAGCAATGGTCTGATTTGTCACTGCTAAAGCTGTCTCTGTGATATAGGATCTTCCTCTGCTTTTCTTCCTGTTCCTTCCCTTCAAGATTAATATCTCAGCACACCATAGCTCCTTAAATACTAACGTACAATAGGTAATGAGCTGCCCTTTTCTCCCTGCTGAAGACTTTATATAAACACTCCCAATGGCATTTGCCTGGCAGAACAAGTTTAATAGAGCTTTCTTTTCTTTTCTTTTCTTTTCTTTTCTTTTCTTTTCTTTTTTAAGCATTGCAGTGTAACTAGGAGCATACATAATAAATTGCACCTTATGAGATAGTACATACAGCTGTGGTTCTCAACCTTTTTGGGAGCAAGACCCATTTGTAAATGTTTATCGCCTCTTGTGACCCAGTAAATAGTCTGGGGATGGAGGATCTGGGGTGATTTCGATCAGATCCTGCCCCTTTGGAGGGTTGGGTCCTGCCTGGCATTCACCCCACAGTGGCAGCTCCTGTGCTGTGAGGCTGGCTGGGCTCAGCTCGGCTCTCCATTCCAGGCATTACATCCTCCGTGATTGCTGTGCCGCTCAGGTTTGGCCCCACTCCTCTAACTGGACCAAATTTGTGCAAGTGGAGTTGTGACATGGCTCATAGGGTTGCAGTGCCACCCGCTCAAATTTGCCTATGTGGACTTCCGTCATCATGACGGCTGAGCCAAACACCTAAGTGGCACTGGGAAAGCAGAGGTTGCATTGCCTGGAGCAGGGAAGCGAGCCCAGCCAGCCCTGTGGGATAGGAGCCACAAGAGCTGCCACATGTCCTTTTGAAACATTCTGGCAACCCAGTTTTGGGCTCCGACACACGGGTTGAGAAACCCTGACATAAAGGTCTTCATATGTTGATAATGTTTGGTAAACACAGAGCTAGCATATCAGTGTGTTATACCAGATGACCATTAGCCGTATTTCCAGCACTTGCATTCATGGATAGCCATACTCTTGGAAAACAGGACATTGCTTGGATTTGACATCCTGAGACAAAAAAGCAGGAGGTTTAGTTTTCGTAACTGATCTTTCATCAGCAAATGTCACTGTGGCTATCAATAATTATAAGAGGGTAAGGAGAGGCAAAAACATAAAGAAACGAAAGAGAAACTGGAACATACTAATATTGTAAGGAAAGTCTGTTAATTTGATGCATAACAAAAATGAAAGCTATTAACTTTCAAGCAAATTATGTCCCTCTATGATCTGTGTACTTATTTGTTCACATAGCGCTTTAAACAGTGCTGTCAACTGAATTAATGGGTACAGTAGATCATTTTGAAATATTTTTGTCACGCTAGGAATTTAATTCATGCAAGGGAGACAAGGTGCTGGTGTGTTAAGAAATACTGTAGTGAGATTTGTAATCTCCTGTGGGCAACTAGTAAATTGCAGACTTTGACAAGTTATGAGACTTAGCTAAACCAAAGAAATTTAGAGCTCTTGTCTGACCACTTGAGAGAGAGGCTGGATGAGCTTATTTCCTTTTCTAACAGCTTTCCCTTTTTCCATTATAGAAATTGCTGGTATCATACCTTCTTGGCTCTCGCTATCCTGTTCTCTATTCTCTATGACAACTCCCACTAAGCCAGTCCTTCTCTTTGTTTTTCTCCAGGGAGATTCTTTACATCTGAGAGTACCTTCCTTTAAACTCAGTCACTGTGGGGCCTGATCCTGCAGTCTTCACATAGGGAAAATCCCAATGATTTCAGGTCTTTCCTTAATTACGGCCCAGTTTTTGTCCTATTTTTGAGTTGTAGGCATCCTGTACATTACCTTGTACCAAAAGAGACCTTTTAACATTTTTTTTCTCTCCCTCAGAGCAGAAGGATGGAGAAGAGGATCTTGGAATGATTTGTAAAACATAAACTGTACTCTACAGGCCAAATTCTCATTTACACTATGGCTACTTTACACCATTATGGAAGTGTAAAAGGGATGTTAAAAATAGGAGTATATATAATTTACTTCCCTTTCAGTACCATAATGACGGAAAATGGCTTTAGTGTACATGAGAATTCGGCCTGTAGAGTGCAGTTAATGTTTTACAACTCATTCCAGGATCCTCCTCTCCGTAAATGAGAATCAGACCCTCCATGTATTTTAGTCCAGTAGTATTGAGATTGTCAGAGGAGAAAAGAAGACAGAAAAATGTGGGTCATAGCTACAAAGTTGAATATTATATATTTTGACTTATGCAAATTTAATGAACCCCAGAAAGAAATCTTAATGTTTACTTTTTCCTCATTTGATTCTAATTAATTCTTCCCATGATTCACAAATCTGACAAATGTGGAGGACGGTAGTGCTAAGTGTTTTGTTTTCCATGATTGACTTTAATTAAGCTTGCTCTAGGCTCAAAACCCTTGTAAACTTGAGAGAACTTTATTTTAATTGCCTTCTATCAGATTTACTTACATCTTAGACAAATATTATATAGCAAATGCTAACATTATTCAAAAAAACTAAAGAGATTTACAAAATATTAGTTTTCCATTGTGAAATGTGGTCCACTCTAAATAGTGATGGAGAGTCCATGGGGGGAAATGTAGGATGATTTCATGAAGCAACTATTATTTTCCTGCAATAAAAGTAAAGAAAGGATACAAAGTTAGTGTTACCTCCAAATATGAGCCAAAAATATTTATTCTTCTTTAATTTGGATGTTAATGAGGCATGTTCATGCTCAGAACTAGAGCTGGATGAATTATTTGCAGCAAACAATTTATTCAGTAAGTTTAGCCCCTCTTTATCTTCACTAGTTCTCTATGATCAGACTTCAGTTTTCATCATTATAAATTATTCCAAAACTAGTTTATGTTAATTTAGTTCATCCTATGGCCAGCTCACCAACTTTTTATCACAACTATTGCTTTGAGTCTTTGTAACCATAATTAGCTTGTTAAGCTGCATCATTGGTCACCAAAGTCACATGGTATTTCTGCTCCTGGACTGGATCACTCCCATATGCCTAAAAAACCTTCCAGAATAACCACACAAAGACTTAAAGCACAAATAAATATTCACACAAGTATTAGCACCACTCAATGACACTTTCTCTTGTGAAACTTATTGCAAACCAAAATGTATTCTTATGAATGTCCACAGAAGGTGAATAAAAGTTAATGAACAACCTTGAAGCAAATTTGTGGTTTTTACTAAATGGATAAGTTTTTATCCAAAAGTTGGTCTTTATGCAACAGGCTTTTTCTGTGTTTGCCAGTGTGAATATAAAAAGTTATAAAGCAACATTTTCCTCTGAGAATTCCATATATATCATGAAAGCAGAATGGCAGAGTTCAAATTGTCCTAATGAAAATGAATCCCTTAATCTTTCACTAATTTAACCTATCATTCTTATAAACTCAGTTCTCATATGTAGAGAGATGTCAAGGCTTCATGTGCATAACATACAGAGGAATTACATGTATGTGGAGATTCCCAGTTCTAGTGCTAAGTCCCAACAGATCAATTTGAGCTATTTTTTTATTATGCTTGATGAAGACAATTTGGTCTCTAGAGACTAGGAAGCCAATTCTGCAAAGATTTGTACACGTTTAGCTTACAATGTGTGAGTAGATTCACTGAATTTACAGTTCATGGGTTTAAAGTGGAATGTATGCCACAAGAGTTTGCAGAATAGGGGTCCGTTTTACTTGAAACCAACTTCATGTTTAGTTCACAATACAGTAGGGGTCTAGAGTTAAAAAACTGATATTTACTAACAGAGCTCTTAATGTTCATATAATCTGATTAAAATTCTTTAAATATCAGAGATGTTGCACTGCCTTCCTTTCGTCCTCCTTTGTCAAACACACAGCCTTATAATCAGAATTTTTATTATTAATGTGACTTTGATCATGTCTGTTCTTAAAACAAAGATGTATTGTTAATGCTTTAACTATCCAACGCTGGGCATGTGAAGCATCACAAACGTGTTTATTCAACCAAGTTTTTTTCAAAAATATATATTCAGTTATTTAAGAATTTAATTTTCTTGGAATTCAGGTCCTGTGAAAGACGCCACATTGACAGCCCTTTTGACTGTGGTCCTTTATTTATTCAGTGAACCTGTACAGCAGAAGCAATGGCAGTGAAAGGTTCTCCACAGGGACTGGCTCTGGGATTGAAGAGAATAATTAAGTCTCCATGCCATCTCGGTACTCAGCTTGTCATCTGGGAGTGCCAATAAAGATATGGTAACAGGAGATTTGAAGACCCTGCACAAGAATACAAGGCTTTGCTGAGTCACCCTAATATCAGGTGTTCAAGCCCTGCACAAAGATGAAGAATAATTGCTACTGACATGCTTACAGGTGACTCTTGTTAGCTTGCAGGCAGTTTGTGTTAGTCTCCTGATCTGGCCCATCCACCACTGTCCTTCCTGACAGCAGAGGCTGTGGGGCTAAGGGAATTCGTGGGGCTAAGGGAGTTTCAGGCAGTCGTCCATTTGAAGATACTCAGAGCACTCTGAAAAGCATCGTGTTAGAGAACAACACAAAATAAACATGAAGAATGGACCAATTCAGTACTGCTGTGGCTCTCTTAGGCTCATGTGTCTTTATTTAGTCATAGTTACAGTATTCATGGGGAAAGCCAGCATCCATATCCTAGCTTTAATTCTATTTTATATTTTGACACTTTAACTTGCCATTGATCAAGTGATGTGTCTGACATGCCTATCTTTAACCCAAACTAATTGCAAGTCAGTTTGTAATTTGTCAGAAATCTGAAGAATAACTATAACCAGGGAGGCTTATTTATTTTTTGAGAAAAGAAGACAGTCATTGCAAGAGGCTTGGAACATTTAAGAAAAATGATAGCATCACTGAAATTTTCTGAAAGGAAAATATAACTTCATTTCCAGTAAGAACTTTAAGTAATTGTTGCATCATGTAAACATTACAATGACCCATCTGCAATGAAAAATGTTGTCTCCTGTTTCACTGCTTTATTCAGACTAAGATGGGGGTTTCATGCTTAGCTGTGCATGCTAGTTTTGTGAAAATGTTTTCAATGTCATGTTTTTATTGGGTGAGTTTATTGGTAATTGCAGTCCCTGGATGATAGGCATAACATTAAAGGGACATCAACTTGTAAGTAACATTTCTGTCTCAACATTTTCTAGCTGCAATACTTAAAATAGCACAGGTTATAATAAATGAGAGATTAGAGAAAAGAGTTCTTTTTTTCAGATTGTTCACTTGGCAGAGCACTTCGTGTGTAGTCAGTTTCACCATTTCCCCCATATAATTATTATTAGTTATTTGTGTAACCCTTCTGACAGCAACATGGGCCAGGTTCAGTGTGTCCAGAGGCCCTTTTTTTTTTTTTTTTTTTTACTGTCCATAAGACTATGATATGAGCCCCCATCTAGATGTGTGCTCCTGTTTCTGGCGCTGGGAAATTAAAATAGAACCTCCCGGGTCCCTATGCAGGTGGTTCTTCCGCACTTACAGGCATGCAGGTGACCTTGGGAACATGGAGTTTTTTATTTGAAGAAAAATAGTAAACAAAAGCAACACAATAACCAGATTTCACACATACACACACATGCAAACATGCTAAAAGGAGCGAAACTCAGTATTAGGAATGTATTAATTGTCCAGCTTGCTGAGATTCGGAATTTAGTCATGCAAGAATCCCCACCCACCTAAAACCCCACTCACAGGTTGAATTAGGCCTTGTCTACACTACAAAAATTTGTCGACAAAAGACGTCGACTTTCAGCCACTGGTGGCTAATGTCCACACTGTTCTCCTTGAGTCGGTGGAGTGCATCCTCACCAGGACCACTTCCACCGACCTAAAGGACAGTGTGGGGGGAGCTGAGTAACCCATCTCTCAGCTCCCTGCCAGGAGCCCACAGGTTCCCAGGCTCCCTATGGGCTGCCCTCCCCTCACTCCCGATCCCAGCCAGGCACGGGGACTTCCCCGCTCCCAGGCCGGGAGCTGGCTGTAGCCTTCCGCAGCTTGCCCGGTCCCAGCTCAGGACCTGGGAGGCAGTCACCCGCACCGAGGTGTTTTATTTTGACAAAAAAAGAGGGCAGTTTTGTTGGCAGGGAGGTGACTGGAGTGTGTACACCAACACTGTGTTGTTGACAAAAGCTCACTTTTGTTGATAAAACTCTCTAGTGTAGACCAGGCCTCAGACTCAAACTCCGGTGCATCGGGGGAACTCTTGTTCACTGGTCTGCTCCAGTCCAGGGAAGTCTGCACCCTGCTATCCTACGGTAATGTCCAGCCACCAGTTCCGTGACCAAGTCAGCTCTGCCCTGTTGCCACCTGTTGGGGCACAGGCAAAGTGGCTCTGAACTGCTGCCACTAGAATTCAGACCTTGCTTCAAGAATCAGCTCCGCAAGACCACAGCTGGTGAAGCCCCGCAGAGTCACTCTACACAGGTAGTGCAGGTGGAGATTCCCCAACTGCCACAGGGCCCTGGGACAGAGTGTCTGCTCCTGGGGATAGAGCTCCTGATTGTAGAACAGCACCCTCCACCCCGTCTGTTGAGCTTAAATCTGGTTACCAAACCAGAGTCTGCTACCTGTGAAGTGAGGCTTCACTCCAGGGCATATCCTGCACAATTCCTATGTCCTTTCATGAGTACATGACACAGTGACAATCAGAACATAGACAAATCCCAACTAAAGCAACTATGCCACACAATGGATGGGCAAAATTATAATTCATGTAACCGGCGTTAGCAAAAGTTTGCTTTCCATTTGTTCAGAAGGTACAGGGAGTTTTATCTCTCTATGGCTTTTAGTTCTGGGGCTTACACTGGCATCATGGTAGCATTTATAGGCCTCACTTCAGATCTAGGCCACTTTATACTAGACATTGTACAAACATACAGGACCCTCCTAGATTAAGAAAATAGTTTCTATTTCAAAACTTCTTAGCTATTGTTCTAGTCTAGTTGAGTCTGGCCATAGTATAATACAGCCCATACCCCAAAAGAGCTGACGATTTAGAAAACACACACACAAATAGACATAGGAAGTGTTTTTCTGCCCAAAGAGAGCAGAGAGTTTTCAAGATATTTGGGTGAATAATTTCCACTGAAACCAATAGGAGTTAAAGTTTTAATACCTTTAAAAATCTGTCCCTAAGTAACTTGCCCAAGGTCCCACTGGAAATCTCTTGAATAGACGAAGATTTAACCCTAATGTCCTAGCCCAGTGCTTTAAACTCAATACCATTGTTCACCTCAATTAGTTTCATTTCTTCTGAAAAAAGCCTTATCAAAATCAAAAAGGACGCAGAAAAGCCCTTCAATAATAAAGGACTATATCATTAATAATCAAGATAGAGCATTGTTTAAACAGTGTATCCAAAACAGGAATATTTTAAAGTTAATCAATTTAAGGAAAAATCAAGTTCACAGTGCCCCTAAATTTTACGTTGACATTTGCCTGACAGCATTTAGCTGTTGGCAAAATACCAAATGGTTTATTTGTTTAAATCCGAAATATTTTTCTCCTCCAAAGACCTGTGGTTTTAAAAAGACCAACTGTGTTTTTATTGTTTGGATAGCATCAACTGCACCTACATAAAATAACTTGCCATATAGCTGCAGCTGGCTAGATAATGCCTGTTCCTATTGTGTGTCATTACTGTGCAAAAAGATCTGCCAAATTATCAGAAAGTGTATTGCAATCCCAACTCTTCTTATTATTCAGCACATAAGAGTAAAGCTCCCATTTCTTTCATGTTGAGCTGCTATGCCATGGCATAAAGAAGAAGTTATATAACTAATTAATGCAGATGCATTTTTAATAAAGACTTTGGGATTGATTTTTTGAGACTTAACAAATGAAGTTCTCGAGAGTGTTTCAGAAATTAGTATAAAAAAAGGTTGAATGTTTTTGACTGGCAGGATTGTAATATTCATCAGGAGTTTCCCAGAGACTTAGGCTCTCTTTCTTAGGTTAACAGCACAGATTGTAAGAAAACAATGTATATTTCTGCTGCCTTTCAGATCAAAGACAAAGAAGTTCTATTAAAGATAACCAAAGGACCTCTAAGGCTACGGCTACTCTGACGGCAGCAAAGTCGCCGCCGTCAGATTGATTGCTCTGGATCGACTGAGCAGTCAGTGAAGACCTGCTCAGTTGATCCAGAAATCGATTATTAAGTGGCATAGCGCTGTGTCAACGGGAACGCGGTTCCCATCGGCACAGAGCAGTGAAGACGGCACGCAGAAGAGAAGTTGACGGGAGTTACGCAAGTTTTTTGCGTAGCTTGCATAACTCCCATCGACTGCCGCCGAATCTCGGAAGTAAGTGTAGACAGAGTGAGTAATTGATAAACTAGTTTTGCAGCATTTTCTAATCTGTATTTTTCATGTAGTCTTTAAGACACGGATACAGTTTGAATTATATAACTTACTGTACAAATGTAAATATGACTAACAAAGAATGAGGACCTGAGTTCTTCCCACTGCAGTCAGTGGAAAGGTTCCATGGACTTCACTGTATTTTGGATCAGGCCATATGTAAATATTGAAAACAAATGGGACGTTCTCTAGCAATTAATTTAAACTAAAATGTTTCTCATTTTTAACTTTCAGTGGTAAATTTGACATTCTACAATATAAAACCTGTGCAAGCAGAAAAAGTTACATAGACACCAGGCCAAAAATATTAAGTCTGTTGCACAAAAATAATTTCTTTGTTAAAAATTTTGAATATATCTATTTTTAAAAAACAATCCACCCCCAAAAAACCCTACATTTTTGGAGGCTTTGCTATTCCATTTTGAGTTCTTGCCTCTTCTTTTTTGTCTCTTTTTTTCACTTTTATTATTTCCCATTCTCACCTATTTTCTTTTTTCTCTGCTTTCCACTTAAAAAGGGAGGGAGAGAAGAAATCAAAAAAGGGAGAGAAAAAGGGAGTGGGACAGAAAGAACGTAATCACTGAAGAACTGAAAACCAAAACAGTTTTGATTTGTAAAAACAAAACAAAAATCAATATTTTTCCATCAAAAATATAGGAGAAAATAATCAAAAATGAAATTTCCACAACAATTATCATTTTCGTACACTGGCATACACTGGTTGGAAAAAGGTCTGAAGGGACATATTTCAACCAGGATAAATTATATCCATCTGCCCCCTTGTCAGAGAGTAGAACTGGACAAAAGATATTTAAAGCCCGATTCAAAGTATACAAAATATCTTTATTTTGTTTAGCTTTTGTGAACTTATGGTAGCTCACTTTTATTTTTTCTACTGGTGAAATTTTCATCTACATTGGAAAATTTGGGTTAAGATAGCCAAATGACCATTGAGTACAGACTCTAGGTCTTACACTGCAGACCTGATGGCTGGTCCCCATTCTAATTTGTAGATTATAATATTAAGTCCAGATCTGTCCCCTTTACACTGAATTCCTCTTTCCCTGCACCAAATGAAGCTAGAGGCAATCTGAAGAATGGTTGGGATGAGAAGAATCCTCTCAAAGAACTCTCTCTTGAGGCTGGTACTGAACATACAGGTGTTATCATCTGTGCGTGGGATGCAGGAAGCTGAACATTCTTTTTCATCTCCCTCTCCCTTACAAAAAAGGCCAAGTGCAACGCTGACACTGATGCAAGTTTCTCAGCTTTTTTATTGTTGATTTGATACTTTGGTGTCCTAACACTGTGTAGATTTAGGAAGTATTTAGTGACCAAATCATCCACAAAGGGAATATGTGGTATAATCAGTCTCTATGTCTCTGTCTGTCTCTCATGCACAGATACAAAGGAGAAAGCTGGCAGGTTCAGGTACTTGTTTCTTGTGAAATAGCAGCGGGGTGCAGACGGGTGGGTTAGAGGGTGGAGATAAATCAAACGGCTTGAAAGAACAAAAGTTCAGAGAACTCACTTCACCCAGTAAGCCTGATGATTTATGAGCAATGCAAGGGATTTACTGCATTATCTTCGCATCAGTTCATTTGATAAATTTGCTCTGGTCACTGCTTTCTGACTCAGTGTGAGAGCTAATTTACAATCTTGAGCTGTGTGAATAGGAAATTATTCTGTTTATTATTCATGATGAATAGCAAATTATTGTATTAACGTCCCCAATCTATTTATTTAATATTTGAGATTGATTAGAAATGAAACGTTGTTAAGATAAGATGACGTTCTGGTTGCACAAAATCAGACAAGTATAGCTCTATTGTGTTCATTGCTTCTGGCACTATTTCTCAGCTTCCTTTTGCTTAAACCTTTTCTTTTCCCCCAGCCTTGAAATATACAGAAATTATATCTCCACCAAACAAAAATATGTACTGAAGTCTTGTAAGTGGTTGGATTCTTTGAGGAGCCTTGACCTCGCTACAACTGTGAATCTTTGCATGAGTTGTGTTACCAAGCATTGTTCTTCAATTTCTGCTGCTCCCATGGCTCTACCTTTCCTCTCCCAGGTACCCTTTACAATGAGAAATGTGCTGATTAGCACCAGGGCAGAAAAAACAAGAGGATATGGTTAAAAAAGGTCACCAGCATTTTTCTGAAATGTTTTGTTAAGTCAGAAGCAATAAAAGGTTGGTCAGCTCCTGCCACTTATGCCTACCTACTTCAGTGAATTATATATTTGTTAAATGCACTGTATTGCAAAAGACTGGATTTTAATTTTGCTAATATTTTAAAGTTCAACATACTCACCAGTGACATGCGTTGATTACATCGCTATCAGGAGATAATAGTGTTAGCCAACATATACTAAATGAACAAGGCAGCAGGGAAATCTTTTCCTCTGAAAAGAGATGTTACACTTTATGCAGGCCTCTTTATGATTAAGAAATCCAGTAGTCTGAGCTCAATAAAATCTCAATGGGTGGCCACTTGGGAGACCCACTTTTCTGTGAATCTCATTTCTGGATAAAAACAATTGGACTAGAACCACACAAAATCCCATGGAACATGAAAAGGGGATTGTGCACTAGTTGTGGCACTGGGTGGAATATGAATTACCAGTCATAATAGCATTGATATCAATATTGCAAAATTCCAATAATTTGTACAAGGTATGCCATGTCAGATACTGTTGGAAAAGTTATAATTTGCTAAATATGATAATATTGTCTATGTGCATGTAACATCTTTGTACTGTAAGTTATAGATATATATGATATATGTCCATGGCCAAACACTTGTGCTGTTTTACTGGACTATATCCCAGGCAGATTAGTGTCAGCACTGATGACTCATCGAGGGCCATTATCTTTACAATGAACCCAGGGAGAGAAGCCAGGACTGCACCTATAAGTCGTCAGGACGTGAAGAGACATGCCTGTGATCAGAGAATCTGCAAGGTCTTGTCCAGCCAATGGGCTTGTGTTTGAAACAAGCCACATGGAGACCAGAAAAATTCAGCTTCACTAATTCCATGCTTCTTCATTCCTGCTCCCTACCTCTGGATAAACTCATCTACAACTGAAGCTGTGAAACGAAGGACTGAGACCCATTGAGGCACCGGATGTACACCAGAGGGACTATACAAGCCTACAAACTCCTCAATTCTATTGAGAATCTGATATATATGGACTTTCAAACCATCTGTATGTATTTAATTGCTTTAATCATATAACGCCTCTTGTCTTGTTTATTTCTTTCCTTTTATAATAAATAGTTTTAGTTACTAAAGGATTGGCTGGCAGCATGGTATTTTGGGTAATATCCAAACTTATATTGGTCTGGCAATGTGGCTGACCCTTTAGGGTCAGGAGAACATTTTGGTAAAGGGATTATCTTTTACTGGACCTAGTTGCTGACTGGGAGCCAGATACTGAAATGCAGTAAAGGGGGCTGTGTATTCCTTGTTTTAGCGTCTTGATAACCAGTGTGGGAAATCAGAAGCACTGTCTGTGACTGGTTGGAGAGTCTAACTTGAGTGTTACCTACCAGTGCTAGGGGAGTCTGCTCTCCTTTTGCAGCCTGCCCTGCCCTTGGCATTTTCAGGTGGCTACCCTAGGCACGGACAGGTCACACTAGTTCCCTACATTATCTTGCCATGTAGGGAACATATTAGTTAAAACTAGAAAATACATAGTCCTTTCCAGTATTACCACCCACTGTTTTTTATATATGTAACAAAAGGCACAATGGCCAAGATTTTAAAAAATGATTAATGATTATCAGTTTCCAATATGAAATACAAGAAAGTGGCCCACTCTCTGAAAATTGGGCCCCACAAGATGTCTCAAGTTTAGGCACCCAAAATCATTGGTCATTTCTGAAAGTCCTGGCCATTTTTAAAACCACTTCCAAAGATCAAGTGGCACAAAACATATTAAACTTTTGTAAGGCACTGTATCCTAGAAAAAATGTATCATGGATGAGAAACACTTTATAGGTGAGATTTTCAGTTTGCACAAGAATATGGATTTAGCAATATAACCAGAAGTATGATTGTGACTGTTCTTTGGGCATCCAGGACTGAGTTTCCTTTTTACCTCCTTGACTCCAGCAGGAGAGAGTCTTTCTTTTAAATGGGTATAAGTTTCCTGATGCCACCAGCCTTTTAGCCATTCAAGCACTAACCTCTGGGCTATGCCAGCCCTCACTTCGTCTTGCAGGTTAATAATAGGCACACTCCAATTCCTGAGTCCCTTTGAATCATTCCCCTGTGATATCCAGCCCCTGACATTGGCTACCTACAGAAATTCCAGATCCTCTACTCCCCAAGGTGCAGTGTACCCCAGTTTAATCTTCCGTCACCACTCCTGTAAAATCACACAGCATTTGGGAGCACTTATAATAAAACAAAAGTAGATTTATTTCAGAAAGAATAAAGATTTAACTAGAAATGAGAGAAAATGATTGAAGCAAATGGTTACACCACAAAACAAAATAATAAAATGTGAACCTGTGTCTACACTTATCAGTAGTTACCTTGCCTATCTAAAAGTTTGTTTCCAGAGCTGGCTGGTTTCATAAAAACCATGATCCAAACATTACTGAAACCCCCTTTGCTCTTCCAGGGGTGAACGGAATACATAGTGCTTCTCCCTTCCCTGAGTTATGTTGAAAACAACCTTCTGTTTTTATTCACGGACAAAGCAAACACCTGTCTTATTGTAGAGTTTCTTTTTTACCTTTATGTGGTTTTAATTGTTTGCCATTGTCTCTGATGGTTTCCCATTCAAAGTCTTAGCGCAAGACTAAACAATTGAGCCTTGCATTGCATCAGGGTCTGTCTGCATTGCAACGTAAGCCTTTGATTGAGCCCAGGCTGAAGCCTAACCCCTCTTGTGTCTACACTGCAATTGCACTAACCCAGGCCACAGACCCAGAGTCCCAGGACCCTGCAGAGCTGGAGGTTCTAAGCTCAAGTTAAGCCAGGATTCAGGGTCTGAGCCCTGTTACTTTGCAGTGTAGATGAAGCCTCACTTGATTCAGGTCCCAGGAGTCAGCTGGAAGTATCCCAACAATCTGCAATCCACTCTATTGAAAACAGAAGCCAGACTCCCTTTGTGAAGGGCAGCCGCTCAGGTCAGCATTAACCCATTATCTTCTGATCACTGATCAGCAAGCACACTATCAAAGAACCTGTGAGTTTGCAATGGAGAGTGAACTGATCAAGCCTTTGGCAAAGTGAGCTGCTTCCTGGTAACACGTAGGGTGGACAGTAACATTGTTATACTGTGAACCATGGTCCAAGAGCTAGAGTGGCCACATTTCATGGAGAGGGGTAATAAGGACTCTGGGATATGGTTACTTTGACTTGGGTCTGCACACTGCAGTATGGATGCCAGAGTCAGGTTTGAGCCCAGGTTATAAAAGACTTAACAGGGTTAAACTACAATGTAGATACTCAAGCCCAGTGTTCCCTAACATGGGTCAGCTGATTGTTGGCTTACATTGCAATGTAGACAAACCCTCAGTGAAAAAACAGGGCAGGGTGACAACTCCTCCTTGCCCAAATGGGCCCTCACCAAAACATTATCTCCTAGTGTCTAATTTCTACTCTAAGTCCATAAAACATAAAGTCAGAATATATACATTATTCCTTAAATATTACCTGTACATACATGACACAGTGATTATGAATCTTGAAACGTTTTGAGCTTTCTGTAGATAACTTACATATTACTCTGTACAGATAAATCACCTGTAAAACATTTGGCGTAACAAGTTTGTCAAATCTAAGGTGAGCTATGTTTGCAAAGAACAGGAACCCCTTTTCCAATGGTCTCTGTGTCACAATGACATACACATTAAATAAAGGAGAAGTGGAAAGGGGAGTTAGAACTAAAGAAAAGTTATAGGGCAATTTATACACATGGCTGTAGCTGTGCCAGAAGTGAAACTCACCCTATGGGGAGGGCAAGCAGCAGTCTTTGCCATTGTCCTGGCCTGAAAATGTAGTTTAAACTGCAGCCAGGGCTTCACAGGAGCCCTGCCAACTCCAGCATACCCATTCCCAGCCAGACTGACTCAGATGGCCAGGTCCAGGTACCCTAAAAGAACGGGAGTTCAAGGCATGTTATAATAATGCACCCTCCCCTTTGGATGGAATTTTTGTTCCTAGGAATTGTCAAAGAATCATTCATACAGTTTAAAACCAGAGGGGACCACCAGATCTTCTAGTCTAATCTCCTGTATATCACAAGCCACCAACACCACCCAGCAACCTCCCAACAGTCAAAGGGAGACCAAAATATTACAGCCCACAGAAGACTAAACTATTATGTGCTATAGACAGTGAATAGGCATGACCAAGCCTGGAATCTGTTGAATCCCACTGCAACCCAGCAAATGAAATGGGCCAACACTATAAATTGTTGAACCCTTATTGAGCGATATTAAGGCAAATTAATTATAGGGTAATAATAATCACTTGTCATTTGTTCAGAGTTCAGGCAAATGGAGACAAGGAAGGCAATAAAGAACTGTGACACAAGCCCTCTAAGAACTACTGGAACCAAAATGATTCAAGAACAACATAATTCTTTGATTACCCAAACAGAAGAATGAGTGTTGATAAGGCCGATGATGGAAAAAGAAGTCTGCAATACGACAGAGAGAACTATGGACCACCATGATCAAAGAGAAGACATTGGGATCTTAGGAAAAGAGACATTACAGAAAATTCAAAGACAATCCAAACCAGTGCCAAAGATGCTATGAAATAGCCCTCTGTCCAGATTGGGTCTGACCCTGAACAGGCACAAAAGGAAGAAGAGTGCAAGGAACCTTCTCCTCTGCTGTATCCCTTACAGTGTGGAGCTACTTTTCCATCAAGGTGCCTCGCCTTCTCCAAAGTGACAGGAACATAGCCCCACCCTTACTCTTCCCCTGAACTGGAGAACACAGCTGTCCGATTGCAGAAGTTTACATTAATTCCTTGAGTACCCCACAAGGAGAATTTTGCTGTCTCATCTTGAATTCCTCCTGGTGGCGCCTGCAGCAATGTGACCATTCTGTATTCCCGTCCACTGTGAGCCATGACTTTAAGACACAATCTAGTCCAAGGAAACAAAAATAGGAGTTAGACTAGTATTAACAAATAGAACTAACAGCAGTAGAAGTAATGCCCTGAAAATTCAAACTTATTGTTGGAATAAGTGTACAAGGACTTTAGAGGGACACCATCAAGTTATTTAGGCTTAACATTATAGCTGTAATAAGCTAGTGAAGACCATGTCTTGCCTCTTAAAAATACTGCATTGCTCTGTCACTTACAACTAAAGAAAAAAATAAGCCACGGGTTAGTCTATGCACTTCAGAACATATAATAATATTAACAGTCTGCTGCTGCAGACCTTCTTGAGGTAATAGAAGTTAACCTTAAAAATATACTGTTTCCCCAAGCAGGCTTATGATTGATTGCTGATGTTGAGAAAGGAACAAAGAAAGTAGACTGAGCACTGGATGGCTTGTGAATCAGGAGATACAAGTACCCCATTCTCTGCTCCACCAGGAGCTGTCCAGTAGGAAAATAACAATATACAGAGAAAAATCAATTCTTCAAAATATGCTTTTGCCAGAGCTCTGTGTTAGGTGTAGTGTGGAGCCCCATTGTCTCATCAGAAGCAGTGAGGCAATTGTGCCTCAGGCTATACATATTCTCCCAGGCCTTCTTCTTGCACATATATTGTGTTCAGTTTGCTCCATCCATTAGGTGCCCATAACCCTGGTTTTGCTGGCGACTCTAACATAACCCCACTTGCCCACTGTGACACAATTCACCCCATGTACACCCTTATGGTGTGAGTGTGTCTCATTCATGTTCACCATTAGTGTAACTGTGTATTGTTTAATACAAAGTATGTCATGTAAAGTGTTTTTGGAATGCTCATGACATGCTGAACATTATTGTTATTGTAGTATATTTCTTGCAATGTTATATATATGGTTATGAAGCTCTGCTATGTAATATTCCCAAATGTGTGTCTCACATGGCTTGAATAGACCCAGGCAAACACTAAAAGCAGAGGTAATTTACGCCTCACTGAGGCATGCATAAAACAACTGAACTCTTCCAGGAACAATGGGCTGGCCTGAGCATCTGATAAGATGATGCTCATTTGATTCCAGTGGAGAAAGCCATGCCCAACATCGCCAATCACGTGACCCCAGGGTGGCGGGGGGAATCTGTTAAAAGAAGAGGCATTTTGGTCTCTAGAGCTTTCTCTATTGCACTTCATCTACAAGACAACATCATGACTGCCCACAGGGGTGGGGAGCCTACTGGGAAGCCAACCAGCCAGCTTGTGGTGAGAACCATCTAAAGACTGTAAGGTTACTGAAAGTGTTAAGCTTAGTTTAGAATGTGATTTGCTTTTCTTTCTTACTGATCAAATCTGAATTATATTCCTCTGTTTTATAATCACTTAAATTCTTTCTGTGCTTAATAAACTCATTTATTTTATCTAAAGCAGTGCTTGTGGTCTGAGTGTGTGTAGAGTCTTCGTTTAGAGTGATAGAGCTGGTGCATATCAATTTCTTTGATAAATTGACTAACCAATGAGCTTGCAGAGTCCAGTGGACAGCAGTGAATTCTGTAAAATGGCAATTCCTAGGGTTGTATCTGGGACTGAAGGTGTTTACTGGGGTCATTCTATTGCATAGTCCCATGAGTGGCTGGCCAGAAGCACTCACTCATTAAGTAAGAGCTGCTTGCTTGCAGGAGGCTGTGTGTGAGCTGACCTAGAAGTGGGGGTTCACACAGTAGCAAGGGCAAGACGGGCTCCAGGAGTGAGGGATTGAGGTGACACAGTTATACACCAGTCCAGGTTGCAGAGGGGAACATCATACCCACAAACTGCAAAGGCTGTCCAGTATCTTTGGAAAAGGATGTCTGACTGGACCTCCTTTCCACTGGACATGCCATCAGAAGGAGAGGTGATTTGATGTAGGAACTATTACAGCACCTCTGCACCTCCCGGGGAGGTTCCTATGCAGGGGAACTCCTCAAGGAGCCTGTTAAGATGGCACTAGGCTGCTCTGTACCTGGAGTGAGGATGATAATCCAACCACATAATTGTGCAAAGAACAACAAACTGCATAGTTGATATTGTAATATAGAGATAACAGGGCTGTGTCAGATTAAAGCTTTTCCTGGGTTACAAAAAATACTTTAAATTATTACAACTGAAGGAGTTATTAAAACTCTCCCCTCCCCCCCCCCATGATTATGCTGTTTGTTATTTTTTCATTGTTCTCAGATTGGCCAATGGAAAAAGCCAGGTCAGTTTCACTTTTATGTATAGTTATTTTCTATTCAGTTCCACTTTATGGGTCTCCTGAAACAGCACTAGTTTTTCGTGTATTGTGGCTTCCAATCAGTGCAGGAAAAAGGGATTTTGTTTGTTCGTTTGTTTTCTGGTTGTTTAAAAATAATTCCCCATTGAAACAAAAGAAAAACAGTAATGAAAACATTCCTATTAATCATAGTTTATGTGAAATCTTTTTATAAAACAGAGTGTGGTAAAATTTAAACCTGCTAACATCCTGTTAAGCGTAACTCATAAATACACAATTGAAGAAAATATTTAAAGCATTTTTGCCCTAATCCTACAGTCCTTGTGTGCCCCAAATCCCACTGATTTCAATGGGCATTTTGGGTGCTCTAGCAAAGGAGAATTTGCCTTACATGGTGTTGCATGTTTCTATTGGAAACAATAATCAAATGCAGTAAACCATTCTGAAAACTGAACAGCATAGGTGTAAAACAGCATAGCTGTAAAACATAGGTGGTAAATAACTCTGGGCCACCTTTATGTTATTGGTCAGTGGAATATGTTTGTATCCATAGCAACAGCTATTCCAAATTTATTGCATTATCAACCAATGTTGAAGGCTAGTTTACAGCTTTTTTCCCATTCAGGTAATATATTCTGGTTTTATACTGTGCCCTATAGATGTATGTAACACCAAGTTCAAATTTCTAAAGGTTTATTTCTTCTGAGAATAGAATCTTTGAGAGAGACATTTAAATCTTACAAGTATGCATTCTTTCCTTCCAGCCAAATAGATTAACATTTGTCACACATTCTGTCTGGTTATTTGGCATTATATTTCTCTTCTGATATGTGTGACGAATAATAAATTTTCTTTAAATATTAATATGAAATCATTTCAGAACTGTGAATTTTATAGAATCTTGTCTATGACACTTTGCCTCTTCTTACAGCTCATGTTCTGATCATGAATGGAAGTACATCACAAGAATGCAATTAAGGGCTGTTACAAATTTTTGGTCTGTGTTCAGCTGTCATATATATATCCACTTTTGAATAGCCTTGATTCTAAAAGAAATAATGTCTATTGAAGGAAATATTTACATTGGTTACTAAGAAAGACAGGACACAAGTCTGCTTCCCTTCCCCTGTACACGGGAATGCACTCCCCACCCCCGGATAGTTAAGATTGTAATAGCACACACGGACCATTTTAGGGCAGAGATCAATTATGGTTCTTCTCTGCTTTAGATTTAGCAGCTAACTCACAATATTTATCATTAAACAATTGTTTAATGTCATCTTTAAGCAAGGTACTTAAGTCTGTACCTAACTTTAACCATGTGAGTATCAGTGACCTAAATGGCGCTCTAGCTTAAAACGTTCTATGGTGAGATCTATTCATTGATTTCAATACAGTTACTTGTGTGCTTAAATTCAGGCATATGCTTAAGTACCTTGATGAGTCAGGGCCTAAACCTTTTCTAGAGCTATTCAGACTTGCTGTGTCCATGATACATGGATGCATGACTTATACCTATACTTATACTTCTGCATGACTTCTACCTATGTGAAGAAAAACTCTTCTTCTAATCCATTTTTTCCTACTTTATATTACACGGAAGCTGTCCCTTGTCCACAGACTCATAGCCTGATTTATTCCTGCTATATTGTTACGTTGCTGGTATCTGGGTACAACACAGAAAATTAAACCTATTTTTCACTCGTTAATTCTTTTTGCATCCAAATTTGAGTTCTAGCTTCATCCTCACAACAAGTTACCTCTTCTGATAAACTCATCTGATTTTAAGTGATGATCTGCTCTCTGTTAGGGATCTAGGAGACAGCTGTGGCTTACCAAATATGCAATCTAAACTGTTCTTCAGTGGTGAAAGGGTTGATGTTGCACCTAAAGGAGTATAGGCATTCCCTTTCTGAAGTTCTATGCATATATTTAAGCAAAAGTCTTTTAATTGATTGATTTTAGGAAAAAAATAATATATTTTTCTTCTATGCCTCATCCTTAGTGTATAAAGATACCATCTGTTCATATGCAACAAAAGACAACCACTACATTTTGACAGTTGCAGAACAATAAAACTGTAAAATGACAGTAATTATTTTTTTAAATTCCTGTGTTTCATTGCTATAATGATGATAAATATCCCTTTAAAATGAAAATACTATAATATGTTATATTGTGATAAATATCCAATAATTAGGGACTCAACAGCTTTTGATTTTGCAGGGACTGGTGTAAAATGAGTTTTCAAACTGGAAAATTTTATGTTTTCCATGTATGATCCTTTAAAGTGTTTATGTAACTGAACTGGCAATATCTGACACTGCACAGGCAGTACAGGTAAGGCATTCTCACACAGTGACAGAAGCCACCACATAGGTAAGGTTGAAACTGAGTTTCTTTTATAAGCTTGATTATTGCATCCTTTGCCTTATCCAAAAAATCAGCAAACAAACGAATATTGGCCTCAAAATGTGTATGTTAAGCATTGAGCAAAGATAGAATTTAATCTGTCAAATTTGACGTGAATTGAACAGGGGTTTACTGATTTCTAACACTCAAGAATAGAAGTATATGTATGGTGACAGCAAAGCATGGGTTGTGGAGAAGAGGGCATGGAAGGTGCCAGCCAAGCAAGGATGAAATGGGAAACACAAGAAAAGGAGAACATGGGCGAACAGCAGAACAGAGTCCTACCCTCAATCTCTGTAAGTCTAAGGACGCTTGTTGGTGGCTCACTTTCCCCCTTTAGTAGGTGCGCTGGGTCTCATCTACATAAATTTTCCACAAGACTTAATAGGTTTGGTCGGGTTCTTTACAACCACCCACAATCATTGCATCCTTCTCTGTAAGTGGACAGTCTTTCAAGGCACTGTAGGTCCCAACACTTCAAAAGGATCAAGTCATAATTTCATGAGCCACCCTATTGTCCAAAAGTAATTAGTCACAGAGCTAGCCTACAACCTCTAGGGTCAAGATCATGAAATTATAGCACGAATGAGGAAAAAACATAGTGCAGTGACAAAGTATCACACTCACTATCAGAGAAAGAGACTGGTGTTACAATGACAATTGTAAACCAGTGTTCTGTGGTGCATGTTTTTGATAGTTTACAATCAAAGGAAGGAAATGGTAGACTGACATCACTCCAGAGGTAGAATGAAGGTATTTTCCTACCTTAACTGTGAATTTCTATCCTTTCAAATATTTGGATTTCTTGTAAATTGAGCTTGAACTCTGAACTTTCAGATTTTATCTTTTTTTTTTTTTTTTTTTTTTTTTTTTGTGGGAAGGAGGGATCTCTACAGCATTCACCCATTTCAGTAAACAAAAAATGTCATTTATTTTCATCATGCAAGTTTCTATATAAACAAGCTCTGCATTCAGTGCTCCTGATTTAAAGTCATATTCACCATAATGTGCATACATAAATCCCAGAATACCAAGAATACTCACGTTTCTAATGTAGAATGTATTTTGTAGCCAGCTGATGAATTCTAGAAACTACAACTACACTTCAGAGTTGTGACTGTTGTGAGACAAATTATGGCCATTTGTAACATCAAAAAAGAAAAAGAAAAAGAGAGAGAAATCACAATGGATTGCTTTAGAGACTAAAAAGTTTTCAGTAATATTAGCAATCTGATATTAATTCTTAGAAATGATCTGAGATACAAAGGTTAATGTCTGTTTTGTTTTGCAGGTACGGATTGTAGAATAGATATCTTGAGTATATCAGAACAAATATGAATCCAAATGTGTATCTAGAAAACATTCAACATTCATACAGTATAAACGTGGCAATTTTCCAGCAATTTTTTAAGCTTCTTGGTGCATTTTTAAGCTTGCTACTATATGAATTATGATTAATATTTGGTGGAATTCTTTAACCAGAAGGAAAGTTGCCCTTTGAGGAAACGCTTTCAGAGATTTGCCTGCCTGTATTAATAAAATGGTAAAGCCTGAAAAGTGTTGTAATTATGTTCTATAGTGTATACTGTAATATTCAATGGCAATAATACTTCTTGGTGAGCACTTGATTCTCTACAAAATATTTTCTATTGCTGTTGACCATGGGTAGTTTTGAGAATCTCCTGGGCTCTGTAGTTATGAAAGCAAAATCTTACTGGGAGAATGAAAAATGTCACTAAAGTTAAACAGCTGTGAAATACAATGGTATGTATTTAGTTTTTTCTCTGTCTGACAAGCACAAGCCCTGAATCCATCCAAATGACTTATTAATTAGGCTCTCAATGCTCAGAAAGTCTCCTCAGCATAGTCTATGTCTGACATGAGGCCTAGAAATTTGTCAGCTGAAGTAAAGGAGAAATTCATCCTTGAGGGAGAAATGGCTTGAAGTTTGGGGGTTCTTCAATGGCTGACAACTCCTCACCCCCAACTCAAGTATCTCAGCCAACAAACATGTTTTTAAAAAGGTCCTGCAGAAAGCCTGGTGAACAAGGTCAGCTTGCTGAGGAACCAGTATCTGTTCTCCTGAGTGGCTCAGAAGGCAGCAGATTAATTTAGTCCTCTGAAAAACAGAATAAAATCAGCAGGCCCCTGCCCAATTCCAGCCCCCTTGATTGAGTTTGGGTTCAGTTTGCTCTAAAAAGTCAGCTTGTCTCCAAACAGGTAAAAAATAGAGAATTGGTGAATAGTTTGTCTTGCTGCTGCCCTTTGCAAAATTCACAACTGGGTATTTGTGTCATTTATTTAATAGAATCACTCGTGATAAGTAGCCTAAATAAGCCCATTAAGTGAGAGAAATATAAAAGATGGAATACAAATTCCACTCTGAAACAGCACCATTCCCAGTGCTTGAACTGGTCTTATGATTTGTATTCTGAGCATGAGTTTAGCTACCAGGAGATTGGTGGAAGTTAGGAAAAGAGACAAATGATTTAGTGTTAAAGTTCTAGCTCACCAAAGTCGTAGTTCAATCCAGAAAAATACAATGCATCTCAAAATAATTTTAAAAATGTCTTTTGTTCCTCTCCCCTGCAAAGTGCAAATTCTCACCCCAATCCCATTGTGTGTGTGCATCATGGAAGTGTTGATACAGACTCCACAGACAAGATTGAATGAAACTTTAACTTAAAAGCATGAAAAAACCCATCCCTTTGTTTAGTCTTCACTTTTAACACAACAAATGGTCATAGGACAACTGTTTTTTTCTTTGCAGTATATTAAGTTGTCAATGAGCGGATGTCCCCCATGTCCTTTCCTGGTGGTCCTGCAAGCAGACCCCTGTTTCAGCTTCTCCCTTCAAAGGGATTCTTCAGTAATTCACAAACCTTTTTGCCTTCCACAGACCTTACCCACCCTGTTCCTCTAGTAAACTATTTACTAACTTTTTTTTACAAAGGAAACGTTTAAAAATGCTTCCCTTTTGAAGTGTTACCCTATGTTTTCGCCCACTTCTTTGTGTTCCTCTAATTAAACAACCATGGTCCTCACAAACTCCAGACTTCACTTGTCCACACAAACACTCTGATGACACTTTTGAAAATTTAAAATTAAGTAGGGCTGTCAATTAATCACAGTTAACTCAAGCGATTAATGCAAAACAAATTAACTAGTTTTAAAAAGTTAGTCGTGATTCTCAGTTTTAATCGCACTGTTAAACAATAATAGAACACCAATTTAAATTATTATAAATATTTTGGATTTTTTCTATATTTTCAAATATATTGATTTCAATTACAAAACAGAATACAAAGTGTACGGTGCTCACTTTAAATTTTTTTTTTAGCAATATTTGCACTGTAAAAAAGACAACGAAATAGTATTTTTTCAATTCACCTCCTACAAGTACTATAGTGCAATCTCTTTATTGTGAAAGTGCAACTTACAAATATATAATTTTTTTTACATAACTACATTAAAAAAAAACAATGTAAAACTTTAGAGCCTACAAGTCCACTCAGTCCTATTTCTTGTTCAGACAATCTCTAAGACAAACAAGTTTGTTTACATTGATGGACAATAATGCTGCCCGCTTTTTATTTACAATGTCACTTTAAAGCGAGAACAGGCATTTGCATGGCACTGTTGTAGCTGGTGTTGCAAGGTATTTACATGCCAGACATGATAAACATTCGTATACCTTTTCGTGCTTTGAGTTGTAGATTTTTTTTTAAAATCCTTTTTACAGTGCAAATATTTGTAATAAGAAATAATAATCAGGGCTGTCAATTAATCACAGTTAACACATGCGATTAACTCAAAACAAATTAAAGCTTTATTTTTCGTAACGAGCATTAATTGCACAGCAGGGCACCTTGCTCATGAAGACGCTGCTGCATGCTTCAAAGACAGGGATGCCCTCCCTCCTACTGCCTTGCTCCACTGCTGCCCCTGCCTCCTCCTCCCACCCCCATGGAGCTGCCCTTGACTAAGTTGCTCCATACCAGGAGCCGGCCATACAGAGTGGGCACGGGGGAGCTGACGTTGGGGTGTCCCCCGCTCCTGGCCATATACCTGGTTGCTGCTGAACTAGGGTCAGGGAATCGGGGGAGCGTGTCTGCTGCTGCAGGCTCAGGAGTGAGTTCTGCTGACAGTAGCTGCTGCTGACTGAAAAAGCATTCAGGCTCCTGATTGCTCTGCTTAAAGAGACAGTTCTCCCCCCAGCACACACACTTCCCCCCCCAACACCAACAATATTTAAAGAAATAGTATTCTAAAATTGTTTAACAGTGCAATTAAAACTGCGATTAATCACAAATACTTTTTTAATCTCACGATTAATCATAATTAATTATTTTATATCATTTGACAGCCCTAAAATTAAGCATTAAGGAGTTATTTCCTCTTATTCAAGATAACATAATTCAGCTATGCTACAATTAGCTGATGGAGCTGACAAGTGGTTGAGGCAAGGTGGAGAAGCTAAAGCATATTTGTAGATTTAAACTGTTGGATGCGGACTCAATGCTTTATTAAAGGCAATATTAATGGTATACACACTAGTATATGTTTAGAGGCTGATGCAGTAAGGTACTTAAGAATATACATAGATTGAAACATATACAAAACTTTAAGGGCATTGCTGAATCAGGACTATGCACTATTTAAATAAAAATCATCCTTGTGTTCATTCTCCTACGTTTCCTCCCCTGATTCCCATTGTCAGGTTATAGAAAAATCCCAGATTTCTCTCTGTCTTTTCCCAGTGACTAATGCCCTTTCATACCAGTTTATCTGATTGGGATGAATGGGAGCAGCCTTCAGAGGCCAGAGCAGCCAGAATATTCAGCACAGACATCTCTCTCCCTTCCTTCCCAATTCCCTGTGTCTCACCTGGTTGAAATAATAAGATAAACACTGGAAGGGAGGCAAACTGAATAGGACAGTAGTAGGGGAGATGAAGGTAATATTGTGGGTATGGGGCTTTTGTTAAGTTATCTTTTATTAAGGTGTAAGGTTGTCATCTTTTCAGTACCAGTCTATGGTATGCTGTTTGCTAAAGAATGATTCTCTGACAAGTTGTATAGCTGCTATAATAATCAGTAATGATAATTTGTAAATAAAATACTTTATTAATAATTTCCCCACAGGTATCAAATTTAGTTCAACTGAACACATGCCATATGTCTATTGATTTGTTTTATTAAAAAAGGATTAGTATACATTGTACGAAAACGCTATGGAAAACACAGATTTGATTCAGCAGAGGTATTAGTAGTAATCAGCTCAATGTAATTACTTAAAGCAGAATTTAATATGCTTAGTCTTGAAATAGTCATGATCATACTTAAAAATAAGTGTCAGTGTTATGTTTTCCCATAACAGGTAAGACATTACTCGTGAATTGCTTGTGCCAAGTACTTACAAGCATGATAATTCAGTACCTTTGTATACTGCTGCAATGTGAAGGTGGGAAAATGTTAAGTAGCCTGCCCTAAGATTCTGAACTAGCTTTTTCTTGTGTTGAACCTCGTGATTCCCTCAGAATTACACCATCAGTGTTCCTGGGACCCCATCACTGACTAGCTTTCTGGAAAAACCACAAACAGTGCTCATTCATGAGGACATGTCTGACATTTGAAACAGGCGAGGCACATTTCTCAGCTAGTGTAAATCAGCATAGCTCCCTTGAAGTCAATGGAACCATTCCAATTTCAACCTGGTGACAATCTGCCCCATATGCATTTTTCCTTTTTAAAAAGTATGTAACAGACAAACAATGTGAAAACCCAGAATTAGTGTATTTTAAAATCTAGGTGTGTTGGACCAGCTCTCAGATGAAGCTTTGTGGTATTTCAGCACCATCACCAATGAACCCATATCCTTTCAATTACTAGAAACAAACAGTCATGTGTTGCTCCGGTAACCTCTTTATACCCAGTGGGATGCAGGTTACCTATAGAAGATAGAGAAAAGTGAGAAGGATGTGGAGCTATGAACACATTTCCCTCCACATTGACCAACAGAGCTCACGGAAAGTAAAGAGAGGAGCATGTGTGACATCTTTGGGTTCACCCAGATCAAGAACTTGGGGTTCATTCAGCTTCTCTCACTGAGTTGTAACTCTAGGTCTCTTATGGCCATACAGCTTTGGTCCAGACCTCTGATCCCAACAGCCTGCCAGCAGCCCACAAGCCTCATCTTGGCTTTGCCCAATCTGGTTACTCTCTGCAGGGTGATCTTAGAGCCCTTCCAGCCCTGAGTTTTCCCCAAAGGCATCCTACTACATGGACCTGTCCCTCTCCCTGGATTCTCACAGAGAAAGTGTTAGGTTGGAGTGTTTTGCTGTTTCTGTAAAGGCAGTGAAACAGTCAGCTCTCTAGTTACACACACTTTACTGAACTTACACAGCACTGATGATTTATAATGAAAACAAAATAAGTTTATTAACAAACACTTGGTTAAAAAAACAAGTAAAAGATACAAAGATATAAAGGTAGAGATGGTTACAAGCAAAACAAGTGAAAACCAACATCTAAAAGTCTAAAACTTAATCTAACAAGATACAGTCTGTTCAAGAAGGTTTCTCTCACCCACAGTCTCCTTTCTATCTTTTTCACTAGCCAGCTTGGCCAGGACCCATCACAAAGATCAAATCACTTCATTTCTTTGTGTCTTAAGGTGAAGGAAGAAGAGTCTCTCTCTCTGTTCCTCATATCCCCAAAGGGGTGTTCTTTGTCTTACAAGCCAAGAAGGTCTCCTGGGGATTCAGTCCCCTGTGTCTCTCTGCGGTGCAGGAGTCATGTTAATTCTGTCTCTAAAGTTCAGGATAGCCCCTGATGGTTTAGCTCGATGGTTTTGTTTACTGTTAACATGTAAACTGAGGTAAACCCACATTCCTTTTTCTAGGTCAGACCTACTTATCACCTTTACCTAGGCTACCTGTCCAGTTCTAAACTAATAACATCACACACAGAGAATTCATAACTTCACATACAACTTTAACACATGCATTTTACAGTGCTGTTAATAACCAGCATGTCATCAGCTGTCACCTGATACCTCACAAGGCATATTTTGTACAAATAATAGTGTCCAATGAATAGAATAGAGGAGTGCCTAGGTGTCATGGGGAGCTGTTTTCACCACTGGAGAGCCGCTTTTTGGTCCTATCTGTGGATTAGCTCTGCCAAGCTAACACCCCTTCCAGTGGTTGCTCTTTGTCACTCTCTCAGCACTCAACTGCTCTCACTTCGTGGCTTAGTCCTCCAGCCGGGTCACTATAGTCCTTCCCTTCCAGCGTATCAAAGTCTCTCAGGGCCCATTGTCCCAGGCAGTCTTCCCATTCACTGTCCCTTAACCGTGCGGCTTCCCCAATGGCTGGTAGGGGAACCCAGGCCTGCTTTCTACACTGGGTTCTAGCCCAGATACCCTACAACAAGCAGCCAAGGTCTGCCCAGTCCTGAACCTTACCGCTGTATTCCTGGGCTGATTCCTAACTTTCCTTCTCTCACCCTGAAAGTGACTGCAGCCTTTCTCTCTGCAGCCCCCACTTGCTCTCAGGTACTGGGCTTTATACAGGCCCCTCCGGTCCCTGTCCAGCTGAGCTTCATCTCTAATTTGTCTTTGCTCTCTATCTCCTCCTCCAGGTGTGGCCTGGGTAGTTAATTTACCCACCTGGCCACTGTAACCCTTTCAGGCTTTGTGTGGACACCCCATCACACCAGGGTCACAGCATGTTACACCATCCTTGGTGGCAGTATAGTGTGCACACTCCCTTTCCGCAATGGGAGCTCTGCACCATTCCCAGCTCAGGAGCTTAATATGTATGAAGCCTCAATCTGTATAGTCAGAACATGCTGGGCCAGATTCTATTCCCTGATGCTGTAAATCTAGAGTAATTATATCAAAGCATTTCAGATTTGCACTAGATAACAGATCAAAATGTGACCTATGGTTTCTAAAATTAAATCTATAAAGATACCCATCGAGTTGTAGCTACATCATATGTCTGTTAGCTACAAGCTGATTTTTAGAATTTATTCATGAAGAAACAAGTATAGAGGGGATTATCAGCCTATGAACTTTATTTAATACAGACCAGATTCTGACACGTTTACTTATGTTAAGTAGTGCCATATTTCACCAGTCGTTCCCATGATTTCAGTGGGGCTTCTCATTATGCAGCCACAATAAAGGTCTCAGAATCTGGCCCTAAATTTGCTAACGATTGGTTGGTATTGAATATAAAAATAGCTTTTTAAAATCTAAATGGAATGATTTTAGGGATGATTTACTGGCAATGTGGACATGAAAGGCTTAAAGCTCCATAGCAGAATTTAGCAAATGAGCCACATTTTTAAAAGTCTCTATCACATGTCAGAGGATACTTGTGCACCTTAATTAGCATATGATAAATCTATTTCCAGAACATGTGTAGGAGTGGTCTGATTAATTAGGGATTGTCGTTAAGTCTTACATCAGAAGAGTTTAGATGTACAATATTAGAAACTATTATTTTGTCTAGCCATAGTAGTTGCTGTATTTCCCTGTAATAGCTCCTAGTTCCAGGAGCCAAGAATATAGAAATTCTTACCTGAGCCAACTTACTTATGTTTTGGAAGTTACAAAGTCATCAGAAATACCAAACAGTTTTTTAAAAGGTACTAAGGGACTTTAAACACCATGTATGCTGGCCAACAATACTACATTGCCAAGGTGCTTAAGCAAATAAATGAATGCTAATACTGATGGCAACTTGTTTTTTCTGATTTAGTTTATTCTAATTCATTATTAATCCTTTGGCTCTAGTTATTTCTCTTGTTGGCTAGGAACAATATGCGAACACTCTGAACATCTGCAAGATTTTAAAGCATGTTGGCTCCAAGAGCTTTTAAATTTTTCTTCCTCTTCATGACCAAGAGAACAACTCCTAAATGACATCCCAAAAGACCAGGAGTTGCAATAAATTGGAACATCATGTATTGATTCAAACAACATCTGCACTATAGTGACCTACTAATTTTCCCAAACATCACAAAGTATGACCTCAGACACAATCTTCCTCCTCCTCCTCACACCATAGAAATACTTAACCTGGGTAAGGAATTCTGTATTTTTTGTAATAACCTTTTTTATTGTTGTCCTACTTTATAAACTCTTCATTGCTGCCTAAAATAATAGGCGTGGGATCCACAAAGGGAGCATCACAGAGCCTAGAAAAATCATAGGAATGCCACTGCAATCCACAAAGCCTGAGTTGGATGTCTACAGTCACAATTCAATGAATAGAGAGATAGGAGCCTTAGAATTTGATCCAGAAAAGCTAGGCAAAGATCCACAATTTGATCCACAATTTGAACAAAAGCTAGGCAAAGATCACAGCTAGGCGAAACACTAGGCAAAGATCACAAAAGGTAGGTAAAGATCCACAATTTGATCCACAAAAGCTAGGCAAAGAGCCTCCTAAGCTAGCCAATGCAATATGACAACGAAAGGGATGTCTGCTAAGCCCCGCCCTGCTCTCACAGATAGATTCCTATCTCAGTTTGGCAGTCCAGAAACAGGAACCAGCCTCCCAGAGTCAGGTGGCTTAAGTGCCTCAGGCATTTCTTGCAGGAATGAGTTAGGTGTCTGCCTCACTCCACACAAAAACAGCCAAGGTGATGGTGGTGTCCACCTTATTATACCTTTTAGCCCAGTAGCTAGAGCGCGCACCTAGGATGTGGGAGACCTAGTCTCAATTCTCCCCTCTCTGCTAGAAAGAGAAAAAGGATTTAAACAGAGGTCTCCTACTTCTCAGGAGAGGGTTCCAACCACTGAACTATGGGATATGCTGATGTGGGGCTCCCTCAGATGCTCCTGTTGAAGCTATTCCACTTTAAATAATAATTTATTTATAAATAATGAGCGATTTGAGTAGAGGGACAGACCCTGAGTCTCCCATCTCTCAAGTGGGTGCCCTAAGCAATGAACTACAGAATCATTCTCTCTTTCTCTGGATAAGTACTTAAACAGGGATTGGGCCGGGAGTAAGGGGGGGCAAAGAAAGTGAAAGAGTTTGACTAAAACCATCACTAGCCAAATCATCATCAGATTTAAAGATATTTAAACAACCTTGCTTAGATAATTTACTCAGTAATGTTCAGAGGAGTCGTAATCCCATCAGAAACTTTATTTTCAGCCTGACTCCATGCAATGTTGTCTTGAGAACAGATTTCTTCATAACATCAGGTTAATCATTTCATGGATCAGTTTCATGCATAGCAGATAGACCAGTAAGAGATCATTCCTTGAGCTGTAAGAGTTCATGCATCTGTAGATCTAAGTATCAATCAAATGAAATGAAGTAGATGAAGAACAAATTCTTCTTTACTTAAAGATCAAATATTTTCACATGCAACAGATAATGAGCCAGAGTCATTTTTACAATAAGCATAAGCTGTGGGAAGCTCAACTGAACACACATAGATAGCTGTGGGAATCTAAGAAACTTAGATTTTTTTAAAAAACCATAATCATTAAAACCTGAAAACTTGGAGAATATTAAACAACTTGAAGAGGATTGTCACAAAAGAGGGGCTGAGCAAACACTGAAAGGAGAAATAGGATTATAATAAAATATGTAAGAAGAAAGAGTATGCCTTATTTTGAACAAAGCAAAATTGTTATGAAGATGGCAACAAGAATTTCAAAGTCCTAGCATGGAAGTTAAAAAGATCACAGAAGTCAGAAACAAGAATTTCAGTGCTTAGCTTAGCTCCTAGCTCAGTAAATGAAACCTTTGGAGTCTTTTATATGGAAATACAAAATTCCAACTTTTAGTTAGCAAAAAATATGCTTGAATTATCCTTCTCTAACATTAAGGTACTAAAATAAGAATAAAATACAAATAGTCTTGCAAGACATTGCAGGATAGATGCACAGGCACATAACAGAAAACAGTACCTGACTCAGAGAGTTTACAGTCTAGGGATCAGACAGAATGAGTCAGGTGGACAAAACAGAAAACAAGGAGGGGGAAAGTAAAAAGCTGAGGTAACAAAATGAAGAGTTTGACAGTGAAACAGAGTCACTCAGATCACATTTGCCTAACAGGATCTGAATCACCATGGTATTACTCCCTTTTTATGTGGTTATAACTCAATGGGGACTCAGGCTGATTATCTCTAGCTGTTTGAAATATCTTTATATATATAATTTCGCATTGCTGGGTTTTCAGTATGAGATTTACCATTTTACAGCTCCTTAGAGCTTCCTTAAACATAAATACTCTGCGACAGACTATTTGTTTTCTCCTCTGATCACTTGAGTACCTTAGTGTTAGAGAAGAGTAATTCAAGTGTCAGGATAGTGCAGAATCAGGGTCTCTGCCTCCCCTCACCACCCACAGGGAGCTGACCTGCTCCAGCAACCCCTCTTATACGGGTAATAGGCTCCAAGGGGCCAGCTGCAGGGGGTAAACCAGGCTATGAGACCCAAAAGGACTTGTGGACCATTTGTGGAGAGCTTAAATCTTCACAGACTGAGCTTACCCTCTTCTACACTTTCATTTTTCCTTGTGGCAGAGGATGGTGGGATTCAGCACTCTCCTAAATCATGCATTGAGTAGGAGAGGGGGTTGCTAAACTTGGTTATATGTGTGAGGCCATTTTACCCATCAGAGGACCAGTTAATGTCTGGTAGCTTGGGAAGGACAGTCCAGTCCCCTCCTAATATTAAAGTTAATAAGGTCACAGCCAGTCTCCTTAGATCCATTCATGATTTCATGTTGTCATTCTTTTGCATCTCCTGCTTAATTTCAGAATGTCAGGGATTTTTGATGATGATTCAAGTCAGATCTCAAGAATATAGGTTACATTAGTCCATAGTATTGGATCAACATTATTTAGCACCTGGAAGTTAAACTGAAAAAATGTATTACAGTGGAATAAACTGAACTCTGGTCTGAAAAATATGATCAAGAGCAATTTTAGTTTATTTCTCCAGAACAAACATTGGCCTCGTGAGTAGGGGGTTGGACTAGATGATCTCCTGGCGTTCCTTCCAACCCTAATATTCTATGATTCTCTCACATGCTGGAATCTGCTAAACCTCTGTCTTCTGAGTGGCACAGTTATAGTTTTATATCTTCATTATAGTTTTATATCTTCATTACCTGCTCCAGCTGTCTACCTTACATATTTCATATACTAGTACCATCCATCTCAAGCTTTGTTGGAACAATTAAATGCTAAAGATAAAGCCCTTATGGAGTTTTGCTAATGGCCAAATGGTGTATGATCTAGTAGCACCTATTAATGTGACCAGGATCTTCCATTACGAGTGAATTCAGAATACCAATTAACAGGGGCATAGGAGGGTTGGACCCATCTAAATATATCTGGAGTTTTGACAACTAAGTTCTATTAATATGTTAATTCTTACTTTCAGAAACTAATTGTGGAAAATGTCAACCCAAAGAAAAACGTTTTAGAAGGTTCTGAGAGAATGTCTTTGAAGACATGGCAGTTATAATGGAAATTGATTTGCAATCTTCACTACATCAGTCCTTACAGGCACAGCCACTAGCATAATAATGACCCACATTTACAGTTCTCTACATATGTTGGGTGGTGTCAGAGATGTAGGATAAGAAATAGATTTTATGTTCAAGAAAATGCAGCATATTCTTCCTCCACAGGTTAGGCCTGTTGAAATCTTTAATTACCATATCAAGTCAATCAGGAAGAGTGGAAGATGACAGGTGTCAAGAATAAGATAGCTGAAAGGAAAGGAGTTGGAGTTCTTAAGAGGAAGAGTTCTGTAATGAATCTACTTGCTAGTCTCCAGGAAGAGAGCATCTGGATACTTATAGAAATGAAACATATGGTAATGTATTCATAAGAGAGTGAGATTTGTATTTTTAATATGCTGAGAAATATAGCAGCAGATAGCAGCTTAAGCATACACTTTTTTCCAAATGTCTATAAATATTTATCAATGATAATATATGATATAAAACACAAATACATACTTGAATGAGCAAGTGGTAATAATTATATAAGTAGTAGAGTGATACATTAAAACTCCATTATAAAGCTGATGTTTAAAGAAGTGGAGCACGGTATAAAGTGCTGTGTAAGGTTGATTGAAAGACACAGAGGGCAGGTTATCAGAATAGGATGATATCATGTGATTCTTGTTCACTTCAATTCAAGATGTATGGCTACATTTTCATGTCCTACTTTAGAAGTACAGGAGAAATATTGCATCATTTCTATAACATTAGAGGGTCTAAATCAGCCATATTCCTTGCCCCTTGAGTCCAGATCATGTTTTAAACTGCAGTAAAGCCGTATTCATCTCAGCTACAGGATCAGAGCAGACTGTAAGCAGATTAGACTGTAAGCAGCCCAATCATCTTTGAGTGACAGAATCTTTGGCCCAGATCTGCAAGAGGACATAGGTAGCTAACTTCCACTGTAGGCCTTAAAAATTCAACATTTAGGAGCCATTTGAGATCTTTAACTAAAGCCTTAAATCTCTTAATGCCTAAATTTCCATGATTAAAGTCCCCAAAGTACCTAGGTTTTTGCATCTGCGCATGTGCACAAGACCTCAATTCTGATAGCTGGTGTCTATCTCACACCCCAATCTCCCAGTGGGATCCTCGAATCAGGAGGACAGACATATACAGTCTGAGTCCCCACTGAGTTACAGCCACATAGAAGTGGTGTAACCATGGTGATTCAGACCCTGTTATGCAAGTGTCAGCTGAGACTGCTATCTCACTGCTAAACTCTCTTTATTTTGATACCTTGTCTTCTTATTTTCCCCTACTCTGTTTGGTCCACCTGTCTCATCCTGTCTGACACCTAGACTGAAAACTCTCTGGGGCAGGGACTGTATTATATTATGTATCTGGCCAACACGCTGCACAATGGGACCCTCTTCTTGGGTTAGGATTCCTGGATCCTACCATAACACGTAATAATAGTAGAAATATTGTTCTGTCCATGGAATAATGCAGCAATGGCCCATTTTAAAATAATAATCCTTGGGCAAATGTTTCCCTAAAACATTTACAACTTCCATACAAGGAGAAATTAAAAAGACTGGGACTGTTCATCTTATGAAATAGATAAATGGGGAGAGGGGGATATACAATCATGAATGGTATGGAGAAAGTGAATAGGGAAGTGTCACCAGGCCAGGCTTCTCCCCAGCTCCTAAATATATGCTGCCATACCCAGTTTGTTGAAAGGAGGTTTATTTTCTTAAAGAAGCCAGCAAACCAACAAAAATAACCTTAACTTATTCCTCATTTGTTGTTTTCAGTTCCACCCTCTCAGGGGCTTCTAGCAGGTTCCCAGTTCTGACCAGCTCTGCTCCCTCTCTGTGGCAGCAGCCTTAGGGGTTTCTTCTTGAGGAACTGGCCCCCTTGCTCTGTCCAGGAGTTAGCTCCATTCCACTGTGGCTTTCCCTTTCCAGGCACAGCCTGTCTCAATCAATCCCTTCTCCAAATACCCCCTGCAGCTCTTTATAGGCCTAGGTGTAGCTTAGTCCACTTTAATTGGCTGGATGGGACTTGCCTACTCTGGTCCAGGGCAGCTGGGCCTAGTCTATCCACATGGACCAGCTACCCTGTTACTGGAAGTGTTATTTATCCCTTCACATAACACAAGAGAAGAACTGGAGGTCACCCAATGAAATTAATGGGCAGCAAGTTTAAAATAAGCAAAAGAAAGTACTTCTTCACATAATACATAGTCAACCTGTGGAACTTGTTGCCAGGGGATATTGTGAAGGCTCAAATTGCAATTGGGTTCAAAAAAGAATTAAGTAAGTTCATGAAGGATAGGTCAATCAATGGTTATTAACTAAGATGGTCAGGGACTCAAGCCCTTTCTCTGGGTGCCCATCTACCAGAAGCCAGGACTGGGTAACAAGGGATGGATCACTCAATAATAACCTTTTTCTGTTCATGCCTCTGAAGCATCTGGCGTTGGCCACTGTCAGAAGACAGGATACTGGGCTAGGTGGACCATTGCTCTGACTTAGTATGCCTATTCTTGTGATGTCCTGTCCCTTTAAATGTTTGAGCACACCTCTCACTCCAATACACAGTTTCTCAATTTCATGTTGGTTTCAGTTTTGCTGCCAGAACAATAAAATCCCCACTGTAGTCATTTGTATTTCTCTCTCTTTCTCTATTGGGTCCAAATATAACATAATGGTGACATGAGCCTTCTATTGCACAGGTGTCCACTGCCCACTGCCCACTGCCTGAACAAGAAAAACCAAGCAGATAACAACAAAAAGAGGGAGAAATTTACCTAGAGGCACAAGATGACAAACTGCTGCTTCTTGCTGCTGTCACAGTGTGAGCCAGCTAGGGAAGTGGGCAAATAAAAATAGAAGAAAGGAGAAGGGTTCTGCAATTACTGTGGAGCTATTTAAACAAAGCAGTGAGGGGGGAAGAAAGCAGCCATCTTGGCTAACCATGTGCAAGCAGGCAAAGAGACAGAGCTTTAGCCTGCCCTTCGGCCAGCAGAGGAAATCCAAGCACAGCCAAAGGAAAAATTCTGCATTCTGCAGTGTAGACACACAGCCAGAAGAGGGAAATCAGATAGTGCACAATTAAAATTGACACACACACACACACACACACAAAGACAAAGAATAGTTTCCCTATCGGAGAGAAGATGTCCAAAAGAGCAAAGAAATGACAATTTTTGTGGGCAATGTTGGTGAATTTAATGACAATCATGAATCATGAATGGTGTATGTGACCCGTCCGTGCCTAGGGTAGCCACCCGAAAATGACAAGGTCAGGGCAGGCTGTAAAAGGAGAGCAGATTCTCCCAACACTGGTGGGTAACACTGAAGTCAGAATTCCCAACCAGCCACAAACCGTGCTTCTGATTCCCCACACTGGTTATCAAGAAGCCAAAATACAAATATACACAGCCCCTTTTACTGCATTTCTGTCTCCGGCTCCCAATCAGCTACTATGTTCAGTAAAGAGATCAGTTATTTAAAACTCTATGCTCTTTACCAGAAAGGTTTCTCCTGACCCCAATGGGTCAACCACAGTACCAGATCAATATAAGTTTAGATCTTACCCAAAATACCACACTGCCAGCCAATCCTTTAGTAAATAAAACTAAAGATTTATTATAAAAAGAAAGAAAGAAACTATAAGAGAAATGTTAAAGGATTAAAGCAATCAGATACATACAAATGATTTGGAAGTCCATATATATCAGGTTTCTAGTAGAATTGTGGAGTTTGCAGGCTTGTATAGCCCCTCTGGTATTCATCCAGTACCTGGATGGGTCTCAGTCCTTTGTTTCACAGCTTCAGTTCAGTTCAGTTGGAGATTAATTGATCCAGAGGTAGGTGAAGACTGAGGACAGAAGACAGACTAAAAGACAAAATGGATGTCATGCAGCTGCCTTTTATGTCCTTTGGTCTTTGCCATGCTGCTTGTGGAATTTTACAGGAACAAGATGGAATCCAGAGTCACATGAGTAAGTCCTGGTGACTCATCAAGTATATCCCTGGTTTCTTCCCTTGGGCCCATTGTACCTGCGAATTTCCTTAATGGGCCATTAAGCAGGCTAGTGCTGCAGCCATCCTGTCTGGGGTGTCACCCAGACACAGCATAATTTGAAATGCAGATATATCAAACATATCCATAACTTCCATTACACATATAACACATGAACCTAAATATTATCATCTTTCTTAGCATGTTATAGCCATTCTAACAGTACCTGACATGGCATATCTCACATGAATTATTATGATTCTGATGTACTGATGTTAAATAACATAATAAATGCTCCCCCCCCCCCCAATCTAGCCAGCGTGACAGTGTATATTGAATGTTTTGAGCAATTTGTAGCTTGCAATTCCATTCCAAATGGACAAAGAGTTTCAACCTTACTGACAGTGGTAGACCTGTAGACATACTCTGTGACATACTGTCTCCAACAGAGCCTGGAAATGCCACATACGCCACAATTACTATAGCAATGCAGGAACATTTTTCTCCTAGTCCTACCACATCGATGATAGCAGAACGATATAGTGGAGAAAGTGAAAAGTGGAGAGGTGGTAGCATGGTTTGTTGCTGCTGTAAGGAAGTTGTCAGAGAACTGTCAATTCAGACCAACATTAAATGATGTCCTATGTGACCAGTCTGTCTCTGGATTATGCAGTGACTAGATCCAGAAACCCGTCTTTATCAGTGCTTATATTCGAGAAGGCTGTTGAGGTGGTGGCTACCATGGAGATCTCAGAGAATTATTCTCTGGATTTTAAGGTGAACCAAGACATTCACTTAACAAATTGATGAGGCAGAGTGCCAGGGATACATAAGGATATTCCATGTGGCAATAGTGCACAAACTACACATGCTGAGAAGGATTGCTGGGCATGCCAGGTTATATACAGAAAGTGCCAGAAGAAAAGACACATTGTCACATAGTTCAATTATCAGCAACACAGAGTAATCATACATCCAAGAAGACACCTATGAAAGATGGGAGTCAAGAATTCATAATGTGGAAAAAGACAAGAGCTCTAGTGTCACCGATCAAGACCTAGCACTACACATTTTATCAGAAACTGGAGTCAGAGATGGCATCTGGGTCACATCCTTGATCAAAGGAGTTCCTACAAGAATGGAGCTTGATGCTAAAGCTGCTGTTTCATTGATTTATGCATCTACCTATCACCAGACATTGTTACAAGTACCACTGGAAGAAACCTCCATGGTTTTAAAGACTTATACCAGAGAAAAGTTAGTTCCAAAAGAGATGCTCCAGGTGAAAGTTTAGCTAGGGGGAGAATCAGTTATTTTACCTTTGTATGTGATTGAAAAAAGTATCCACCACTATTTGGCAGATCTTGGCTTGTGAAACTCAAGGTGAACATCCAAGCACTACCTAATCTTCAAGGAATACTGGACAAACATTCCAAAGGTTTTTTTGGGAAAAAAACTAAACAAACAGATGATGTGTCAGTGAAGCTCACTGCTAAGTCTGACAGTCAGTTGAAATATTGGAAGCCTAGAGTTGTGCCTTATGCTCTGAAGCCTCAGGTAGAAGTTGATTTGAAATAGTTAGTGAACATTGGAGTCTTGTCACCAGTTTCACACAGTGAATGGGCTATACCCATTGTAACAGTGATCAAGAAGGGGATAGTGTTTCAGTAAATTGGATTTCCTCAATGCATACCTACAAATGGAGATAGATCCGGCATCTTTCAAATCTCTCACAATCAACACCCAAAAAGGCTTATTTTGTTACACCAGGCTGCCTTTCAGTATCACATTGGCACCTGCCCTGTTCCAGAAAGCCATGGTTGAGATTCTGAGGGGACTGAACAGAGTGCTATTTGGACGACATTCTTGTCATAGGAAAAGATAAAAAATTTGGATACTTTCTTGCAACTTTTGGAAGATCATGGACTGAGAGTATATTGAGATAGTGTGAGTTTTTCAAATCTTCATTTTAACACCTTTAACATGTAATTGATGCCATGGGCTTAAAGAAATCACCAGAGAAAGAGAAGGTGGTTCTTCAGGTACCTCCACCAGCAAACCTGTCACAGTTACGTTCATTCTTAGGACTGTTTAACTATTACAGTAAATATTTAATCTGGTGACAGTATTGGCACCTTTAGAAAAACTGTTACAAGAGAAATAAAAAAGGAAATGGCTTGAAGAGTGTGGGTGTTCATTTAAGGAAGCAAAGAAACAGTTGACATCAACCAAAGTTATTACACACTTTGGTGCCTCACTACCATTGCAACTGGCTTGTGATGCTTCATCACATGGAGTGGGTAGTTCTTTCTCACATTTTTCCTAATGGCATGGAAAAACCAGTTGTCTTTACTTCACAAACACTAGCCACACTTGAGAAGAACTATGCACAAATAGAGCAAAAAGTTCTCAGCATTATCTTCAAAATTCAGAAGTTCCATACCTATATATATGGTAGACATTTTACTATGCTGATGGAGCTTCACCCATTACTTTCAATTTTTAGACTGAAATATGGAATTCCATCATTACCTGCTGCTTGGATGCAATGATGAGCATTGATATTTTCTGCTCATTCCTATACTGTTCAATTCCGTAAAGAGACACAACATAACAATGCTGATTGGCTGTCATGCCCAAGCTCCTGTCAAACCAAAGAAACTTCAGATGAAATGGGTGTGGCCTCGGTGGCAAAGCCTCACCTTTGTGTTGGTGTCAGTTTTGCTGACAGAACAATGAAGTTTCACAACAGACAGCTGTGTTTCTCTCAGTTTCCTCTGTCTCTCTGTCTCTCTCCTGAATCCATATATAACGGTTCTTATGCAACTAGATGTAATCCTACCTATCTTGTCTGTGGGGCTCAATCCATCTGGCATGCTCAGAGCATGACTTGTGCCACATAAAACAGCTGTGTAGGAGAAGATGGTGGAGGCTTCCTCTATAACCTTTTGTACAATGGTTAGGGAACTCACCCAGGATATAAAAGACCCAGGTTCAATTTCTGTTCCACTGTGGACAAATACTTAAATAGAGAGAATGACATTGTGGTCCCGTGGCTAGGACACCTACCTAGGACATAAGAGACCTGGTGTAGTTCCACTGATCCAATGGCTCTTGCACCATTTAACCAAAGTGCAACAGCTTCAACAGGAGACACTGAGGGAACCTCACATCAGAATATCTCATAGCTCATTAGCTAGCAAGTGCTCGAGAATTAGGAGACTCAAGTTCAAATCCTTTCTCTCCTTCTGGCAATGATGGTGGGGCATTGAGCTGGGTCTCCCACAGCCCACATGAGTGCTCTAACCACTGGACTAAAAGTTATTAGGTGGGCACTACCTCCTCCTTTGGCTGGATTTTGAATGGGAAATGATCTGGTCGGTGGCCTCTGTGCACACCGACCAGATCAGGCCCCACATGCTACTTAGGCAGTTAATTTCTGTCTTTTCCCAATTTGTGAAACGCCCTGGAACTTAGGCAAAAGACAGGTATTCAGAGGCACTAGAGGGAGGCAACAGTGCACATGACTAGAGGCTGAAACATAGGTGCCTAGGGGACTTTTACTCTGAAAGGAACCTTCAGGGCTGGATGGGAGTTTTGTGGTTTGCAGTGGATAAAAAACTGGGATTTAGGTGCCTAAACCCCAGACTTAAGTCTGGGATTTAGGCAACTAAGTACCTTCATGGATCCCACCCCTTGGCTTCTATCAGTCTCTATTATTTTGCATTGGTAAGATGGGTAATCACAGGAATCAGTAGATCAATAGCACTGTTTCTAAGCTTAACCAGCTAGAACCAGTAGGAATCAGTGGAACATATTCAACTGAAATTTCCATGATGGAAAACTTATTTCCCTTTTTTGAAAAAACAAAAAACAAAACAAAACTAGACACAAACAGGACAGACAACAAGCTATGGATACAGATTAGAACACTCCAAATTTACCTTCACCCTCACCACAATGCTCATGTGAAGAACAGGCTGTTCATCATGTGCACCAATGGTATTGTTTGTCAAACATAGCGTTTACCTTTTTAATTGATCCAGACAGTTTTAACATGTGATTGGAGGGAGGCTGCAGAAGTTCTGCTTAATGTATTCTTTACTCTGTTTCCATTTTAAAATGCATGTGTATGTGTGCACATGCATACAAGTTCACGTGTTTCTTTAGATTTTTTAAACATACGATGGTGCCATCTTCTGACTTAATTCCAAACCATGTTGACTCTGGACTAATTGCTTACTGACAGGAGGGAGACTTCACATTGGTAATCTTGTCTTCTTATTTTCTTTTCCCAGAGCCCCATGCTTTTGGGTAATTATCTCTTCAAGGAGGCTTGCACCATTTTATTTATTTAGGAAATACCCATACAATAAGACAAAGAGAATATTTTTGTGTCATCTGACTTTGTCTATTAGCATTATCCCACTAAATGACTGACAGAAGGGCTAAGGGATGCTTCTACTTTACTGCCACAGATGGATGGACAGGATAGGAAAGGAATGACTCAATTAATTGTCAGGTCTCGTTCAGATAGGAATTTGCGATTTTCCATTTTAAATTACAAAAATGTCATTTTTATTTTATTCATCCACTTTCAAATTTCAATAAGTTGTTCAACTGCCAGTTAAGCGATTTCTTCTTTTATAAAAAACTAACACTTCACATCCCAATTATTTTACTGAATTTCTTAGTAAATGGGTCTTATTAGGTGGGGAGGCAATGCCCACTACTCTGTGCACTGCTATCTGGCAGTGTAATCAACCTTCAGCTGACTAGAAAAAGAGAATTATTGGACTTGTATCTGGTTAGACCATTTTTTTTCATATCACTTTTTCCATACTTTCACCAGTCTAATAGTCAGACCATTCTGGCTTACGTACAGCACTCCTAAATACTTTTTAAAAGGCAATTTATTCATCAGACCAAAATGGCTCCTTTGGAGCTTAGACTCCACTGTGTAATTACATTGCTACCCAGAATTTTAAAGACTATAAAAATTGTACATACATTTATTCATGTTAAATTTAACTTCATTGACTTGACTGTTTTAGAAAATTACCATATAAAAGATAGAATTTTGAAAAAAATATAATAATTGAGTAATTGCCACATCCTAATTTTTGTAGATTAAAGGCATTAGAAATCTAAAAAATTGTCCAAAACCCATAAATTATTGTAACTGATTCTACATTTTATATAACTTAAAAACACACACATTCATTTTTTAAAGAACTGAATTAGGGGAAAATATTGCTTACTGGTTAGGACCACATTTCACTCCTCACTAGAAAATTTCTGGATGAATTACATAACCTTTTAAAATTACTAATAAGAGTGCTGATGAAATCCCAGCAGTTTAAGCATGAACACTAATGAACCAAACAAAAGTTTTTAAACTAGAGATTTACTAGCTCTATGGGGACAGATTTTTTGGTGCCTTTCCTGTTATGTGGTCCCTTATACCAGTGCAAAGTGGTGCAACATGCTACTGTTCTTTAGCAGTATTGATCTGAGTAGCCCAGGTATGAAAACTGGGGCTCTATTTAAATTGGAATTTACAATTAGACCAATTGATGAAGATTAAACAGTAAATAGATTTAACTGGAATTAAGTATGTTAGTTATAGAAGTCATAAATGCAGTAGGCAAAACATTTCACATCTACAAAATTTCCTCCTCTCTAATCCAAATTTCTTTTCCTTTTTTTCTTCCAGAGATGGAATTCATTTCTCTGCTTTTGAACAACAAACACCACAATGAATATGATAATCTGGAGGGATGCTGCATACAAACCCCACACTATCCAGGAAAGGGTGAACAAGTTGCTGTGGGCTCAATCAGCTCTATCCCAGAAGTAAGTCTGGAGAAAGGGGTTAAAATGGGAGAGCATAGCCAGGCACACTGACATCAATTCTGGGCCCCAGAGCAGAGCACTCAATGGTCCCCTAAAAAGGGATGGCTGAGATCTGAGCGGGCTTCCACTGGAAGTTTTTACTTATTTATTACGTGTCATGCAGGTTCCCAGGAGGCTGAGGAGGCGGTATCTGCTACTCAGATTCTTGGGTCACTTGGAGTCACCACAGAGATCATTGATGAACCCGGGAAGCTGAGTAGCAGATACCACCTCCTCAGATCCTGGAATCTCCATGGTACATAATAAATTCAGCTCAGAAGAGGGGCAGGGAGTGCAAGCAGTAGGGGCCTCGTGGGAAGAGGGAGTGTGGAGGAGAGGAGGATACGTATTTTTCCTCCCATCCACCCGGGTCCCTTTAAATCGCTGGGCCCCTGGGCAATTGACCCCTTTGCTTCCCCCCAACCCCTGGTCGGTGGCCAAGTGATGATCAGTTATACTCTGAGCATGTGAGAGGAAGTCAGCCAAGCACCTGAGAGAGACACTACTCAGGGTCAACTCAGCGCACCGGTCCTCTCCCTTCCATGTCCCATATCCAGCCATGGCCATCCCTGATGCTTCAGAAGAAGGAGACCAAAACCTAAACACAACTCCAAAATACATGTGGGGAAAAATCCCTTCCTCCCTTTTAAATTGCTGGGCCCCATAGCAATTGCCCCCTTTACTCCCCACGTCAACAGACCTGAGCACAACTCAGCTGCAGAAAGGAGAGCACATCTCTAGTTCGCACTCTGTGATAGAGGCCTGGCTGGAGCGAGGATGGGTTTGAGAGACTGCTGCCTTCCAGAGACTCCCTGAGGGAAGATAGGCCTGATGTGTTTGATTTGTCACTAACTACTTATCTGCTGGCGCTAAGTAGGTCAGCTGCAGGTGGTGCCCTGCCTGAACAGGGCAACAGCTAAATAAAAGACCATTTGTTTCCTTACACCAAACTGTGGACTTGATGGTGGTTTGTCCTGGACCCAGAAGTGACCTGGTTGCACCCACATAAGACAGTTGTCAGGTGGAATTTCTTTCTTTAATAATATCACAGTTTATTCACTCACTTTGTAACTGTGGTCCTGGAAACTAGAAGTTTTGTCTGCTGTTTTGGTATAGTTGCAACATGGATATAGAGGGATCTCTTCAAATGCAATTTGTCTCGTAATGTTTCCTCTCCCCGCCCCCATGTACACACATACCTCTTTCCAGTACTCTATGCAAGCAAAAGAGAAAAGTGATTCAATAACCATGAATATGTGCAACTGGGGCCAGGGAAAGCTATTGGGACAAACTAATCACCTATATTTTGGGCTAATGGGCTAGATGGCGTGCATAGACAGTGTTCCATCACTGACGTGCCCTACAAGCTGAAGGGCTGGGAGAGGATGTACTACATCTATACGTAGGGAGTCCTCAGGAACTCTGTTAAACCAGTTTAAGCTGGTGTAGCTCAAAGGAGATGTGGCAGGACTGAGGATTTGGCCCAAGTGCTGCAGATGCAGCAGTGTGAATAAGCATTTTAACTTTAGGAGAGGGGGATTTGAAATAGGACTAAATAGTTGTTAATGCTTATGTGACCACCCAGTGTGGGGAGGGAATAAGGAATTCCTTCCATCTGTAAGAATCACAGTCACTTCACTGGGGTGAGTTCAGAGGCTGCTACCAAATTGCTCCGCCAGGGAACCACTGGCTGGAAAGGTGGCAGGGAGACGCAGGAGTTGGCTCCTCCAACACACTGGGCAGTCGAGTTAGCCAGCTGCATAGGAGGGAACATGCAATAATCATTAATGGGGTGTTGCAAATGATTCCACCTACAGTGCAGACAGAAGGGTCTCTGGCTCTGACCTGAGGGGCAAAAAAGCTGAGGTTTTTTCAGTCAGGTTAGCACCACTGAGTTAGCGTAACACGATTGAAAAGCCTCCATAGAATAAAGACTAACATATTTTGAAGTCATTTGGGTTGGCTGTGCTGCAGCCTAGACTCTCCCTGCTGTTATGCCTTGAGGTGCGTTAGCCTGCTCCTTAACAGGTCTTTTCAATAGTGTTATGCTGCTAACACAAATGAAAAATAAACCCTCTTTGCCCATCAGACAAGATATATGGGGCAGAATACCTTTTGTTGCTCCCTCTTGAGCTGTGTGATTCCATGCCCCTCATTATCACTGGTATGCCCAACAAGTATAACTTAGCTTTTTATGATTGCATTAGACAATTAGGGACCTGATGCCCCACTTTATGTTGATTGGCACCTTAGTAGGCAGCGTAGCTGATTATGGTGTGGAAGATCTCTTGAAAGTTCATGCTGGCCAGGATCTGAAAGATTTGGCCTGCTGGAGGCACCTTTGTTCTCCCGGCTGAAACAGGGTACTTATGGGGCGTATGATGGGATCATAGCTGCATTATACTGAAAATAAAGATAAAAAATAACCTGATCTGTAAATTAGCTTGTTCTATCTGGGAAGCCAATGAGCAAACACTGAAAATCTCTGGGCTTGCCTTGTGCTATTCTGCAGCAGAGCAGAGAATTGCTTCCTGGTGTGGCTCAGCTCTTTTCATACAGGATTAGCGAACATTCAGCTGAATGAACTCTACGTATATAATAAGAGATACCATGAGACCAACCGGAATTGCCTCTCCTGACATCAAGCAACAAGTTGCACTGCGGAATTTGGTCCTTAAGATACAAAACATGCCACAGCTACTGCTGTTTAAAAAGTGTGTTAATTCCACCGTCTCTGAGTGAGGTGCCCCATTTGGACAATTCCCCCAAGGAACCTTGATGTCACCTTCAGGCAAAAATAAGCTTCAAACACAGTCAGTGCCTATCTCATGGCAGATCCAACAGTCCAGCCCCCCGGTTTTGACCTTCCATGTCATCTATGAGTAAAGCTCAGTCACTTCAGCTGGGAAGTGATCAGATGTACTGCTAATGACTTTAAGTGGGACCTTCCTGATGCCCCATTTTGCCACTTTGGCCAGTTAGCAGATAAAGGACATTTACTTGTAGGCTGTACTTGTCTGCAAGGGCTCCCTGGTTCCCTCATACTCTTGGAAAATGTCCTTCCCACAGCTATTGAATGGTTGTCAAGACACTTAAACTAACATGCTTGGCTTGATTGTCTATATAAATGCAATCACCATAGAGACTCTGGAAGACTCAAAGTCCTGTCTATGTAATGTTTCTCCATTATGAGTTTGTGAATTCTCACTCTTAATGGCTACAGAGTGCTTATACATACTCCCCTCTCCCCCGCCTCCACTTACAGATAAAACGTTTATTTTAGTAAGTTAAATACAAATGGAAAAAAGAGCCATCCGGCTGAGAACATATAGCATGGAAATGCACAAAACTCATCTTTAGGAGGCATCAAGGTAACTATTCTGTTAACAGGTGTTGCATTTTATAGCCTTGTTACTATATTTAGTACCATCACACCATCTGGGTGAAAGTATGACCTGGGGGGCAACAGAACATAGTGAATATAGCCTAACTACAGAAGCACCTGAGAAAAGTAAAGAACTTATGTTCTGATGCACAGAGCAGTTTATTTTGTTTAATAGTACTCAAAACATCTACACCTGTGCAGGTGCTTGACAAGCTAATTGACTCCGAGGTATGTTCAACATGAATAAAATGAGCCTGCCCTCCAGAAAAAAAGAGAGTAAATGTACTAAAGTGGTCTTTAAAATTCCTTCTCTAAGAATTTTTTTTTTAAATAGTGTAAAATCATTTAAGACATTATGCTCCTTATTCCACTCTTATTCATGCTGAGAAGAGTTTCAGTGGACTGGGCAAATCAGAGTAGTTGGGTGATTTCTTTTAGCATCCTTACATCCACACCCCCAAGTGCTGTGCACCACTCTGATAGTACCAGGCAGTCAGAAAACTGGCTAACCCAGATACCCAAGGATTCCACCAACATGAAGAAATAATCAGGCAGCACAGGACTGGTGCAGCAGTCCTACATTCCTCTTCCTCATGCTTAGAACAGGAGGTGTGACTAAAGAGAAACTACTTCTGGTAAGTTCCAATAATTATAATAGCCACGTGGGGTCTGCTGGTACAACTTAGAGCAATTCTGAGAATGGATATCCAGGTTCTGAGGACCTGTCCCTATACAGGCTTATGAATGTAAACGTGAGAAAATTAAGTGTATATTTTTATGTTTATAGATAGTCAATGAAAATTGTATTAGTTTTACTTTTATTAGTTATTGGTCTATTTTAGAAAAAAAGAAATGGTGTAAGGTTGTGCTCTGAGCCATTCACACTCCAGACTGAAAAAGGAAACAAATTATGCAAACTAAAATGGTGATATTTTAATGAATTTATTAATCTGAAAGGAATAGTTTTCTTATGGCAGTCTTGCCAGTAAGTTAATTGATTTTTTTTTAAATGGTCGTATCTAAAGAGGAGAAATGAGTCATATATAATGTAATGTTATCCATACTACAAAACCAGTGGCTTGAATTGTCTTAATTGCATTGGGGCAACAAGAGATGCTCACCATAAGAGACAAAAAAAAAAAAAAAAGAGTATTGAGTGTATTATGACATTTTGTGTGAATTACTTTTTGTGTTGAAACTCTATTGCTTTTATAAGACTAAAATAAAGAGCATTTAAAATTCCAGTGCTCCATTTGTTATTTCATAAGTTTTGTGATAGTTCTTGGTGACATACACTAGTCATCGCCAATTGCATGCAGGAAGATGTGTGACGGAAGAGACCTTGCAGCTGATTGATTCCAAAAATATAAGCAGCATCCTAATGATCTAAAGAACAGCTCAAAATAAACTCCATAAAGGAGCAACAAGAAATAAATGTTGCCATATGATGACAGGTCTGTCCATAATGTATTAATTCCTATGATCACAGTGGGTGTCAATTAAATTTTGTACTAACTGGTAACTTCAGTTGCTCAATCTTTATCCAGAATAGTATAAAGAAAAGGAAGGACTCGGGCAAAAGGGTGAGTCATGTGATCTCTCCAAGTAAAAATTGTGAGCTTTTGGTGGTGTACATAAATATTTAATACCACGGTGACAGGAATTTTTCCCTCCACATATTCAAAGGAGAAAAGTTATTCAAGGTTAGCTCTGAGCTTGGGAACCTCCTACTTTACAAATAAATGTAATGCAAACATGCCTCTATCAGATATGTTATGGGATAGCCACAATGTAATTTATTCAAAATCACTCTATTTATATTGCATCTCTCACTAGAACAGGTGGGCAATGTTGGAGGCCCAGTACAATTTGAGTTGCTTGACCACTGTCCTACAGGCTTAGCATAGCATTCAGTTGCTTGCTTGGCTATTCTGACCCCTGTAGCATGACATCTTTCAGTTGGCAGACATTGAATAACAGTATAGATGGTATGCATAGCATGACACATAACAAGACAAAATACAGATACTGTATGTTTGCAGCTGCACATAGACGACAGTGATGGGAACAAGAAGCTATCCTTGAACGTCTGGGGTACATTGCTTTATTTCCAAGGGGCATACTTTTACTCCGCCCAGCCTATCACCAGATGTTGTTTTGATGATCCCAATTATTATGGTGAGAATGAAATGTAGTTAAAGGGGGAAACCCAATGTAAGTAATTAGTATATATGATAATGAGAAAGAGATAATTAGGTTAAGGTTGTTTATGGAAGGGTATAAGTAGTTATCACTTAGACAAAGGGGGGTGCTCCATCAACACCTGACTCCGTGGGAGGTGCTGCTGGTTGGACCAGAGGCCACTGACTCCCTGGAGGGGCCCCTGAAGAAAGCTGTTCCTGTATACAGCCTTCTGAGTGACTGCTTAGCTCTCCAATTTTAGTGAGTATGATGTATTGTAGTTAATTTTAGGCTTGGTATCTAACTAGTATATTTATAGAAAACCTTGCACAGTAAACCTTATTGATCTGCAAATTGGGCGTACCGTGTCTCACTGGTATTCACACTGATCACAAAGTGTCTAGAACCAACAATTGGCGTCCCTGGGTGGGCTCAATCAGCTGTGAGTGAGAAGATTTTTGAGGCGCATGGTGCAAGGCTTTCTCTCACTGCTTGTCAGCAGGGTAGCAACCTGTCTGGCACGGTTCTCTGTGAAGCTGTATTTGTATTTGCCTTCAGGAGGAGGGCATGATGTCCTCTACAGGAATGTGTTGTGAGTCAGGCGGTCGAGGGGTTGCCACTCCCGTTCTCCTTTCACTAGAACCAGTCTCGGATATGGAAGCTTTTGTGGATAACCTGGGTAAAAACCCATGGTCTATAGGAGCATTTAAGGGTAAAACAGCATATGCAGACTTGATGCGTCAGTGGGAATAATTCACAGAGACAAAGCCTGATCATAAACAAAAACGCTTGGCTGCTTTACATGGGCTCGTTTTAGTATCTAAAATCCTTACTGAAGAGTTAGGGAAGTTAGCCAAAGAAAACAAGGAGCTGCATGAACAATAAATAGCATGCCAAGGTCAAGTACAGAAACTGAAAATAGAGTATGAATCTTCAGGGTCCAACTGTCTTACTCAAGCTACTTTGCTCTCTAACTCTCATTGCGATGCAGAGGGTAACAAAGAGGAAGCTAGACAGTGGGAGGAAACAGCTCATATCTGGGAAGCGAAATGTAAGGACGCGCAAGCTGCGGTATGCATTGTCCTGGAGGAGAAAAAGAGGGAAACTGAGTCCCATGCAACTTGTCGGCGGCAGTTGTCTCAGTGTACAAATCGATTGGCTGCTGCCCAGGGAATTATTGCTGCCATGCAGGCAGATGTAGGTTGTGACGGTGCAGAGAGTGATGGTATGCAGGACTTTGATCTGTCAGCCCTCTGTTATGCAGAGGCTGTGTGGGATAAGAACAAGTCAGATCAGAACATAGAATGTCCTTCCCCCTATGCTCGTCTCAGGCAGATAGTAAAACAGCTGGCAAAGGGAGATATGCCGCAGGCTACTGGACTATTGAAGAGGGGGAGGAGGAAACCACCACTCACACTACCACCCAAGTGAATAAAATACTGAGATCTGAGCAAGCGCAGGCACTGAAAAAACTTTAGGAAACATCACCCCTGAGAATGTAGTTCCCTGGTTTGCACAGCTTACTACAGTGCCTCGGTTAAATTATAGTGATTATGATTTGCTCTTAAGGGAATGTCTCCCATTAGACACCTTCTTGGGACTTCCCGTGGATATACAGAAAGGAGAGAGAGCACAGAGGGGTACCCTTATGAGGGATGTTTTTGATGTAGTAGATCCTAGCAAGCACACTGAGGTATGTTTTCATTTGGAGCATCAAGCCCTAGGGGAACGCCCCTGATGCTTACTTACAACGTAAAAAGATCCTATGGCAAGCTATGGGGCATGAGGAGGAAGGTCAAAACCTTATGAACACAGACTTTCCAACCTGTTTTATAGAAGGGCTACGTCCGCAAGTAAAAGTTGCTTCGGGTACTCTGAATTTAATAGCTATGACGTGGGAGGCACTGTTACAGGGAGTTCGGTAAGCTCATTTACTAGTGAGCCAAGCCTTCCCTGATAAGCACAAAGGAAAAGCTGCTGCACAGATGGGAGGAAAAGTGGCTGCTCAAATCACCTTTCAGAATCAAAGGAGCAAGGAAAGTGATTTAGTTCCTGAGGGAGTTAACAGAGGGCGTGGCCGAGGGCGAGGCCGTGGGAGGATCTATCCCCTGCACTGGATACTGTGGAATCAGGCTCTCCAATATGCCCCTAAAGCTCTAATTGATGGCAAATCAAATAATCAGCTGGCTGAGCTGATTTGTCAGAAGGAAAGGGAGCCTCACACTCCGGAGAAATGTGTTGATGAGGGTCAATGGCCGACCCCACCTCCTGAGGGAAAGCCTTCGGAGGCATAGGGGGGCTAGGCGTCCCTTAATCCCTGATTTATGCGGCACCTTTAACATCCGATAAATGGGGACGACCCACTATCTGGGTGGATTTTGAACAGGGGGCGTTCAGACAGCATACGCTTGTAGATACTGGTGCCACTATTTCATTGACTGATGACCGCTTAGTTCCTGCAACGGTCAAGTTAAAGGGAAATCACCGGCAGAGGTGAGAGGGGTTTGAAGGTTCCAGCATAGATATGCCCCTCTCTTATCCCCTTACTTACACAATTGTAAGGAAAACATGGACAGGGATTTTTGGTTTGGCACATGCTGAAGAAGCAGCTATTTTGGGCATGAATTGTATGCTTAAAATGCAGGCTGTTGTTGATTTAACTAATTGGGTGTTGTGGATTGGATTGGGAATTCCTAGAGTTGTTGCAGCTGCGCATAGGGTGGCAGCTCTTAAAGCACCAGAGCCACTCTCAGTTACAGTAGAGCATTGCCTGGATGTTGCTAACATAGTACAAGCACACCCACAAGCCTGGGCCAAGAATAAATTGGATTGTGGCCGGGTGGATGTCTGTGTTCTTATTGTAGGAACTGATCCACCACCCCAGAAGCAGTGCAAATACCCAAAGGAGGCTGAGGAAGGATTGTTACCCATGATTATTGCTTTCTTGCAGCAAGGAGTTCTAGTGGAAACTAATAGCATAAACAATTCCACCATATGGCCCGTAAAGCGGACGGGAAAACCTGGTGACTTACTGTAGATTACAGGGCTTTGGATACATGTACACCCAAGATAGCCCCTGTGGTGGCTAAGTTACCAGAAGTGATGGCTGCAATAAGTATGGGAGCTAAATGGTTTTCAGTATTGGATTTATCAAATGCATTCTTTGCTATTCTTCTGCATCCTGACTGCTGGTATAAATTTGCTTTTACCTATAGGGACCATCAACTCACTTTCACGCATGTTCCACAAGGTCTACATTGTTCTCCCATGATTTGCCATGTCCATGTTATTAAATTATGGGATAGGTGCACAGCACTGATGAATGTTATCTCATATGTGGATGACGTTCTCATTTGGACTGTAACCTGAGAAGCTCAGCTGCTTTTGCTCGATGAAGTAATCTTCCTGATTGAGCAAGCAGGCTTCCGAATTAATTTGGAAAAAGCCCAATTGTGTCAGCAAGAGGTCCGATACCTGGGTTCAGTGTTGGGACAAGAAGGAATTACTCCTGATCAGCAGAGAGTGGAATTAATTTGTAAAATGTCAACACCCACTGATGTCTCTGCATCAGTCACCTTCTTAGGTCTTACAGGATGGCTCCACAACCCATGTGGAGAATTTTGCCTTAAAGGCACAGCCACTGTATCAACTACTGAGGAAGGGAGTACCCTGGAATGGGGCCCAGAACAGGATCAGGCCCTATTAAAATTGAAGCAAGTGGTAATCTCCGCCCGCGCACTAGCATACCCAGATAACACTAAACCATTTGTGTTGCAGTTAGCTCATTCCCCAAAGGGAATAGGAGCTATTTTAAGCCAGGAGAGGACTTCTGGTCAAAAGCCAGTGGCATTTGCCTCTCGAGTACTGGAAGGGCCAGAGATTATTTTTACCCCTTGTGAAAAAGAAATGTTGGCATTGGTATGGGCCTTGGGGCACTGGCAATACCTTATTGGTTCTGCCCCAATTATTTTGCGAATGGCCCACACCCCTCTTAAGTACATAGTGTCTGGGAAAATTAAAGAAGGGCATGTATCCAGCTCTAGATTAGCTAAATGGACTATAGCATTAATGAATAGAAATATGGAAGTCCAATCACCTACAGCTTCCAACCAGGCCACATATGCTCTGATTATTTATTATTGCTGAGCATAATTGCCCTCTCCCTCCAATGGAACCAGCCCTTCCCAATCCTTTTCAGTCTGTAAGTGGATGGGAAGCCATAGAAATTCTACCTGGAAAGCCAGAGGTTTGATTTGTGGATGGATCCTCTTACATGATACAACAATCTCCCAAAACACGGTATGCAGCAATTCACTATCCAGATGGAATCTTTATGGCAGGAAGCTGCATGCCACACTCTGCACAAGCAGCTGAACTTGTTGCTGTGCATGCTGAATTAATGGGTGCTAGGACTAATATCCCTGTAGTTATAGCCTCAGACTCTGATTGGGCTATAAAAGCATGCTTAGATTGGATGCCCATACGGAAGGAAAGAAACATGCATAGCTTAGATGTTAAACCCATCTGTCATGCTGGAAAAATTGAAGCATTATGGGAAGTCGGACTGCAACACCAAGCTCCAATCTGGCTACTGAAAGTACCTGCCCATAAGAAATTAGGAGTAATAGCAGAATGGAAAAATAAGGCAGACAAAGCAGCCAAGGAGGGGCACAAACAGGTGCGGAATGGCAGGTGCCAATCACTCCAATAGCTGTTACTCAGGGAATTCAAAAGGAATCTGTACCCATTATAGATTTAACAGTTTTGCAGAAAAGTGATGCTAGCCTACAACAGTTGCTGCAACAAGGGGAGGTGAAGGGGTGGAAAACTGAACAAAATTCAAGTGGTTTGCTTATGGCCAAACAGGGGGATCAAAGAGTACCAGTATGGATTGTTCCAACAGGATAACAAGATGATTTAATACAAGCAGTGCATGAAAATGGCCATTTTGATATAGAAAAAACTTTGAGCCGCTTAAAAACAGTAGGATGTTGGCCCAAGATGAAATGAGATGTGGAATGCTGGGTAAACAATTGCTTAACTTGTGCAGTAAACAACCCAGATGTTTCTAAAAAGAAAGGCCCACTAGGCCACTAGAGGCTTGAAGGACCCTGGAGTCGCATCCAGATGGATTATATGGAGTTACCCACCAGTAAACAGGCCATTGTTATTGTTTAGTGATTACTGATCCATTTACCAAATGGGTCGAGGCCTTTCCCACTCGAAACAACACTGCTTGTACCACAGCTAAGATACTGGTAGATCACGTTTTCTCCAGATGGGGGCTCCCAAAGGAGATTGATAGTGATAATGGTCCTCACTTTATTGGGAGATTTTGAAATACACCTGTGAAGCCTTAGGCATAAAACAAAGATGGCATATACCTTATCATCCTCAAAGTTCAGGAGCAGTAGAACGCACTAATCGAACTTTGAAATTGGCTTTGAAAAAAATAATCAATGCTCAAGGCAAAGATTGGGATGCAAAATTACCCTTGATACTCATGGCCTTGAGAGTAACAAAAGCAGCCCGTGGATATTCCCCCTTTGACGTTATGACAGGACGTAAGATGAGATCCTTGGAGCACTGGTGGACAAATGGTCCTCCAGATGAACTCCAACCCAAATTGTTAGCTGATCAGTATGTGTCGCAGTTGCTACAAAATATTACACGCATACATCAGCAAGTGGCCCATGCACTTGGTACAAATATTAGGAAAATGGATCAGCAATTTGGTCCCATATTAAAACCCCAAGAATGGCAAATTGGAGATCGAGTGCTGTATAGAGTTACAAAGAAGTTTGCACATGCTTTAAGCCCACAATGGATGGGACCTGTGTTTATAGTGGATAAAGCCAGCCCCAATGTGTATCAGGTAGAGATTAAAAATAAAAAGAAGAAAACATTATATTGGTTTCATTCTTTACAACTCAAGGCATGGAAAGGCAATACCTAAATTGAGTGTGATGACAGCCAACTCATGTGGTTCTTAGCAGGACCAATAGAGTTTATAAGTGAGGGGAATTATAGAATACCACAGTACAATTCCTCTATTATGCCATAAGATTTGGTAGACCACTGGATAACAGCAGATATGGAGATTAAATATATGTTGTAAATAATTGATACTAATTGGGGTCTATCGATCCCGCTTTTGTTTTGTGTTTTGTTTGTAGATAGATCCAAGACGGCACACGAAAGCACAAGATCAAGACATGCAATATGAAGGAGAGTTGTATGGTGTTCTTGCTATTGTTTTACTATGTGTGTTTGCTGTGACATGTTGGTGTGAACAGGAAAGATGGTGCAATCTCAGACAGATGTTGTGGGATGGTACCCCTGCCCACTACCGTGTGGTTCGGGGAAGATGCTTTGGAGCTTAAGATAATGACGTTTTGTAATGTTGAGGGGCAACTCACAATTAATGTCACCAAAATGAGTACCCCCCGAGAAGAAGCTGGCCCAGATGATTTGATTTATTTACACAGAGTGAATTGGACCAGAGAGGAGCAGAGCAACACACTGTTATGGTGTTAAAATCGGTCTGAAGTAATTTATAATAAAGCCAATTTTAGCTATTACTACATGGGGATATTCCACCTAATAAAGGGAAAGACACCTGCTACTTAACTGAAGGTATACTATTCACAATGGGTTTTAGTTAATCCCTCTGCAAGTGTAGTGATGTACATAAACACCTATCTGAGTGTAGTTGTATATTGTGCTCCCAAACCCAGAGAATACAATGTTGGGGACTTGGTGTTAAAAGAAAATTATAAGAGCTAAGTACTGGAGACCCCAAAGGTACACCTTGTGAAAGTACATGTAGGCATACAAAATATTAACATATCCCACCTACATTCCCATTGCGCACCATTTGTAACATCCTTAGTACAAGAATGGCTGCACTGGATGGACACCTGGGTAACACACAATGCTAACAGACATGCACGTTCCAAGCGAGACATTGGAGGAGATATTTTAGGAAGTATAGGAGCATCAGTAGAAGTGCTGAATGCAATTAATGAAGATCCCCTTTGCCACTGATAGGGCTCTGGCTGGGATGCAGTGGAGTCGGGTGGGCCTGCATCCCCCTTCCCTAGCCACCCTGAACCTGCTGCCACAGAGAATACTAAGCCGGGACTACAGACTCCTTACCAGCTCTGCCCTGCTTGAGGGCCGGGGGCTATAGACTACTTTGCCTGCCCCTCCCTGCCTGAGGGCTGGGGGCTACAGATGGCTTTGCCAGCTCCACCCCACTTGAGGGCTAGGGGCTATAGACTACTTTGCCTGTCCTGCCTGCTTGAGGGCCGGGGGTTATAGATTCGTTACCAGCTCCACCTCGCCTGGGGGCCAGGGGCTAAAGACTCGCAACCCGCTAGCTTCTTGTTTTGTCTTAGAACAAGGCGCTGTGGCCTTCCTCGGAGCCTGGGCCCAAGGAAGGGTTGCGACGCCCCTACTGGGCCGAGTCACCAGCCTACAAGCCCATACCAACTGCACCTCCAGTTATGGTAATGTAACTAATTAAATGAATACCCCAGGATATTCTAGCCCATTAATGACCTTGTAATCAGAAGATAGTTCCCTGAACCATTTGCCACCCAGGCGTCTCATTTTCCCCATCAGTGGAAGAGGTGGCTGGATGTGAATATCATGTGGCTTTGAATAGCTGTAACCCAGAACCTTTTTAAAGTATGTGGTGGTATTGTAGCTGGATGGATCCCAGGATACTAGAGAGACAATGTGGGTGAGGTAATATCTTTTATTGGGCCAACTTCTGTTGGTGAACTATGCTAAACTATCTGTTTGATCTTGTACCAAGAGTGTCACAGCTAAATATCTTTCCCAGACCTGAAGAGCTCTGTGTAGCTGAAAATCTTGTCTCTCTTGGTCTAATAAAAGATATAACCTCACCCACCTTGTTTCTCTAACGTCTTTAAAGGTTATAAATAAATCCCTCCAATTCCCTGTTCTCACTTTCTGGCATTGTTGTTGATTTGTGTGTTAATTTTGTGTTCCTAGAGCAATGTCACTCCTCAGAGGTGGCTGTGAGGTTTCTAAACATTATCTTGGTGAATTTATTCAGTCAGTGGTACTATACATTTCTTTAGCAGCATCTAGCATAAGTAAATGACACTTGGTTTCTTTCTGTGCCCAAGATAAGTGTATTTTGATACTAGCTTCATACTTCAGCTGCAATAGCATCCCAAGCATGAAACATCAGACCACAACTTGTAACTGTCCATTGCTAAAAAGTAACTACTCATAACTGTCATTGATCAAGGCAGCAATTAGAGACCAATTATGATGATAGATCATAGATTTGGTGGGGAAAAAAGTCAATGAAGAACAAATTCTACCATTTTACAAAAATGAAAACTTGGCAGTGATAGGAACCAGCTTATTCCATAGAATGCGCTAATCTTCTAATACAGAGAGGGAGGAAAGGAATCACATATGACTTAACTGAATAGAATCCATAAATAAATCCAATACCCAGCAATCAAGTTCTATAGGAATGCTTAAATTAACACTTGCAGCCATGAATGAAAATGATCTGTTGTTTCCTGACTTGCATCATTTAAGTATAGAACTCGGGGTTTTTTAACTACACTTTCTTCCTTCATACTGTTTGTGCCCCCAAAATGTACATTGAACAAACAACCCTGCATTTCAAACAATGCTCTGACACAAATATAACTAAAGTAACAGATTACTTTCCATAACAGAACCTTAGGGTCTCAAGGAAACATTGGCAAGCTGTCTGGGTGAGTTTAATAGTAATTAGATTTAATAAGGAGATGTATTAATTACTTTTTGTCTCACCAAAATTTGTACTTTATAACTTGATTTGCAAAATGGATATTTGAAACCAGCTTTCTTAAGTCCATTTTCTGTAGTTTTCCTGTAAATAACTATGGAGAGGATGTCTGAAATTTTCTGATGTTGCATAGTTAATTGACTATCATCTATCCAGTTTATTTAATTAGGAACAGAAGCCTTGAGATGAAATTTGTTTTCTACGTTGAGAGATGAACAAGACAAAGATGTGATAAGAGCAAATTATTCTAATATTCCCTATTCTAATCTCACTTTAATGATGAATTAGTAGCAGTGAAAACCTGTTAAGCCTGTAGAATTTTAAAAGTTAGACTTTGGTTTTATATTGATTATTTTCAACCCTTAAATAATTATCTCTGTAACTTTCATCACTGAGACAAACCTCCATTATCTGCACTCTGCACTCAAATACAAAAAAGCAGAATTGAACTCAAGCGATTACAAAGATGCTCCCATATTTAGTAACAATAAAAATATCAGACAGTCAGGGCCATGAAAATCTTCATCCTAATGGCATAGTAGCTGCAATGTCACAGTGATACTTTTTTACTGTGTATCTTTACAAATTCCAAATTAAACAATAGCATAATAAAGTCAATGGTCAAAATTAAATATTTTGATTCATTTTAACAAAAACTTTGAAAAAATATATTTTTGGCTTGATCCAGAATGTGTGGTTTATTTTTGTTTTTTAGTTTCCAGGAAAACTGAAACATCCATTGTTTACTTTGCATTACTCAGAGAGTGCAAATGGGGAAGAAACTGGCCATAAATAGCCAGACAAGATTTCACTTGGCATAGGAGGAATTCTGCCTATTTGTGTGCAAGTGTGATAGTTCCAGGTATTATACTTGCCATCCTCTTCTCTTTGCATGGGGTGTTAGGAGTGTGGTAGGAGAGCACAGTGAGTCTCCATCACTGCAATCATCACAAGTAGAGGGTCCATTAAAGGACCCAGTGATGGGTCTTAGAGCTTCCCAACTATGTGTTTTCAGGTGTGGTGCTACCCCAAGAATTGAGGAGTTGGGGAAAAAAGCAGAAATGTGACACAGAAGAGAATCCATGCTTAAAAAGGAGGATGCTTAATATTGAAGGAGGCATGTATGCATGGAAAAAAAAAAACAATACTGCTCCATGCTGCAGATTTGATACACTATGTGCAGAAAAGGGAAGATGGCAGGATGCCATCTCTTCCCAGTCACCACTAAAATAATGTGGATGCTTTGTTTGAGAAGCGCAACCTTAACTCTGCATTAACGGTGTTTCCAGTATTGGATGTTTGGATTGGGGGGGGGAGAGTTTATGTCTGTCATTGCTGGAAAATATTCACTCAACCCACCACTATGTGCCTGCAAACTTTGCTTCAACAAAGTTTGTGTGTGTGAAATTATATCTCAGAAGAAATGAAATCCTGGTTTGTCACTGTGGTTCACTTGCTGTACAATGGGACACTCTTCTGGTGCATGTTAGTAATGTACCAGTCCAAAAGAGGGTAGAGTATAAGGAGACCTTATTGATCCTTATATTGAACACTTATAGACATAACTTATTGAAAAAAATGCCATTAACCTATGCCACCAGCACATCATTGAAATATACAAGCTTTACATTAGCAAGAACTGCCCTTGAACAGTTTCTGCTATGCATTAGGCAGAGGCAGGCTTTCATTGAATAGCATAACTTCTTGTTTAAGTAAATATCTTCCTGGTGCACAGTGGAAGGCTAATCATGGGGTGAGGTCTATGACTGAATGCTTGTCTATTTGTCAGATATGAGACTATTTGAAGTGCTCATATTTTATTTTCATACATTAAGGAAAGTGGCCAAACATTTGCTCTAAGGGATGCTCCTGCTCCTGTTGAAGTCCATAGAAGTGTGCTTGTCACTTGAGTGGGAGCAGGATCAGGCCCTACGTATTGTCAAATGCCTTGGATGTATAAATGCTAAATGCAAAACACCTGAAATACTGTCTCCAAAATTCTCCCCTTACATCATCGCAACAGCCATGTTTGTCAAATGTTGTTTTACATATGTATGAAACAAATACATATTTTCATAAACCTTCAGGGCCTGATTCACTCTTCAAGTTCTTCTGGCAGAAGGAAAGCTGTGAACCTGGTGCCTGGAAATCCTTCTGAAATGAGAGTGCGATGGCCACCACTACTTGTCCCCACTCCCCAATTTGCTGGCTGGCTCAGTGCACCAGGTGTGTGTGGATGCATCAGGCTTGGAAGCTGGTAGTGCCATGCCAGCCAAGACAGATGGTGAAGTGGCACATCTCCCAGGTGGCTTCCACTGGCCAGGCCCTCCCATGGTTGGGAAGCCATTATTAGCACAGCTCCAAAGCTGTTGAGGAGGTGAGAAGCAGAAAACTTTTTCTTCCCTTTACACCTGTACACAGGGACAAGCAAGTATGAGAGCGTGACACACGTGAGGGTCTATCATGTGTGTACTGTGAACCTGATGCTCATTTATACAGAGGCCCCTTTACACCAGAAAAAAATGTTTCTTAGAGAGTAACTGAGAATCAGTCTCTGTATGTTTTGCTAATATGAATTAAGGCAAGCTGAGGCCTCAGGCAAATCTCATATGGGACTCCCGTAGCCTCTCCCTCATAAGACTCCACCTCTGTGCTGTGACTCCACCCCTCCTGGGGTGCCAGTATATTTCAGAGTTAATATGAATGGGACTCTCCACAGCTCTTGGAATTATTGTTTCAGGCTGCCTGCAGACTCAGCCAGGCATCTGGTAGATTTGATTAACAGTTTTTAAGCTTTTCTTTGCACCCATGAGAGCCACAAACATAATATTTTTAAACACAAAAACTAAGATTTAAATCTCATCATGTGACTCTAAGGGTTGGGACCTCAGATGTGAGCTATAGTGTCTATGCTTTTATCCAACCCTGGCCTGCAGTTTAGAGGTATTTCAGCTTGTGAACATTCATATCTTTAAAAGCAGTAAAAATAAGGTATCATATTTATGTCTTCCCTCTGGAAGGTTCTCAGAGTGCGTTATAGGATTCACTGAAATGTTATACAGTCATTTCCTATGGAGTAGGTGGGCAGCAGTTAATTAGACAACTACTATACAACACATTACACAGCATTGGCAGTCAGGGACATTTTTGGCTGTTCTAAGACACCAGCACAAACTTTTATTCATAAGCAAAATGCTTTGGATTCTACACATTAGCAAACTCTGCACATCACTAGGGAAGTGTATAAGTGGATTGGCAGTGCATCCTGTTTCAGACTGCTCCACACAGTTCTATCGAATATTTGTAGATGTTTGGTTTTAGGAGCCAAATGCCCAAAATAGAACTTTGCTGATCAAAAAGGCTGGCAAAGTCCATAGCTTTGTACAGTGGATATATATGTTTAACTATGGATCTTCTCTACAGCAGGTTTTGCATCAACTTTTTTTCACCTTTTAGACTGCAGCATGTTTGAAAATATTTTCATAATAATTAGCAACTCTATATGTGTCCCAAATTGTGTCCTAATTCTAATTAGGAGTGTCATTAGAGAATCCAAATCTTCTAGATTATCTTTTTGAGTTGATTAACTTTCCCTCTCATATACCCGATTTAAAATGAGAATCTAATTATCTCCATTCCAATTCAAAGCTCTGATATAGTATATGTCCTTAAATTACTCATCAGGGAATGGGGCGCAGCAATGGTGCTGAATGACAAATTTCACAAGTGTTACACTTACTGTATAAATTATTATTAAATTATATTCTGTGGTGTATTTGCTATGCCATCTGGGGTGGCTTCAGACATTTGGAGTTCCACTTCTGTTACCAAGTCACCATGGTTTCAGCCAACTAGAGTAAGACCATCTGTATATTAATAAATGCACCCTCCTGTGCTACTTCCTTTCAATCTACACTGTCATATCACAGCATTCATAGTTTGATCTACTAGTTGCAAATGTACTGTATAAATATATATATAAATTTGGCTGTATTTCTTTATTTTAAAATGTAAAAATTCCCTAGGAGGAGGCAAACATTCTGTTTCTAATAATATATGCATATAGATGGCTATTTTTCCCCCCATCTATAATTATAACATGGAGATTCTGTGGGGAATTCCAAATCAAGCCGGCAGCTATTTGATTTCCCCCCATCCAGGAAACCCAATAGCTGCTGGCTTGATTTGGAATTTAGACAGTTTATGTGTGTTTTTCCAGAGATTAGACAGTTGTCTATCTGTATATGGAGATAAAAAGATCATTTTGAATGAGTTATTAAAAAGAAAATACCCTTACAAAAAATGAAAATAAATTAATCACTGTTCCTTTGTGTAAACCATACCTGGTTGGAAAATCTGACTGAAGGGAAATCATGACTGATGTTTTCTAAAACGGAATTGTGTAAAGATATATATCTTATGTGTTTTATGAAAAATCCTGCTTTGTCATATGTAGCATTATTTTCTACTGAAAATCTAGCTACAGCAAAGCAAAAAGAAAATGTAACTTAACTTTCCTTAGAAAATAAAATAGTAAACAGGCTTGATGCTAGATATAATACAGATATAAGGAAAATTTACTCCTGTGCAGAGGCCTTATACAAGGCCTTTATACTACTTAAATACCACTTAAACCCTATTCAACTTATGTGGTACATAGGCCCCTGTGCAGGGACAAGTTTCATCCATACAGAGCAGATTTTCAGCAAGACTTCTAATTGGTCTCTGGCTGTGTGCACTAAAAATTGTGTTTGCACATCTGCCTTCACTTTCTGGGTGCAAACAACTGCGGAAAATTTAAACATTGGTGCATTCTTTCTCAATAGTTTACTATCAGAGCATATATAAATAATAGCATATGCACCCACAAAACTCATTACAGTAGGAGCAGGGGATGCAAATACTAGCACTGTTCTGCATATTGTTGTTAGACTATTTACAACTACCAGTGAGCATATTCCATTTTCAGGAGCACAAGTGGAGGCCGCCTGTTGAAAATGTATCCCACAGCATAGATGGCAGGAATAAATCTACACATGGAACAAGAATAGAAGGAGGAGAAATGTTGACCAAGTGTAACAAAATGCAGTGCCATAGTCACAGACACTATGGTAGTGTCACAGGGTTGCTACTCACTGCTGAGGCACCTTCTTGTGGCTGCATCTGGGGAACAGCTGCACTCTGACTCTCCTTTCTACCTCTTATTCATGCTGCAGCTCCTCTCGTGCCCCAGGAGCTGCGATGATTCCTCTTTGTGGCTCGGGATGTTCCCTCTTCCGTGGCTTGGCCCTCTGGCAAGGTCACTTCAGTTTTCCCCTTCTGGAGTCTCAACATATTGGCTGGATATTATTCCCAGCAGTCCTCTAATTCAAGACTATGCCACTTCCCCAGGGGCTGGTAGGGGAACTGGGGCCCACCCCCTCCTCTGGGTTCCAACCCAGGAACACTTCAATCAGCAGCCAAGATCTGCTGCATCTCAAAACTCTGTTGCCATTTCCCTGTGCTGCTTACTGTTCCATGTCCGTAAGGCTTCTTTCTCCACCACCCCTTGGGGTAAGCCCTTCTTTCAGCCACAAGATCCCAGGGATTCTACTCCTTCGCTGGTTTTCTTCCTATTCTCTCTCTAAATCCAGAGAGTGACTGCAGGCATCCACACTGCAGCCTCCTTCTCCCTTCACTTCCTGACCTTATACCAGCTCTGCCTACTCCTGTTGGGCTCCAGCCTCAGGCCACACCTCAGGGGAGTTGGCTTATCAAGTTATTTGGTCCCGTGTAAGCCACATTAACCCTTTCCAGACTAGTGTGTGGAGGGGGGAATGAACATTCCATCACAGGTGGTCAGTGGGAATTGAATCTATATGCACCAAAACCACAGGTCTCTACCATTTTAGCTAACAAAGACCACACATAGCTCTGAGAAAGTAGCATGATGGTATAGCCTCTTTGGCCATCATATAGGTTACATGCTAACATCCATTAGGTCAGTGTATTAGGCAAGGGCAAGTAGATAAATTCAGACTCTTCTGGAAAATTCCCTGTGAGCTCTACCACGCATTAAAATGCTGTATCTGAAAAATACCGTGCATCTTTGTGTGACACAGCAAACTAGACCTCAGCTGGCAAAAATCTCATCTGAAAGATGAGGTAACAAAGCAAATTTAGGAATGAAAGTGTCAGCCCACCACTTTCCTCAGGAATGCCAGAGAGGAGTGATTTGTAGGCCTCATGGCAGAGATAGTATTTAAGGAAAGATTAAAGAAGGCAGCTGAAAATATTTTGAAAGGAATTTTTCCCATGTATAGGAGATGGGATGGGAGAAAGCATGGAGGTGTTTAAGAAAAGCAGACAGAGAAGTAATCAAGGCTGCCATCGTTTGCAGACTAAGCAGATTGATAGTCTAATGTGCCACACCTCCGTATACTTCAGTTCCGGATTGCTCGGTTACCTGAGCTCTGGAAGTCATTTTGATTTGTAGCACAAACAAACAAAAACCCTTTTCTAGATTATATTAAGTCGACGCTATTAAATATTAACTTTGAAAAAATATTTCCCCACCATCTGGACAATACCTTGAATAGGAAACAGTATAGGAAAGGGTGTGGAATTTACAAAACCAAGTTACCTATGCAACATTCCTGTTTTAGCAGCCTTAGTTATTTTTGATTGGGTTAAACCTCTTTTGAAATTGAGGGGGTAACCACTGCCTTTCATTTAAAATGTTTGGAAGAAGCCATTGAGCATCTTTATGTAATCTTCTATCTGAAGCAACAGGCATATGTCACTGGCCAAAACAAAGGCAGTTGTGGTTGGAGGGGTTTTGCTGGCTACTATTTTGTGAAGGTTTGTGTATCTGTGAAAAAAGCAACAGAAAGATCAGAGAAGCTGTGAGAGAGAAGGCAGCAAAGAAGCACCAGACACAGCAGGACTGGTAGGGTGGATCTGGAAAAAAGAAAAAAAAAGCTGCGAAAGAGAGCTTTTTGACTGAGTGCTTGGTGGTATGAGCAAAGAAATTGTCTTCTGTTGTTTGAGTCCTGCTGTGTTCAGGGAAACAGAACTTTTTCTAAATAAACAGGATTGCATCATAGATACTTGACTCCATCATTGATTTCTCCTCCTAAAGGAAAGAACATGCTGGACTCCAACTACTTGGGTCAAAAAGGGGTAACCTCATTATTACCATAATGATTTAGTTGGGGTTGGTCCTGCTTTGAGCAGGGCTTGGACTAGATGACTTCCTGAGGACCCTTCCAACCCTAATATTCTATGATTTTATTTATTATAGTACCTGGAAGTCCCCATGAAGTTTGGGGCTCTACTGTGGCTCCTGCTGTATATATTTATAGTAAGACATGGTCCCTGTTCCAAAAACTTTACAATCTAATTTCAAGAGGAGACTAATCAAGTGGGTTTAATGAACAATAGGAGGAAGAAATAGGAGGAAGGACAAAAGTAAGATCCTATAGTGACATAGATTCATCAAGCAGTGCATTGGCCAGTCAGATATACATATGTATCACTGCTGTGAGTTCAGGACAAAATCTATACCCTTTTTTTACCAGTTTACCAAGAGTACTGAAACCATCAGAACTAATTTACTGTTCATTTTCTGCAAAGTACCTATGAAAAGCTGTCCTACATCATGAATTATTTCATCACCAGCTGTAAATATCCTTTATTTGTAGAACTAATGATTGCATATACAAAGCAATCACCACTTTACAATTCCATTCTTAAGAGCATAGTGCTGGTAAACCATGATATATGTGATAGATTTAAAAATGTTTTCAGCCATTCAAGAATGTAAATGCTTGTATTAAACTGCATTAGCTTTTTCCCCTCTAACCGTTGCTTACTCTCTTGGCTTATGTCTAAATGCTGAGAATATATGAGCAATCAATATCTAAATTTAAAATACTTTCTTTTAAAAAAGCAGCAGAACTATACAGTAGCAGGCAGCAGTGACTGCATCACAGAATTTTGAATATGGTTCAGATTGAACATTGTAGAAATTACAAGATAAGGAGAGCAGCTCTGACAGTAAAAGAAGTCATAGGTCAAAATTCTGAGTTATTTTGCATGTCAGTGCTTGGGTGGAGAGGGGGTGAGGTAATTTCTTTGTCTCCTAATGCAGACATGCTACTGACCTAAAGCTCCCTGGAGCGATAAGTGGGGAGGTCTAGCTAATACATCTCTTCCTGTCCCATCACACCAAAAGGGAATAGTCATTAATTAGTCAGTTGGAAACCAAAGCCAGGTCCCGAGAGTTAAAACCATTGTAGATAATTCCAACTAGATAACAAATTGCCTACACTAGGCAGTAAACAAAACTACTGCTTTATTTTGTTTTTACAGAGAACATCACTTTGCAGCCCTACGGATCACTGAATAGGCCACAGTTTTCTTTGTATTGCAAGGTAATATCAGATATATATGTTTTAAGACCATGAAGAGGGAATTCTGCCACCTTTATAATCCCCTGAGGTAAAATGACTGAGCTAAGAACAAGGGGGAAACAATCTCTTCTTGGGAGATGTGCTTAAGCAGATGCAACTGCTTTAGAAACTAAAGGAACAAATTTTGCAGACTACTCAGAACCACAATTACCCAACCACCACAATAGGGTCCAAGGATTTACCATCATCACTACCGGGCCCTCGTTTTCCTGAGCCGGAATGGTGTTCTGATCAGATCAGATGAGAAGAGGGAACCAGTGAAATCATCAGCTCCCTATCTCTGTACTGAGGATCTCCTAAATTGTTGACCTAAGATTCCTACAATACACTATCTAGCACTGGTGTACTATGGGTCTCCTGCACCCGGAGCATAATGCTTGCATTTGTGACCCCCAACCTCACACGCCCCATGTGCGGGCTGGAGGGGTCCCTGGCTCCAACCAGTTGGCGTTACCTCCCAGCTGTAGCTTTCCTCCTCCTGTGCCCTGGGGACTTTCTGACTCTCATGTCGGCAGCTCCCCTGGCTCTGGCCAGGCTCCACGGCCGCCCCCCCCCCCCCCGCCCCGCACACTTACCCGCCGCATGGTGCCCAGCTCTCCTACTCCAGCCTGGAGCCCAAACTGATCCAGCGCTGGCTCCCCCTACCAGGCGGGGTGGCCTTACCCTCCCGGCCAGGGGATAATGGGGGGAGGAGTTCCTCCTCCTGGTCTCCCACAGCTCCCCACCCTCCACCTGCCCCTGGCCTCTATCCAGCCACCCCTCAGAGCTTCCTGCTTCCCCCCCCACCCTCTGCACGTCGTGAAGGGCCTAGCCGGCACCGTCTCCTCCCACCCCCTCCAGGCCAGTGCCCAGGGGTTTGGCCCTCTCCCACCGCTCCCCCCCCACATCGGTATGCCATTGCTACCTAGTGTGTCGATCTCCATGCCACCCTATTCCTCCCATCTCTCTCCTAGTTTTTTCTTGTTTTGTCTCTAATAAGAGGTAAGTCACCCAGAACAAATGCGGTCTTGCAACGCTATGCTGTGAGTAAAGCAGTCAGCTAAGAAGCTATGCCTGAACTGCCCAATTCCAGAAAAACTTTGCCAGGTTATGCAGTGGCTAATAAAATCACATATAGGGTCTGATTCAAAGCCCAACAAAAACAATGGGATTCTTTTAATTGCCTTCAATGGACTTTGGATCTTACCTACTTTTTGCAGGTAGATACCCATTAGCCATATCCAATCAAAGCACCAGCTAGCTCTTACTTTTGCTTCTGAATATGAATGTAGCTCCAATGCACATGACCCATATTTGGCACTGCAGGTGAGGTTGAACTGATTCATGCAACCAACTGTTTGACCTAACAGTAATCTGTTAGCTATCTGGAATCAATAGGGACTCTCTGTGTTGTCTAGCTGTGATGTCCTTTTCTGTCTATAGCACTACAGAGAAAATATAATTAGAGAAACCTCACATTTAAAAGAGACACACACTCTGAGGAGTGAACAGAATATTAGGAAGTCAGGATCCAAGTGTTAAAGGTGTAGTATAATGGTGAAGAGATCCTCCCTGACAACTGGAATGAGGACAGCAATGGTACAAAGCCCTTTGAATTCAATGGGATCCTTTCCATTGATTTTTAGTGGGTTTTGGTCCTGGCCGAATACTTCTAGCTTTCTTTAAAAAGTAGGAATGGATGTCAGCAGAGGCTTCTTTATCATCAGTAGTACAGTTTGTGGTTAGAGAGAGCTCTGTTTTCTTATTGCTTTTGGATAGATTTAAGAGTTAAGGTAGTTTAGCAACTTCCTTTGAGCTCCAGAAATTGAATATTAAAGCCAGATATCCAATGTGATCCTGTTTTCTGTTCAGGGTTCTCTGTCTGAGTGACCTGCCACAGGGGCACAACAAGCAAATACGTTCGTTATTTACAGCTAGAAAAATTACAGTGAGCTGCTGAACTGATGTTCTCTGCCCAACTCTTTATTGCCATGGGAACATCTGCTGGCTATCACATATAAACTGAGGAAAAGGCTGAACTTCTTTCACAGCAAATGCAGCAATGTGATTGATAACTTCCAGTGAAACCCCTCTTGGCTAACCTAATATATGTGGATTTCTGATGTAAACATTTATCAATGTTATTCCTTCAGAAATCAAAATGCTTGTTGTCTGATTATACTGTGTGACATCTAAGTCATGTCACTTCTCTGCATATGTTAAAAGAGAGTTGTCATATTAAATTTTAAAATAAAAAATAAGAAACTACTTTGTTATAAGATATTGAAAGTATGGTGCCTCTTGTGTTACTGGTTTGGTCTTTGTAAATCTGTCTCCAGTGTGCTGTCTTCCATAGAATTGTAGGGCTGGAAGGGACCTTGAGAAGTCATCAAGTCCAGCCAGAACATGGAGCTGGTATTTTAAGGCCCTTACCAAACTCCACTGAAATATTGCCTCTACCCACTTGCTCTGTTCAAGCTGGTCCCTATTATTGCCTTTCTTGAATGAATGCTATTAGATGCAAAGAATGGATTAGATTTAAGGTATTAATTTAAGGAATGAGATCCTCAGCTGAGGAAATCTGTGGAGTTACATTGATTTGAATCAGATGACATCTGGCCCTAAATATTTTGGGCTAGACTGTGCCTAAAGGCCCACCTCTGAGCAAGGAATGATGTGTAAAAAGTATCACCCTAAAACCTCTGAGATAAAATTCCCTCCCTGCTTGTTCTTTGGGGAATGGGTATAGTAATTTGCTGCTGGCCTATACCAGGGACAAATTACAAAAGCCTTTGTACCATCTTGGATCTGTTGGCTGACGCATCATGAGGGATCAGGCAAATCACCAGCCCCTCCCCAACCATCTCCCTCATTCCTTCTATTGGCTGGGGGAGCAGGAGTTATCAGGGATGCTCATCCACTTACCTTGTGCACCTAGATCCATGATCCTGGTAGCCCACACGGGACTGGAAGAGGTATTCATACTTGCCTTTGTTACCCAGCTTGGCATGTAGTCCAAGTCACAATCTAGAATATAAATGTTTGCAAAGAAATAAAGGTTGGGGATAGTTTGGCTGGCCTTTGTCATAAAGTATTATTGAGGCTATGCTTTTTTAAATACCCTTCTATTCTTCCTAGGGTACGAGGTAAATTAACTATTAAACTAATACAGAAAGAGCCCAATCCTGCTCCCAGTAGGCCAACTTCTGCCTCCTTCACTCCCACTGAGTAGTATCTTACTCTGTAAGTAGCCCATTTACTTCAGGGTTGGTATTATACCATGGTCCACCATTTTAAACATACTTTATGATACAGAACGAAGTCCAGATAATAAAGAGGTCTCTGATGAAATCCATTCATATGAAATAAAAAGAACAGCTACAAATATTGTTGCTGCCTCAAATTCCCACTATTCACATTACTGTTCCTATAACGCCTACCTCCTTGAAACCCAATACCAGATTATACCTCCTTATTCCTAATTACACTTTATTCATTGTGTAGTGCATTATTGTATATTACTGGTCAAATGCATAGCATGTATTTGCCACATGTTTTTCAAGTGGAGCATTCCCTTGTACTACCTAACAGCTTTTGATGGGGCTAATGGCTTGTCCAAAGCCCACTGAAGTCAATGGGAATCATAAATGGGAATAGTATCAAGCCCATAGCATTTAATCTAAGCAGAAGCAGGGATAAGAGCGGGGAGGTAGTTGTAGAGGTATGTGCCTATGGAGAAATTTCTTGAAAATACATGGCAGATAATAAATACGTATGCAAATAATATAGGGCCTGATTATAAAGCCCTGACTCCCAGTCATGAGCAGTTGCTTGCATGGGTGGTTCCATGGAAGTTAATGGGTCTACTTCTCTGAGTAAGTGTTCACCCGTGGGAATGAGAGCACGTAAAGAGGCTCATATTAAATTAATTAATAATGAGGTTTAAATGGGTATAGTCAAAAGTCCAAAAAGGAATTGTTCCCCAGGAGTAGCTGTATGAATCCGGGCAAGTTTGGCTGGTATGAACTCCAGATATTGGGAAATCCCTCTCAATCTCTCCTTCACTTCTCTTACTGAATATAGTCTAATGGAACATCAGGATTTCAAGGGAATGTTACCACATTCCAGTGAAGCAAGGAAGTTGCAACAGAACACAGAAGTAAAGAGTGCAATTGAATGAAAATGTGAACCAGTCATTGAGGAGTGGATTTTTCATGCTGCCCTAGCTCTGCTCAGATGCAAGGGAGGGACTGGCCCACACAGAGGTGGCTGTTGTTCCTTGATGCACACCCCGCCAACCATTGCAGAAATTAGAAATACTGCTTTAACTTACACCTGCAGAGGATAGGCATAGGGGAGTTCGGATCTGTCACATCCCTCACAACACTCTGTGCTGGTGAACAGAGCAGATCAGTGAATCCTGCCCCAAATCTGGTCATGGGGAAGGAGCCTTCAGGTTTTATCTTGCAAACTTCTCGTTCCAGGAGCAGAAAGAAAAGCAAAGTTTGACTTCTAAATTTTTAACTAGCCTCAAAAAAGGCTCCATAAACTGGTAAATTTGGATGAATTTCAAATGACATAGAGTAAACACTCTAACAAATATGTGAGCACAGGAGAAAAGGGAAATAGAAGAAATAAAATGAGAAAGGAAGCTTCATGAAAATAATGTCTAATGAAATGATAATGAATGCACCCGTTCACTGTAAAGCTGTAACTCCTATAACAGTTAGACTGATCATCTTTACTTATAATTTTATAAATGTATTATTGGAATCTTAGAGAATGCAGAATAAATGAGTTCTTTTTTACTGTTGGTTGCTTTAGTAACTAAGGATAATTATTCTGGGAACAATTAATTTGTTGATGCTGAAGTCAGATTTCACAGTACAAAATATGTTAGCAGCAATGGATATACCTTTTAGTAACTGAGCATGGAATCAACTCCTAAATTAACTCCACTTTAATTTGAAGTTTACTTCTTTAGAACTGTGGGAGCATTACAGAATATTTTGCATCTCCTCTTAGTCTTTCAAAGGCAGTGGTAGAAACCCCAGTGCTTAATCGTTTAAAACTAGAGCACCTAGTGAATGTGGTAGAACTGTACTAAGCACTACCAAAATGTATGGGTGAGCAGGGGTGGATTACATTAGTGTTTCTCCATTGGGGACCACTATGCTCGGATGGATTGGCAGGGATGTCTGGTAGAGTGTACCTCCCTCCCCAGCTGAGTGGGGAAACCACTGGTGACATGGGCCCACTAGAGGTGGGGAAAGGCTGGAAAGAAGCAAATTCAATTTTGGTGGGTTGCGGCAAGGAACCATGATTGGTTTTTGTAACCTGTGTGTAAAAAGGCTGAGAACCACTAAATTAGATAACTCACTAGAGCTTCTCCATTCATTGTTATGAATCCATTCTTTTGAACAATGGCTGCACCCTCACCTTTTTCATTCAAATTAGTACTGGAATGTCAAGCTTTGTGGTCAGTCGTCAGCATCAGGAGGATTTTGGCATACAAAGGTACTAAATGGTAGCGCCCATTGCTGGCCTCCCATTTCACTTCTCCTGGTCTTTATAAGAAATCAATTACTCATTTCCCACACTTAGAATCATAGAAGATTAGACTTGGAAGGGATCTCAGGAGATCATCTAGTCCAACCCCCTGCTCAAAGCAGGACTAACCTCAGCTAAATCATCCCAGCCAGGGCTTTGTCAAGCCGCAGCTTAAAAACCTCTAAAGATGGAGATTCCGCCACCTCCCTAGGTGCTTCATCACCCTCCAGTGCTTCATCACCATTCCAGTGCTTCATCACCCCCCTAGTGAAAAACTTTTCCTAATGTCCAACCTAGACCTCCCCCTCTGAAACTTGAGACCATTGCTCCTTGTTCTGTCATCTGGCAAACTTTGATTGGCTAAAATCTCCAACAAAAAATAACATCTGGTGCAATCAACAAGTATAAACATACTTGGGAATTTCTTTCTTTCCACTCACGTAGAAGTGCCTCAAACTGTAAATGGAAAAACACGGTGTTTTAGTGGAGCAGTGTAGTCACTTTAGTAAATGTTTAGCACGCTTTCCCAGTTAGTAACAGGGTTCCCTTCAAGGATCTCTTCTGGATCAACATCACTGTGCTTCTTTTGCCATCTGCTCTCGATTTAGGTGCTTTAATGTGAACTAGATTTGTTAATCCATCTCCTAATGCCTCACTGCCCACCCCTTAATTAGAAGTCTAGCTTGGTGGTTGTCCTTCACAATATCCTGTGGAATGTGGGTCAGTATTGATTTGACATTGTCAGCTGAGGTTTATGCTTCAAAGGCTATTTTCTAGTTTTTTCTTTTACATTTAGAGATATATTGGTGGCTTGTGACATATGAATTTAATACAGCATGCTATACCTGCACTAGTGCAATGACCAACTGTAATTTCAAGGACTAATTTATTATGGCTTTTTTTTGCCAGTCTTCCAAAGAGCCAAAGATAGTCTTAAAATATTTAAAGATGGCCCTGAGCTGAATTCTGCAATGGCTTCAATGTATCCCCTGCTCTGGAGTATTATTCACCCTCTGCATTTGTTTTACATGCTTTTTGTTAAGCAACTTATTGAGCCATTTCACCAAGAGCTGAAGAGGTTGCAAGGCTGTGCACATACCCAAGGTCTCCTTCACCAGTGAGAATCTTCACTTATACTACCCTCAGCAGAGATTTAAGCTGCACTCTTCTTCTGGAAAACTCCAAAGAAAAGCAGGGAGAACACTGCTTGAAGTGCAGCTGCCAGGGTGGCAATGGAAACCTGGCTGGCACCTTCCAGTTTCATCAGTGAAGAGTCTGATGCATTGTTAATATGGTTACTCCCTTAGCTTCATTGTACAGCTTTATTTTCACAAAATATTTTATAGGGAACAATTCTGGGACAATAGGTGCAAAGAAATTGCTGGAGTGGATCAGGCCAATGGTCCATCTAGTCCACTATCCTGTCTCTGATAGTGGCCAATACCAACTGCTTCAGAGGAAAGTGCAGGAAACCTTACCGTATGTGGTAATAAAATAATCTGCTGTTAAGGAAAGTTTATTTCTAACCCCCATTAGATAGAATTGGTGTGAGCCCTGAGGCTATATTTCTTATTTTAAAAATGAACTTCTGGAGTGTAGCTATAGATGTTCTCATTACCCACATAAAGGTCTAATCCTTTTGTGAACATTACTAAGCTCCTGGCCTCATTGATATCATGTGACAATGAGTTCCACAGACCAGTTATGAAGTATGTAAAAGAAAATATATTTTGTTTTATCATTTAAAATGTGTTGCCTTTCAGCTCCATTGAATGGCCCCTGGCTTCTTTAGTATGAGAAAGGATAAACAGGAGCATCTATTCATTATCTTGTATACCTCTCTGATATTTCCTCTCATTCATTTCCTCTTTCAATTAAACAGTCCTAATCTTTTTAATATGTCTTCATACTGATGTATTTTAATGCCTCTAATCTAAGCCTGCAGTGGCAGAAAAATACACTAGATGATCTAATACATCTTTTTAAAACCAAGTTAGAGGGTTTTATAATAATCATAGTTATGCTAATCATCTTTATACTATACCTAGATAATGCCTTCCATCCAAAGAGTTCAAAGTGCTTTACAAGGTGTTTCCTTTCAAGTGGATTTGATTTCTTTGTTTGTTCCTACTTACTCCTCAGAAACTGGTGAATAAGCTCAACCACTGTATTTATCATCCCTAAAAGACATTTGACTAAAGGCATGTGGCAATTCGGACTTAACGTTTTAGTTGATCTAAGAGGTATAAAATTATTTGTTTTGGTTTACTTTTTCTAAAAATAGAGTGATGAGGTTTTCCTTGAGTGAGAAATCATATTAGCAGTGTCATGCTTGTGCATATAAACTTTGCCTTCTGAAACAAAAGCAAGATAAAGTGAGTGACAGGTGTCCTGCCAGATTTCAAATACTGATTTGTTAAAATATGGCCCATATGCTTCATCTTAGAAATAATGGACTTCACACTAATAGGGAGAAAATATTATCCAGCTTGTGATATTTTCCCTTTTCCTTCCCAAGAAGGATAGATGTCAGAAGCAGAGTCTTCCAACTGTGAACGTGCTCTGACAGATCTAAGAAAAATGTCAGCAATTCTACAAGCTATCACATGATTGCTTGTTTCATCATTTCAAGTCTCTTGCATATAATGCTTTCAAAACACCACTTATGTGAAGAAAACCAGAGCTGTCTTCATTCAAGTAAGATATCAAATCTTTATAAATCCATGGTATGCCCACATCTTGAATACTGCATGCCGATCTGGTAGTCCATCTCAAAAAAGATGTATTGGAATTGGAAAAGGTACAGAAAAGGACAAGGAAAATGATTTGGGGTATGGAAAAGCTTCCACATGAGGAGAGTTTAATAAGACTGGGAGTTTTCAGCTTGGAAAAGAGATGACTGAGGGGGGAAATGATAGAGGTCTATAAAATCATGACTGGTGTGGAGAAAGTAAATAAGGAAGTGTTATTTACTCCTGCTTATAACACAAAAACTAGGGGTCACCAAATGAAAATTAATAGGCAGTAGGTTTAAAACGAACAAAAGGAAGTATTTCTTCACACAACGCATAGTCAACCTGTGGAACTCCTTGCCAGAGGATGTTGGAGGGCCAAGACTATAACGGTTCAATAAAGAACTAGATAAGTTCATGAAGAATAGGTCCATCAATGGCTACTAGCCAGCATAGGCAGAGATTGCTGTTTGCCAGAGGCTGGGAATGGCTGATGGGATGAATCACTTGATGATGACCTGTTCTATTCATTCCCTCTGAATCAGCTGGCATTGGCCACTGTCAGAAGACAGGATACTGGGCCAGATGGACTAAGTTTGACCCAATATGGCCGTTCTTATGTTCTAAAATACCTGGGCACTGTCAGGTATAGGACACTACTATCAATATGCCCTATTTCTTTATTTTAGGCCCCAGTGCATTTTACATTATTAAAAAACTATGTTTCAAATGTATGAATATTATCTTCTATGCAAACAGATCATTTATTATTTCAGGATAACAGTGAGTGAAACTGCAAGTCACAGTGACATTGATATAGAACAATGGGGTTGTTTTCAAATGGCATTTCAGATTAATTTATTCCGTAGGCTCATCCTGCATTATGCATCCTGACGAGGGCTCAAGTAGTTTAATTTTAAATACACATCATTAGTGATTTACTGCTCTCAAGATATCTGAATTATGTAATCTGAAAATTTCTGATTTTTTTAAATGCGACAGTGGTTTTAAAAATAGCAGCTGTTACTCCTCATCCAAGGTGTTGAGCAGCTTCCTCTCCCATTGATTTCAGTGAGCAGGAAGAGGGTCGTTCAGGGGCTCCCTCAAGGTCCACTGCACATTGCGTGATCAGGATCATTGAAGAATGCTGCCTGTTTATAAAACTACTTCACATAGTAATGCTGGTATATAAAATGTTTAATGCACAAAACAGAGAAAGGTGCCATAGCAGATACAGCATGAATATTAATTTTAGTTCCTAATCAAAATCAGGAGGAATCAGATTCAATAATATAATTTTGGCAGAGTCCATGAGTTCCTCTTTTCTTGATCTTCCTGTATCTTGGACTGTGCCAATAAAAAACGTCTGGCACCAGCACAGTAATTAAAAACAATTTTTCCCCACACATAAATTTAATTTAGCATCATTCTCTAGTGAAACAAACTCTGTTTCAGGGCATGTAAGTTTTTCTTTTCTCAGGGCCTGTGTTATCTGAGCAACATCCAGAAAGATTTGTATCTTCATCTCTTGATACACAGTTTCTTCCTAATATGTACACACCTCACCCATGACACGGTCATTTTCTCCAGACAAAATAAAAATAACTGTACAAGAATGACTATGATTAAGATGTATGTACCCTCTAATTGGCTGAACCAGGAAGCAGGAAAAGCCCTTTGCTGTTTAACCACTGGCCCTGTATCACAGCTGATATGCTTGAGCTCCTAAAACTGTATGGCTTTTGCACCTGGTGGGTCCAAAAATTAAGTCCCTAACTGCTGTAAACATCATGCTCCTCTGAGAATCCCAGACACCTTGCTATTGTGACCCAGTCCTGCCAGCTGTCACCGTCACTGCCAGGGAATCTTGCTCTGCTGGTCCCATCACCCACCTAAGCAGCAGGGAAAGAGAAGTAGCAGGTTCACAACCAGGAGGTCTGTAACGCTGCCTTTTAAGGCGTTGTCATGACCAGGCATAGAGGCATGGCTGATAGGAGCAGCCTAACTCTTCAAGTCAGGAGACTGAGCTAATAGCTTTGGTGCATTAGGCTCCTGAGAGGTGGAGCTAACACCAGCACTTCATGAGCAGGGAAGCTATACAAGATAGAGGCTCTTCAGTGGATTGTTGCAGTGCTCCTAGGAACAAAGGGCCAGATTTGTAATGGTATTTGAAGTCCAGGGATGTTAAGCATCCATTTGTATCTTTAAGAGCCTAAATACCTGTACAAGTTTAGCCTCAAACATAAACTCAAAGAGGACAGGAACCTGAAGGGACCAGTGCTTTTGATTGTCCCTGTCTGTTTCATCCCTGTTCACTGTAACAAGGAGAAAACTGGGACTTTCTGGTCACCTTGCTGTGAAAGGAATCTTTATTGTTTGCTTTTTTTTTTTTTTTTTTAATTTAAGCCATCTGGATGAAAAAGAGAGAACCTGAAGAGCTGTTATTTTTGGAGGACAAGGGGGTGGAGACAGGTTGGCTTTTTATGTATTTATTTTTGTAACCATCCTGGTTTATAGGCATGGTACCCTAGCCATGGTGATGTACAGCTAATCAAGTTAAGGAATTTACATATTTTGTGGCGGGAAGATATACAACTTATAAGGAATTCCAAATGCATTTGTGATCTGCAAGGGTAGCTTAAACATATTCTTAAATATGGAGCTAAAGTTTTATAGGGATTGCCTCACTCAGCACCTTCAAGAAGTCACACTGCTTGCTACTTCTGATTATTTCCCATTGTCTCTATAATTTAATTATTATAACAACTATTTATTATCATTAATGTGCACCTCAGTAAGGGTTTTAGACTGAACTCTCTTCATGTCCTTGTCAAGCTGTCCTGCAGTGGCTATAAAGCCTGGGTACCAAACTCAGGGCAGACAGCTAAGAAACAAGGCACAAACCCCAAATTGGATGTGAGTTCTATACTTAGGTTTAACCAACCAGTTACCAAGTGTAAACTTCTCAAGTACTATAATAGCCTTAACATATAATAGTTTATTATATATATTAACATATAATATATTAGCATATAATAATTTTAATAGCCTTTGTCCCCTTAGATACTCCAATCTATCTTGCCAACAAGGTAAGCTTGCCTTTGTGATAGATTGTCCCTAACAGCAAAATCACAATATTCAGGTTACACCCAATCCATTTACTCAAGGTCAATTGAATTTTTAATCTCATACCAAATACAATGCTTATAACCAATCATATCATAAACTATCTGAAGATTTATTAAGTCGGAAAAGGAAATAAGAGAGTTATTTACAAGGTTAAAGCAGGTAAACACACACATACACAAATGTTTCAATCTTATATTTAAAAAAGGGAAGCTTCTATAATAAGCAAGCTTTATATGTCCTGTAGGATTAATCCAGGACGAGCACTGGGATTCTTTTGCTTATGTTTAGTGATCCTTGCCATTCAGAATCCCAGCAGTGTAAAAGATACAGTTCCTTCTTGTTAGGGCTTTCTGTTCCTTTCCACATTCATCTTTTGAGATGCAAATCCAGCTGCTGGGAGAAATTCCCTTACATGTCTCCTCTTCACAGGGTGGGTGGTCAGGGAGGTGGGGAGGAAGCAATCCACAAAGCATTTTGTCTTCTGATGTTCCACAATGGTTTGCCTGGTATTGAGGGGCCTTCTTTTGTTGGGTAAGAGATAACACCTAACTGTTGGAAACTAGTATTTCACACTTGCTAATGATTCTCTCCTGATTTACAGTCACAGAAGGAACATTTAAATATTACCTTATAACATGGGACACAGGTATTATAAGTGAGATTAGTGCACGCAGCAACTTGCAAGCATTTCATAAAGTCTAACTCCTAAACATATTTTTATAATTCCAATGCCTATTATAGCAATAGTAACACAGAGATGAGCCATGCTGGTTCCAGCATGTATTTGTCCATATTCAGAAGACCTAAGGGCCTTAGTGTGAGCTGGCACCTGGTCTGCCAGTGTCACAGTGACTTATAAATCCATTGCTTTTTCCTCAAAAATTCATAGAAAATATCCCTCACCCATTCTAGTTACTTTTCTGGGGCTTGAATCTGCAAGGTTCTGAGCACGCTGGGCAGCAGTGCCGGTTCCCTCAGCTCCCATTGTCAACCCCTGATGGAACCAAGCCCTAAATTGCCATGGATGAAATCCTGGCCCCATTGATGTCAGTGGGAATTTACCATTGATTTAAATAGAGCCAGGATATGCAATGGTACAGATATGAAGTTGATTTCCTGTACCAATGCAATCCCTCCAGCATTTTGTATAAGGAAACCAACATCATATTTACTGTGATTGTCACAAATAGAAAAGCTTCTGGTTTAATGTTAGAACATGTATGCAAGTTATTTCTGGGAAATGTTTAATACTTCCACCTGAATTTCCTCGATTTCTTTGTTCATCAATATTTGCTCTCCTGTAATCAGATGCGAATTGTATTACCATATCCTGTGAACCCTACTCCTTTCTGTGATGAATTTAAAGCTTGTGGTCACTGCTTCCAAACTTTTCTTTTATTCTGGTATTTTCAATCAACTCCTCACTACTGGGAACAAGCATTTGAGAATAGTTTCTTCTGTTGTTGCTATCTCCACATCTCAACGGTTCAAACCCCTCTCCCATCTCAGATACAGCCTTAGGACATTAGGCGGGGACTTGGAAGACCTGGTTTCAATTCCTGCTCTGCTACCAACTCCCCATGTGACATTGAATACGTCACTTAGGCACGGCTCCTCAAAGGAATGTAGGCTCCTAAACTTCCATTGAAATCAATGGAGGATCTGGGTCTTAGCCTCTCTGTGTTTCAGTTGCATACCTGTAAAATGGGTATAACAGCTCTTCCTTACCAGACAAGAGTGTTGTAAGAAGAAACACATTAAAGATTGTGAGGTGCTCAGACACTGTGGTTTTGCAAGTCATATAATTACCTAATATAGATAGATAGACAGGGATAATTGCACTTAATACAGATGTCACCTCCCTTTCTCTATATATACATGCTTACATGATGCACATCATTATACTAGCAGTATCAATATTTTATTGTTATTAAGATACCACCTAAATGTTTCAGTCAGAGTCCGAGCCTCTTTCTGCTAAGCACTGTACAGACACGTGTATATTGCACCTGAAATAGCTTTCAAATTAATGTTTAACAAGCTGCTTTCAACAACTGCTGAAACGTATCTATTCTAAGAAGCTTTCCTGCAATAGTGATTATAAATAATGTAAGTCAGAGATACTCAGACCTCAGTCGTTCAGGAGCCATATTAGTGATCAACATTAACCAAAAGAGTAATAGCAGTGTGAATTCATTGTTTCATTTACTATTTATATATATATATATATGTATATTAAATATTTTATTTTTTCTTGGTTATTCTGACCAAGTATTATTTTATCAACAACAGTTGGTTAATAACAGAGTAAAAGCATCGTGATTGGTTAATAACTTAGATTGGTTAATAATTAAATCACACAGTGTTTAAATATCATGTGCTGCAAAGAGCTGTAGGAGACACATTAAAGAGCCATTTGTGGCTCCTGACACTAAGTCTGAGAATCACTGATGTAAACTATTCTGTACTGCATTTGTATGTTCTGTATAATATACACTCTTGCCTTTAGTTTAGACCATAAGCTTCCTGGAGCAGGGACTTGTTATTCATTTGGGACACCTCAAGTGGTGTATAGCACTGTGTATGCTTTCAGTGATGTATAAGTAAGTCTGATGTGGTGTAAGAGTTTTGGGTTAAGATGTGGCTTTGTTCTTCATTTTTCTTGAACAATGAAAAGTACCCCCCATTGTGCAAATGCTATCTTCCTTCTCTGCAGTCATGTTAAAAGACTACTTTATCTCACAGACTACTAGTACCCTCTGAACAGCACTAAATAATATGATCAGATTTGCTGCCCTCTCTTTCTAGCATAGATTGTACCAGCAACTGAAGAAGGTGAAAATGAAATTAATAATTTTTTTAAAATTCAAAGGACATAAAAGTAAATGCTGAAGTTTTAAATGCCGTGAACTGTTGTAAAATCAGGTGATTCTTCCAAAGCTGTTGTTTCATTTCCCTTGAACTTTAGGAACTGTTTAAAAAAATGCCTAAAGCTTTGCAAAAAAAGAATTTGTACAGTATGTCTGACTCAGATTTTATTTCAATAGTTCAGATTATTTAAATTGTACAGTAACAGCTTCCTTACACTTTTAATTTAATAGCTGGATTCATCTGGAACATGGCATAGCAGAATTTAGTTTTTAATTAGCTGTGATTTTAACTTGATCATGCTATCAGTCCCTTTATGTCTTATGAAGTATGTAAAAGGAAAGGAACATTTAGTTGTACCTTTTTAAACTTTTAATGACCCAAAATATTACAGCTACTTCTATTCCATAATTGCCAAATATTGAAAGAGTGGCTTAACATGGCTGTCACTTGAACACTGTGCTTTATTTTTCACTGAGCGAAATATATGGAGCCAGTTTCTCTAGTCCAGTGGTTTTCAACCGTTTATTCAATTTGCGAACACCTAAAAAAATTATGAATGGAGGTGTGGACACCTTTGGACATCTTAAACAATGGGGTCCACAGACGACAGGTTGGAAACCACTGCGCTAGGCTGCTAAGTTCCCTTTGCACTCAGCTGGCCAGAGAACCTTCTCAAGCTGGTGAAGGTAGCTGCACTGTGTGTCTTGAACCACTGACGCTGATGGAGTTGGAGTAGCCAATGTCTGGGTGTTTGGGGGAAAGGGGAGTGAGAATGTGCATCAGGGTGAATGTAAGCAGGTCAGGGAAGGGGTTGTGTCTGGTGGAGGAAGGCTTCAGTGTGTCAGGTGCCCGTCTCTCCAGGCAGCCTCATCAGTCGAGTTGGCCTGCAGCAGGCTGCTTGACTGGCCAGGCCACCTAATTGGCTGGCATGGCCTGTGAGACCGTTCCTTAGCAGCAGAAGCTGCTTGCTGAGTGCATAACACTCATGCCTGCTACTATGACTTCTCCTGTGTTTCCTTGCCCCTGCTGCTCCAGCCTTGACTCTGTCCTGCCCCTGCCTTGACCCCTTCCTGGCCCTCTGTCCTGCTTGCTCCAGTTTTTGACCTCTGACTACTGACTCTGGCTTGGCCCATAGTTCTGGTATCCAGTTCCTGCCCTCCGGTTTGATTGTTGGCTCTGGTTTCTGACTACTAGCTCCAGCTCTAATCCTAATCCTAATCCAGGGGTCGGTCCTAATCTAATCCTAATCCAGGGGTCGGTCCTGGGGCCGGTTTTGTTCAACATCTTTATTAATGATCTGGAGGATGGGGTAGATTGCACCCTCAGCAAGTTTGCGGACGACACTAAGCTGGGGGGAGTGGTAGATACCCTGCAAGGTAGGGATAGGATACAGAGTGACCTAAACAAACTGGAGGATTGGGCCAAAAGAAATCTAATGAGGTTCAACAAAGAAAAGTGCAGAGTCCTCCACTTAGGAAGAAAGAATCCCATGCACAGCTATAGACTGGGGACCGACGAGCTGGGCAGCAGCTCTGCAGAAAAGGACCTGGGGGTAACAGTGGATAAAAAGCTGGATATGAGTCAGCAGTGTGCCCTGGTTGTCAAGAAGGCCAATGGCATATTGGGCTGCATTAGGAGGGGCATTGCTAGCAGGTCACGGGAAGTGATTATTCCCCTCTATTCGGCATTGGTGAGGCCGCATTTAGAATATTGTGTCCAGTTTTGGGCCCCCCAATACAAAAAGGATGTGGACAAGTTGGAGAGAGTCCAGCGGAGGGCAACAAAAATGATTAGGGGGCTGGAGCACAGGACTTATGAGGAGAGGCTGAGGGAACTGGGCTTGTTTAGTCTGCAAAAGAGAAGAGTGAGGGGGATTTGATAGCGGCCTTTAACTACCTGAAAGGGGGTTCTAGGGAGGATGGGGCTAGGCTGTTCTCGGTGGTGGCAGATGACAGAACAAGGAGCAACGGTCTCAAGTTGCAGGGAGGGAGGTCTAGGTTGGACATTAGGAAAAAGTTTTTTACTAGGAGGGTGGTGAAGCACTGGAATGGGTTACCTAGGGAGGTGGTGGAATCTCCATCCTTAGAGGTTTTTAAGCTGCAGCTTGACAAAGCCCTGGTTGGGATGATATAGCAGAGGTAATCCTGCTTTGAGCAGGGGTTGGACTAGATGACCTCCTGAGGTCCCTTCCAACTCTAATATTCTATGATTCTATGATTCTATGCCTGCTGCCTGCTCTGACCACTAGATTAGACCACCCTTGTCCTAGTTGCCTGACACACTGCACCTGATTCTCAGCATAACTGAAAACTAACAACACATTGTGACTTTAACTTGTGCTGGGGCTGGGCAGAGCAGAACTGTGGAGCTGTAATTGCATCCCTGTCTGACCCTTTCTCAACTGAGCCTGTGCAAAGCAGATTCTTTTTCCTTGAATGCATGACATGCACTAGATATTAAAGAGATAAGGTGTGTTAGGTAGTATCTTTTATTGGACAACTTCTGTTAGTGAGAGAGACAAGCTTTCAAGCTTACACAGACATGACACATGAATTTCTGGAATAAAAACACAACAACATTATGGCCATCAACTTTTTAATAGTACAATAACATGAGGAGAAGTGTGAGAAAGTATCCAAGAGGGGGAATTTACTAGAAGAGCCAAAGGGCAGTATTTTATGCTAACTTGAAAAAAATCTCTTAATACCAGACAAATTGCCTGTCCCCAGAAGTTGCCATCTTATGTGGGAAATGTTAGTGTGTGCATTCTAAGGTGGATACTGATACGCTATAGCAGATAATGAACATTCTTCATTAATTCCTAACAGTTTTATTATTTCACAGTATATTGCTATCTGTTGCAAAAGAAGTATGCATTAATATCATGTTTGGATCTAGATGTCATAGCAGTTTGCCCCTTTCTGATCTAAACATTATCTCCTCCAAGGAGAGGTCAAGTTTTCTGGGAGCTAGAATGACTGTGGTTGTTTAGTCTCAATTAGTCGTGGAGCCTATATACTTTGATAAAGCCCTAGTGAGGAATACTGTCCAGTTGTGGGAAGAATGTACTGATGGGCTGATAAAATACTATGACTGCCTGTAATCCACTGCAACTGCTGAACTAGACATAAACACCTGTCCCATGGATTAGGAGATTGGAACACCAGTGACCCAATATGCAAGGTGACTGTTGCATAAAGAGCTCATGCAATCCTACATCTGGCTCTGAGAGGCCATGATGTCCTTTAATTTATTGCAGACAATTTCACTGAGCTGTCCACAGTTATGCCTTCATCTTTTCTCCACTTCACTAATTTCATATCCATGACAGAGCTTTACCTCTCAAGCCATGGTTATTAAGTTTCCTTAATAGCCTCTTGTGTTGCACTTTATCAAAGGCCTTTGGAAAACCTAGATAAGTATTATCCACTAGTTTTCCTTAATCCACTCTTTTGTCAACTCCCTCAAAGAATCCTAACAGGTTAGAGAGACATGATTTTCCTTTATAAAAGTAAAGCTGGTTTGCCCTTAATATAACATGCTTATCTTTTGTTATATTTCTATATTTAATATGTATATCAGCTAATTTACTTGGCAAAATAAGGTTCACTGCTCTGTAATCAAAGGGTTCACTCCAATGTCTTTTAATGTATGGATTCAGCAACTGTTTTAAAAGAAGCCAATTTTCTTAAACCAATCTGGGGCCTAGTAACAAATTTAAAATTTGATTCTCATATAAAGTGAAACCTGCCTTAAGAGAATTCAGTGACTTAAACAGCCACTTCCAACAACCCCCAGGCTTCCAATACATTTAAAAAAAATATTTTGTCAAAGACCACCTCTACTAGGCAAATGATTTTTTCTGGTCCTATAAGTGCTTACATAAGACAGCTATTACATTAAATAACGTGCATTCTATGAATGTAGTGTGTTGTTAAAAAAAAAAGGCATAACTTTTAAATTAATTTTAAATCATATTACAATGTAATAGATAAGGAGGAAGGGGGAAAATGTATAGATGGGAAAGTTTCCAAATATTAATACAAAAACTATAAAGTTAAATTTCAATATGAGGCAATATTAAACCATGCCAGCATTAACCTCAGCATCATAACTTAATTAACCTCAGCACTAACCTGAATAACCTCATTGCAAATAGTGCTTAGCAAGAGACAATGCAAAATGTTGTTCCAGTATCTAATATACAAATCTAGATTTGTATACATACATCAGAATCATTACAGTTCCTATCCTCAGACTTTAGGTGGGTCGTTAAGCTAAACATTGACATTGATTAACCAGAAGAAGAGTTTCCACAGCACTTATTTCTTTTACCCAACACAAAATCCACTAATTGTTCTGGGTCACAGAAATTAAAACCGTCACTTTGACATTTAATTTGATCCTGACATGGGCAAAATCTTTTTTAAATTAGTTGAGTTTCTGATTTCACTATGGACTGGCAGTTGTCATTTTACAGTTAAGGATGCAGCTAGCTCTCCATTACATACTTGATTTTTTTTTTTCAATCTGGAAAGAAACCAATTTTCTTGAAATCCTGTATGCCCCCCATCTCATCCCAGAGTAAAGATTTCCTGGGAAGTTTAGAAAGAGCAGACAAAAGGCCAGCTCCTGAGTTGGGGTAAATCAGCATAGCTCCACTGACTTCAGTGGAAGATCTGGTCCAGTGTAAATACTTATTATTGTGAACTGATTTTTTTCAGATTTGTCCTGGTGTTTGAGACAGAGATGGCATGTGTACGTGCGTTTGCTGCAGGGGGGAGGGCTGGCCATGAGAAAAGAGCTAAAGCCATATGATGGATCAGGAGTCAAGAATGGGTATGGATGGAAGGGGTCATAGAGATGAGAACAGGGCACACAGAGGTTCATTGGTACGGGGCAGGAGGCTGAGGACACATGAATGGTTGGCAATGGAATAGGCAATGGGCCCTGGTGAGTGATAAATGGAGGAGAAGCACAGGACATTCGTCATGCATGAAGGGAAGAGTGAAAGGGATCCCCTCTTTGCTCCTAAAGTCAATTGAGCGGTGCCAATTTACACCAGCACACCATATGGCCCTGAGACATTTAGGGTTTTTTTAGAGGAACATATGTGAACCCAACACCTTGTTATGAAAAGACTTAGTGTGTTTCAGTGAAATCCAGCTTGCATCACAGAACCAATATGACACTTTCTTTACAAAAATCCCACACGCCTTTTCTCAATTCCAGATGTTAGACAGTCTGGAGCTGAATGGCTGGCTCCTTGCTGCCACAAAATCCTTCATGCCTCATTATCCCCCCCAACTCGATTTACACAGCCCACCCAAGCTTAACATTGCCCTCTAATAAAATACGGAAAGGTCAAGATAACAAATTTCAAGCAGATTATAAAATCCATTTCTTATTCAAAGTATCCATTTACAATAATCTCATTGTAATTTGTTTGTAATGGAGCAAGGACTGAAAGGTATGAGTGAAGTGGCTCTATTCCTTAATTTTTCATTTCCAGACTCTCATGCTTCTGAGGTTTGTTTGTTTGCTTGTTTACTTTTAAGGTAAAGGAATTATCTATATAAATTATAATACATTTCCTGAGTGTTAAGTAGACTCACTTTCAATTTAAACTCTTTGCTAATGAGTTTTTTGTTCACTAATTATTTTTTTAATTATGCACCATATTTACAATGGTGGCACATAGGGGCCCCAATCAGGGATGAGGGCCCCATTGTGTTAAGTGCTGTACAAATAAAAAAATGAGGGTCCCTGTCCCAAATAACTTATTATTCAGTTCATGGTAACTCCCGATATGTGTTAGGAACTTTCCAAACATAGAAGATGCAGCCTCTGCTCCCAAGACTTGTATTAAATATATATCAGCTAGATCATCAGTTGGTGTACATTGATGTAGTGCCATAGATGTAAAAGGAACTACACCAGTTTACACCAGCTAAGAATCTGATCTTTTGGATTCTGAAATTTTGTAATCTGTGTTAGGTCTGGAAAAGCCCACCAATTTCCACAAATGAACGATGTCACCCATGTGGTGCCTACTGTAACAAATTTAAAAATCCAATCCCTGTCAGATGTGAACACAAAAGTAAATATTAAGTTATCTTTAGAATTTTTTCATCGCTTTTTGGGAACAGGATCAACAGCATTCATGAGGCAATAGATTTTGCAAACATCAGCAGCTGAATTTTTTTACGCTAGTGACCTACAGTTTAACTCATATGTCTGTTTCTTAAAATCACTATAAAATAGTATTGTGAATGAAAATGTTAGACTTCCCTACCTAGCCACGACTGTATATTTGAACTGATATTGGAGACAGCTTCTTAGGGGCTAGCCCCCTGTTGATTCCTGTTTGCTGTCAGTATGATTCAGCTGCATACCAACAGACAGAGTTCTACCCAATTTGGAAAGTTCAAGAATAAGACTGCTGTGTTTAAACTGATGTCTGAGTCTTAAATACAACAACAAAGATTTCTATGAGTAGTCATTTGTGAGTAATTAAAAAACAAACAGAAAGCCAAACCAATTGCTGCTCCTGCTTCACTAATCCTGTGAGGTGCTGAGCAGCTTCAGTTCCCATTTGGTGAAAGTCATTCCACCTGCATTTAGTCTGATTGGTTTTCAGAGTGCAGAGTTGTTGGGGAAGTTAGGGCCAGAGTGTGATGCTTTCCCTGGGACTGCTATTCCAACCACTGGTTATAACAGTGGACACAGACCTTTTGCATGAGTTGCACAAGGTGCCAATGCTTAGGAAGCACATAAACATGAGTCCTGCAAGGTGATGAACGTTCTCAATTCTCATTGACTACCTTGAGGTGATTAGAAGCTAATGCGCTCAGCAGACATCTGGTAGACTCAAGCAATGTCTGACAGCCTCAGTCTCTGCTGGTTGTGATGGTGTATGTCTTTTTGGCTCCCCTGCTGAGCCATTCATTAAAGAAATGATGTTAACACAGTCTCAGGAAACCATTCATTCCATTTTTGGTCAGGTGGAAAAGTTGCCACATTACAAATTGGCAAGGGGTGAATATGGGGCTGGAAGAAGACTGCGTCTCAAATATTTGCCCTGTTTGAAAGCCTAGGAAGCATGACTAGCTGGTAAAAGATAGACTATTAAACAAATTTGGATTGGACACCTTTACATATTAAAAGTACCACTGAGTTGCAGTGCCCTGACATTTTGATATCCTACATATATTTTTTTCTGATAGAATTAGACATTTTATTATTCTAGATTCAGAAGGAGTAAACAAGTAAACTATCTGTCACTAACAATAGAGCTCATTCAGTGTTTGTTTTTCATTAATTTAAAAATAAATATTTTTTCAGTGGTTGAATTGTCTTCTTTTTCGCTTGTGCTAGTTATATACCACTGACATTATTTCTACATTGTGCGCTGTGCATTTCTCATTTTTAAACATTCAATAATGGAGAGCTAAAGTTTCCTTTCTAAAGTTTTCTTATTACCCCATCTTTTGGGCTCATCTTGCCAAATTCCACCTGGAATATGGCCCTTTCAAATCTTGGGAAGTTTTTTGTAATTAAATGAAGTGTATTAAAGTTGACATTAATGAGCCTTAGGAAATGTTTCTGTCTGGCTGCCTTTTTATTTATTTATTTATTTATTGAGCAGGATAATCAACATTTCTGACTACTGTTTTATTTTTAATGCTAAATTATGTGAGACCAGAACTAAAAACCGATTCCACAATCCAGCAGAAGCTAAATATATCAGCCCAGCATTAATCCTGAGTAGGGTTATGTCTGTTTATTTTGTTTTGTTTTGATTTTCCAGCTCGTTAAGGTTGCCTTCAGGATGCTTTCTTTGGTTTTTAGTTAAAAGTAAAATGTTCAAATTTCTGCACCCTAGACACAGATGAAAATTGAGCTTGTTAAAGTCGTGAAAGCTTCAGAATGCTTCTATCCATATGACCGCCCTATTCTAGAATACTCGCCATACAAATAAATTGAATTTCTCTTCTCCTTCTGGCTCCTTGCAAGCCTTCTTGTACTCTGTCATTGTCATATTGTGTGACCCTTGCTGACAAGTAAATCTTGGCAGCATTGTGCAATATATTTGCTAGTTTCAAATTATTGTTTCTGAGTTAGAGGGGAATCTTATTACAAAGGGGGGAAAAAAACAGTTTTATCAGCTGTTGATTTATTTCCCCCAGTGGGGTTAAGTCTTTTTATTGGCTGAATCATTTGGATTAAGTCAGCATTTGTTCAAAGTAGATATAGTCCTGAATGGGAACCCTTCATTTATACAATCACAACCATCCAAACCATAGGACAGTTTAAATCCATTCCTGGATTCAGACTTGTGGTTTGGGCCAAATTCTCTAGTGGCTCTGATCCTGCAATAAGATCCATACAGGCAGTCTCCTGTGCCCCTGTCAAACTGATGAGGCTCTGCCTGACAGAGCTCATTGCAGAAGCATTATATCATGTTGTTTTTTTTTCTGCAAATGGATGAACAGCTTGTTTCTGTCTCCCTTATGGGTGCAGATGACACATTGTCTAGTTTGCAGGTCATGAGGTTTTTTTTAAAAATGGTTTCAAAGAGATCAGCATCCGTTTAAGAAAAATATAGTAAACACTCTCTCTTTAAATGAATTAAATATTAGCTTACATTTTTCAGTGTTAATTTAATTTTAACTGAAATCTTGCACCTCATTGAGTGTCAAAGCCTCCATGATTTTTAATTTGCCATTTGAAAGTTTGATTCTCCTCCTCCTTCCCTACCATCACCTTGCATTTTTTAAAAACTTTTATATGCATTTTTTTAAGGCAATAAATAAATAAATAAATACAGATCAAGTTAAAAGAATTTTTGTTTTGTTTTGTGTTCCTGTACAGGAACATTATGTTCTTTCAAGATCTGTCAGCTGTTGTGCTAACCAGGGATTAATTAAAGTCACTTGTTGTTTCTCCTTATATTCTAAATAGTTATAATCCCAAAAGTTCCAAAGTAATAAAGACTGCAATATCATCCCCTACAAGTGGGAAAAGCAGAGCAGTCCATGCTTTGTCTCACGTTGTGTTTTACCACAAAAAATAATAAAACTCTAATTTACATAATTTCCTCATGAGCAGTATTGTATAGTGAGAGATTCTGGGGATTGTAGTTTTCAAATGCTAGGGTAAGACCTACCTAAGAAATATTATAAGATTCACTGGTAAAGTTATAGGGCCAGATCCTCTATGGTACAGACTGAATTTTACCTCTCACAACTGATTTATACCAGCTGAAGATCTGGTCCATATTATACCATAATGGTCTTTAAATACCCAGTTCCAAATAATCTTACTTGGAAGGAAGATGGAAAAAAAAGGTGGGGGCGTAAATGAAAACGTTAACACTTTTACAGGGAGCAGCTAAATGGTTTGAAGTGAATTTATGAAATATGGCAGTTTGGCAACAGTGAAAACTGCAGACTACAGAGCAGTTATGGCACCAACAGCGTAAGCTGTCCACACCGCCTTACTCATGTGCTTCCGCCTTGAATTGGAGGAACCATCTCTAGAGTTAAGAGGATATAGTTCAGTCTCCATGGTCCAGTGAGTCTCAAACTGTAGTCTGAAGACCACCAGAGGCCACACAGGCTTTTCTGGTGACCCACAGAACAACTATTTTTTTAAATTCAGGACGGGGGGGGGGGGGGGGGGGGGGGAGGGAAAAGAGCATTGGAAGAGGTGGTGATCCCTGAGAGCTGCCTTTCAAATTCCTATTGTTATTTACCACTGCAACACGAAGGGGCACCAATGAAGGAACCGGGGGACACTGTACACACAAGTAGCAACGTGTAACAAAAATGACAGGCCCCTCCCAGAAAACTCACATGCTAAATGTCAGACAGGCCTAACAGCTAAATGAAGCAGACTACCAGGTGAGAGCGGGTTGGAAGGATGAGGTAACAATAAAACATTGTTTAGGAGAAAAGCAGAAGTCAAGTTGTCATGTGTATCCAGTGTCAGATGGGATGGGAGTGCTTAGGGGTTTAAACAGATTGGAAACTACCCGTCTCAGCCTATTCTAATCCAGAACCTCACTAATGGGATTGTCACTGCAAAGTTGACAGTAAGTGCAAACTGTTTCATGATTTGTCTGTTCATTAGATACTGGCCTGAAACCAGGAGCTCATTCAGTATAGATCACTGAACAACGTTCGTTTGCTACTGAGATGTGCTGGATTTGAACTGGTGACCTAAAGGCAAAATAGTTCATTTGCCCATTGCCTGAGCCATCAACTAGTAAATTGTCAATATTTTAGTATGGGGTCCCACACATAAGTTTCCCCCCTGACATATCTATACAGCAGGGGATTGTAAGCATGCTTTGCTTGCACTGAGGAAGGGGGAGGAAGTGGGAAATCTATTCACTTGTTTTCCCATTTAATAAAAATCATAGCATCATAGAATATTAGGGTTGGAAGGGACCCCAGGAGGTCATCTAGTCCAACCTCCTGCTCAAAGCAGGATCATCCCCACTAAATCATCCCAGCCAGGTCTTTTTCACTAGGAGGATGGTGAAGCACTGGACTGGGTTACCTAGGGAAGTGGTTGCATCTCATCCTTGGAGGCTTTTAAGGCCTGACTTGACAAAGTTTTCCTAATATGCAACCTATACCTCCCCCATAACAATAATAATAATAATAATTAATAACAAATTAATAATAAAAATAATTTATTATAAACAAAACCAAGCAAATAGGCAATGCTATTTGGCAAACCAACTTGTAAGAAGGAAAGGTTTAAAGCCAAATTCTCTTTAGCTGCAAACAGACAAAACTCTACTGAAGTCAATGCAGCTGGCACCATTAAAACCAAAACAGAATTTGGACCTTAAGCCACATCCCTGTAAAATAAATCAAATATATTGAAAATATAAGCATAAGGTAACTTGAAATGGGGGCAGGGTGCACAAAGATTTTTTAAAAAAATATCTAATGTTTAGTACAAACTTGTGTATTCCAATTCCAAAGTAATGCTTTTCAAAAATGTTTTTATGAGCTCCCAGGTCAAAGTGATCTCTGTCGATCAAATGATGTAGCAGCATCCAGAAAAGGGTCAATTTCATCTCCTGCTTGGAAATAACCTCAATCCTCCTTTCAATTTGGTGATGGAATTTAGAGCCCTTTCCAGTGTGTTATTAGTCATCCAGTCCTCTGTTAACATGAAAAATGTTGATGCGCTTGCTTACCTAAGATTTTTGCTAGATCTACCAGACAGTACTATATGAGACAGTCATTTCCAGATATACCTGGCCAAAACACTCTATAGAAACATTCGTATTAATGACTCCAAGAGTCTTTACTCATATTGCATACAAAAAAGGAAGCTGGCAGGATAGAACATTTACATTAAGTGATGTCAATTGGAAGATGCAGACCGAAAAGGTTTGAATTATCACTACCTAAACTGTCAATCTTGTAGACTGATAATATCTTACTTTTAGAACATGAAGGATATAGATGTTTGATCCTAGGGCTCAAAGAGACTCTAATAGTTATTAATGGTAGCTGTCAGATATACATCTACAGACTAAGAATGAGTCAGACTGGCCATACTAGAGTCCCCAGTTAGCGGAAGGGATTTTTTATTAGCTCGCTCTTCCGTAGGCAAGCCTGATAATGAAATATCGGTGTTTACCTGCAGTAGCCATTAGGATAAACTAATGAACTTGCTCAGGAGATACAAGAAGATCATCACCTGCTTTGTCAGTCAATATTATTGTTAAGGAGGCAATTGCCATCACTATAGGTACACACAAGTTAATTTAGAAACTTCCATATTTTAATTAGCTGTGGAGTTAACATAATGTGTAGCAAAATCTTGCAACCCACACTTTCTTTCATTAAGAATCCATGTTCAGAAAAGAGTTTTTTTTTAAAGAGTGATGGATTTAAAAAGGCAGAGATACCTATAGTACTGAAATAAGAGTTAAAAAGTAATGTTTGCGGTTTTTTTAAAAAAAATTCTGTGTCTCAAAATTAAACTTTTTCCCAAAATGTTTTTCTCCCATCTGAAAATCACTCTAACTACAGTATCATGCTTGCTAAAATATTTGTAGTGAAATATGTACTAGTTACCACACATCTGAATTTTATTATTTATTTTATTTCTTATTTAGTAAAGCATTGAGAGTACAATAGACACATAAAGATAGATCTAAAAGATAGACTAATAATAGAGCTGGGTAGAGAATGGCCATTAATAATTTCCCAGAGGATTTAAAGATTTTCAAATCTGGTTTAGTTAAGATTCAGAAAAAAATCTACAAATATTAAATTTTTCCATGAAATGGAATTACTGTTCTCTATCTACCTCTCCATTAAGCCTCGGCTCCAGGGCAGTCCAACTGGTTGCCACTCAAAAACTGGAGACCTTGGGAGCCTGGGTTGCAGGGTTAAAAATGGACTCATTTTTCATGAATTTTTGGTGACATTTTTAGTCACACTTTTTATAGAAAATGTTATCAAAACAGTTATCAAAAGGGCTATTGAAAATGTTTTGTTTACTAAAAGCCAGTGTTTCATTTTAAAATGTCCCCAAAAGATCACATAAAATGAAAACTTTTATAAAAATCAACTGGTTTTTTGTTAATTTTTTTGTTAATTTTAATTTTCTTTTATTTGACAAGTTTTGATCAGTTTGAGTATTGCAGCGGATAAGACATGATGTAGTGGCAGACGCAGAGGAAGAGTTTGGCGTAGTTAATTTCTTGTTTTTAATGAACTAATCAGTTGCCGTGAGCATCAGAACACAGGGCTATCCTTGTACGACCAAGAGTATTTTCTCCACATACAGTGTGAACAGTGGAAATTGGTATTTTAGATTCAGTGAGCCAGACACAGTACTGGAGGGAGCTGGGGGAAATCTCCACAATCTGCTATGAGGCAGTACATAGATAAGGCATGATCCCTGCCATGAAGACCTTGCACAGTAAAAACACATAACAGGCAGAGGGATAGAGGAAGGGGAAACAACGATCAACACCATGGTGATTGACCATGTGCTGATAACATAAAGCAGAGCTGATCAAAAAATTAAAATCTATTTTTTAAGAAATTGAGGGTGTTTTCATTTCCTAGTCACAGAGTTTAAGGGTAGAAGGGACCACCAGATCATCCAGTCTGGCCTCCTCTATATCCCAGGCCATCAACATTACCCAGCACCCAAATCCAACAACCCAATCTTCAAAATGTACCAATTTTTCATTTTTTCAAAACTTTTCACACTTTTTTTTTTTTAAATCCAATTTTTTTAAATAAAAAACATTAGAGAAACCCTACTGTTCAGTGAACAGAAATTTCTGATGACTATTTCAATGATACTTCAATTTTAAAAATTGAAATATTTTCAAAAAGGCACTTTTTTTTTTCAAAGCATGAACATTTTTGAAATGTGAATCATCTTTGGCATAGAAATCATTTTAAAAAAGTGGCCAGTTTTTGATGAAAAAAGTTTTAGTTTGAAAAAAATTGACAGTTTTAATGGTACAATTTAAAAGTATGTACAATCCCAAATTACTATCCATCCCTGCCATTATAGTTAGACATTACAGTAGAGATGGGTCCTCAGAAGGAATTTGAATGAGATGTTAGTAGCCTCTGGAAAGATGTTCCATGCATAATGCAAAAAGACATGAAGAAGTGGAAAAATGGTGTGTATTGGCTCACATCATTGACATGGTGAAGGTCACAGGGATGATGTGAAAAGAAACCAAGCTGAAAAATAAGGAGGGGCAGAAGAGTCTTGAGGGAAAACACAAGAAGTTTAATTTGATCCAGTGAAGGAGGGAGAGACAGTGGAGGGATCTAAGGGAATGGGGGAAGTGGGAGAAGAACAGGTTTTGGATGACAGTGATCTTTTTGGGATGGAATCAGGGAAAAGGGAAGGGAGCGGAAATAAAGAGAAGGGAGTGGAGTAAAGGGTAGGATTTGGGTTGAGGTTGGAAAGTATAGGACCAAAGAATAAGATGGAAGTGTAAGGACCTGTGGACTAGGTCTACAGAGCCTGGGACAACTGACATTCCCACAGTGCCACACCCACGGAGTGCAGTGAAGAATAGGTGTCACACAAGAAGTATCACCCAAGAGACCCAGAATGATGGTACCCTGAGGCCCTTTGATTAGCCAAGTGCCATATTTAACCCCAGAGGTTGCCCCAGGAAGTAGTTTAAGCAACCACACAAACTTTGGCCTGCTGCAATGCCAGACTTCGCTTGATCTCCTGATCTCCATTCTCCTACTCCAGTCTAACCCTGATTCTCACTTCTTGATTCTATCCTCCAGTCTGCCTCCAGTCTCTGCCTCCAGTCTGCCTCCAGTCTGCCTCCAGTATCTGCCTCCAGTCTCTGACTCCGACTCTTGCTTACAGAACTTGGCCCTTGTGATTCCTCCAACTCGTGCCTGGCAACTATCAGTCCTGTGACCACTAGACCAGACAGCCTGGGCCCTGGTCTCTTATAGGAATACTTTAATGGGAGTTGCACATATATACTCCACGGTTATATTTGGTCCTTTGATTTTTATCAATATTTAGGATCAGATTGTGGTTATATAGCAATTGGCCATGTTGGGGACACTATGGGGACAGGCACAATAACTCCAGTAGCACAGGGGGCATGCAGATGGCATTATATCCTATGGTAGGATGCAGTAGGTCCTGTCCTACCTTCTTGGTGCAAAGGGGTTGTGACCCCCTCATAGCCACTCTCCTCCCTATCTACTTTGGTTCACTGGGATAGTATCTATCCTTGTGCCTTTCAGACCCAGGCAAAACCAAGTATAATTTCTGTCCCTTACTTACTTAAATATGTTTCAGCAAATTCCCAAAGCTTTTGGACAGAAATGATATGCTATTATTGCTGAATGCCCAATACAGTCTAATAACAGGACATTGAAACTAGACCACTAGAGTAATGCTCCCAGTGTGCAAATTTATCTATAGAGCATAGAAGTAGAGTCTTAGATGTCATGTTGAAAAGAAATTATGTTTCCATTTTTATTAGGCTATAGTATTTGCAAATGTACATTCAAAGCCTAGTTTTCAAGATTTAAACATAGGTTTAGTGCATGCTCAGCTGGAGTTGTTTTAGAACAATGGACAGCAGACTGGAGGTTTTTTGTTTTTTTCAGATATATCAATAAAAAATATCAGGTGGTTCTGCCATAGCAGAATTTGTGAACCCTCAAAACCAAGCAAAATCTGCTTTAAATTTTCAGTTGCATAATATTATGGGTTTTAAGCATTTTTTTTTTCATTTTTATTGATTTAAATTTTCACAGTTGTGGGAAATTATGGGGGAGGCAGTCAGACAATAATTATTTAATGTCAGTAGATGTTGAGATTCAAAAAGTTAAAGCTGAAACACTGAAACACAAAACTGAAACACAAAACACTGAATCACAAACTGTCAGCTCCACATGTCAAAATATACAAAGTAAATATCTTTAAATCAAACGCTAATAAGTTCTCAAGCAGCATTTTTCTTACTTTGCCTATTTGTAAATTTCTACTATTGTCGATGGAAATATATTTTTGTTGGTTTGTGCGTGTGCAGTTAAATCTACATTTACTGGTAAAAAAACCAAACCTAATCCTTCCAAGCCTAATTATATATAACAGAATAAGCAAGGGAAGGCCATTCCTATTCTACATGTGGAAGAAAGTGAAAGCCACACACAGAAACTCCACTATGGAGCTGTCTGCCTGTTAAGCAACACAGGTGCATGAGAATGTCCCACTAGCTCTCCTCACGCCACTCATTTCTCAATCCATTCAAAAATCTTAGTCCTAATCTAAAAGGCCCTTAAAATAGAAATGGCCTCTTTATATGCAACCCAACAGGAAATTCGCCCTCCACAGGGATTCTGTGTCTGACGACACCCAGGAGAGACTCGGGACATGGAGCTTTGGTGCTGGGGACTGAGCTTTCTCCTGATATGGAACTCCTTACCAGAGTAGATCTGGCTGAAGTGAGACCTGGCCATTTTCAGAACACAGTTCAGTGTCCACCAATTTGAAACTGCCATTCTCAACAATAAGATCTAACAAATCTAAAAATCTAAGTGCTGTGTGTTAAGTAGAGCTGGGGTCCAAGGTGCAAATAGTAAGCTCTGGTGCACTGTTCCTTGGGGAACAGCAGGATCTGGTCATTTTGTGAGTGTCCAGTGGATAAGGAACTGGACACCACAGGGGAACACTAGGAGGGGTCAGGGCCCCCACATGGGGGGGTTGGAAAAGGGTACACTTTACTGGGGCCCAGAGGCCCTGGGGGGCCCGGCCCAAGCTGAACCCCCATTACCATGAGGAATTTTTTTTTCGTGGCTCATGAGATTGTATGTATGGGATGAGGGATTGTGTTGTGTGTGTGAGAGGGGACCCGTGTTACAAGTTTGTACTGGGCCTGAAAATATTATGCTTGGGCCCTGGGATGGTTCAGGGTTTGGAGTGTGCCTATCACTAACCTGAGAGAGGGACAGTGGAGCCTGTTTACCAGAGAGCAGAGTGCTTCTGGCTGGTGGAGTCAGGAAGCTGACAGCTGGCAGGCACAAACAAGTGTTCCTCACACTGAGGCCAAGTGGTAGTGAGGTGCCTCACAATCCTGGGCACCCCCAGGAAGCATCTCACACACTCTTTAACATGGACTTGTATAGCCATCAGTCTATCACTCTCACATCAAACTCTGTCTTCCTCAGCTCTCCTCTCACTACTCCCCAACTCCGTTATGCCCCCTTTTGTCATCTGTGTAGAAAAGTTTGCAATCTAAGACCAACTTCTTCGCTGTGTTCCCTGTCCATCATGTTTCAATACCTTTCCTTGCTATCCTGGCAGCTACTTCCATACCTTCACCAGTAAAACTGGATATATTCAATGCTGCTGCTTTTATGATATGGAGATTCGCTAGCTGTGCAGGGCATTACTTTTCATCTGATGCTTCTCTCTGACTGTTAGTCCTCTTGACCCTCTAGAAAATAGTTCAGAGTCCTGATGCCAGAAATCCTATTGGCTTGGGGCTGTCAGGCTTAAGGCAGGTGAACTTCTAGCATAGGGCTAAAAATGCCCTCTCACCATTGGCAGTAGTCCCTTGTGGGGATGCGTACAGGCCAGTCTCACCCTTCCTTATAACTGGTATCTATTACTGGCCTTTGGTAGCCCAAAAGAAGGCTGCTTACACCAACATAGTCACCTTTCACCAGAAAAAAACAAACTATAGTGTATCGGTTCACATCCCTGAGTCATATACAATTTTCAGAGGGTCTTTCCTCAATTTAACTAAGTAGATGACCACTCTCTTCCCACCTTGTTGCCATAGACCAAGTTGACCTTCAGCAAAGCTATTGGTGTGGCTGCTGACCAAAGCCAGGCTTCATTTACCCATGGATGGAGGTTTGAGGTCAGTTTTCCTTTTTCTAGGTAGGCTGCCCTCCCAGACTGACGAGACCCATCTGCTCTGATCTGTCTGGTTATTTTAAAAGGTACCAGATACCTACCTTGCATACCCCCATTTTTAGAGGAATCACTTCCGCCATGTGAAGGGAAGGGATGGGAAGTTTGCCTGTTAAAGGCTATCAAAGCTGCCAGCCCTTTATAGACATGTAATGGATGTTGGGATCTCATCCCCAACCCCACTCCAGCCATCACAGCCCTTTTGGGAGGCACAGTGTATTCCAAATATAAACTCCAAAGTCAAAATTCAAATTTCTCAGCTTAGGTATTCAACCTGCAATCATCCAAGGTTTACCATGAGCACATGGTGTTTAGATGTCCCAGCACTGATGGCCAGACTGCCTGAATTGTCCAGTGTTCACTTAATCATACCACATGCAACATAAAAGTCATATAAGCTACAGAAACTACCTGTAACATATCCCAAAATACCAGATCATCATGTCACAGATGATAACCTTATATTTAACCCTAGAACTGAGCCAGTGCCAAGTAACCTTGCAAAGCAATTCCACAAACGACTGTCTTCTAACATGGTCACCTCCTCAAGATCAATATCAGTTAAAATAGGATTTGGCCTTCATGATCTCTGGAGCAAGAGCCATTCCTGTTTGTGTTCAGGGCTTTCCATCTTCCTCTAACATTTTGACAGATCATCAATAACCTGGCCACTATTATGGCTTGCTTTCCAGGTTACACACCCGCCCTGAGACTTATATCTCCTTTAGACATCCGGTACTGGGAAATTCTGGGTAGCATAAGCTGTGCCAGGTCCTTCCAGCAAAATTGTGTAAGTTGTGATGGAGGGTCCCTGGTGCCTTGGAAGTGATCCATGCCATGTTAGGCTCTATAACAACTCACTGTTACCCATGCGACCTCACTTGGTCTTCTCTGTTTTTCTTCCTTGTGGGCTGCAACGCTGTCACTTTCTGATAGGCATCGTGCATATTCAGATACATATTCAGATATCACAGTAAAGGGCACGGAGTAAGTTCCTAGCAAGCTAGCCAGCTAATTAGATAGACCAAGATGAGAATACTGGTTTTAAACAGTGCAGAAAACACTCAAAACATTCGGCACATTGGGTGGTCAGATTGTCCTTACTTTGCTTGACTACATTTGGTTTCCACAAGTACAAGTGTCTTTCTTTATTAAGAAGTTGCTGGGGAAAATGGCAATTTTCTGATGAGTCAAGAAAGCTTAGTCCAATCCTACCTTTCCTCTGTATGGGACAGCCTTTTACTTTGTCATACAGATCTCTACCAAGCAACTTAACATACCCCAGGGGAGGTACTTGTGTTCTTTGTGGGCTAGCAGGCTTACTGTATAAAGTCCCACAGTTCTAGTGTGGGATGCTTTCCCCAGGACAGTTAACTAAGGAAATTTATCTGAGGTCTTCACTTTTTGAGACATTGCACATTTTTCCCATTCACTGACCTCTACTCCTCATTGGTTAGGACAAGTATTGGTTGTGTTTTATACCTCATTTTATGCTGGGGGGACTTTAACAATCACATCAGCCTAGCCCTTGGATTGTTTAGAACTTTAAATGAATCATTTGTTTGGTATCTGAACTTAGGGAGTTCTTGCACCCATGGGTTGTTCTGCCTGTGAAACATTCTCAGTTCTGTGGGTCATTCCTTCTGCTCTGTCTGGGTGGCTGAGGTTGCTCACAGGTTTAGGACACCTCTTTTTGCCATGTGTTATGATCTTACGGTTGCTTTCTGAAGATTACCAACAATGAGTTCCAGCAATTGCCCAGATGGTTTCCAACCCTGTGATTGCTGAGATGCTTGAGATTTCCCATTACGAAATGCAGTGTAATGTATTTGGCTGGTTGAGCCCAAGTTTGTTTGTTTCCAATACTGATAATGAAAAATATCAGTAATGGATATTTTGTGCTGTTGAATTTTTTAACAAAGTTTCTCGCGGGAGTGCTGAGCTGCTGCTGCTAATTGTTACATTATCAAAGAGGCATCAACCTGCATTAAACTTAGGCAGGCTTTATATAAATGTACTTCAGTATTCTGAATTAATTTTCTAAAATAATGTGAGCCAAATTAACTGCTGATGTAACTTCAATGACTTCAGATAGAATTACACCAGAAAACTTGGCCCTATATCTTACAAGTTTGCTAATGCAGCATTTGGGGCATTTACCCCATAAGATGCTAAATAAGGAAATCTATGAGTCCTGCTCACATTTGGTTTTATTTTGAAGCATATTTGAAATACATTATCAATGCATCCAAGACAGTATTACTGTATATTACTATGGTTAACAAAGTGATACCAGTCTTAAGAAAGACATCAATATGATCTCAAGGGCCAGGAAAGCACAGATCCTATCCTACAAATGATACCTTCCCTCCATGTAGGAGGGAAAGGAATGAAGATCCAGATATGGACATCAATCTAAAATTGAAAAACATTAGATTAAAAGAACATTAAGGTTGCAAAATCAAACACTAAAAAGATGGAAATTGTTAGCATTAAGGTTGCCCAGGCAACCTTAAGTAAACTTTACAGCTGCTCAAAGGACGACAATTCCATTTTGTGGCAGCTTTCAAGGTTTCACAATTTATTCTCATTTCTCATTGGAATGAAACAAAACATTTCAATCATTTGTGTAAAAATGGACTTGTGTCAAAATATCCATTTTTAGATTGAAACCTGAGCTTTTCCATTCAGGAAGGTGTTTTGGGTCCAGGCTCAATCTCTCTAGTTAAAGAAAGAAAGAAAGAAAGAAAGAAAGAAAGAAAGAAAGAAAGAAACTGAGGGCTGCTGTACACTGGCAGTGATGGACAACGGGAGATATGCAAGCTACGTAATGTAACTTGCGTATCTCCTGTTGACGTACTTACGTTGATGTTCCACAGCGTCTTCATGGTGCTGCGTTGACAGGAGACGCCCTCCCATCAATGCTACCTTCTGCCTTTTGGGGAGGTGGACTAATTGAGTTGACCAGAGAGTGCTCTCCCATCGACTGAGCAAGTCTACACTGACCCGCTCAATTGATGCCACTGCATTGATATCTGCCACCATGGCAGGGTAGAATTACCCTGACACTGTACAGCCTGGAAGTTAGGGCACTGCCTGGAATGGGAGACATCCAGGCCAAAGTCTCTGCTCTGACTGAAGCACCAGAGCTTTTCCACCCATATCACTTTGAATCAGGCAGAGCAGGACCTTTGATCTGGATCTTCCATGTACCAGACCAGAGCCCTAACCACCAGGTTAGAAAGTGTGAAAGCTTGTCTCTGGTTATTTCTTATCAGAGAACCCTGGACCCAAAATATCTTCCTGACAAAAACTTCATTGAAACCAAAATGTATCCACACAATGTTTTGTCTTAGAAGAAATTTCATAATAATTGAAAATATTCTGACCAGCTCTATTCAGCTCCTTCGTGTGTATACATTATGATGCAGTCTTTAATTACATGATCACATTTCCTCCCCCTCACAGGACCCCTGCTTATTAAGGTTAGTGCTCCCTTTTATTCACATTTTTTAATTTCATGAGAGTTTCATGGCTGGAAAACATTTTATGGTTTTTCTAAAATTATCAGCAACAAAATAGAATAGGAGGAAAGAAGCTGTTGTTTGTATAATGTATTTCACATAATTATGTTTAGTATCTTTTTTAATACAATAAAACATTGGTATTTTTCACACATATAGTGTGACACATGCAGTGTGACATGCAAGTAGTAGTGTCTTGTTTACAGTCTCAAATTTGTCATAGTTAATACAGTTCACCGTCTTTTCTTTCCTTTGGAAAGGTACAGCAGCACAATAAATCTATTTTAATGTTTCTGAATAGTAAGTATTCCCATTGACAGTCCCATTCATCTGGAGGCGATTAGGTTTATGGTTTGCTGGTGGCATAGCTGTCATATATGAATGCATAAATGACTGTATAGGTTGACTCAGTTCAGTCTGATTTTACTGTATATTTTTATGTATACACACCTTTTCTCATGATGAAGAAACTCTAAATTTATGAGTACCTGGATAGTGAGATAGATGACAAACAAGATGGAGTTTTAAAAATCAAATAGAAACAAGGATCCAATCCTGCAACATAAGATCTGTGCTTATTCAGGGACTGCTAGTACGGAGCTCATTGGCAGATTAGGGCCTAATAATAAAAATTATAATGAAAAAGGAAACTTCATGAAAGGGTTAATCAATTAATTGGCCAAAATAATGATGATGTTGGAAATAGATTATGGGTAATGTAAAATCACAATGGGTGCTCTCTCTCTCTCTCTCTCTCTGTGTCTCTCTCTCAATATATATATATATATAATAAATATATATAAACGTTTGAAAACAGGAAAATGACCAGCCTCATTACCAATAAATATTTGCTGAATTGGTATAGGAATGAAACACAACTAAACACAGAGACTGATATTCTGTGGAATCTAGCTATGGTAACAATGTCACCTCTTGATTACAATTACCAAAATTCAGCTGGCCAATGGATACTCCAAGGCCTACATTTTTTTCACCAGGCCTTTCCCTGCTCATCATTTATGAATCTTCAAGCTCCATCATTGTGTCTCTTCATTGAACTGTGCATTTATTTAGTGCATAAAACCCTTAGGGACTCTATCTATGTGGCCTGTAAAAGGATCATGATCTCTTGTGATGCTTTGTAAGTAATACAGTATTATTAGTAGTATTATATGGATTACAGTAGCACGTAGAAGCCCAACCAAGATTGGGACCTATTGTGCTAATTGCTGTACAAACAGATAGCAAGAGCAGTCACTGCCCTAAAAAGCTGACAGACAAGGCAGATAACATATCTCATAGTGAAGATGGGGAACAGAGATACAGAGAGATTAAGATACCTACTCAAGGTCACACATGGAGTATGTGGCAGAGCCAGGAATTGAATCCTGATACCCTGAGTTTCACAGTTCCTGGCCCTCCTGAGACCCTTTTTCCAGTCCCCTGAGTGCACCCCCTTCAAGTGGCAAGCCCACACTTCTACTTCTCTTTGGGGTGGGATCCCACAATCCAACCACGCTCCAGCTGAGTCTCTGGATTAAACCTCCCTAGTTTTCAACCATGTTACTTAGAAGGCCCAATGGACTTGGAATCTGCAAGAGTTTCAGGGAACCTGTGGTCATTAACAGTATGCAGTGACACAGAAGCAACCACTCCAAAACAAAGGCTGATTTATTTTGCCCCAAAAGATTCACAGTGTTTAGTGAAGTAGATTTAAAACAACAGAGTCCCACACACCTATTGTCTTACCCTAGCTTGGCATTCCCCTTGAGCTCATAGGTAGACATGACTTAGCACTGGTGCCCTGTCCCCCATTCTCGCTGGGCACCAAGTTGTAGCCTCTTTACTGCAGATCCCTGATTCTCAATCAGTCTCCGGGTCAGCCTGCAGCATCATGCTCTCATGTCAGCTTCCAGATGAACTCACCTCTTCCCTGCTCCCATTCTGCCAGAAGTATCTTTTAACATATCTTTGTCTTTTGATCTCTCCTCTCAGATTTGGCCAAACAGCCCTGTTGCTAGGGTTGAGGCCGAGGAGTCCCTCTTCACAGCTATAAACCTTGCTATTGTTTGAGGAAAATACTCCTTACCTAGGGCACAATTTTTATCTTTCCTGCCTGCTTTCTTTTTAACAATCCTTTCTGATCTTACTGTGCATTCAAGCAGGGCAATGTCATACCGATATACTGAAAGGCAAATGATATTTATAAAGAATAATCCAAATATTTCCCAGCTCTCCACTGAGAACAAGTCCAGTGCCTTAAACACAAGACCAGCTTTCCTCTCTTTCCCCTTCATTATACATGTTTGGGTTTTTGTTTCATTTTTGATGGCAACAGTAGAAAGTTTAGACATGAAATTGAAGATGATAAAAGGATGAAAAAAAAGGAGGCAGAACAAGCAGCAGTAGGTGTTTTGAGCAATTTCTAAAAAGAATTGGAGTGAGGGAAAGCTCAGCCCTGCTATCTCATTGTCCCTTACTGCCTGTTGAGCAGTAAGGGAGGAGAAGAAGTTGTACTTCTAATTGTACTTTCTGACAATCTCTCCTGATGCTTTATTTGCAACCTTTCAGTCCAACTCTAGGGATTCCTATAATTCCAGACAAAAGAGGATTGTTTTCAGGTCTTCTATGACCAAATGGAGAGGCAGATTCCAGTCCTGGCTGATCGATAGCAACTGATGATGCATGTGTGAAAATGAAAGTTGAATTGGGAAATCTAAAGTCATGTTTCCTTTTGTCTGGATTTCTTTGACCCCAGAATTATTCCTATTCTGAGACTTTTTCACCATCACCTTCCTTTTTTCTTAATTTCCATTTCACTTTCTGAATCCAATTGGAAGGAAAAATAACATCTGTTAGATTTGCCTTCTTTGATGAATTCTAACTCTGAACGGAATGGAATGAATGAACCAATTTTCCCAATGTGTTCTTATTTTTTATTCTTTTCCTGGGTTCAGCTCCGCAGTGCTAATATATGTGCTAAGCCTTCCGTATGAGTCTCTGTCAAGCGGGAATTGTGTCTGACACACAAATCTTTGGTGGTGGTGGTCATGAATGACATTCAGTCATTCATTAAACACTACTTGACTAGTGTGGTTCATCTGGAGGCAGCATTGTTAATAATATTAAAATAACACTGTAAACATAAGTCCTAAAAGTGACTTCTGGAACCGAAAGTAAATCTGCTTATAACTAGAGCTGGGCAATAGACAAATTATTTATTCACCAAAAAAAGGATTTCTGTTGACCTGAACTATTCATGAATTTGACACAAATTTGCCAAATAGTTTTGTCCAGGTTTTATTTTATTTTGTATGATTTAGACACCATTCACAACATGGCCGGACAGAGAGGTGGTGGAAGGCACCTCTTATAACCTTTAGCTCAGTGCTAAGAGCAACTCATCTGAGATGGGGGAAGACCCAGTTTCCAGTCCCTGGTCCAATGAATAAATAAATATTTATACAAAGTGGAACAGCTTCAACAAGAGACACTGAGTAATACCCACCCCAAAATGGCTTATAACCTGGTAAAGCAGTCATCTGAAAGGGCAGAGAGCTGGATTCAAATCCCTGCTCTAGAAGAAAGATTTGAATTTGGGTTTCCCACATATATGGGCGGAGCTGGCAAATGCTCAGAAACAAAATATTTCAGGCCAGACAAAATGTTTTGTTTGACCCAAAATTAATTTGTTGTTAACTTTATCAATTCACTGAATATTCAGAAAAAAAATTATTTGGTTTGACCTGGCCTGAATTTCTTTTTCCATTTTTTTTTTTTTTTTGGAACTGCCAGTGAACAGAAAAATAAGTTATTTGTCCACCTCTACTTATAGCCACTCATGCAATATTGCCCATGCATAGTCATTTTTAAACTCAGCTGAAATCCTTATTTCTGCCTTTGATCTGTTCTTACTTTGATTTCCTTCTGTATGGATTCCCACAGGCTCAACTTTCTGAACTCCAGCACATGCTGCTTGCTCTCTCATATCCACACAGAAGCATAAAACTCCCATCCTCACACAGCTCTATTGGTATCCCACTCTTTTCAAGATCCAGGTAATATTTGCCCTCACTTTTTTTAAATGTCTATGGACTTTCCCAGACTACCTCAAGAACTGTGTCTCTTTCTAGTACTTTCCCTGCTTCCTTCACTTTTTTGGTATATTAATTATTTATTTTATTTCTATAGCTGTGTATTCAAAATTAAAAGTGGGGAGGGGAATGTCCAGTGTTCTAGTGCCCCTGTCAGAAATTACAAGAACACAAGAAAAATTAAACAACTGCAGGCCCACAGTTTTCTTTAGTCCCCACAAATAAGCCTCCATTAAATCCCACCTACCACTTGCTTCCTCTCTTCCTATTGCTTTCAGTCTGGCCATTGTTGGTGTGACAACCATTTCATTTGGCCTGCTTCTTCTGCAATCTGGAATAGCCTTCCTGTATCTCTCTATCACATCATCTCTCCAACCCTTTTCAAGATTTAAAAATAATAATAGCTGAAGCTGTCGCCAAGTCATCCTTTCTCTCTTGTCTATATGTCTCAATGTCTTTCTCTATCTACTTTAAGTAAATTATTGAACTCTGTAAAGTGGTTTTGGATTCAATCTGCATAAAAGATGCTATTCAAAAGTGTATTCTGTCCCATGTAATCTCCCTGGAGGAAGGTACGTATATTTTAAAGACTTCAATAGTTAAATAATAAGGCTGGAATGGATGTTGCAGGTGTCTCATATTTAGAAGTAAATTTTGGACCAAAGTATTCAAAACAAATACAAATATGAAGGTGCTCTGCAATAATGCAATGTAGTGCAAATTAGTGCAATGTAAATGTCAAGTAACATTTTTTGTTTTAATTTCCATTGTATATTCCCAGCTTAATCCCTGTTGTTTCATTTTCCTCACTTGGTTGATCTTTAAAACAATTATAAACCCAAACCTATTTTGTTCCGGGAGCCTATGTTAAGCAAATGTGAGAACATTTAAACCACAAAGACGAACACTGACTTGATTAGCAAGTTTTTCAGGTGTTCCCCTCCAGGCATCATAATCATCAACACCATTCATCACCACCACCGCAAAGCTGGCATTTGAGTCATCAGAGGTAGCACCTTTCTCACAGCAGAAAACGAAACAAAAAATCGTGCAGCTTGTATTCAGAAGTCATGAGAGAGTTTCAACACTTGCTCTGGCCAGCAGCAGCAGCCATGAACATGTTTTGTGAATGGTTAGGGAGGTTAAACAGACACTGGTTTTTTGCTTCTCATAATAATATAAAAAGCAATGCTAAAACTTCCTATTATTCAGGCAATAATCAAGCCTAACTGGCCTGTAGATTATACTTCAAAGGTGAAATACATCCCTATGCAGAGGGTCAGCACACTTCAGTTCCACTTTTTCCTTCACCCACAGTTTCAGTCCCATTTAGTCCCTATTTCAAGGAGTTAGACTAAGGACTATCGTTTAGATTTTTAAGGATGAGATTTAAGTGGTACACTGGCTTTGTGCTGGCCCTTTGCATGGGGATTAACTTCATTCCAATAGAGTAAGATAGTGAGCATGGAACAAAGTTATTTAACCACACAAAAGACAAGTTTACTGCTGATAGTGACAACCGTTCATTTCCTGTCTATGATATGAAGTGTCACTTCCACAGCTTATGAAGTGGCCTGCAATGTATTCAGGCTCATGTCTCTGTTCTCTGAAACCTTTGGAGTAGAATAATTAACCTGTTACACATTACCTGCACTTCTGCTGAAGTGTTTTAGAACTGTTGTATATAATTCAAGTTGTTATGTACAGCACATCGTCAACATCATGGCAAAAGCTAGTGGATATCATGCACAGCATCAGATACAGTGTGTCTGATACCTTGCAAGTTGTACACCAGAGTGATCTATTGTCAAAAACCATGATAAAACTGGAAAAAGAGCTGTTACTGGGATGCAGAGGTAAGTCCTCTGGGAATAGTTGAAGCTATAATATGTTCCCAGTGTTTTGTATTCATTTCAATTAACCCAGAGGTGGTATCTATAAAAATAAAGGCCATCTACGGTGTGGCTGTGGTTTTTAGAATGTTTATATCCTCTGTACAGTACAACATTTCATTGCTTCTTGCTGAATCCATTCTACCAAAGCAAATCCAGGGCAGTAATATAAGGGGTAAATAAGGATAAGGACAATATGCCAACCCCCCCCCCCCCATAGGTCTGGCATCTTATCATATCTGTATTATATTCTGATATTGTGTCATGATGATGATTCAGTTCATCATTAGTACAGGCATGGTTAAGGAACAAATGGAAAGTCCAAACATCTGAAATTCTTTTATGTATGTTATTATTTACCCAGATGAAAGCATTTCACAGTATACTCTTGAATTAATGTTACTGTTTTCAAATCCCACATATTATGATGGATGAAATATGATTGTACCAAAACACCATCAGTGAAATGTGGAGATATCTATCCTTCTATACAATTTACAAAGCACTGATCAGCATAGTGTTTGAGTGCCATGTTAGGTATGATAAATTCACTGTATCTGATCCTCAGATACTAGCCTGTGAAGGCAATTGTGGGTTGTGAGAAGTGTGGTGATAAAGACAATGCCTTTTTAATTCAGTCTTGATTGCGTCCATTGACTAATTCACTGTTTGAAAAGCTGATCTGGAACAATCAGAATGAAAACCTCGTTTTGTATGAAGAGCTGAAATGGTCCACTTGGAATGCAAATAAAACTTCATGCCTCCGCCATTAAAATAGGTTCTCTTTTGTGGTTTCATATTTGTAACTGCATCTTGTTACTGTGCAGTTACACAGAAACCAAAGTCCTCTGAACACTGCTCAGAGACAGAAACTTATGGGATCTAACAACATAGAGAATACACAAAGAACAGCTCAGGATAGACAGAGTGGATGGAGTCAACTTCTTGCCCTAAGTGACATTTGACAGAATAGGAAGGATTCAGACACAGAAAATCCATACATCTTCACATGCAAATATTTTGGAACATTCCACTTCCACTCTCAGAATTTCAACAGTTTAAGCAACTAATTAACTTCAGCTCCAAGCTTTTTTTGTGGGGTCTCTTGTTTTGTAGTGTACAGCTCCATGGCCTTTGCCAAGCTTCTTTGAAGTATACCCTATCAGCTAACTTTACAAATGCCATGTGCCCTCTGAGAATATAGAGAATAGGTGTCACATCTTTGCAAAGTCTAATTTTACATTTTCTGGTCTTTATATAGTGTCTTTGATAGTTTTATAAATGTATTTAACCAGTCCATATATCACAACATAGTCACTTGCGTCATATGTTCTCCAACAGCCTTAGATTGATTAAACACCATTTGGATTAAATACTTGTATAAATTGTTAATCTCTGAATCAGCTCTTGTTTATTCTTTATTTATTTATTCTTATTTGATTTATGAGGTTGGCATACTGATGCTGGACTAGGTAACTTGATGTTACACCATCATTCCATGTTCCATATGGGGGAGATAGGTCTCATTGGGTCTATCAAATGACCCAGAAGTGATATTAGCACATTGGAGATGGAGTTGGGCCAATGATAGGGCATATTATATCTAATTACTTTTATGGAAATCCCTAGCCTGCATCTTTCTTCAATTTGTGAAAACCACAAGAGATGCTGAGACGCCACACTGCAGCTGGAAGCTATTTGAAGCCCCTCAAAGCTATGGTGCTGCTGAAATCCACTAGAGATACTCAAAGCCATTTCATTTCCGGATAGCATTTTTTCCTGTTTGCTCTCCATTTTTCTGATGTCAGAAAAGTACAGTACATAATAAAGTCTGCAAACATCCATTGGTAATCAGCCACTTACTGCAGCATCTTATGTGTTAGAATAATACATTCTTTAGCTGAAGCAAAAGGAGCGTAGGTGTGATCTGTAAGGACATCTGAGTTTTAGTCCTTTTCCTTGGTCTTTCACAAGTAAGGTTTAAAAATGACTCCATTCATTCTGCGTCGGTAGCTCACTGAGTTCATGCTCTCTTTCTAATAGCTATTCCCTGCCCTGAGCTATTGTACCATGTTTCCAGGACTGAGATACAAGGGTATTACCAGCCTAATAGAGATAATAATGGCTATACCACTAGTAACTAAGTTCAGAATAGAGACTTTTAGGGCTTTCTTTCTCTGTACAGCTGCATAAAATGTACAGTGGTTCTCATCTACAGACTGAAAAAAAATCCAAAATTGACTAGTGATGGTAAATTTTTGATGTTTCTTGTAATATTCCAAGCATTTCTGAAGGATTTTTAAACATTAATTATGAAATGCAAATGCATTTTTTAACATGGAGAATTCACCCAGAACTTTAGAATCTGAGAAGGTTGCTATTTTTAATTCTACAGGGCCATATACAGTCTCGATCCATACCCAAAACTCTCATTAATGTCCAGATGGATTCCAACAGGAATTTATGCTTGCAGACTGAGAGCTGAACATGTCCATTGTTTATGCTCCCCTTTATATGCATGAATAACAACTCTAGGTGTCAAAAAAGTTACCACCACATACCCAGAAGAGAATGGACTTCAGACTGTGCCAAAAGCATTTTTCAAATGCTAAGAGGTGAAAATCCTTTTGTGTTCTGCCCAGAAGTTCCAATGGGAAATGGATACACAACTTTGTTCTTCAAGGAAAGACATTTTTAAACCTTTGAGACTTTCCCAAACAGCTTAGCTCAAAAAAGTTAAGTTAAAAGAAAAAATTAAAGTCTTTTTGAAGTAAGTTGAATATACTGGTAGATCCAGAGCTGAGCTAGATGATAGATTTTGTTTGCCCTCCTTTTACTGATTCTGATTCTGATTTTATTTAAATGGATTGATGTAAGATACCCCATTGAAACACTGAATTTGTGTATTATTTCTGCATTAAATATTCTATATGTTTCCTGACATCATCCCATGCAAGTTTGAATGTATTCAATCACTAGTGTTTGTTATCACTACCTTTATGTCACTGAATTATTTCACTTGACTTGTGAAAACTTCTTTAAATCAGGAGAGACCATTTGATTTCATTCTATTTAATGGGGTAGTATTTACCTGAAATTATCATATAATATTTCTGAGATTCTTTCTGTTCCCTGACAGCTTTCGAAATTATTTTGAAGGGACCATGCACTATAAGGCATGATTTTTTTTGACAGCCATAACTAATTTAGAATCCTGTTTTTATTCAAGATTTTTATACCTCAAGGATTGATTGGGTTGCATGCCAAGAAAAAGAACTCTGCTACTGTGAATACTAGACAGGATACTCTAATCTAATTCACCTAGGGGTACATTTTGTAAAGGTCCATGATGTCCATTACACATCCCCGATCTCCAACAAGTTGAAGCCTGTACTATTTTTTTTATAAGAGTGCATGCACTGAAAGCATATTTTATTATGCAAAAACTTTTGGTGAGATGAATGTCCTGAATATGGTTTGCCTGTAAGGTATTTCAAATCTTTTTTTATTTAATCAGAATTAATTTGGAAGATTTGTCCTCATATCTTGTCATATGGTGCTGATATGCAATTTTTTCTGATTTCTTGATGCATGCTTTTGCAAATCTAAGAGATAATCTGTGTGTCCAATTGTAACTGCTGTTCTACAGCTAAATTATGCTGTAGAACTCTCTGCGCAAGTTTCTAAAACATGGCCTTTTCAACCAGCCACAAGCAGAAGAATTGTTTGCACAGATATTTGGCACTGGGTGAAAACAGTTACATTTGGAAGAAAGCAAGCTTTGCTTTTCTAAAGAAATCCCTTTGTGAAAAGATCCATGTTTTTGTTTTATAGGATTAATTTAGAAGCCAATTGTTTGCCCTAAGTAAACTTTAGTTCAGTGTAATTCAGTGGCTGGGCAGAACTAGTCTCCTCCTTCTTTACCATGAAACAGGAAGGCAGCTGACATTGTCTGGAGGGGGAAATCAGGCTCAGCCATGTTTCTGTTCTGGAGTTTTGTCACTGATATTGAATGAGGACAGGCTGAGGCTCACTGAGACTATAAGGCCCTGATGTGGCACAGCACCTGCTTCATTTCAAGTTTATGCTTGAAATCAGTGGGAAGTCACGTTCTTACTGGCTTTTGCTGAATAAGGGCCTTAATGGATGATGGAAGATATTTTTCTTGTGGTACTCTTTAAGTTTTTCCTGTGATGAGATTTGATCCTCAGCTAGTGTAAATAGACATCACTCTCCTGAAAGTAGTGGAACTATCTCAATTTATAAACTATGTGAGGATCTAGCCCTCTGATTTTCTTTTAGATGTAAAGACATCCACATTAGACAGTCAGTGACTGCAGACTATCTGACACTAATATTTTAAGCTCCATTTACCACAATGGAATTAGTTTTTAATAAATACAGTAAATTAGTGGATCCATTTATGGTCAGGAGCAAATAATTAGATAATCAGCTATCATCATTAACCATTTATTTATTATCGCTAGTTAATGAGGGGTCTGAGTCTGTATCCAATCTATGCAAGAAATTCCCATTGTCTTAAAAGGGAATTCTTTTGTGAAGAGTGGCTTCAAAATCAGTCATTCTTGTAACAGTAAATGCATTTTAACGTAAAGTGTCATAGGCTGTCACAATTGCATGTCACTGGCCAGAAACTCAGGTATGACCTAAATGCACAGAGCATAATGCAGAGGTTAATATACAACGGTGGCGTAAAGTCTACTTTTGCAGTCTGTGATCCTGATGTAGTTCTGCTCATGAACTGTCAGAGCAGCATGAGGACCACACTGATTTATTTTGGGCTACAACCACCACAAGTGCTGAAAACACAGCTTAGGATCAGCATGGTGCAGGAATGTCCCATTTACACCCCCTTTTCTGTAGCCACATCCCATTATCCCACTATGTTGATAGCAGAGTGGATGTGTGCCGTATCAGCCCCCAACATTGGCTCTGTACCACTGCAGCAGTATCCTTGCATGGGGGGAGGTGATCCTCCCTGGGCCATTTGAACTAGGGTTCTAGGGGTATGAAGCACTAAATCCAAGATTCTGTCCTTTATTTCTATACCATACATCTTTTGATTCTCATTGTCACAATAAACTTGCTTAAACCTTCACTCTGAACACAGACATCTTTTTGGCAATAATGAAGATGATTAGTTCCTTGTAAAATAATAATTGTGGGATCAGACTTTCCAAAGAGCAGGCAAACCTAAAAACTTTAGAAGTGATTATTTTTAGCTTCAGTGGTTGAACTTAAAAAGTTTCTTCCATTTAGAAAGATTTTTCCAGTTGAGAAATATTTCCTCTGGCCTTGTGAATAGTGCACTAGACTAGAAGTTCTACCTGCGGCTTTGCCACTGCCCTTTAGGTGACCTTGGGCAAGCCTCAGCACTTCCGTGCTTCAGTTTCCCTACGTTTAAAATGGGGATGATGCTGTTTACCTCCTTTACTTGATGAAAAGTATTCGATAAGAATTAGGTGTTGTTATTACTCAAAAAGCAGAATCTCATTCAATGGAAATATCTCTGAAAATGAAGGGAACTTTTAAAGTGAAGACTGTTATAGCTCCCTTCTTCCTTTTTGCATGTCTAAAATGGAGGCTTTCTTTTTGTTTTTTAATCTCAGATATTTACCACATCTACTAATGACCCTCTGAGTCTCCAGGAATGCACATGGGAAACTGGATAGACCAAGGGATCACAATTGCTGAAAGGCCCATTGTCAAGGGAAGGGACAAGGTCTGGAATGATAAGGCAAATTAAGCAGGAAGGCTAAACTAATGAAATCTCTGACTTGTGGGGAAGCCAAGTAGAATGCTGGGGAGACTGAGGTACCAAACAGGAGCAGACTGTGTAATGGTACTAAGAACGTTGGAGTAGGCACCAAAGTTACCCATAGAGTTGTATAGAGGGGAAATAATTATATAATGAGCAACAGCACATTGTTTCATTGCTACAGTACTTAGAGCTAGGCAGGCAACCCAGCAACAGGTATCTGTACAGTTCTCAGCAACAAGTTAACATAAGTGTTTACTGTTATACATTAAAGAGTCTCCAGTATATTTTCTTATGTTATAATAGCAAGTTAGCCACAGCTATTACAGACTGCACCGACAGTTCCTGCTAAACAGTAGCAATGTGCATGACAGATGATCTTACCCATGTGAAACAAAGAGTTCCTTTTCTTTCACACCTCTTTTTCCAGATCTCTCTTCTCAGCCAAAGCAGATAGCACTCCAGCAGAGAAGAACTGATTTCCTGATATACTATAAGCTATGGAGAGGGGATTTTTATATAATAGAGTTCTTAGCAGAACCATCTTGTTTCTCCTGAGGCATATTAAGCCAGGGCTCCAGGCTGAGCTAGAGGATAGCCATAAAGAATGAAGGTGCAAAAGTAGAAGACAGAGAGACAGAAAAAGTAGAAAGAAAAGCCAGCCCAGGGAGAATCTAGTATTATTTATGATGTGTGATATGTTTTCTAATAACATGCTCTGCCGTTCTAGTAACAAACACACAGACATGAATGTAGTTCTGTAGACAAGAGCTCAGAGATAATGATCTTCATTGTTTATTTGGGTCCTGATCCTACAAACACATAAGTGTGTGCATAAGTTGGACATATAACTAGCCCTGCTGAGCTCAGTCAGACTATTTATGTGCATAACATTAATCATGTACGTAAGTGTCTGCAGGATTAGAACTTGGGTCACAATGTTCCCACAGTTCAGGCTTTTATCACAAGACTTTCAACATTTTTTCACTAAAGCCCCAGCTCCCGGGGTCATGTTATTACCTGCGAATATCTGCTTTCATTTACAAAAATAAAAATAAGTTTCTGGCCCTCATAGTTTCAGAGAATAACTTGAAAACACTAACCATAAGGCTCAATTATCAGAAGGCGAATACAAAAAAAACCACCCCAAATGTATTTTAAAATCTTCTGATTTTTGAATGCTTGGGGTTGGCAATTCTGAGGCCAGGAACTAACAGAGGCTGGGCAAAGGGGCACTCTTGGACAGTGATACCCTTATAGTGGGTAGCATCTTACTCCTTATGAAGTCTCATTTACTTCAAAGGGACTACTTGTGGAGTAGACAACTACTCAATGTAAGTAAGGGTATTGCTATCTGGCCTATTAAGGAAATTAAAAAGGAAACTGAAGGGAGCTACAATGTATAGATAATGTAACAAACAAGATTCATACTAACCAATCACCCATAACTCATTACTTGTACATTGTATTCCCTTCCCCCCATTCCTTCATCATTTCGGGAGGGGATTTTGTTTTAAATTAATAAGGACTGTTTCTTTATGTATGTTTGTACGGTGTCTCATACATCATGGGAACTACTGTAATATGATTCACATGATATGGAAGGAGCTATTCTTTCGAAAGAAACAAGCAACTCATGCAGAAGATTTATTGTATTACTGTCATTTAGGCCTTGATTCAGCAAAGCACTTGAGTATGTGCTTAAGTCCGTCTCTGTTCGACTCAGCACTTATACACTTGATTTCCTCCTGATTCCAATGGGACTAAAGCACATGCTTAAAGCTAAACATGAGCATAACTGCTTTGTTGAAATGAAGCCTCAGTTGTGATACTGACATCTTATACTTTAAGAAGCTAAACATTCACATACGCCATCACCTAAAATACAGCTAATACAAGATTCTCTCTGAGAATGTCTGGGTAAGTGCTGCCAGTCCTCTCAGCTTAACAGAGGAATTTCTAGTTCATGCTTCCGTGAATGTATATGGATTGGACTGAAAATTAATTGCTACTGCTCGAGACCAAAAGAATGGCATTTTCAAAGTGAAGTTGTGACAGTCTCCTTCCTTTACTGGGATCATAAATCCTAGATATCCCAGTAAAGGAAGTAGTATTTTTCCAAGCTACTTGCATATCTGTTAGAAATATCCAGTATACAGGTTAGATGACTCAGTTGTCCTGAAATGAATTGTTGCTTGAAAATCCAACTGGTATTTCTGAGTGCTGCTGGGTAAATGATGCTCATTCTTAAAATAGGCACTTCCTGCCAAACCTCAAAATGGAATTATTAGTTATACTTAATAAAGCCAGCACTGTGGGGAGCTAATTACCATTCTGCGTTTCCAACTCCTTCTTCAGAAGAAATTTCAGGTTAACAAGATCAATCCTTTCTATCCCACAGCTCCTATCATTAATAATAAATGTTAATAAAACAGCCTAGAAATAGCTAGTGATTTTAACATCGGTAACTATCTTTCAGAGATTAATGCTTAATTCAGTTTTTTCTGGGAAAAGAAGCCCAAGAAAAGTCATTGTGGGTTCTTTCTTGCCTTATTCATCTCTGATCATCTACATGTATGTGAAAGAGATCCTTAACTCCCTGAGGCAGAGACACTGACTAAAGAACTGGGTTGCTCCTAGTGGCTCTTTTATAGCTTTCATTTATCCTTTCTTTCTGCACCACCCTTTTTGGGGGTGGGATTATCAACCTGTTTCTTGCCCATCATAACAGAAGCATCATTATGCAACTTTGTGCAAATATGGTATTTATTATCCAGCCAGGAGACTAAGCAATGCTATCCAAAGCTGTAGTGAATATAAGAAATCAGTGGTAGGGGGAAACAGAATAATGGACTGTATATCCTTTCCCAGTTAAAAGTTCCTAGCAGCTGACATTGTTCCAAAATACGTAGGTGTCATATTTGTACATGCAAAAGCTGAGACAACCCAAAATCAGAGGTCACTTTTGAAAATTTGGCTGTGCATGTGTGAGCACAACTGAAGAAACAGGGGATTTAAAGAAATAGCTGACTTGGTTTGTGTCCTCAGTTTCCAATGTTCACTTGGTTAAGACCCAGTCTTCAATCCTTTAGTGTGATTCACACTTTCTTGCAAGAACACTGTCATGCAACCCACTATTTGACAGCAGAAAAACAGAAAGTTTTGCTTTTCAATAAAATGAGTGACAACTTCGATTAGGTTTCTCATGCATTTCTTCCAGTATTATATTATTGTGGTTAAAAAGATTGAGTGGTTTATTGGATTCAGGTACCATGTAGCTATCAGTGTGTCATTCTAGATTTTTAAAAGTCCAAAACCGGAGGAAAGCTTAATGAAATAAATGTTGTGAAACTGCCCACGTTATTCCTTAGCAAAGTAATGATCTCTTCAATCTGTTATGCCTTCAATATAACTTAATTTGGAATAGAAAATTCTCATCCCATTTATAATCCCTTTATCAAATCTAAAAGTTGAACAAAAGTAAATGTTTCCAGTTCATTGGAACGAACAAAATGTTGTCTCTTTTAGTTTAAACAGTTAAGTGCCATTGTCAGTGTAACAATGTCTTCACAACATGTAACTTATTCAATTTCTTCTTCATGTGTTGAGTCATTGAAGGGAATATTCTCAAAAGGAGTCTGATCTACTCTGACCAGTAATTAATGCCAGTCTCTGTTGGGCTTGAGTGCAGCTACTCATGGTAACAGGTTCTGTTTCTGACAGGTAACACTTTGATTTATCGTGAAGGAAATCCAATGAATCAAAACTCATTAGCAAGATGCTTAATGTGTTTTCTTAAAGGCCAAATTCCCAGTAGACTAATTTCAGTCCTCTGGGTCTGATGATAATCCTGTCATTCTGTAAAGGGACATCTGGGGGCATAAAATAAGCTTATACTCCGTTTTGGATACACTAGATAACCAGCTGGCTTTCTTGGCAAACAAACCTTAAAACACATTCAAATATACAGTTTCCATAGCCCTGAAGTTCTTGTAAGAAACTTGCTATCCTCTGTTTTCACAGGTATTCATTCTCCTTGCTTTGAGTGCCATTTTGATAGCACAGGGGAAAACTAGTTAGCCATGTTACTGTGTCTTCAGTCCAGTGTGTGACAGCAACATACTGGTATAATAACTGTGATGGGGACTTCTCTCTGAAGTCTCTATGTGCTCAACCAGATAGTTGTCAATTTCACTAGTTTTATTGTCTTGCTTCTCCTTCAGGTGGTGAAGTTAAATGTGATTTAAAAAAACAAACAAACAAACCTCTCAGATAAAACTCTGTTTTATAAAACCCACAGGAATAGACCTTGAAAAAGGGACATTTCTAGTTTTTCAGGGACAAACGGTCACTTTACCCACTTGTCTCAACTAGTGAGGAGCAAATAGATCCACCCAGAGCAAACTTGCTTTGGCCACATGCCTTGTAGAGGTACCGTGACAGACATTCCTGAGAGATCAAAAATAAAGAGGACTATAGATATTTATTTTTTGTTATAAAGCATCAAAAACTATATATGAAACATATAGAAGCTGGATTTTGGATTGAGGTTTTTTTCATGTTACCACCATAAATTTGACATATCTCTGTCAAAATGAAATACCGTTATTTCCTTTGGTTAATTTTCCAAACGCACATTTCTGTCCTACTGGCCTTACCTGTGCTGTACCTTAAGAAATATCTCTCAGAGATTAAAATAATGATGCTCAGCTACAACCACCTCATTATTCATTTTCCAAAATGTAAAGCAAGTTCATTAGGCTAGACAAACCATTTCTGATATCATCTGAAGCAATACAAATTAAATCTCTTGCCTCAAATTAACTATTTTATTTTGTTCGCTAATGTTTCTGATAATAGTCCAGTCAGAGAAGTCAAGGTAGATTGCTCTGAATTTCCTTCAGTCAGTTTATCCACTGGGGACAGGACTGTACTCAATACATAATTGGCAAACTTACATTTTTTTTCTGTCAGGGTGAGCAAGAGCATAACTCACGCAGCTCCTACGTAACTTTGGAGTGGTTCCATTTTGTTTGCTTGGGTTTTGTTTATGTTTTTGTTTTTTTAATACTAATGAAATAATTTTTACTGTTTAATATTTATGTTGAAGCAGAGCCTAGAGGCCCCAGTCAAGATTGATGCCCCCTGTTTTAGCAACTGAACAAAATACATGTGAAGACACAGTCCCTGTCCTAAAGAGTTTATAAAACAAAAGATAACAACCCTGCCAGCAACCATGGCTTCGGTGGCAAGTGCAGGAGAACCTGCAGATTCCAATCTCTATTTCCTGAACTCCTACATGGGCTTCGAATCGGAACGTGCAATGAGATCTATATCAGCGGAGCCCTGTGCCTGCAGAGCCCCACTGCAGTCAAAGGGGCTCTTTACATGAATCAGGGGCCATCCATTCAGAGCACAATGCAGGATTGTGTCCTAAGGCTGTTATTGGTGCTGGACAAGTAGAACTGGTTCCATTCTACATGTTTTGTTCTGCATGGCTGAATAGGTTTTATTTCAACTCTCACAGAGCAGGGTAGAGGGCAGGCTGGAAGGATGGTGAATCAGTATTTCTTTTACATTGGGCCCTTTTTTCCTCCCTGGCTAGAAGATATCTTCTGTTCTAGAGCTACCTGGAAAGTCTAGTTGAGAGTAGGCATAAGCAGTGATAGCTTCATTTCAGGAGTTAATGCTTCATAAAGGGGCTTTCAGTTCTGGCAATACAGAGACACATATGGTGCCAGAATGGGGGCAAAACCTGAGATTATGTACTGTGAAATCATTGTTTGTTCACTGCATACCCAGTATTTTGGGGATCTGCCTGGCACTAAGCAAATAAGGCTTTCACTTCATTTGCAAGTTAAGGGTCCTGTGCCATAACTCTTCTCTGCCTGGAACTCCTATTGAAACCAATGGAGATTCCACATACAGAGACCTAGCCTGCCATTAGAGGCTGAAGTCAACGGGGTTCTTTCCATCGTCTTCAATGGGCTTTGGAGTAAGTACCTTCATTTGCATTTGTGTATGCCCTCTACATGTTTGAGTCTAGCTAGTTCTTTCAGAGTAACCAGTGTTTAAATGCGTGACTACCTGATGGAGCCATAGCCCATTCCAAGGGGAAGGTATTGTTTAATTTAAGTTTCCAAATTGAATATGGTTTCTGATAAATAGAAATATTGTTTCCGGATGATCAAATATTTTTTCGACTGTTAAAAGTTGTAAAATATTTGACAAAATTTATGTTGGCTGTTTTCAGTGGCATGATAAGTATGCAATTATATGTTCTGTGACACTTGGAGTGGCGTCTTTGTATTCCTGAATTAGTTGGGCAAGCACCTCAACAAATAATGGGGACAAGATTAGTGTCTCAACATAAACTGGGTCTTTGAGATTAATATCAGGTTACATTTGTATTTACTTGTAGTTGTGTACCTTGAGCCAGATTCTCAACTGGTGTAAATTGGCACAGTTCCATTGATTTCAGCCTGTAAACACCATCTGAGGATTCCAAGGACAGAACGAACCATTGTGATCACTTAATCTGACCTCCTGTATAACAAAGGCCATATGTGGGACAACAAATGGATCTGGCCACTCTATTCAGTCATATACTTTTTCTATAGTGAGTGCTAATGTAACCAGATGGAAGGTATCTGTGAATCTTGATACACTGTCTGCTCCATTTATCAAAGAAAAAGGGGAGATGACTTTCAATTATTTTGTTTTGTAATGGCTGAGGGTAACATTTTCTAGTTATAAGGCAAAACTAGAAAGTTTTCAGCCAGTCACATATGGAAAGAGGGAGAAATAAAAGTTTCACCTCACAAAGAGCAGTGGTATCAGGCACACAGCCTTTGGATGCCTGAGGACTCCAGGGGATATTCAGGTGCGCCCCATCATGTGCTGAAACTATGTGCCATCCTCTATAGCCCTTGCTTACATAGCATAAATAAGCCCCAAGTAAATAAATAAATATCCCTGTACCTCAGTAAAACCAGAACTCTACAGAACAAACTAAAGAACATTCAACACATGGGTCTTTTCTCATAGTTTTAACATAAAACATAATGTTGCATTTGAGTAACACTGAGTCCCTGGTATCTTCTGTTATTATCATTTGCTTAGAATAAAGGGGACTAGATATTATGTAGGAGGGACTACTGACATAAAGTGCTGTCCCATTGCATACAGTTCTCTCCAGCTGGTTTCCAGGGGCAGAAATGCATTCTTGAGCCCAATAATCTTGACATTCTGGTTTCTGTGATGATTTTCTAATCATTTTACATTATAACCATCTACTGCCTAGGGGTGGGGATCTCTCAAGGTTGCTTTGCCAACAAGTCTTTGAAGAAGCTTCTAGCAATTCAGATGTGGTACTGTAATTTACTATATGCCCATATTTTCAGTTTTTCTTTTGTATTTGACATGGCGTTTTGGAGGGAGTCCAAACTCTTATGCAGATCATCTGTATTTCATTTAATAATAATCGTCTGCAGAACCCTATGCTTCCACTTGCAAAACAAATTCAGCATGCTAGAGAGAAGAAAGGATTAAAGCAATTGGGACATTTTACTCAAAAAGGAATAATGATGCATCTCCTGTTCATCCAGCCCTTTCCCACCCCCTCTGTGAGTTGAAAGAAAACTTGCAGGATGGAATGGGTCTAGTTTTTTGCAGAAAAAATGACCAGTTAAACCCCAATTCTGCTATGAGCTCCATCTTGGCAGATTCCTGCACCCAAGCAGAGCAGCATACTGGAGCACACTGAAGCCTATTGTGGTTATCTGATCCTCAGCTTCCCGGTGTCAGTTAGAGCACCAGGGGGGCTTTCTCTGACTTGCGCTACAGAGCTTACATCAGCTGAGAATGAGACCTGGTGGAGCTTATCTCCACCACACCTCCTCCCACCACCAACTCAGCCCCAGTCTGCTCCTGCTCCTCCTTTAGACTCCAGTGTAAAATCCTGAGTGGAACTGGAGAAAGTTTCAGATTTCCAGATTTCAGAAGGACCCAATTTGGTGGGACACCAGGATCTCAGGAACATAGACTGGGGCCAGGCTGTTACTGGATAAACATGGGCCTTGTCGAATATAACACTGGATTCCATGCATGCTCAACAAAAGACATTTCTCCTGCAACTCTGCCTGTCTGCAACATTACATATTGCTAAAGAAACAACCATAGCATGGAGATAACTCATATATAAGTTGGCTACATCTCCTCTGCTGGCTTTATACCAACAGAAAATCCTCCTACACAGGGAGAATTCTCCTGTGGGAATCTCTAGCCCATGACTTGGCAGACCAGGGAATCTGGCCCTATTTATTTAGAACATTTGTTTGGAACAGTAGTTGTACTACTGTATAACTGCAGCAATTTTATGGCACCATGTAATAATAAAGCCAGGGTATGTAACCCTTGAACTAAATATCCAGCCTTCGCATGTAGCTAAAAAAATGGAGGATTATATGAAAATAGTTTTGCCTTTAGCATCTATAGCATCAAAATCAGGAAAGTATAGCTGAATTACAATGGCATGTATAGATGTCTTTTGTGATGAGAGAGGGAACTGTAGACTCCCTTCATTTCCTTTCCCCCAGAACCCCACCCTAGCCAGTGACAACCAAAATGGTCAGGAGACAGGGAAAGCCCAGTGTCTGACCTCTCTCTCTCCAGGCCTATCTGTGTGCAGGGTGTCTGCCAGTGGCAGCACATTAGGCAAGGGCACAGCTTAGGTGGTGCTGAGAGGTGAGGGTTGATTTCAAGACATGAAGAAAATTTCTCACTTGTGCAAGTGACTAATTTTACTCCCGTGGTCAGTGACATTGCATTTATAAATTCATAAAACACAGCTTCTTCACAAAGACTTGGTCATATATAATTACATTCCACTAATAGTGGGGGATGGAATTAGAAAAACAGAGTACCAATAAAACCATGATCCATATTAACTCCCCAGAAAATGTATTACAACAGCTATATTCAGGAGGAGATGGAAAGGCTCTGCCTGTTGTTTGCTATAGATAATACGATTTGAGAAATGAGTTTGTTTTCTACCCATCAGTTCAGTTATATATCCTCTTAAGTAATCTTTTTCCTCTTGAATGAATAATAGAATGAACACATCCACCTGCTGAGAAGCATGCTGATTTCTGTTCTTACTTATACTGGTTATAAATCAGAAGTAACTCCACTGAAATCAAGAGAGTTACACTGGTGTAAAATTGGTGTGAGAGGAGAATCAAGCCCCTGGGCTGCATAATAATGCCATCCATGTTAGTTTATTTTCATTTAATTGGGTGCTAAATTATTACGTACTTCTTCATTTTTCTTTATGCACACCGTAAAGTTTGCTTAAAAAGATAGATGGTAGCTGAGTTCAGAAATGTATTCTACATGTTTCTGGGGAGTAATTTTAAAGTTCATAAGTGCAAAAGAATGAATGCATCAAGTGAAAGATGTTCTCCCACATGATAGTTAAAATTCAAATGCCCATTATAATCCAAGCTATGTGGAGGAAAACAAAAAGTGCTTTTCTTTCACTATTTTCTGATACATTGCAGCATCATGGAATATGCTAATATGCACAGTATAAGATGAGTCACTTTCATTGAAAATTTTTGTCCCAGTCTCTTTTTTTCAAGGCTTCACTCTTCAATATTTCCTTTTCTAAGAGACTAGCAAGAAATAATTTGATTAGTTTGTTCCAAGGTGTCTGGCTTTGAATTTGAGCCATTAAGGTGCCCTGCTTACAAATGAAACTGAACTACAAATATCAGTATTCAACAAAAGTCAACATTAAAGAGTGCTGAGGAAAGAATGGTGTGGCTAATTAAATGAAAAGTTCTTAACAACAACTCATGACTAGAAAAATAAGTGAAATGCAGATCATTGCCAAGGGATTTATGAGAAAATTGGGCATTTTTAGAAAAACCTATAAAATATAAATGAAGAGAGAAGAACAAGGGTTTTTTTCTTTCAAGGATAAATAGGAAAGTAATCACTAATAACTATGGCAATATGTAATTAATTACCCAGTTCTACCACTTTGTGGAAGCACAATTTTAATTAATGTGTCTGCTCTATGTGGGAAAGGAGAAGAACCATCAAGTGAATGTACAGTGGGCTAGCAGCTAACGAGTTAGTCTGAGGTGTCATCTGCATCATCATGATTTGTGGAAGGGGTATTTCAGATGGAGTTGAGTCAAAGGATATACATAAGTGTATGTAAAGTTATTATAGTGGACAATTACTACAGGAAGTTTAATATGTATGCTGTGTATTTTATCCTTTCTTCTGTATATTTTAATTTTACATTTAAAACTCTTTAACTAAAGGATAGATACTTAAATCTGTGATGAACATGAATAAAGAGCTCTTCCCTCATCTTATTCCCACTGCTAAAAATTGTTATTGGCTGTGCCTGGAAGAGAGTGAAAACACCTAATATGGACAAATGAATTCACTGGATTTGATATAGTCTCACCATGGACAAATGAAGGACCCAGTCCTGCAGTCAGATCTGCTGGTGCAGAACTCTGTGCCTGTACAGACACCACTGACATCAAGGAGTTCCATATTGATGCAGGAGTCTGAGCTAGCAGATCTGGTGGCAGAATCAAGGCCTAACAATTTTCTTGGCCAAAAATGAATATCAGGTTTATATAAGTATGTAGACTCCCTTCTATAAGTAGAAAAGACATTTCCCAATGATGGAAGGTCTAAATAGACATAATTCCTGGATACACCCAAGCTCTATGTCACTTTTGTACATCCCCTTTTCTGAGGGCAGCAGTGGCTATCCAAATCCATAGCAAGGTCACAGCAGCCTCAATGGTTGCCCGAACTTCCCCTTTGTTTCCCCAAGGGGATGTCTAACAGACCTTCAACATCATATGCAAAACTGATGCAGCAACATACAAGAACATTTTATTCCACTCCCTCCACCCACTGCTCCATTAAAGCAGGTTCTCCCCTCCCCTTTGCGTAACGCCTATATCTACCTCATCTCCATGATCCAGTCTCGCAAGATCCTTTCCCTCTGTATAATTTCAGTGTATCTCCTCATGTTTTCTTATATTTAAAATCATATATTTATGTTTATTTTAGGTGAAGTGTCATATTTTCACATCAATCTTTCTATAAATGAAAGAAGCACATTAATTCACTCTACTTTGTTTGTTCTTTTTATTTTGCTTCCCTCACCCCTTTCTTCTCTTCACCTCTGATACAGAATGTCTTCTGCCATCATTTTCTGGAACAGTTATTCTCTATTCTAATTTTTCCATTTTTCTTGGGCCTGATTCTCTTCTCACACTAGTCTGAAGTCAGTGTAACTCCATTGATTTCACTAGATTGACTCCTGATTTACACCAGGTGAGCAGAATCAGGATCAAGAAGCAGAGAAGTCTGGCTGCATACAGAATCAGCCAGTCAAGACGTGCGTGGTGCTCGAAGGCCTTTAACCAGTTCCCATCAGAGGAATGGAAAGACTGTTATATTTTACCCACATGAAGTAATCTGTCATCTAAATTAAAAATATTCTGTATTGTGAAGGTCCTTTTCAACCCACCTATTTTTACTTCAAATATATTCTATTCCAGCCCTGTGATAGGTTGCATAGATCCGAATGAGGAATTGTCAGGGAGATGGTTAACTTTCTCTCCTTAAGTAAAGACAAGATCTCAGGGATCAGCAGGAAACTTGCTCATGAGGGAAGTGTGGCTATGCCCAGCTGTGCTGAATTAGGTAATTCCCCAGCTCTCTATAATAGGGATGTGCTCGGAAGAGCCTAGGTTAGTATTAGGAGCCAGGCCCTGCTTGTGAGTAGGAGGAAATAGTAGATGAAACGTGCTCTCTTGACAGATTCAAACTATGGCTGGCCTTTGCAGTAATTTCATTCAGAAAACAGGGTGAGGGAAGTCTTTGGAACTCTAGGTTCAAAACTACCTGTGAGAGACATTTTATTCACTGCGGCAGGATACAAAACAGCCTGATTGCCTCAAGTCAGTGAGATTTCAGTGCCCTGTGGAATTGGGCCCTGGGTTTTCACAGATCCTTTAGAGGAATATCTCTTCTCCTTTATCAGTCAGGTTTTCTAGAGTACTTCAGTGTTATGGTGGAAAGTGCTCCATGGGAGCTAGGTATTCTGTATGACAGTAATTTCAGGAGGGGGTGATCGGGGGACTTAGAACAAATCCCTTGTTTTGGCACATTTCATTTCCAACTTTGCCAAACCCAAGCTTTCAAAAATCCTGAATCAGGCTCAAAAAGTCTTGAGAGGGGTTTTGTTTACTTATTGGATAGGAGCCCTAGGCTTCACCTTGTCAAGTTTTTCTCTGCAAGCATGAGGTCTAGATATTTACTTTGGAAAAAAGCAAAAAGCTGAGATTCTCAAGTAAGAAGATGATTCTAGAAACTGAGCATTTAAGAAAAACACCAAATATTGCAAAAGTTGCAACTAAATAATGAAAGCTGCCACTACTTGCCCCTCGCCTGAGAGTGCAGTGGCAGCAGATGTTGTAGAGCTTTTTGGTTACAAGTGGCAGCACAATAAGCACCAGCATGCACAGAGTGTGAGGTAGTTCTGTCACCCGTTTTCAATTAGTTCCTCACTATTTTACTGCTTAACTTTATCCATCTGTAAATTCAACTGAAATTGGAACTCTTGGCTGCTAACTACTTAATTTACTGCATGCTAAAGTGTGCTACATGCTTAATTCTAGAAATAAGATACAACTTGGTTATTTCACTCTACCCTACCTCTTGGATACAATATCTACCCATTTCCTTGGGTCACTCATTCTGCTGCTCTGCTCTATTCTATTCCTTCCACTTTCCACAAAGTGGTGGGGGTGAGAGAACGGTTCTACTCACTTGTGCCCCAGCTGTCTGGAATTCTTCAGACTCACCAATTCTCCTAGAAAATTCTAAATAATTGTCTTTCCTTCCATCCCATACTAAAAATTTTTCATTTTAGTTTACTCTCCTGCAAAGTGTCTTGTAATATTGTGTCTTAGGAATGTCAGTGAATTGTATTTGTTCTCTTAGCTGGGCATCTTTTTCCCCCTTTAAAAACCCACCATTCACACAAATACATTTGCACACTCACACTGGGCTCCTTAAATCTAGAATTCCCATAACATTCAGCTTCATTAGTGGGCAAGTCACACTTTGACATTTATTCATTGTCTAGTGATTTGGGGTGGAAACCCTATAGTCAATGCCCCTATTTTGCTGTGCAAGGAGATCCACCGGAAAATTATCAATTTATAAAGAAAAAAGGGAGCCTGTATTGCCTAACAAGATGCATGAAGCATTTTAGCATTTATTCAGCAGCAGTATTTTGAATAATACAAATAATTTATTTTCATTCAGCTAAAATTGATTTTGATATGAATTGATGTATACATCAGAAACTCATTTGTTTTTATTTGTCTCTAGCAGTAACATGCTATTTTGCTTAACAAGAATTCTGTTCCCTGTGGACAGCAGTTGGCCAATTTTAAACATGTCCTTATGTGTACATCAGAAGGCAGCCTAGTAAGAGTTTTTCCTAATAGAATTCATTAGACACGCACCTGATAAGATTATAAATTAGATGTTTTACAGCAGGTTCACTAAAGGAAAGATTCCTACTTCGTTATACTTCTGTATGTAAATGTGTGTGTGTGTGTATTTCAATATTTCATAGCCTACTTGTTGTGATAGAATCAGAATCATTACACCAGTAGTGCTCCCCTTAGTACTGGGAGATCTGGACATAGACATAATAGAGGATTTGTTCTAATCTGACTAAGGAAACATTTTCCTACACTCAGATCCAACCCTTATACATCTTGGAATAAATGTGAACATACCAATGATGGATACTGAATGTCTGTGATTCTGGATCTCTTCTTCAGTGAAACACATTTCACTCAAGCTACGATTAATGAAGTTTAGTCGAGAAGTTTAGTCATTTTCCAGGAAATATACGACGTGTGGCAGTCTCTTAACATTACTGAATGAAAATTCATTTGGAGAATAACATGAAATAGAAGGAAATAGAGGTGAAAATACAATCAACTTCCTAGTTAATTGAGGAAAGCCATTCCATTCTCCTAATTAGAAAAGGCTCACTACATATGATTTGTTTGCTGTAAGGAAATCCTATTTTGTGGTTTGATTACAAGTCACCCAGGTTTTATATAGCAATTTAAAATATAAGTAGCTAGCATTAAAGATAGTCCAGCCTCCCCACTGAGACAGGATTGCATGTACCATATATACCTTACGTGTATAAGATGTATGTTAACAATGAAGAACTTGCTATTCTTATTTACTATGGGGTATCTTCAAGTTGTCCATCAGCCCACTACTCAGTTATTTCAGGTACTACTTCCAGAACTGACATTTGTCAAACAATATAACAATGAGTTCTCATTTTTCTCTAGTCAAGTTGATGAATATTTCACCTGCCATGCCAAAGAATGTCAGGTGTTCACAATCTGATTTCGAAAGAACAGATGTTGCAACTAATTTCTATTGGACTTGTGTCTATATCATCACAACCAGCATCACAAGAGACACGGATTGGCCACATTGCTGGAAATGTTGGCCAGGGATTGGAATAAACAGAGATTGAACAACCCTCTCGCCAATAGAGGTCATCTGTCCTAAAGGGTTAAGGCACAATGGCAACATGTGTAAGGGACGATTACACCGTTGCTAGGCTTACTAATGCTGTGTTTCAGTAGTCAATTCTGATTCCAAGGTTGTCAATCCAGCAACTTTCACAAACACTAAAATTCACCTTTAAAAAACCATTTCCAATTACAGACACGTATTTCAGCCTGACAGCAGTGAGAATTAATTGGTTTAGTTTTAGACACTTTTATTTTTAATTTTAACAAACACAAACTGGAAATATTCTATAAATGAGTTAGTTAACACATATACATGTTATAAAAGCAAGAAACCCAATTATAGAAACATCTAACTGAGAAATAAAATGTAGCCATTATAATCTGTATTCATCCTAACCATAAGCAAAGATTCAGTAATCCACTCCCATGTAGTGTGATACGTGAGTAAGCGGTAGAATGTAACTGTTTCTACCCACAGTCCTCTAGTTCTATTCAGCAATATTTCCACTATTCTGTACTAGTTGAAGAGGCTGCACAAGGCCACAGAGGCTGTGTATATCACTCCAGCAAGAAAACAATGAGCAAAAGCTCCTTGAAACTTTTGTGTCTGTGCATTGCTAAGATGCAGAGAGGAACAAACAGGGTCAGATGAGGTGACAAGCTAATGCAGACCAGGTCATAGCCTCTTGCGGACCACTGGTCCTGATTTATCAGAATTTTTAATTCTTCCCTTCTTTCTGTACAGCTAATAATTTGGGGCTGACGATAGCTGTATCACAGCAAGGACAGTTGTAACAGTCTGATTCAAATATCTTCATTTCGACATTTCAAAATCTTTCGCACTCACTTAATATTTTTAGTTTCCTAAACTGTGTGATGTTTCATCTCGTGTGTGAGATGTTAGAAATCTAGTGAAGATGTTAAACACATACTTTTGGTGATTATTAATAATAAGGATAATTTGCACTTCTGTAGTGTTTTCCATCTGAGACTCTTTACAGTGCTTTAGGAACTTCACCTGCCATGTCGCAATGGTAAAGAATTCGAGAAAGAATCAGTTTCTTCTCATACAAACAAGGAGCTTTAAATGAATCACTATTACCTTGCAAATTATCATCTTTTTCTCTGTGCTTCACTGTAGAGCTGCCTAGAATCCTCCCTATGCCTTTCAGCCTCATTTCCTGCTACAGATTTAAAGAGACAATACATGTATCGTCACATTAATTAATTAAGCCTCACTTCTGTGATAGATAAGAGAGAAAATAGGGATCATTCCACCCATTGCTGAAAGATGGCTACCTGGAGGATGGAACGAAGCAGTAGTTTAAAAGTTTAGAATCAGACAGCTCATTGCTGAATTGGAGCCCAAAAGATCAGCACATATATCTGTTGGTAGGTCCCCTTCTACAGCAATATCCAAATAGTTCTATTCAGAATCATGCACCTGTGGTTAGAGGGATACATAATAGTTAATTAAAATCAAGCGTATATAAAATATGAGTGGAAAAAAACTGAGTGATAGTCCATGAGGTATTTTAAAAATAGTTTATTTGAGCTTTATATTTTGGATTATTTTACTTGCTATCTAGATACACATTCATAGGATACCCCTAGTTCTTTAGATCATTTAAATGCATGTAATCAATATTTTGGTGATTAAGTAAAAAAGGAGAAATTCAGATTATTTAAGTGTCAGGTTGACTGTTAACTCAGACGCACTATCTTTAATATTATAAAACGTTTGTATAGCAATGTATATTCACTCTGTTTCTTGCAAAACACAGGTAAGACCTGCTCCTGATTACAGAACTTATAGTCTTAATAAGAGAGGACAAACAATGTGTTTTTCTTGTCAGTTATTATTTCTTTTAGGCCAGATCCCCAGCTGATGTAAACTGGTGGAATACTTTCTGTGCTGAGGATTTGGCTTAATATGTTGAATGGTCCAATGTTCTCAGCACCGTACAAGACACAAAAGACTGGATCCTTGGCTCAAAGAGCGTAGAAAATAAAAGGACAAATACTCCCAAAACACATTGGGAAACCAAGAGGAAAGTTGGACTGGTTATTTTTGTAGTATCTGGGTGACAATGTTTTAGTTGAGCAGTTTAGCATTTGCTACTAGAAATAAAGGTTTATGGCTATAAATGTGGACCAAGAAAGTGTTGAAGAATAAGGAAAGGATGGTGCAAATATTTTTTTCTTGTGGATCCAATCTTTCTAAGGGAATCTTTCTCAACTTCTCATATCTTTGATCAAAACCTACTTTTTCAACAACAAAGCCATTCTTCAGTGTCATGACCCTGATATGGGGTCTGACACATTTCCTCTTCCCATAGAAAAGACATATGCAGAACACCAAATCACATGTCCTGGGGCAAGTCTGTGTTTAACGTAGAAATGAACTGCTATAATAAATCTCTTGTTGGGATACTCTGTAATTTCATCTCTAGTTTAGTTTTTGATGCATTAGCTGAAGAAACTAACAGAAGGCTTTATCAGCTGTTTCTGGGAAATTATTTTGATCCTCTTGAATCGGGTTTAGTATTCCACAAGGGGTGCAAGAAGTGCTGCAGTGAAGTGTCTATGACTTTCCTAGTGAATGAAATAGTTCACCGGGGTTTGGAGCCATGTTTGGTAACCTTCTGCAGGCTTTTGTGTGTGTGCATAATGGGAGTATAATTCTCCTGCTAAATAGAGCCCTAAGTGACTCAACTATGCTCACATAAGCTGTACTGTAAAGAAGTACAAGCCTTGTTTTCGTCATCACTAACATTTACAAGGACATCAGCCTCTCTTTTTTTATGGCCTTTTCAAATAAAAATAAGTATTATTACCGGTTTCTCCCAATGAATGTTAACATCTTACCTGATCCTAGCCTATAACTAAAATAAGGATGTTGACTTTAAATATTGGACTGTGTGTTTTTTACATATTTCTGTCTGTTGGGAAGATGTTTTGGAACCAATATGATTAAAATGAGCAATAAATAGCTTTCTTGTTCTTTTAAAGAAATATCTTCTTATGACACATCCATAGTCTCAAGTTGTGAAAACAAATTGTGAAACAGAATTGTTTGCTTTTGCCAACTTCTGTAAGATTACAGACAGTGAGCTAAATCCTGCCTTACTTACACCAGTGCAAACTGTCTTCTGCTCTCACTTATAACAGTGTAAATCCAGAATAACTCCTTTTAAGCTATTCATTCTACAGAAAGCTTTTGCATTGTTTAACTGAGAGAATTTAGAAACATTTCAAGCCTCCCCTGTAACTCCATTTCCACAACATATCTATGATTTTGTTCCCCGCACAGAGAAAGGAGCTTAAAATTGTAACAAATGTAGGAATTCTGCCTAAAGATATTGAGCACATTTATCCCATACGATGGAAATAGACCTGAGTGATTTTCCTGCAAGATTCAGTTACTAATTCCATTTTCCATTATCCTGGATAATATGAAATGCCACATTTTATTGATTTGTCTCTCTCTTTTACCAATGGCACGCTACCAGAAATGACCACCAGCTCTTGATAATTGTACCTTTAAATGGTTTCCTATTTAGTCACATGTAAAATATTTGGATCTTGTAGTGACAACAGCACAAAAAGAGTACAAAGTGAGAGATGGCTATAGTCCACTTGGATGTGGTGTCTTCTTTTGCCCCCTCACTTTAACCTGTACATAGTTTTTACTTGGGAAAACATGAGAGAAGGAATCTCTGGGGGAAAGTATATGTGGAGATTGAGGATGTTTCATTTCTCGTGAAGCTGATTTCAAGTTCAAGAGCAACTGGGTAAACTAACTTAGTTTTTGGAACTCCTCCTTTAAATCTCTTCTTTAAACTCTCTTCTGCAATAAAGCCTACAAAAACACTTGACAGTGGTTAGGTTGCTGGTGTACTGAGACCACAACCTATCATGCTGCCAATATTATCACATTGTTTTTTTCAACTCCTGAGTTTGCTGTCTATATCCATCTGTTGTCTCTTGTCTTATACTTAGACTGCAAACTCCTTCGGGGAGGGACTGTCTTTTTGTTCTTTGTTTGTAGCACCTAGTACAATGAGATCCTGGTCCATGATTGGGGTTCCCAGTGCTACAATAATAAAAATAAATAATAATAATAATAATAATAATGAATAACTATCATCAGTAAAAAATAATTGGTCTCGTGCAGTCTGGGTTTATCTTCCTGTAATGCTTGTCTCATATACATATGGCCATATATATATATATATATAGGAGAAGAACACAAGATTATGTAGGCTGCAGGGTGAGGATGAAGAGCTAAAATATGATGTGGTAGAAAGAGAAAGCCAGTGAAGGGACTGAAAGGGAAAGAGTACCACTGGAGCAATAGAAGAGAAAGATTACTTTAACGGCTGCATTTTGAATATATTAGAAAGAGAAAATGGTGTAATGGTCAAAGGAAAAGATGCCCAAGATGAGGAAAGAAACTTCAAGTGTGAGAAGAGTGATCAAATGGCAGCAATGGTGAATATGGCCTCATGCCACCTTTACACATCTGAGTTCTGGGTCAGTCCCTAAAGTAACTCAAAGGCTGCTAATGTATGATTGGCAGCCTAGATCCCCAAGGGGACTGTCAAGGCATAGAAATATATTGAGCATGCCCCCTTTCCACTGGACACATCCACTGTATTGGGAGTGAGAGTGAAGGGGGTGCAGGAGAAACCACTGTGACAGCTCCATACTACATGGAGATTACGCCACACTGGGGAAACTGGAATCCTTCACTGGCTAGCTAAACTAATATTGTGGTTTCTTTGCATAATCAGAACACTATAAAGCAACCAGAGCAAAACCAAGGATCTGAGCTTAGGTTTAAGGTAGCAGCAGAACATCCAGTAAAGAGGTAGACTTGGGAATCATACACATAAACGGTGTGAGTTGATGAAGCTGCCAAGAGAGACAGGGGTCTGATTTTTCACCATCTTACAACTTGCATAGCCATTTACACTATGTACTACTATTTGTTTAAAGCAGAAGTAAAATATTACCACCGGTGGGAATGTAGAATTCTGATTTGCTAGCATTTTACCCTTGCTCTGCATAGGTGTAACTATCAGCCTACCTACCCAGAGACCACAAAAAAGGAAGGCTGTAGTCCAGACTATCCAAAATGGCTCACATCTCTCTTGGTCAAATAAGGGTTTCATATTTGTGGCTCCCCAGGCTTGATGCTGGTGGGATCCAGAATCTGATTTTCAGGGCTGCTCTATCTTACACCATTGGCCCACAGAGTTCATTCCAGCAACCAGTGATCAGCTGGGAGTGGAAGTACCCTGCCATACTTTCCTCCCCTAGCTACACCCCCTTCATCACTGGGAGGCAGGATCGGATAGAAATGAGGACAGCAGTCCTACATCACTGGAAAATTTTCTTAAACAAGGGGAGTTCTCCGATGGCCAACGGAGCCAACTTTGTCTTCTTTGCGCCTCTAGAGCATCTGGCCCTGTATGCTGTTAGAGGCATTGAGCTAGAACCTCAGCTGAAACCAATGGAGCTATGCTGATTTACCCCAGCGTCAGATCTAGCCCATAATGAGCATTTTGATTTATAGGGAGAACAGCATAGGTGATGTCAGGCCAGATGCCTGAGGCGTGTCACTTCTCCAAATGGTGGGAATGAAAATAGTTGACTGCTTGAAAGTCGTACTTGTTTGCTGTCACTGTAGATTTATAGGAGAGTGGAGCTGAAATGTCAGTAGATGTTCTTGTCCCCTATGTTTCATCTCTGTTGAATAAATATTTGAATTTCTTAAATAACAAGTTTCTATAACAAGTAGGTAGGCCAGTGATGAAGCTTGAACATTGCAGACATTTGCCATTTAAGGAATGAATATAAAAGGGAACATGAGAGGGAGAGAACGAGAGAGACGTGCAAAGTCAATTGACTACTAAGACAGGGCAAACATAGTAAAAGGACAATTTTAGCTATAGAAGTGGACTGTCAAACACATACACAAATAACTAAGCAAAGAAAGAATGGGAAAGTAGAAAAAAATGGCAGGAAATCTAGGAGTGAAAGAAAAGGTTAGACAAGAAAAAGGAAAGAAAATACCAAAGAGGAAAGCCAAAAAAATCAGATAAATAATGCTACCCTGTAGTTCAGAAGAAACAGTCCTGCTCAGCTTTACTTTATAGTTCAGCTGGTAGAAAAATGTTATTTTCTAGGGGGAAAGTATTTTTAAAAATGTGAGTTTCTTTGGTTTGGTGTTATGTTTTTCTTTTCTGTGGCAATTTTCTGGTTTTCTACCAAAAAACCTGAAAATTATTTTTATTTTCAGTTTATGACAACCAAAAATGAAATGTGAGAAAAGAGAAACTTTTTAATGAAACAAAAGTTTTCTGCAAAACAATTCAATTTTCTGCAAAAGAATTCATCAACGGAAAAATGTTCAACCAAACTCTGTCTTATGGCTTGTTGGTTTTGCTCTTTTCCAACAGCCCAGCCAGCACATGATGCAAAATTATTCAACTCCCACTGTTATTATTTAGAACAATGCATAGTTGTTGCTTTGTGATATTAGCATTTAGCACAACTTCGGCTCGCAGGGGGCTACTCACTAGCTTGGCACTAAACACATGCTTAAGTGCTTTGCTATCTCAGACCCAAAGTACTCAGCACCTCATAGTACCGAGTCCTATATGATTTAGCCAAGGTGCAACAGGGGGTCTATGGCAGAGCTAGAAGTTGAATCCAGATTTCCTGGGTCTCAGTCTAGTGCCTTAGCCACAAACCTACAGGATTTAAAGTGGACAACAGAGACAGACACCAAAAGTGAATGATAAAATAATCAGTCAAGCAACCGTGGTTTACCTCTCAAAATATAGTGGATTTAAGGATTTTCTCATCATTTTCACTGAGCTCAACCATTATTTTTATGTAGCTAGTATGTAATAATGGCAAGCATTCTGTCTTTTATGTTTCAAGGTAACTAAATGAGAATCAGCAGCTAAGAAGCAATACAGTATTGGGCAACAGTATTTCATTGTAACCTCCCCATGACTTCAGTCTCTCTAAACTCTGCCGTTATGTCAGGTTCCCAAAGGAAAAAAAGACATCATTGGCCAGTGAACTGGGAGGTATGCAAGTCAGGGTCAGGTTGAACACTACAGCTAAATAACTCACATTCAAAACAGTTGTCATATTTTAATAGCCTGACAGGCATGCATGACTATCATGGCAAGAGTACACTCAGACACAGGGTTTTGTATTTACTGAACACAAACTAGTAAAGTTTCTTAACACTTGTCATTCTTTGGGCTACAGCTGGGGAAGTAGCAGGAAATTATGCTTGTAGAGGTAAACTTTAAAACAGGATTTTTATTTAAGACTCAGTCTTGACTCTGATCTCACATCAGTGTAAATCAAGAGTAACTCCACTACAGTCCATGGATTTACACCACTATAAAATTGGTACAAGTGAGGTCACAAAGATCCTCTCTCTCAACTGCAGGAGGGGTGGAGTGGTAGGATTCAGAGCAAGCTGAGTCTTGAGGAGTAAGCTAAGGAGAGCATAGCCCGAGTTACAGGTTATATGGTGGGAGCCCTATAATCCCTGCACTGGAACCATTTAAATGCCTGGTATCGGAGAATATGGGTGATGGATGGGTAGCACCCCTCATCTGTGTTTAAAAGTTGTAGTCTGCCCCTTACCATCCATCCACATGTTGTCCTCATTTCACCTCTGTGTCCAGATCAACGTAAAATTGGAACAAATGAGAGCTCAAAGATCTTCAGCTGGTGCATATTGGCACATTGAGTTCAGTGTAGCTGTGCCAATTTACACCAGCTGAGAACTGGTTTACCATGTACGCAATATAGATTTTGAGTCAGATTCTCGTCTCACTTAAGCCAGCTTTTTATTCATTGGAAATGTTTCTATGGACTGAAGCGGAACTACTCCTGACTTACTGTTTTGTGAAAGAAAAATCAGGGCCAGTCTGCGTTATTAAATCACACCAGATCTTCCCACCAATCCATGGTGTGTGTTGTTTTTTAAGGGAATAGAAAGGGAGCTCACAGGATTTAGTACATACCATGCATTTCCCAGTACTGTAAGAGGCTATTCTTGTGAAGATAAATGAGCTGGGCTTACTTTATTTATTTTTTGTAGCAGTTTAATTTCTAAGTTATAGCCCGGAGGTGAGTGAGAAAGAAATGTTGCTGTGCAGGTGGGCTGTGTACTGGTGTGCAGAGAACATTCAATGTACCCAAATTGGGAATGTTCAGTCTCCCTCTAAAGTTTTTTTCTCCAGATTTCCCCATGACTTAAATATTTTTAAAAGTTTAATGAGAGAACAAATATTTATCACTTTGAGGGCTGCTCCCCAGGCACTTCTAGGTCTGCATCATTGTCTACACATGGAAATTGATTGGCAGAACCATATGGTATAATTATAGACTGAGTGCAAATGAATATAGCAGGTTCTGACAGCAAAGAATGGGGGAATGGGGCAACAGAAGAGGCAAAAAGAGAACAAAGTATTTGTCTGAGTAATGCAAGGAAAATGTAACTGGCAGGTAAACTGGTGAAACGACACTCACTTTTTCATTAAAGTTGCTAAAACTAGTATTTTCCTTCCTAGAACTGAAAGGACAAAAGGAAAAAAACAAGTTGGTCCTTATTGACAGAATCTAATTGTCCTGTGGAGTTTAGCTGCTGTGTAAATAATCTGAAACTTGGACAGTCACAGTAACATCCTTTGAGTCTGTTAATTATTTGTACAGTTTATGGCAAGTGTGCTCCATTGGGTACAATTATGATTGTTTATTGAATAATTGCTTTCCTTTTCAAATGTTTGACCGCTCTGTGTAATATTTTTACTGAGTAATTGTCTGCTGTGGATAATATCTTCACTCAGTTAATTGCTTATTCTGAGTAATAATTTCACTCAATCATTTCCCATTCAATATAATGTTTTACTGAATGATTGTCTCTTCTGAGTCATGGTGTTGTAAGTTAGCTATGGCTTGATTGTTGAATTACATGTTTTATTTGTGTTACCATTAGATCCAATCTGAACTTGTCTAAATAGATTGCGTTTTGCTAATTCCTCTTGAAAAGTTTGATTGTGTGGCTACTTCCATATTAAATAAAGAAGATGCCAGTTGGGAATGGCAGCTGGAATTAGAACTGTTAGGGAGCCTGAAGGCTGAGTCAAATGTAGTGATAGAAGCAGGATTCTTGCAAAAGAGGACATCAAAGAGTGAAAGAATCAGAGGGTGAAAGTGAGTGGAAGGAATAAAACTTAGCAGGGCGAGTGGAGAAAACTGAAACCTAAGAAAGGAACGTTAAGAGAAGGGAGACACAGACCAAGGGAAGAAGGAGAGAAGAAAAATGGAGAAAGATAGATAATGGGTAAGAAAAGAATAATCCAGGAGGAGAGGATATAAAGAAAAGGGGAATGGAAGAAATAAGTAACAGATGTGATGCCATAGAGAGACAGAACTAAAAGAAAGTTGCTGCAGATGCAATCATGGGCCTGATTTCCTCTCCCACTGATTTTACACTGGAGTAACCTTATTCATTTGGATGGAGTTACTCCTGATTTACTTTGTAGAGAGAGAAGAAAGTATCTTTGCAGAGCAATTATATGATCTGTTAGATGTTGGAGGGAGACCAGAAGTAGCTGAGAGGAACAGTGCTGAGACTCTCTTACAAAATGCAGCACGTTTTCATGGATTCTAAGGCCAGAAGGAGCCATTGTGATCATTCAGTCTGACCTCCTGTAAAGCACAGGCCATAGGACTTGCCAAAATGCTTCCTAAAGCAGATCTTTTACAAAAACATCCAATCTTTATTTAGAAATTGTTAGTGATGGAGAATCCACCTATAACTGTTGTTATAGTTAAAGTGTATCCAAAGGGAGGAGTTTGGAAGTTTAAAATGGATATTGACTGAAGGCCCAAATTTTATTCTACCTTCCTTTAAATAATGCTGTAGTGTATACAAGCATGGAATGGAACATCAGAGAAACACGAATTTTAAATGTCAAGTAATTACAAAATCCTGCCTTTTCAAAGTGGTCCCCAAACTGTGGGGTCTGTCCCCCAAGGGGGGCACAGAAGCTCATCAGGGCCCAGGCCAGCCCCCGCATGGGGCAGGGAGGGAGCACCACCTAGCCCCACTCTGCCCCCAGGTCGACCCAAGCCTTGACCCCAAGCTCCTGGCCATACTACTACTCCCGGCCTCACTCCTGGGCTGGAGCTCCGGCCCCCAAGTCCAGGTGGGGGGGGGGAGGGGAAGCACAGACTGAGTGAGGGTGTGGACCAAAAATGTTTGGGGACCACTGATTTACAATGTAGAACCATTTGTGGAGGCAGAGAGGGCCAAGCCCATCTTTGTGTAAGATTCTTTAGTCTTCCTGTCAATGTAGGGCAAATGACAAGTTTTAAATGCAATTTTTATGAAACACAGGTTTTAAATACATATTGCAGTACAAACCCTTGAGGCCCAATTCTTGGCTGTATTCCAGTTCCTTTCCACTGCTCCTTCTGCTTAAAAAGAGCTTGACAGAAAAACAGCCAGATGCCCCTAGCCAAGAATGCCCGACACTACAAAAGGGTTCTCTAGATGATAATGGGTCAGTGTAACAGCTCTTTGCTGTCCTTCTTGCCACTTCTGTTCTAGGGCAGGCTTAGGGGTGGAAAGTTACAGGACTGGTGTGGTTGGAGCACTTTGGCGCCAGTTATTCTGGACAGATAGGTATCTGTGATAAATTGCCATAAACTACAGCTGCCCCCGGCAGTGCTGTAGCTGATGTTGGGCGGCTATACTCTCCCCAGCCCAGATTTTGAAAGGCATAAAGCCACCTTCTATTCTCTTTTCCCTGGCTGCACTTCCTAAGAGGTATGGCACTTAATCTCATAAGTAAAAAACAAAAAAAGTAATAGTTTGGGCCCGTCGTGACAAAAAGCAACAGTGGAGGACAATGTGCTCTGATTGCATTGAATTCCACACATGTATCACGTCTCTGTTTTTGCTAAATAAAAACTAAGTTTTTTAAAATATATGTATATATATATATATTGTTAATTTATTAGAGTGATTGGATTTATTTTAAAAAAAAATTTACTATCTGGCTGCTTTCATATAAGGAAAGAGGAGATTCACTTATCTTGCTTGACACATTCAAGGAAAGATACATGGGCTTAGATTCTCAGCAATGGCTGTTGAGTGCACAATGCAGCTAGAGAAAGAAGTAGGGGTAGTGCTGGTTCCAAAACACTCGATAATTCCCTGTAGAATGAGATGATTCTCCTGTCACTGAATTACCCAAGAGAATCTGCTCCATACAGTCCCCCCAAGGGCTTCTGGATCCTTATATGCACTAGAGTGGATAGAGTTGGGCCAAACTGCTTTGTTTATGGAGGGACAATCTCCAATACATGTTTGCTAAGTCACTTTTGAACTTGGAGAAGGTCTGCCTATATTTGAGACAAGTCTTTTCCCTTCATGTTGGTTTGGTCGATCCTCACCTCTTTTCTCCTTGTGATTTTTGACCATATTATTTTGGTATTTTCCCTTATCACCTCATGCTTTCCTCTAGAGAATCCTTCCTAAAAATTCTGTAGGAAGTACAAATGATGAGAAATTCAGTCTGGGCACTTGTGATATGGAATAGGGGGACTTGTCCTGTAAGACGTAGGTGCATTTATTTATATATTTTTGGCAAAGATCTAAGATGATGACCTCCTTGCTAGTCCTTTGATATTCATCCTTATAATATTATAACTATCATGATAAATCATAGATTGAATTGGTATTAGCTGAAAGATGGAATTCCATTGTAATTCACCATTATTTTCATTGTGTTTTCTTTATCTGGGAGCATTTGCAAATTACAGGTAGAGCATTTCACTCAATTTCTTAGAGACCAGGGGCCATATATCCCTCTTCCTCTTTGTCCTATCCAGGATATGAATAAAAGATAACTCCCATTCACTTAAAACATTTTAACACTAAATCCATTCTCTATGCTTTTCTCTCTTTTGGTGAATCACAAAACGCTATGACCCAGTTTCAGGAGCTTTGCTAATTCTTCCTAATTCTTTTTACTATGTAAAAGAATATTCTATTTTAAAATTAAATATACATATACACACCTTTTTGTGTATATTAGGCCAAATTCATTCCTGGTGGTAACCTCCATGGACTTTTTATATCAAAGATGAATTTGATCATTTCTTATTCTGAATTTCTTCTTCAAACTATGTTCTGTAAATTTAGTTTGTTCTGCTGTACTTGTATCCAGGCCTGGATTATATTGCTCAGTTTACTCTCCTGATGACTATTATGCTACATTTGTAAACTACATGAAGAAATAATATCTGAATTACAATTTGAGGAACAATTCTAAAAATTATTTTCTTCTGCAGTTTCCATAGTTACAAACTTTTATTATGGATGTTCTGTAAACACATTTACACAAGGGAGCACTTGCACTCGATTGCAAAGCTTGGGCATAACTACTGTATAAAACGATCAAATTGATTAGAGATGCCTGCGATAAATCATTCTTCCTCTGCGGTTATTTTATTGTTGTTTTTAAATCATTTCTGCACCTACTACAAAAAGAAAAAATATGCAATGCATTTTATTGCAAAGGACATGTATTGGCATTATAATCACTTCTTTTTCCATTTTATTAACATTTTACAACTTATATTCAATATGCTCATTATTTCTGAGTGACATTAATAAGTTTTGAGAGAAGGACTAACAAGTATGGCTATGAAAGCTTTGAAACACAGAGATTTAAAAACGGAGTACAGTATAAGTGTTGCAATCTCTCCCACTGAATTATACAAGGACACTTGGGGCAGGATTCAATAAAAAAGTATCATCGAGCTTCTCTACCATGGAATCCTGTGCATGGCTAAAGAAGCCTTCAAAATTTATATTGTGGGGTTGATTACCATTACAGTCTAGAAAGGGTAGGTACTGGATGGAACTGATATCACTCCTGGATGAATACAGGAAAAAGGTGCCATCTGTTTGATTTTTTTTTTTTTTCTTATGGTTCCCCCATCTCCCTGAGGGACAACTTATTGGAAGTAAACTGAATTTGTGCTCAACAATTTCAGATGGGGTTTTTTCTCAATAACTGTTTTACTTTAGTAAGACTTAAAAAATTTACAAATAAGTTTCTCTCATACTTTAAATTACATGTTTTAAAATCACAAACACTTTTTGCATCTTCCCTTTTTGTCGAACATGCCTGCAGTGACTGGGGGAGGTGCAGACTGCTGTGGGAAGCCTATTTAACCTTACCCCAAACTGTGGACATTTGCAGATCCAACGGAATTACTGAAGTGCAGATTTAGATTGCCACCACTCAGTATAGCTGCCTAGATATGAGCAGTTGCTCCCATGACATCTGTTACAATACCTCATCGACTCCACTGTCAAAGGCTATATGTTAGAGCTTTTTTAAATAAGTTTATTTGCATCTAAAATTAATTGTGAACCCAGTCCAGCTTCATATATAGATTGTTTTACATTCCCGTAAGTGGGCAAACACAGCCTTGTGTCAAGATCTGCTAAATAGTTATCTATATAGAGACTCTCTGTCTGCTTGGAAACTCAGAGCCAGTTTCTCCACTACATTAGAGCCTCTGTGTGCCAGTCTGTTGACACAAAGAGGCTGTGAGACTAGTCGATCCAGTCAGCAAAGGATTCTCCCAGTATGAAGAAATCCTTTGGTGGCCTAGAACTAGTGTGCATAGAGTACAGAGTAGAGCTGGATAGAGAAAGATAATCCCATCCCGCTAAGGATTTCGATAATTTGACTTTCATTCTAATCTGGAATGAAAATCAAAGGTTTCGGAATTCTCCACAAAAGGGAATGGAGTCCTGGCTCTGGGCCAGTCCACAAAGTTGGCTGCTGTGAAGTCGAGTAGGAGAGCTGGCAGGAAGCCAGGTCAGTTTCCCAATGAAAATTTTGATTTTGACCAATCAGCAAATTCTGATGAAAAAAAGATTTTGCCAGAATTTTTCTGATCAGTTATAGTATGGAGCTGTATAACACACTACTTCGTCTACCTCCAGCATAGGGGGAATCATAGGAAGCAAGGCAAGATAAAGAACTGAAGGCTACTAGGAAATTTCCCCAAGGGCTATTAGGAATTTTTGTACAAATCTCTTTATAAAATGGTCTGGCTATGTAGGCCTTTTGGCTATTTAGCTTTGGTCTTTTTCTCCATTTCCAACTCGGACCTTCCTTCTTCTTCAAGTCTTTAAATCAACTGGTGGCTATCTCCTTTTGAATGCTGGAGCACTGTGTACATTGTGTCACATCCTCTACTCTCTTCTGCTTCTTGTCTGTATAGGTCTTCATTACACTTCAGCAACTGGTGGCCTATCACATAAGGGTTAGCACCTGTGCAGCTACACTGCTTGCAGATGACTCATTGCCAAATCAGGACTATTCCCAAATTTATACAAGGCCTGTGGATTGTAAACCTTTCAAGGCAGGGACTATCTCTTTCTATATGTTGGTATAATACCTAGTGTAACGGCACTTGAGTTCTGATTTGAGCCCTTAGGTGCTACCACAGTATAAACAGTAATACAAGCTAATAGGGAACAAACGTATGCTTTAAATGAAGGGAAAAAATGAATTTTTTAATGTCTTTTTAATATCCTTCTGTTCAGCACACTTTCTGGTGAAATGCATAGGAGGCAGAAAGTTCTCCCACACATCTTTAGCTTCAATCTAATTAAAATTTCCTATAGTGCTCTGTGTTGATCATCAATAGCAAAACTGTGCTGGTTTTATTGCTCTGGTACTTGAGGGAAAGCATCTTGAAAAGTGGCTAGCAATGCATTATTAAAAGTGACAATAATGATGTTTCTTTGGCAAAGCAGATACCAGCTGAATCTTTTGGATCTGCATGTGTGTTTGCAGCTCCTAAGGATACAATTAAAATTTGAGCAGTTTCTAACAACTGTAATAATTATTAAACTGACAAGATGGCCATTTTTCTTCCATCTTAAAACGGCATACTGATGATTATTTTAATCTGATTTTAAGAACATTATAAAATGCTTGACAGGTTGATGCACTGTTGAAGTTCAGTTGAAAACATTATATATAGTATGAACATGTTAGCCATGAATGAGCCACTGTAATTTGTCTCTAAGGAGGGTGGCGGGGGGCGGGGAGGAAAAGAACTGGCATGAATCTCCAGCTGGATCTCATGCTAAAGCAAATTTATCTTTCAAACAGGCTCAAAAATTTGATTAAGTAAATATTCTTCCTCTTCTTAACCTCTAGCAGCCTCCTCCCTCTTCTAAAATGTCATACATCTTAGGCAGCTGGCCATTACTGGACTTGAAGTAGGAATTACTGAGGGGAAGTTCTATGGCCTGTGTTATGCAGGAGGTCAGACTAGATGATCACAATGGTCCCTTCTCTCTTCAGACTCTCTAAATCAGTGACTTGAGATTGGCTATCTTTGTTGTTTCAGCTGCTTTCTTCAGCTCTCAAGAGTTTTATAACTCTCTCATGGTCAAAGGGAGTTAATGCAAACTTTGGTAACTTTGATGCTAGCAAACCTTAAGAACAAGCCAGATTTGTATAGAACTGGCTTGTCCAACCCACAGGCCAGAGTTTGGCCAACCAAAGGCTGCTATCTGGCCCACAGGGGCGCAACAGTCGCCCCTCCGCTCCAGCCCTGTGCTGGCTGGTCCCAAGCTGGCTGGGTGCAGCAGCAGCTCCTCCTCCGCCCCTCCAGCCAGTCGGGCGGAGGAGCAGCCCCTCCTTTCCAGCCCCTTTGAAAAAAAAATTGCAATGTGGCCCCTCACATGAAAAGGTTGGATATCCCTGGTATAGAGCAACCTGCCAAATCCTGACAGAACAAGTAGTTCTCCTTTACCATCATGTAATGTCACTATATATAAGGGCATTGTATGGGTCAGGGACTTTTTGTTGGGTGACTCAAACTTATCAGGAGTAGGACCATATTAGCCAGTAGTCCCAAAAAGTCTAAGACTAATATACAGTGTGTTGGGAGATGCTATTTAGGAGAGGCTGCTAGCCATAGGGAGATGCATCACCGGAGAAGGCAGGTTGACCAACAGAGGGAATCTAAAGAGTAGCTGTTTCTGTTTGTTTGGCAATTGCAGTGGAGGAATCAGGATACTTATGCTGGCTATGAACATAGGAGTGATGTTTCAGTTGATGTTGCAAGAGGGAGCATAGAGGTGGAGTAGAGGGGTGAGCTGGGAGGAAGCAGGGCAGAGCTTTCTGAAGAAATCTAGTTCTGTGAAAAGAAAGGGTAGAAAGTGGCATGCTGAGTCTAAAGGATTGAGAATGTTTGGGCTAGTGGGCAAAACCTTAGCCTGCGCACTGAGTCAGTCTGGTCCTTGACAATGATCTATACGGGGACCAGGTAAGGGGATTTGGGTCTCAGAGATCAGAGAGAGGAAATAGGGGCTGGGGAAAAAGGGTTTGGGCCAGGACAAAGATCTATTTGGATGGGGCAAAGAAAGACTAAAGGGAGGGATAAAGTATCTGCAGCTTAGTCCCATGGTAATAAGTTTATATTGAATTAGGGATGTAAATTTATTAAAATCACTTGACATCAGATTATGGGTAAAGTCCTTCTTAAAGATCCATTTTTGCCATGTTACCCACAAACAATCTAGCTGGCTTGTACTACATAACTCCAGTCTACCTATAATTATTTCTGGTTCCACTAACCTGAGTCTGTTTAGGTTTCTGTCTGCCTGCTTGACATTAGATTTTACACTCCTCAGGGCATAAATTGTGACTTACTTCTGTTTGGAAACACCTCACGCATCTTGCACACTTTGAGAAAACAAATAATATATCATTATATTTTTAACCCATTAGATCTGAACATTTACACAGCTTACCTTTTTTAATGAGGGGGTTTTATTGATGTCACAACAATTCTATGTGACTCACTTTTTCTAATTTAATGTTTTTTCTAAATGTGAAATTTTGAAACAGGGAGCAGATTAGTAGACAACTACAGATTACAGGTCAAATGAACAGAGTACAGATCAGTTCATCCCCGAACTGACATGAATTATGATTTATCTCTAACTGACTTCTTTTCAAGGATTCTGCAGACCCTGTGGTTGTGAACAGAACTACATTTCTACCACTGCACAGACACATAGACTTAGATCATTAAAATGTTGCAGGTATAGTGATCTCAACTTTATTAATATTGATGAGAAACAGCCTCCTTGAAAGTCCAAATTTAATCTGGAATTATGACAACCAATCAGAATTGTTCCAGCCACTGGAAATAATACCATGTACAAAAATTACAACAGGATAAAATGCTCGAGTTATAAATTAGCATAATTCCTTCAGGGAATATGAAATTTTGGGAACTTGGGTTTGGAAAGATGAAACCGGACCACTTGTTAATGAAGTCAAACACTACGGGCTTGATGAAGACAAAGAAGCAAAGATTTTTTTTTAAAGGCCTTTGTAACTAGCTGAAGAGCTAATGAACATTCTGAAAAATATTTATCGGTACAGTCTACATGGAGATTTTTAAGATAACAGGTGTCCTGGCTGCTGTTCATTTAGGCCCCAATCCTATACCATGAAAGACCATAATTTATATTAGGCATGTGTATAAGTACCTCACTGAACTGAGACCTAAATCAGTGGCAGCTTTTCCATTGACTTTAGGGGTGCTTGGATTAGGCCAATTATGTCAATAGTCATGAAGTATAAACTGAAATTCTTTGGAGAAAGATTTTTAAAAGAAATATGGAAAATATTATCACTTGATTTTATGGGACATATTCATTTAAGGTGACTTTGGTCTGATCCTGTGAGTCCCGAGTATTTTCTTCAAGGTAATTAGTACCTGTGAGATCCTAAGCACCCTTAACTCCCACTGAAGTCAATTAGACCTTGCAGGGGTTGCCCATTAAGGGATTGAACCAACTTTGCATGCTCCAGAGGTTCAGAATGTTGAATGCTACTAGCCTCACATTTTTTACAGCCCACCCATTACTATTTCTAACTAATCACATTAAATCTGATAAGACATGTAACTGAAAATTTATGATGATGTGTGAGTGTATTCTAAACTAGGGGGGGAGGCTAAATGCAGTTACCAAGTAATCTGTGGAAATTGCATGGGGCCATTATTGTGAAGGCAAAACTCCCATTAAAATCAGCAGGAGTTTTATCAGTGAAATGACCTATTAATGGCCCTTGGAACACGTTCTGCCTCACTTACCTAGTTACCATGTACTGTAAGTAAAAATTAATTCTTACACTCTAAACTGAAATAATCTTACAGTTTGCCCATCACTTTATTATGAAACTTCCATGTTTTAAACCTCATGTTAGTGCTTTAAGTATATCACAAATTAACTGGCTTAGACATATATTACTACGGACCCAGTTGTGCTACCACATATGAGCCATGTAAATGAGGCTTTTCATTAATTCGAAGAGCCATTTAACTCATCTCTCTCATATATTAACATTGCTGAGAGCGGGACCAATGGGGATAGACACCTATTTATGTATAAAATTGTTCAGAGGCTTCAACTTTATTACATTTCAATTTAATAAGCTAACACCGAAGGGCAACTTCTATCAGCAGCTGAAAAGGTCAGAGGAAAGCAACAGCAGTTCTGTAGCATCACTGGCCTTCCACCCACTTTAGTACTCACCTAATCCTGAGTGTCTGTGATATGTCAAGAAGTGGGAGAGGGGTGCTGAGTGCAGCTGGAGGCATCGTCGAGCACTGTAGCCATTTCAGGTACCTTCTGTTGTCAGGATATTCAAATCCATGTCAAATTACCAATGATCAGAAGGGCCTGATCAGCTACCCCTGGCACCACTGGAAGCATTTACTGTAGGTGCAATGGAAGTCACCCATAGTCAGTAGCATATAGATTGCCCCAAGGAGGACAGAGTTACAAGGAGAATATGAGGAACTTGTTTGTCTAAAACTTTGCCTAGATAGGCCTAATTTCAAAATGTTGCCATTATTTTCTAAAGGTTGAAACCAATGTAAGCGGTTTTCAGTCAGCTTTGCATTCATTCGCGTGAAGGACCATGTCTTTGAGCCTTTATAACAGGCCCACTAGAAACCCAATGAAATGTGCCAGCCTCATTTCACCTCTCAGTATGGCACAATATCATCCATTAACAACCAGACAATTGTGGTTAAAACCAATCCATTTACTTTCAGGAAAGATTCAGAACATATAGTTGGCAGTGAAGTACTAAACTACTCAGGGCTCTCAAGTGAGGAAGGGAAGACAAACAGCACTAGGCTAACACTCTGATCAGAGCAGCTTAATTAGTGCTTCTTCTTTCAGCTAAATGTCATATGCTGCATCCACTTCATAGCTCCTCTGTTTCCCACCAAACACCTCATTTTGTTCAGGAAGTCTTTCCATCATGGGTCAATTGTAGAAAAGGTTAGAGGTAAGAATTAAAAAGAGAAAAGGGACAAGAGGGAGAATGGAAGAATGCAAGAACCAAATGTGATAAGAGATGATAAAAGAAGAGTAATTAGGGGTGAAATATTTACAGAAGGAAAATGTGGAGAAGTGGAAAAAAGGACACTGAAAAAGACTCAAGAAAGGAAATATCCAGACAGAAAAGAAGTGAAACAGTGGCGAAAGGGAGAATTGGAAAACAAAAACCCAGCAATGACAGGGCTATATTTTATTTTATTATAGAGAGATAGTCACCTTTCCATAGTTAAGAGTTGCAATCAACTTCCACTATAATTGTAGTCAGTCTCTAAATTTGGCTTTGAAAATTGCTTTGCCCTGAAAATTGCTACAGTACCTCTCAAAACACAGAAGAATGTTTTTTGCAAAGTTTGAAGAAACCCATCAAAGTGTATTGGAGTTAACGAATGTTTCCGAAAGCACCCTGATATGAAATTTTGATCTTTGTCCCCTCTGGCTCCAAATTTTTCCCTGGAGTAGTTTATCCCACATCTGCCTACTCATGGTTGCGTGCTTCTTCCTGTGACCATTCTTGGTGATGAGATACTTTACTAGATGGACGAGTGGTCTGAAACAGTATGACAATTCTGATGTTTCCTAATTGGGCCACTGCCTCTGATTGTATTCAAATAGTGAATAAACTGATTTTATTTTTGACACTATTCCAGTGGACCAAATTGGGTTTGCTATACAGTTTTATTGAACATATTTTGATTGATTGCTTAAGAAATCCTCTTTGGCTTTTTAAATTGTTTAATGTTTTATACATAGAGCTTTGTCATAGGAAGCAAACATATCAATCTTTACTTTGAAATCAATAAGACCTAGAAATAATGAATGACTCTAGGCCTTCATTCAAACAAATCTTGAACCGGTTTTCTGAAAAACAGTTGCAACCATTACTTTAGAAATTGTCATTAGAGCTGCAACACTGTGATAAGCAGCAAGATAGTACAGAAAACCCAAGGTGTGAATTTCTTTTTTTAAAGGTTTCAGATTAAACAACTGTTCATTAAGGGGGCAGGGGTGCAGGATTCATTCACTCTAGTGAGCATCTAGTCATATAAGTAATCCCTTTGGCTTCAATGGGAATCTACTCACATGAGGAAGTGCTCACCTTGATGAGCAAGAAGTCCACAATCTGGACCTAAATGAAAAATAAATTTTGAAAAATGAATAAAGCCGAAAGTGAAGATATCACAGCAAAAAAATAAGTAAATTTCTGAAAGATGCTACAGCAAAAGAGTTCTAGAATAATTTTTGGGTCCCCATAGTGAGTGTAAAACATTGAGGGCATGCTCGTATGACACTGAAGTCAATAGGGGTTTTGCCATTAACTGCAATGGGAACAGAATTGAGCCTTTAACCATTCCAGTCCTGCTCTTTCCTTTCACTGTAACAGTTGTGATTGCTCTTTCCACCATTCTGTATTGCTAATAGGGGAAAAAAAAATCTTCATGATTGTTTTTAAAACAGTTTGTTGCCAAGATGAAAATCCAGATCAACATTTGAAACTCTTTCCCTCCACCAAAGCGTAGGAGGGTTGGAGAGCTCAGGGTTTGGTGCAGTCTGTTAGAGAATAAAGCCAGCTAAAAAATTCAGATCCAGATCTGATTTTGAATTCCAAAATGCATTCATACCCCTCCAAAGTTCCAAGGATTTTGGATCAGTGTCTTGACACAAGCCTATCATGTTAATAGAAAAGGTATTTATTCATACTGCTAAACAACATCAAAAGCTTTCTACATATAAGTAAATATGAAAGCACAATCACCCATGAATATATTACCAAACTCATAAATAAGGATGCAAGTCGCCTCTGTGCAGCCTAATTTAAAGGGATTAAATGGGATTCACATGCATGGGAGTTAAATGCCCTTAAATGCCTAAGACTTGTGCTGGCCAGTGCAAAGGATTTTGAATTTCACCCTAATAGAGAACATAAAATCACTTCCAGCTTTAATATTCTTAAACCCACTTTCCCCAAGGGGAAGCCAACTCCTGGTGAAATCTACATAGTAGCTTTATCCCATATTGTATGTTAGCCTTCTCTCAACTGTTCAACCTTCTGCATAGTTATCTGTATCCTTAGTATCAGCCAATGGGATTTACTTCTTCTGTCTGTTGGAAAAGGCTTCTGTAAATGAAACCATATGCTTGTGACTAGTAAAAACAACCTAAAGATGGAGAACATCTGTCTTCTTTAAGAAATCATTATTTTGGTGCTCAGCTGTGTAAGTCCTCCTGAATTATACATTCATTTGGAAAGTTGCCCAGAAACGTTTCTTTATTAATATTATGAGTATTTTATTATAACTGTTATTACAGAGACACAGGTGTGCAGAGTACAGTACAGGCAAAAATACTAAGATAAGGTCCCTGCGCTGAGAAGTTTACAAAACAAACTGACAACACACATGAAAAGCAGAACACGAGAAGATGGTTGGTTAGACTTTGAAGGTATAGTTATGGGCAGTGAATAAGTGTCAACAGCAGTTTACAGCCTGGATTTCACAATAATTACTCATTTCTCTTTACTTCAAAAATATGCATAAGGGGCCTAGTTCTGTAGCCCTGGGGGATGAGAGCTTATAAACTTAGATAGATAGGTGGAGAGAGAATACACTGGTGTATAAGATTGGGAATACAGGGTAACACAAGAAAGCAGCAGTGTGGGGGGAGGAGTGGGAATCATAGTGCTTTGTTAATATTGGGAATGTCAGAAGGGTTTCATCAGCTAGCAGGAAACAGAGGGGTTTGGTCCCCTGAGTGTAGGGTTGGCATCTTAAAGTTTTATCTTTCATAATAGGGGTTCCTGACAAGCCAGGGGCTATCCATTGCCTCAGAGTCTCCCAAAAAGAGAACGGGGGGAAAAACCCAGTGACAATTCACCAAAAAAGTCATTTTATTTGCCCTGTTCTTCTTCTTCATCTCATTGATGCATTGCTTGCTGTTGTCACTGTATATCTTTGTTAAAAGATATAGATTAGCACTCTTAAGAAAAGCATCAATAGACTGATCAATTAAGTGACTAGTGACAGACTGATTTATGTCTGCACTGTCTCCAAGTTGAGGTTTAAAGATGTTGTTGCTAAGAATCCAAGAGCACTGAGGATTTTAACCACAACAGGCAAAGCATGGACTCATGTTGCATTTCCAAAATCCCCTTTAAACTCCTAAAAGAGAACAAATAAAGCTTTTTGGTCAGATCTGTGTTTTTAACCACAGAACTACAAAAACTACCCAGATGAATAAATCTTAAAATATAAACATTTGCAATAAATCCTTCCTTATTATATATCCTCCATCTCCAACAACAGCATTTTCCCTAGTTTCAAACGTATGAACTGCCTTTTAAGCTTTAATGTGAGCAATTAATAGAATTAGAAAGCTAAGTTTGTATCAGAAATAGGAGAGAAAATTGGGCTCCTAAAGCTATATTTAGGCACCTAACAAAAGGGCCAAATTTTTCAAAATGCACCCAAGAGAAGTTATTGGGAGCTCAGCACATTGGCAAAATCAGACCATTAGTTTAGGTGCATAAATATGGATTTGAAAGTCAATGAATCTTATGAGTCACTTGGACACTTTTGAAAATCTCAACCTGAGTAGTCTAATTTTAGGCTCCTTTTTTTGAAAATCTTGGCTTAAGGGCCAAATTCAAAACACCTTGAGTTTGCTTCTCTGAACTGCTGAGCTCTCACAAATCTAACTGCGTTCAATAGAAATTCTGGGTGCTCAGCATTTCTGAAAAGAAGGCTCAAAGATTCTCAATTTGGAGATCCAACACTGAAGGCAACCTTTAAAGATCTGGGTTTATGACATTATCAGAACTGGTCAGAAAATGGATGGGTTTTTTAGGGGGAAATTTCAATTTTTTTGCAGTGGGACTCCCATGATGCACCATCTCCCCTCAGCAAGAGGGGAGTCCAGAGTGCATAATGGAAGATGAAGTCTGGCAGGGGAGCCTGCCCTAAGAGGACAATGGGGATATGAGGGCAACCAAACTACAACTCCCATGAGGCACTGAAGGAGCATTTCCAAATCAATGTATTTTGTTTTTCAGCTGAAAATATTTTTGTTTTCAGATATTCAGTTTTTTATTAAAAAGCTAAATTTTCCATGGAAAGATGACATTTCACATGGAAAATTTCATGTCATCATGAACCCAATTTTCTATTGAAAAGCAGCTTTAATGGAAAATTTTCTCTCAGCTTTAGTCATTCTGGATTTCTAAGTTTAGCATGGATTATCACAAAGCCTTTACTAACAAATTTACCTCCATCTGGCCAAAGTATTTAATAGCCCCAGGGTTATGAACGTTTCTAGAAGCTAAATAGGAAGCTAAAAATGTACACTCCCAGGATGTGAGTCCTAGGTTTAAATCTCCAGACTGCCCAATTCAGATCAGGGGTTTGAACCCAGGTCTCCTACCTCAGTGCTCTAACCATTGGGTATAGAGTCCTTTTCACGGTCTCTGGCCCAATGACTACTTAAGTGTTACATACACAGGTGAACAAATTCAACAGGAGAAAAATGAGCAAGACCTGCCTTAGAATACCCTTCTATGTCTCTGTGGTTAGGCTTCTTACATGGGAGATTGGAGACCTAGGTTCAGTTACTGTTCTGCAGCAGACAGAGATGTGATTAGAGCCCAGGTCTTCCACATGCTAGGTGAGTGCCCTGTCACTGTTTCAGTGAGAAAGGCTTAGGAGCCAAACTCCAGGAAAGGATTCATAGCTGTGACTCTTGAGTGGAGATAGGCACCTAACTTAAACTTAAGTTGTGTCTACATTATAGCTGTTACAGCAGCACAGCTACAGTGCTGCCAATGTAGCCCCACAGAGTAGATGCTTCCTACATTGACATAAAGGTTTTTTTTCCTTCAGTGTAGTTAATCCACCGCTCAGAGAGGCAACAGCTGGGATGGCAGACGAATTCTTCCATCGATGTAGCCATGACCACACCACACAGGGGTTCGGTCGACCTAACTACGTCACAAAGGGCACAACTTTTTTCACAGCCCTGAGCTTCAAGTACCCGGCTTTCATTCAGCTACCCCATTGTTGTCTATGCCTTTGGATATGTATATGTTGCCTCCTATATATGTTGCCAATATTTGCTGTATTATTTCTACCAACTGCATCTGAGGAAGTGAGCTGAAGCGCATGAAAGCTTATGCCTGCTGAAATTAAATTTGTTAGTCTTTAAAGTGCTACAGAACTCTCGTTGTTTTTGCTAATTTTTAAGTGTAGACTAGCCCTTAGGCTACATCCCTCTCCTTTCTTACTGGCTAGCTTAGGCAGCTCCCTGCTCAGCATGCTGCCTTCTCTGACTCCCATTGTCTCCCCATACAATGCACAGGGAGTCTGGGCACCTAACCCAGGGCTGTAAATGCTAGTAGGTGACAAGGCACCTAAAAGTTTGCATTGCAACATTCAGCATTGCGATGCCTAAGTCCCCTTGTGAATCTAAGCTTATGGCTCCATTCTCCCCTCAGTGGGAGTTACTGTTTCCAGACCCCTCAGTGTGCATGTTACACCATATTAGCTTTCTCTAGAAATACTTACCTGAAGCCCCAATCCATCAGTTGGCTCCATTTAGGTCAATCCCTGCACTTGTTAGGAGCTCCACTGAAGTCAATGGGGCACCAAGTAGCCATGGAGGTTTGTCCATGTAGTCTTCATTGCAGGCCTGGGGCCTTAAACTCAGACTCACACCTTCTTACCAAGGTGTAACTCCAACCCTCAACCCTTTGCCCTTCCATATCACCTCTGAACTTAGCCCATTGTGTTTAATTGGATGTCATGAAGTCTGTGAGCCAAATTCAATGGTGATGTGTAAGGTGGGTTAGATTCCATTAGGTTCTGACTTCTTTAGTCCTAGTTGTTGATATACATTATCTACTCCCAGGAAAGCTGAACAGAATGTGTAACTTTCTCTGCTTTGTTTCCTACTGACATACGTAAATGTTAGTTTGCTATATCAAAATATTGTTTATTCTTTTGTATTTACAGGCTTGTTTTTGCCTTTTCATTTTAGTTGCTCAATATATTTCTTCCATCTTGATATTAACACAATAATAGTGTTTCTAATCATACACATCATAGGTGATAATAATGTTATAATAGAAAATGACTTAATCTCTATAAAGGTGCATATTCTGTAATAACTAAGAAAACTGGAAGTACTCCTGAATTGCCATACAAAATTCTTTTTCCTGTATCTATTATAATGAGGATCTTTGTCAGTCACTATTATTACACTCCCCTTTATGTACTTCAGCCTAAATCTCAGCAATAGCAAAGCCAGAATTTTGTCTTTTCAGGCCTTCATAGAAAATAATCCCCAGGAATATTGTATAGAAATGTTAAAATTCAAGTGTAATTAATAATTCCTACTTGCTTTCAAATAGCCAATAGCATCCTATTGTTTTGCATACAAATATTTGCAAAGTTTCTTCTATGCTTAAAATACTCATAAATAATTTAAAAACAAAATATAAACAAAAGCTTCTTGGGAAGCATTGTCTTTTGCCCTTTTCACAACAGTAATAGAATGAAAAAATCACATTGGCATAGTTACGTCCAAATAACTGTGTTTACTGAATATATGCAACATACAAGGTCTAGTTACATATACACACTGCTGCTCTGGCAGGCTTCTGTAAAACAAAGACCACAGTGAGCAAAGGGCTCACCAACTCTTTAAAGAGATACTTCCCACTTCTTGTATACTATGGTAAGGTAGTCAAACTTGAAGGTATCCTTTCCAAACAGACCTTCAGAGGCTTCAGTTGCTGCCTATACATACACATTTATGAAATAGAAGTAAGATTAGAACTGTGCAATACAACTTCTTCTTCATTTAGTAATATCACTGGTTTTGCATGAATAGGGTGTTGTACGAGGTACAGATAACAAGTTAGTCTGTATCCTAAATGGTTAATAGTCTAAAAGATAAACTTAGAGAGCAGTGGGAGAATCACTTATGCCAGATCATTTTTTTCACCAGAAGGTAATATTTTCCTTTTCTTCGGGGGCTGCTGAATTCTCATCCGTTTTGAAAAGCATGCCATTTGTTTAGGTACCTAACAGTGCGCCTACACTGGAATAAAAGACCAAGGCATGTGGGGCTCAAGCTCTGGAGCTAAAAATGGCTGTGTAGACATTCAGGCTTGGGTTGGAGCCTGAGCTCTGGGACCTTCCCCCTTCACAGAGCCCCAGAGCTCAGGCTCCAGCCCAAGCCCAAATGTCTCCATAGCAGTTTTGCAGCCCTGCAGCCTGAGCCCCAAGAACCAGGCATGCCCAAGTCAGCTGACCCAGGGCAGCCAGGGGTATTTAATTGCTGTGTGGATGTACCCTAAGAATTGTTTAAGGAGTCTACATTTAGCGTCCTGTTTTTTTTAAAACCTAATCCTTAGCATTTACATGGTATGTAAGGCCAAACACAAGAGAGGAAACCTGCATAATACAGTGGATATTACAGAAAATGCATTACTAAAAACCAGAGAATGGGTTTTGCTAAAAGGGTGGAAAGCTTAGTTACAAAAGAGAGAAAAAGAGTTCCCTTCTTCCACTTTATGGAGGGATTTGAAGGAGAAGGAGGTCACAAGGCACACTGGTGGAAGAAGGATGTTCCAGGCATTGGGGGTTCATCAAAAGAAGGCTCAGAGTTGCAAGTCAGGGAAGGAGATATAGGGCCTGACCCAAAGCCAGCTGAAGTCGGTAGAAGTCTGCCACTGACATCAGTAGGCTTTGGCTCAGGCCCATGAGGAACACAAAGAAGTGGAGGTAGCAGAAAGTAGTGTGCATAACGGGTAGTAGTAGGAGAGCTGTATGTAGGAGTCCAGTCATTAAGAGCTTTGAAGATAAGAATGAAAATGCTATATGTAATGTGGAATGATTATGGCATTAAACAATAAAATGTTACATTGGTGCGGAATTTACCCTATCTCAAATACTATTAAGACTCTGGGTTTCTCATTTTAATTACTGTTTTATTAATAAAGAAAGATACATCCTAAATGAATGTATCATGGTAAAGGAACAGGATTGCTTTGTTTAGCAGTATTTGTTCTCTGCAGAGAACAAAAAAGCTTTTTACCTCTATAATTAAATCTTCCTTTTAACAAAAGCAGCCAATTAATTGCACATATGTTATATTCTATCCATAAAATCCAAATGCCAAATGTTCTCTGGTCAGATACTTGATGTAAAAGGACAGAAGGGACTTTTGTATTTGTAAAGACAAATAGCTTTGGTGTCAATTTTAATTTGGAGCAGTTCTTCCAGAGATTGAAAATCGTCATGATTCAGGAAATGAAAGAACCTAGTCTATGAAAAAGAATCTCACTTCCCAAGAAAAAGAAGTATAATATGGGTTATTTTGAACTGAAACAAAAGAATTATTAATAAAACGTGAAAGAGCTTTTGAAAATGTAGGTACTACAAAAGGGATTATTAAAGCATAAAGGATCTTTTTGTTTTATTTAGACTGTCAGAATACCAAAATGTGCTCCCCCATTGTCAGACAGCTTTAATGTCCCCCTTTTTTTCTTTAAAAAAGGACCTGACCTTGTTGCAGACTAGCTCAGACCCTCTGAGCAAATGATTAAGTCATTATTATGGCTACTAGCTAGCTGGATCTTCCTCTAAGAAGTTAATTAAAAAGATATATAAGATGTGCCTGAAACCATAATAAACAGATACCCTCAGACTATAAAAGCTTACTGTCTTTCATATGTTTTGAGAATGAGATACGCCATACAATTCAGAAATTATTGGATCTGATATCCAGCATTTGCCTCTTCACTAATACAGCAAAGGTTACTCTAATATGTTCAGGAAAATTCTGCTCACCAAAATATTTGTTTTCCAGTTGGACAATGTCCATCAGGTAGTCGGAGAGATTTTTAAAATCTGCAGTCACTTCTACTTGTGCTACTTCATTCTGGATCACATCATACTGCTATGCAGTAACCTGAAGCATAGTAACAGCAAAAGAGTAGCATGAATTAGCTCTCAGCTGCACCTTTTAAGAACGTATTTCCTATTATAATTTTATGCAGTGTTTATCAGATAAAAAAGTCTTTCTAAAAATTGACTAAAATGAGGAGGAGGAGAAGAAGGAGGATGGCATTTTGCATGCAACACTTGAGTGATGTGTAAGGCAATGCTATCCAAAGTGCCAGCAGCAAGTGCCAGCTTCAGCTGGAATAGAAATGGAAAATCTGTTGCTAAAATATATATACAAAGTATAACAGTGATCTCAGGGGATTCCAGATATTCATATTCTGATCTTGGACAGGTGAAAGAAATTCCAGGTTTTTGACATTTCACTAAAGCTGTTGAAAGTATTAGTCTTGATGCAGAAATCAGTAGGTGAAATTCTATGGCCTGTGTGACACAGAAGTTCAAACTCAGTGATCACAATGGCCCCTCCACATGTGAACTTTCCTGCCTCTCAGCCAGGAAGGTATTAGGTATATGGCTTTTTTTTAGCTTATTGATACTGTAAGCTAGATGGTTCACTGCCACTACCTAGGTGCACCAGGGAGAACAAGGTGCAAAGTATGTCTCCCCAGAGGGGCAGAAATGGAGGAGGTGGGGCTATATTATATATCAGGGAATGCACCCTGCTAAAGTGGATCTTGCTGGCTTTTGTGCACCCCTGCTGCATCCATCTCCCACCATGGCCATCCCTGATGCTTCAGAAGAAGGAGACCAAAATCAAAATACAACTACAAAATACAGCTGTTTCTGCCTCTGTTTGTGGTTTATTCCCTCATAGCACAATAAGTCAGGAATCATAATCCAGGGTGTTGGCAGTAGCTCTAAAGCTCTAACCACAGAATTATTGCACCGGGGTCCCAAATGTACTGACTGCAATGGGATAAAGATTGGGGCCTAGCTTCTTTTCTAGCAACAGTCGCTGCCCCACACTTCAGGGCTTCCACAGGTAACCTGCAGGGGTCAGGAAGGGATTTCCCCCCCCCATGTATTTTGAGGTTGTTTTTAGGTTTTGATCTCCTTCTTCTGAAGCACCAGAGATGGCCATGGCTGGATATGGGACACAGAAGGGAGAGGACCAGTGCACTAAGTTGGCCCTGAGTAGTCTCCCTCTCAGGTGCTTGGCTGGCTTCCTCTCACATGCTCAGGGTATAACTGATCACCACATGCCCACCGATGGGAGAGATGGGGGAAGAGGTGGGGTGGAGGATGCAATTGCCCAGGGGCCCAGCAATTTAAAAGAGCCCCGAGGGATGGGATAGATATGTATCCTCCTCTCCTTCACACACCCTACATCCCCCGAGCCCCCCGCCGCTCACACTCTCCACCCCTCCCCTGAGCCGAACTTATTTATTATGCGCCATGCAGGTTCTCAGGCAGCTGTGGTGGCGGTATCTGCTACTCAGCTTCCCGGGTTCATCCGTGATCTCCCTGGGGCCTCCAAGGGACCCAGGAAGCTAAATAGCTAAATAGCCTCCTCAGCCTCCCTGGAATCTGCAAGGCACATAATAAATACATAAATACATCTCACGGAAACCCATTCAGACCTCAGCCATCTTTTTCTAGGGGGCCCATTGGCTGTTCTGCCCCGGGGCCTGGAATTGCTGTCGGTGGGCCTGGGGGCCTGGATCCCCATATGTGGGGTCAGGAAGGAATTTTCCCTTAGGGCCGATTGGCCCCGGGAGTGCAGGTTTCATCTTCCTCTGCAGCGTGGGGTGCTGGTCACTTACCGGGATCATCTTGGTCTCTCTCATAATCAGTCCCCTCAGACAGGGATGCACCTCATTCCCCCCTATTCTCTGCCTGTGGCAGGTAATAGTTTAGTCTCCTGAGGTCTGTAATACTTGGTCTATTTTCAGTTGTTGGGTTTTGTGAGCTGGTGCTGGTGGCTTGTGATATACAGAAGCTCAGACTAGATGATCTGGTAGTCCTTTCTGGCCTTTAACTTTATGATTACAAGATGTTCTACAAAAGCAGGTGTTGCTTCTGCATGCAGCCTCTCTAAACAAGTGCTAAGCAGAAATTCACCTAACCCAAACCAGGGAGTCTGAACACCTCTCAATTTTGGGGAAGATGGGCTATGGGTCAGAACTTGGTAGTTGAGGCTCATCGCTAGTGTAAATTTACACTTAAACAATCATATGTCCAGTGCAAGACATAGGCCATAAGAAAACTCTTGTCTTTGGTACAGTTAAGTTGACTATTAAATAAATTGTTGGTGTGTATGATTATCCAAATGTTAATGTCATGGTCAGAGAATTACCAGCCTCCACAGATCTTCTTCCCTCATATGTATAATTAGAGGTCATCACAAATGCACAGCTCAGGCCAGATCTTCAACTGGTGTAGGTTAGTATGAAGTCATCAACTTCCATGAAGCTACCTCAGTTTACAAAAGCAAAGATCAGTCCCCATATCTATTAACATTACCAGAAAGAAGCGAGAGCACATCAGACTGTAGTGCATAAAATCAACATAGGATGTGTTATTCCTGGATCTAACATCAAAACTTCAAACAATGTTCAGAGACATTGGCACTGCCACCTATTTATTTCTATTTTTATTTTCTAATCTCACCTACATCATCATTATATCAGTCTGTTCTGTCTTTCTTTGACTCCTACATTGGATTCACATTTGTGAGGTTAATTATGAGGTCATTCTTTAAACAAGAAGATTCTATTATTAAGTTTGAGCTAATTGGATCCATTTAGGAACATACAAAATGCCATCAGACCAATGGTCCTATTTTTTCCTTATTTTATTTCTATCTAAATAATAAGAAAGGATACAGGTGCCATAACACTTGAATAATATAATTGCAGTAGCACGTATTTTCCTTGAGCTGATGCAGTTTATTTAGTACCTAATAAGGTGTATGAACAGTTCAAATTATTTCCTCCAATGTACATTATTTCGCATATGTCAATTCTGAATTTTATCTGTCATAATTCTGTCCATTTACGTAGCTTTTTAATGTGTTTGAGTTAGTTCTTATTTTATCTAATTCCTTTTGTTTTAAACTCTTGTAATGAGAGATCTTTTATGTAATTATTAGGAATTCTCCATAGCTGTTCTTTGTACCTCCGTGCATACAATAATGCATTGTTAGTTGTCCCAGTGCTACTCTTGGCATTCATACCAATCTGAGGCAGTGGTCTCATTTTGGTTGTGGGATTCAGTGTCTGGGTGCTAAGTTGTGTTGGTGGCCTGTAATAAACAGGAAGTCAGATTAGATGATCTAGTGGTCCCTTCTGGCCTTAAACTCTATAAATCACAAACCAAGGACTTTCAGAATCAGAATGAGAAGCTTGATTAACTGCTAGAGCAATTCAGAACATTCTCTCCCATGGATATAAAGTATGGGCTCTCTCCATGCAGTTAAAATGCAGAGGACTCCCAAGGCTAGCCTCAGAATTGGTCTTTTTAAATAGCCCCAAAATGGGACATTAGGTCAGACCTAGAATAATAATAATAAAGAAAGCGTTCAATTTTCCTGCAAATGCAACATATAAAAGCTTTAGACTTTCACTCAGCTCATGATTTAATAGTCTAAAATCTGCACGATAGTAGTGGAATATTAAGTGTTCTGTCAGAATTTACTGAGGAAGAAATTTTTAAATTCAGACAAAGGCAGGAATATCATGATTTTTAAGAGCAAGCCTTTGTCTTAGGCAAGCTCTGCAAAAATCTTCTACAGCTGATGAATCCAGCCTTTCTCCACCATACACCCAGGTGGTAACTCCTCCAAGATACACCTCTTCTTTGTCATCAAGAAGAAGTACGGCCTGTTGAATACTGAGGAAAGTGGGAATGGGCCAGTGGCAATAAAGTAGTTCCTAGATACTCAGGCTACAGCTACATTGATAGTGGCAAACTCGCTGCCATCAGATCGATTGCTCTGGATCGACTGAGCAGTCAGTGAAGACCCGCTCAGTCAATCCAGAAATTGTATTATTAAAACCACCTTCACAAGTGGCGTAGCGCTGCATTGACGGGAAAGCGGTTCCCGACAGCACAGTGCAGTGAAGACAGCACACAGAAGAGGAGCCCAGAAGTCGACGGGAGTTACGCAAGTTTTTTGTGTAGCTTGCGTAACTCCCATCGACTGCCGCCGAATCCCAGAGGTAAGTATAGACAGGGTCTCAGTGCACAAGCAGACAGGAAAAGTAGCAGCCTTTTAGTAATATTTAGCTAAAATTCTCTTTTAAATAAGATTCAGGGCAAAAAAGGTGAGATGTAAGATTAAATCCTAGTTCTAAATCTCCGTCATATATGGGAAGCAGGATCTTTTATGATCAGTTGCCTTATAATACGATCACTATAAAACCTGCTCACCAGAAGCTACATGGTCTGGCATGTAATGAAAACCTGTCGGTGGTCTCTGTCATTTCCTTCTCTTTCTTTAATGTTCTGTTTCTAGTAGTATTTTTTTTCATCTATACATTCTCTTTAGCTTGATTTAGGTTTCTTTTCCAGTTTACAAGATGTGCATCTATTGCTAAGGATTTAAAACTGGCATTTTTCAATCTGTGGTATGAAAAGCAATAGTCTAAATGAAGCTTATCAAGATTCGTGCGTACAAAAAACTTTTTCAAGTCTCTTGTCTTTCCCAAAGAAAAATGAGCTTAAAATATAACAGACTGTGGAATCTGATTAATGCTGTCATTTTTTCTTCTTACCACTAGGAATAAACTAATGTCTTTTGAGGGTGAGGGTTACCAGCAAAATCTTATTAAAAATGTAGCTCCTGTGTCACAGCGAGCTTCCCAAATGGGGTCAGGTCAGAATGCTGTATCCAGTTGTCTGATTTGGGATTCTGAACTGGCAGTATAATCACTCATTAAAAAATTCTAAGTGTGTTCTGTGAGGAGTGTGAGATTCTAACCCAAAAATCTTTTACAGAAACAATGGGTGGAGGTAGCAGTGGAAAAAAATCAGGAGGAAACAAAATGTTCACAAGTACAACTTTTTGCCAGCCAACAAGTTAAATTTTAAACAAAAAAGATGTTCGGACTCTATGGGCCCGATCCAATACCCATTGAAATCAATGAGAATCTTTTAGTTGAAGTTCAGCGAAAGTTGGATAAGGTCTAAAATGTCTAACATAGACTTTATTCACATTTGAAAACAACTGGATGGAATGCAGAACATACACAAAAATATGTTGCTATTGACATTAAGAATGTGGAAGAGTCTTCCTTTCAAAGATCTTTCCTTTTTGCTCTGTTGATTGACACCAGAGCCTTTGTTGTTTTCTTAGTGCTGCGGCTTATATTTGGAGACTTTTTTTGGTTTTCTTCCATCATCTCTTTCAAAAAAAGTGCCCATTAAAAAAAAAAAGAAAAAGCTAAATAAATATAAAAAATAGTTCTCCCTACTCTTAACAGTGAAATAAACATAATATACAACAAAGCGTCAGTTCGGGTCTAGGTCCATTACATAGCCAGGCCCAAGCACATAGTTCCAATAACAAACTCTCCCAACATTTGAAGTGGGGAGGGAGATAGAGTGTAGTCAGAGTTTAAATCTGAGCCCATTTCATTTATATTCAAATAGGAAAACACAGGCCCTGCTCCAAAGATCATACAGTCTAGTATGGACAGATGCAATGTAAATAACTAAGGATCATGTGCAAGAGAAGGAGCAGAAGACATGGCAAAGGAGATCAATTTTGGAAGGATAAGCAAAAGTAATTTTGGAGTTGGGATTTGTGGAATTGGTGCATGGAAATAGGGAGAATGTAGGAACAGTGTGAAAAAAGGCCTTAGAAAGTCTACAAAGCAAAGGACAATGAAGTCTCTTATAGTAAGGGCCCATTAAGTTAATTGAAAGTCTCATTGACTTCAGTGGGCTTTGGATTAGGCCCTAGCAGCAGAAGAGAGTGAATCATTCAGAGGTGGCAGGAGAGGTATTACCTCCATTGTAATAGTGAAGAATCAGGAATAAATCATGAAGCCTCTGTAGCTGAAAGATGGCTGAATTGGGAAAGGAGCATGATGACATACAGAAAGCAATAGATTAGCTTTTATAAGACTTTACTCGATACTATGGCTCACCAAAAAAGCCATTTCCTAACAACTTTGTACAATGTAATACAATGTTAATGTGTGTTTTTTTATTTGTGGAAATCAAAGCTTTTCAGTGCTTAAATGTCAGTAACGTTTTCTCTGTTATAGCAACAAGACTTTATGTGTATTAAAATTGTTAGACAGTGAAGTGGTACTGTAGCTAAAGGCATGTGGGAAACACTTATCCCTCCATTTAAAACATTTTCTACATCTGAGTCTTTTGGACACATTTCTAAATTAACTTGTTATTTGACTAACTCCACCTGTGGTGGCACATCTGTCTTATGCATCCATCTCATGATTCATTGCACAACATTTCTTCTGTAGTTCTAAAGTTGAGGAGACAGGAGAAGAACAGGAAGCTGCCATACTGGAAATATTTATATTGAAAAACAAATACAAATCAGACACAGAAAATATGTATTTGGTAATCTGTCAATGTTGGAGTGTTCCTTACATTATATTCTCCACTGTTTGCCCAGTCCACTTTTAAAAGGCAAATGATGGGACTTGCACAACACTCCTTGCAGAAAAATCACAGAATTCTGCCATAATCATCTGAAATCCTACAGTTACAATAATGTTGCTGCAGAATCTGGGGGTGGTTGTTTTAACAAGGGTTCCACTGGGGAGACTGTTTCACAGTCTAACAGATCTTATCTGAGGAAATGTTTCACTTGTTGTCAGTCTGGGCACAAGCAAAAGTGAGTTTGTGTCATCCTACTCTTTATTTGCCCACAGCACAAAATCAAATTAAAATTGGATGAGCAAGGGTGCCGCATACTGAAACGGTGGTGCATTGGTAGAATTGTCTTGAAGAAGTTTGCAGACCATCTTCCAGCTCTTACTTGGCTTGAGTTTATGCTATTAGTCTTTCCCTTACACGAGCATCAAATTGCCCCAGAAAACAAAGCCTTTTGATTAGAAACAAAAGAGATCCAATTGTTAGTTCAAGGTCAAAATCCTTTAAAGATGTGGACTGAGCTGCATTTTTAAAAGGCTGCAGTAACTTACTCTCTTCTGGAGCAAGAGAGGAGCCTGGGAGGAATTAAGGAACTGAGTCATAATTCCTTCACACGTCTGCTCCTGGGGCAAAGCAGTTATGTGCCATCCCTTTCTCAGGGTTGAGCCAAAAGACTCAGTCTAATCCTTTGTTTCCATTCAAATTAAGATAAATTAATGGCTACTATTACCAGTTATAAAAAAAAAGTGGAAGGAGATTGAATGAAGTGGGTATAATCACTGATACAGAAATAGAAAATTTGTGAACAGCAGAAGAGGTGAAATTTGCCACTATGAATGATTATCCCGGCTCTGTTTAATCAACTAGTTATGATCACTGATTTTCTCTCCATTTACTGCCTTTGTACTTTATGAGAAAGGAGTAAGCCGAGCTACTCACTTCTAGGCAGAATATTACAAATAAAGCAATCTAGCGTACAGTCCAAAGTAGCCCTTTTGGGCACATTGCAAAAGCCATCAAATTCATAGGGATTTTGGAGAGGCTTAGAGGGTACCCAAAATAATGGGGGAAGGACGTGGAAACGAGCTTTTCATAGCTGATTGTCAGGCTGGGTTGTGTTATTTTTTTATGTCTGAAATTACATTCCTTAATGGTTCTGCGGGTATTATGAAGCTGGAAATTTAAATGGCAGGGCACCTAGAGCCTTTGTCTAGGTGTTCTTTTATTATTTAACACTAAAGAAAATAGAAATGTGGTGATCCCACAAACAAAGGTAGGCATTAGAGATGGGCAGGAAATGGTTTTCCCACGTAACAAAAATACTGGGCATTTCAAAACATTTTCCCAACCCAAATTGGGACAAAAAGTTGATATCTTGCAAATTTTTGCAAACTGAAAATCCTAATACATTTTCAGTTTGAGTCAATTGAAAAGTTTCATTCTGATAATTTTGAAACATTTCATTTTGATTTGATCATTTACTTTTTTTCCTCTTTACTTTAAGTAGCTTAAATTTCAAAACAAAAAGTCATTTTGAACTAGAAAACCGGAACAAATAGTTTGAAATTGTTGGAACAGGACATTTCAACCATTTAAATTTTTTTCCCAACATTTTTTGGAATCAAGAAATTCATCAACAGTGACCATTTCCCACTAAAATGTTGTTTCAACAAATCGATGCTTTTCAATGAAAAAAAGTTTCATAAAAAAATTCCTGACCAGCTCTAGTAGGCATTCATTTTTAGTAAATCTAGATACCTCATTTTCAGGAACAGGATTAGAGACAACTGAAAATTATACATCATGAGATTGTTGTCATGACAATGATTTTAATGTAAATGAATAAGAAATAGTTCACATCTTCTTGCAAAAAATTAGAGACTCTGACCAAGTGGTAGGGACTGCATCGTTATAATGTTATAATGGGATACAAAGCCTTTCATCTGACTTAAATCCAGCTCTCACCAGTAATAACTAAAAATTATCCCATCTGCCAGCTGCTTGATGGCCTATATGAAATGAATTGGTGGTCGCTTTCTGGTTCCTGTGGGCCTGACCCAATGCCCATTGAACTCAAAAGCAAGACTTCATTCCTAGAAGACAACTCATCACATAACAAAAATAATTCACAAAGATACAGAGGACATAGAGTGGACAAAAATGGCCCTGTTAGAAAAGAGTTGAGACATAATGGTAAAGTGGTAGCAGGAGATTGATACTGCCCATGTATATGCTGGGTCTGTTCTGGAGATTAATGGAGCATTCAGTCTCCAGTGCTGTCACGGACAACTTTCAGCAGCACTTAATTAATTTTAAAACCTAAAAAAAGATCTAAACACTAAAGTCTTGTAGTCTTCAGGTGCTGAACCTCAGAAATATTTAAGTCTCACATAAAAGAACCTTCTGATGCTAATAAAATGAGTAAAATTAGATATGGAACATCAGGCATATACCCAAAAAGCAAAAACATGGCATCTAACATTGATTTCTAGTGATCAAAGGAAAATTTGATGGATTAGTGCAATTTAATCTCTCATTTAATAAATTCTGCTTCTTAAATCCAGTTATAAAGGGTCATCTGTCCCAGAGGGACCCATTAAAAATGCACCAAGCCTTTTGCTGCAGAATTAGAAAGAGCATCCCACTGGCAATACACTTTATGAGTTACTGACCTTCCCATGAGGCTCTAGTTAGCATTTTGCCATGTGCTGTTCTATGCAGCAAGAACTTTGAAATTTCCATAATATATAAAATGAAGTGAGAAGACCTATTTAGCTACCTGCTTTATTTATTTTTAGATGTAGATTGTAGATTTTCATTATTAAGATCATATGCATCTGAGATTAGTGTGGCTTGTTGTATACATGATCTAATATGAAAAACTGAAGGTTTTTGTGATTTTTGTCCAAAGTTATTATTATCATCCCACATCACACAAGTCACACTGTCATCAGTACATCCCGTCTTCTAGCCTTTGTTTCTTTTTATAAATGTGTAATATGTATAAATAAAGACAAGCAAAGGAACCAGTTATTTTAAGTAGAACGTCAAATACATTAATTTACAAGTCTTAGTGGTGTCTTTCTGTACATCCTTGGTAGATCATAAATAGCAGATAGCATGTGATGTGAAAGTTGTTGAATTAAAAATCTGAAATTGTGTAAGTATGGCTCACAGGATTACTAAAGAGTTATTTCACGACCAATATATGCATCTAACTTGTTAGTTTTTAAAGTGCTTTAGGAAATACCTGGAGTATAACATGAAGGATATAGAAAGGTATTTAGAATTAATTATTAATAACAGAGTTTCAACAAACGATTGCCCAGATTTCTGAACTTGGTGGTGAATATACTCCTTAAAGTGCTCCTTTTCTTTCCTACTAATTTGAAGAATGATTCTGTCAGTTATCATTGTGTGATCATTATTTCTATTCCTGGTAAAATAATGGTACAAATATTAAGAGAATAAAGTCACTAAATGTTTGGTAGACTTCAGCGTGTTGAGCTGTGGAAGGAACTGCTAGTGCAGTATTATAGGGAAGGCTGGATCCACGCTAATGTATCATCTAAATTGATGATCTGAAAGAACAGTAAACAATGTGTTAATAGAATCTCCAGATTATACTAAATTGAGAGGAATAGCAATGACAAGAGAAGTCAGAGAAATATTAAAAAGAGATGTAGAAAAATTAAAATCACAGGCAGAGAATAACAACAATACATTTAGTTTGGGTGCTGTCCAAAGAAAAAACTGCAACTGAGTTCAGTGGGGCATGGATTTTATCCCAGATGTTCAAGAGATACATGGAAAGCACTAATACCAAAATAAGAGGGACAGGGACATCAAATTATCCATGAATTTGCAATGGAACATTGCAGCATAAAAGATTAATGCAATTTTGGTCTGTATGCACAAAGGCCTCTTGTCCCAGAGCAGAGAGGTAATATTCCATCTCTCTGTGATTCTGTATTTGGAATAGTGTGTTGATTTCTGAGCAACTATTTATCAGAGAGAGCAACAAATCTAAAGGGGCAACAGACAGTAGGAAGAAATGACATAAAAGGTGAAAATAAAAGAGCTAAGTATGTCTATGCATTCTTAATTGAATAGCAGGAAGCGGGTTGGGAAGAAAAGGACTTTACTGAAAGATGAAATAAACAGACACTTCCAGTAACTTCTTATGGTGCTTTCTAAGGCTATGTTCAGACTGACAGCAGCAAAAGTGCCACCGCCGAATCATGTGGTAAGTGTGAACCAGCCCTCAGTTCCACAAACAGGGCTATCCCTTTCTGTCCAGAGCTCATCTGAACCTTACTTTGCTGATCCCCCTATGAGATGGGTGTCTCTGACTGTCCAGTAATTCACTCAGTAAAGAAAAAGTCCCCTCCCAAGTCATGCTGATGCACTCTCTTTTTCCTTCTCTCAATTGCTATGCTTATTTCCCAGACTGATGCTGCTGACAGGCAAGAAAGCAACAATGAACAATTCCCCTGGTGGTCCCATTTGAAACTATACCTTCCACTCTAACTTTCCCTTTGTACATAGTTCTCCATTTCATATAATTTTAAATGTGCTCCTAAAAATATTGTACTAGTGGCATTTCCAAAAGCACCTCGCAAACTTAGAAGCACAAGTCTTTGACTTTCAAAATAGGGTTGTCAACCCTCCAGGATTGCCCTGGAGTCTCCAAAAATTAAAGATTAATCTTTAATTAAAGATTGTCATGTGATGAAGTCTCCAGGAATAAGTCCAACCAAAACTGGCAATCCTACATCTTACTTAAATAAACATCAGTATACACATTATGGTCCTGTTCTTCTGTAGCCCTAATTATGCAGAGCTTTGCTAAGTAATAGCTAAATGGGGAATAAAAGAGTCTACACATTTGAAGGGTGTAGACACCGAGGATAGAGAGGAGAGGAATTATTGATGAGATATAAAGAGTAGAACTAGGATGAAAGTGAGAAGAAGAAAAATTAGGCTGAATATCAGGAAAAGCTTTTGATCGTGAGATGTATTTGGAACTGAAATAGTTTCCCAACTGACCTGGCCCATTGCTCAGAGCATTTAAACCTACTTTGAACAAATCAATGGAGTATATATTGTATAAAATAATCCTGCATTCACAGTGGGATGGACTAGATGATCGAATAGGTTTTTCTATCTCTGATTTCTCTTGTGTCTTTTGAGCTGTTATTTATTATTATTTTTATATTTATTATGTCTGTCGTATTCACAGACATAAAATAAGTCTGCAGTTACAATTTCTAAAAAGGAAATGTCTCTAGCTGAGATTGTCACTTGAATGATCTTATAAAATGTATTATGAACAGAGATGTGCAGAGGATAGAAGTTCTATTTTTCAATGGATTTTGAGACTTTGAAATTTGGTTTTGTTCCAAATTGGAGCAAAACAAACCCGAAAACATCTTTTAGGTCATTCTAAATGTTTCATTTAGTTTTAAGTTTGACTTTTATTTTATATCACGTTATAATCCATAACAAAGTCATTTCAAAAGAAAAAAATTGAAACATATAATTCTGAAAATGTCAAAATGGAACATGCCAGTGTTGTCAAAAATTTTTCCTTTTTTTTTCAAAATTAAATTCCAACAAAGTCAACTGAATTTGCAAAGCATTTCAGTTTTCAAATGTTAAAAATGGTTAAAGTTTCTCTAATCAGTTCTAATAATAAATCTTCACTAATAGGATTCAGAAAGCATATTACAGTAAACCTCAAATTCTGGCTGCTTTGAAATGTGTCTTCAGTGCACATTTAACTCCTTGGGTTAATCTGTGGATACCAAGGAAGAAAGCTGGAAATTGAATATCTATATTGCTTAATAGTTTTGAACTCATACGTTAGATTCTATCTGATTGCATTACAGCAAACTCTAGTGGCAACAATGTGGAAAATCAATAAAGCAAAGTTATGAAGTATAGTACACAAACAGTTAATCTGCATTGTACCATACATAGGCCAACGATATGATAAATACCTATCACTAGACTGTAGCAATTCCTTATTTTCTCAGAGTAGAAAATAAGACCTGAAGACTTAAAACAGTCACTCAAAATCAGGTAACAACTCTGTAATTGGATGGTGATGAGATCTGCACTTAAAGCAGGACTAAAGTCACACTAAAATCACAACTGAAATTGCACTTTAGTGATTAAATTTAGTCTCCAAATGTGCCTCAATAACTCTTCAGGGAGCAAGTAATTTTTCCATTTAATCTTTTTGAAAATTTTATACTTATTTTTGCAGAGGAAACTTGGGGAAAAAAAAAAAAAAGCTCCTTTTTGGATATTTTGCCCAGATAGTCTCCAAATTCCTTGCTTCCCTCTAGATATAAGAGCCTAGGACTAGAACCTGGGACTATGTGGGTACTAGGCTGCTGATATCACCAAATCAGCATAGAGGGCTTAGTCTAAGCTCCTGTGGGAAGACCCTGGGAGGCTGTACTCAGCAGGAAGTATTGTCCAGCAGGACCTGCGTGGAAATTCCTCGCACTCCAGTTGCTGCCAGATTGGCTGCCATCAGTACTTAAGACAAGAAGCCATGACAGCGACCTGTCTGAGCAAATTGTCATGACTGAGATCTGAAAGGTCAGACCTAGTTGTCAGAGTGAGAGTCAGGTGGGTATAAGAAGGCCAGAGTCCGAGACAGGACCAGAAGGTATGCAAAGAGCGAGGTGTAGGGAGACAGGAAGGGTCTGGTTACTGTGAGGTCAGAATCTGAGACAGGCCAGAGGACAAACCAAGAGTCAAACATATGGAGACAGGCAGCGTCGGAGGCTGGAAGCTGTGGTCTCTTACATATAGGGTCTGAGCAACAACACAGACTGCCTGCCTGTCCCTGCTTCAGACCCTGGGTGTAAGAGACCACAGATTCAGCTTCCGACTCTGCCTGTCTCCTGACACCTGACTTTTGGTTTGCTCTCTGGCCTGTCTCGGACTCTGGCCTTCTGGTACCTAACCCAGCCTGACTCCCACTCTGATCACTAGATGTGACCACCCCTGTACCAATCATGACAAGATGAATAACCACAGTTCCTACAACCTTCAGACTTCACACACACATTAATAAGAATTCACCATTTCTAATAAAGAATTGATCCCTGCAATCACTCATCTGGTCAGAAATGAAATCTCAGAACTATCAGGAATGAATCAGATCCATTGTGTATTTTGTGTCTTGCCTAATTGCCAGAGCTTAGATTGTTGCCATAGCAATAGAGTTAGACTATTAGGGGATAGCTCAGCCAGTCCCTGCTGGTTTTAGTGTTAATTCAATAAAGACGCTCCCTGTGTTGAATCTCTCTTTGATCCTGTGCTGATTTTGCTCTCTGAATACAAGCAATTAAAAGGAATTCAACATAACAAAAGTGATGATGGAGGGTAGGATTGACTTGTGCTGCACTGGCAAAAGAGTAAAAGTCAATGTAAGAAAAAATCTTTTTGCTGTTTTGGGGGCTAGGGTGTTTACACTGATGGTTGAAACTGAAACTAAAATAGACTCTGCTTTGTTCTGACGGAAGTGAAGCAGACAGAAACAAAGCAGTGCTAGTGAATGGATATCAACAGCAGTTGTGTGTGAATGACCAACACACACGAATAAAAAGACACTAAAAGACAAGAGAAAGTAAGTGGGGGGGGGAGAGAAAGGGGGCAGCAATGGCTACATTTACGGGGCCCCTAGGACCTTTTGATGAGACTCTAGAGAATTGGAACCCACATACTGAGTGTTTTCAGTTTTTTGTTATTGCAAATGAAATAAGATGCAAAGAAGGTGCCCATTTTCTTAAGTGTTGTAGGAGCTAAAACCTATACTTTATTGCACAGCTTAGTGCACCTTGCTAAGCCAGAAACAAAAATCTTACAGCAACATTGTAAAAATCCTGAAGGCATATTTTTCTCCAAAACTGCTGGTAATTGCAGAGAGATTTAGATTCCACAAAAGGAATCAAGAAGAAGATGAAACAATTGTACAATTTGTAGCAGCTGTGAAGAAGCTTACTGAGCACTGAATTTAATGATGTGTTAAATGACACCCTACGTGATAGGTTAGTGTGTGGTCTGCACAATGAAACAATACAGAAGCGCCTATTGACAGAGGCACAGCTCACCTGGCAGAAGCCCACTGAAATTGCAATCTCTATGGAACTGTCTGCAAAGGAAGCCCAACAGCTCAGTGCATTGACCAGAGTGCATAAAGTGTCATAAGAACCTACCAGCAAGACAGTAGGGAGCTGGGAATGTTACCACTGTGAAAAGCCAGGTCACCATGCACTGGAATGCTGGTGTAAAGACCTAGTGTGTCGACAATGTGGAAAAAAGCGACACATTGAGCATGCCTGCAAACAAAAGAAAGAAGAGTCAAACAGAACAGGCAAACTGGAGAAAAAGCAGCTTGCTGTCTGGCAGACCAAAAAGGAAAATCTGCACGTGGTAGAGCAGACTCAGTCAAAGTGACACCCAGTCAGAAAAAGAAGTGCTACTCCATGTCATGTCCATGGCAGTTGGCTCACATGAGTACTGGGTAACCCCGTTGTTGGAAGGTAATCCTGTATGCATGGAACTGGACACCGGTGCAGCAGTTTCACTGGTCTCAGACACTGTGTAGAAGGAGAAGCTAAAGCATCTCCTGCTTTAGCCAACAAAAATTGCTTTGAAGATGTACGCTGGAGAAGCTGTACCCATGTTGGGCACTACTGATGTTAAGGTGAAGCTCAGTGGACAGACTGCTAAATTGCCACTATTTGTGTTGAAAGGCAATTACCCAGCCTTAATAGGAAGGTCATGGCTTAGGAAGATCCAGCTGAACTGGGCAGAAGTGCACAGAATGGCTAAAGAAGAAACAGGTCTGACAGCTGTATTAAAGAAACATGCTGCTGTTTTTGGAGAGGACCTGGGAAGTATGAAGGGAATCACTGTGAAATTAAACATTAAGTCTGACAGCCAACCAAAATGTCTGAAAGCCAGAATTGTGCTATATGCCATCAGGCCAAAAGTTGAAGCGGATCTGCAGCACTTGGCCAAAAATGGAGTCCTAGTACCAGTACCAGCCAATGGGCAACCCCAATCATTCCAGTATTGAAGAAAGATGGCTCAATTCAGATTTGTGGAGATTTTAAGGTCACCATTAACCCGGTGTTGTGTGCAGAGCAATACCCTCTTCCCTGCATCGATGACCTCTTCGCTGGCTTGGCTGGTGGACAAAAGTTTGGCAAGATTGATCTGAGTCAGGCGTATTTACAAATGCATGTTGATGAGAAGTCCCAAGAGCTGTTGACTATCGCAACACATACAGGGCTGTACCGATACTGTCGCTTGCCCTTCTGAATAACGTCTGCTCGAGCTTTGTTCCAGAGGGCTAAGGACCAGATCTTGAGTGGCTTTTCAGGAGTCCAGTGCTATCTTGACACATCCTGGTCACTGGAAAGAATGAAAAGGATCACCTTAAGAACTTGGAGGTTGCCCTAAAAAGACTGGAAGAGTATGGTCTACAAGTCCGCATAGACAAATGTAAATTCTTCCAGTCCTGTTGAATATTTGGGACATATCATAGATGTTACTGGCCTTCATAAGGCTCCTGCAAAAGTCAACGCTATTGTGGAAGCTCCAGCTCCTCAGCCAACTTCACTCTTTTTTAGGGCTATTGAACTATTATGGAAAGTTTATTCCACAGTTAGCAACACTACTAAAAACACTACATGAACTCTTTGGCCAGAAAAAGGTCTGGAAGTGGACTAAAGCCTGTGATGTTGCATTTAACAAGGCTAAATGCGAATTGCTAAAATCAGAGGATCTGACGCATTTTGATCCGTCCCTACCTCTACAGTTGGCCTGCAATGCCTCCCCTTATGGAGCGGGAGCAGTCATGTCACACTTTATGCCTTCGGGAGAGGAGAGACCCATTGCTTTTACCTCACACACCTTAAGCAAAGCAGAAACTAACTATGCCCAAATCAAATGTGAAGCACTCGGAATCGTTTTTGGAATTCGGAAATTTCACCAGTACCTGTTTCATGCTTCTCACCGACCATCGACCTCTAACATCAATTTTTGGACCACGCACAGGCATTCCACCATTGGCTGCTAGTCATATGCAATGATTGTTGGTATTGTTGCTTTCTGCATACACATATGAGAATAACGGAAATCCACTCTGCACTGCAATGCAGATGGTCTCTCAAGTCTGCCTTTACCAAGTAAACATCAAGATATTGGCCAGAAAGAAATCTTCTACTTTGAACAGGTAGAGAAAACACCCATCACTACTACTCAAGTAGAGAAGGCAACGTGTGTTGACCCAGTATTGTCCCAAGTTATGGACCTAGTGATACGTGGAACATCTCTATGGGACTCTCAGGTCTCACCCGACCTTCTTCCCTACATGTCCAAGAGGATGGAGTTATCAATCCATTCTGGTTGCTTGTTGTGGGGGATGCGCATAATTATTCCACCACTACTGAGATCACAGATGTTAAAACAGTTACATTCAGGTCACTGTGGAATAGTGCACATGAAAGAAATTACACAAAGCTACTTTTGGTAGCCTGGTCTGGAGAGTGCCATTGAAGAGAAGGCAAGAGTTTGTACTTCATGTCAGAGTGTCAGGAATGTACCTCAGTTGGCACCCCTACACCCATGGTACTGGCCTAAAAACCCGTGGCAGTGTATTCACATTGGTTTCACTAGCTCATTTCAAGGAAGCATGTTCCTGGTTGTTGTAGATACCCACTCTAAATGGCCAGAAGTCTCTGTAATGCCATCCACTACTGCTGAAAGTACTATCCAGAAACTGCATGAAATCTTTAGTCGTTTTGGTCTGCCAGAACAACTTGTGAGCAACAACGGAATGCAGTTCGTCTCTCAGGAGTTTGAAAATTTTATGAAAGCAAATGGGATACATCACATCACTTCAGCACCATATCATCCATCCACCAATAGATTAGCTGAAATGTTTGTGCAGACCATGAAACAAGCTTTAAGATCTGCAAGGGGACATTCGTTCATTCAAAAGCACCTGGATACCTTTTTACTATCCTACAGAAACACACCTCATACTGTGACCAAAGTGTCCCCCGTCTTTCTAATGATGGGACGACAGCTGCACACTTGCTTTGATCTGCTGAAACCCACCAAAGCACGACAAGTTGTGCAACGTCAACAGCAAAACCAAGTAATCTGATGTGCACACAGAGCAAAAGACCGAACCATTAGTCCTGGACAGCCTGTCCTAGCTCGGAACTATGCTTCTGGTGCTAACTGGGTCCCTGATACAGTCATTGCCCAAAGAGGACCTGTTTCCTCCACTGTCAAGACTGCACATGATCTCACCTGGCGGTGGCATGTAGATTAGTTGTTGCCAGGTCATACATGTCCCAAGGACACATCTCCAGTCGAACTGCCTGACCTCACCATTACAGGTGAGATATCATCGGGTCAAGAGTCACCCATTCCTGATTCCCCTTCTCTGTCCACTCTGCAGCAGATACCACATCCTCACCTGTTCGAGCTACGAGTCCTAAGCCAATTGTTAGACCACAACAATAACACCTTCCGGTGCAAGAACACCAGAAGTTTGTCATAATCCACCTAGAGAGAGAAGGCCTCCTCAACAGCTGGATCTTTAGTTAGGGAAAACCATGTTACGGGGCAGAATAATCCCCAGGGTTTAGTCAGAAAATGAGGCAGCCTACTCTCATTCCCTACTTTAGTGATTGTTCTGTTAAATGGGTGTTTTCATTAAGGAGGGAGGATTACGTTGGGTATTTTGTGTCTTGCCTAATTGCCTAGGTTGCCATAGCAACAGAGCTTAGCTTGTTGCCATAGCAATAGAGTTAAACTATTAGGGGATAGCTCAGCCAGTCCTGGCTGGTTTTAGTGTTAGTTCAATAAAGATGCTCCTTGTGTTCCATCTCTCTGTGACCTTTGCTGATTTCTTTCTCTGAATACAAGCAATTAAGAGGAATTCAGCAAGCTCAGTGGGGAAAAAAGGGCATTGAAGTTGTAAAAGAATTTGGTCCAGAGAAGGATTGCTTCATTAGTAACAGGAAGGGTCAAACAATTTTGTGTAAGGGATCTGGTCGCCCTGTGGGTAATGGGCCCTCAAGGGCAAGCTCAGGACATTTGCATTAACCGCATTTTATATACAGAGAATCAGAGTGATGTGTTTCTGATGCCCTGCATTGGTTAGAAGACAGGTCAACATGTGAATTACCATCTTGAAGTTATTTGCTTCTGACCTCAGTTACAGTGCACTGAATAGCTGAGTCGGGAGGTGAAAAAAAAATATGAATCAACACTATTCTTCAAACAAAGCTAAGATAAAATGACATGATGAAGCTTAAACCTCAATTTTAGCTCCGTTACTATAAAACCATTATGGTCTGGAAAACCTTTTCTGCCTGGTATTTAATCTTTAAACACATCAAGAAGAAAGAAAAAAGAATGCTGCTTCATAATAAGTTTTATCTTCATTTCCTATCACAGATGGGAAATATCATTGCATATTGCTGGATTATATTGCCAGAAAAGAAAATCTTATAAGCCTTTCTTACTGGGCTTCACTTTCTCTCCTGTTATTGTCTTTTAAATCAGGATATTTTTATAAAAATATCCTATCTATGTGGACACCGAAAATACACTATCATTCGGTCTGAGATGTAAGTGACAAAAAGTCTGGAAAATCCTTAAACAATCATATTGGGACTGGGAGTGGGGCAGAGAGTCTATTAGGTCATCCAGCCCATCCCCCTGCCATTGCAGAACTCTCCCTTTCAGCATATTCTGCTGTGTTTCTGTCCAGTCTCATTTTGAATGTTTCAACTAATAGGCTTCCAATACTACTCTCACAAGCTTGTTCCACATTCCACCATATCCATTCCTGATATTCACCCTAAATGTTCCTTTTTTCCATTTCATCCTATTACACCTAGCAATACTTCTTTGTACCATTCTTAAAAATAAGCTTCCTTCTTTAGTATTTCCCACCTTCAAAAACACATGCATGTGCGCGCGCGTGCACACACACACACACACACACACACACACACACACACACACACACACACACACACACACACACACACACACACACCCTATATAACATTAACCAGAGCAAATTCATTTGTAGGTTAAGCCCCAGTTTTGATGAAGACATGAAAAAGCCTTATACAACTTTAGGGGATAAGGGAGGTTTGTAAAAATGGGTGTTCCAGAATAAGCTGAAAAAAGAAGAAAGGTTTAGTTCAGTGATTTAGGTCCAGATTCTGACACCCTTACTCTGGCTGAGTAAAACCTCGCTGAGCAGCACCTTTGAAATCCACAATCCCGCTCTTGTTTATTCATCATTATTCTTTACTGTTTACTTTACAACATCCAAAAGTGTGGTGATAACCCCACTGCACAGATGCTGTACACACAGTCCCCTTCTAAAGTTCAGATATAACAAGATGTGTGAAGGTATCCAACGGGGGGGAAGGCACAGGGGGAAGGAAGTTGAGGTTTGCAGCAATATGATCACTTAGGTCCTTTTGTGTTATTTTTGTGTTTGTTTGAATACAAAAATATGGAAAATAGAGAGAGGAGACATATTCTCAGCTCGCAGCAGCACAGCTCAACTCACTTTGTCACCCAAAGTTGACCATTGATGGGGCCCAAACAGCTGTTAACTGGTGCCCAAATGAGGACACTAAAGGCAGGACACAAGTACTCCCTGGACCTGGCCTTCTTTACATGAGACCATATTGGGATAAGTGCAAAAACAGCACTTCGGTTGTTCAGTTTATTCAGCACAAATGAATACCAAGGTACTAACAAACTGATTAATGCAATTAGTATTTAGTATTGTCATGAATTATGGTGTTTATTTAGATTTATAACCACATACATATTAACTTCAGCTTCAGGCAGCTTCACCAAAATTAAAAATAAAATCAAAATATAAGTAAAACCAGCAGCAGCACAAGGCCAGCAAATACAGCAAATACTCCCCACTCAGACAAATATCAACCCCCATCATCTCATGATTTCCATCAAAGACTGAGTAAACAAATAGGCCTTCCAGCAAACAGTAAAGTGAAATCCTAATGGATTAAAATCTGAGGAAAATTCTTCTTCTTAAAATCAAATGAATTTAAAGCTGGCATCATGACATCTTTATTTTTTAATTACTGCGAGATGTGAAATCCATGTTACATATTTGTTCTTAATATGATTTCTTTTCTTTACTGCTTTCAGCTTAAGAGGAGGAGCTGGAGCTTGACTTCGTTCAATGGGGCTACTCATGTGTTTAAAGTTAGGCACATGCTTAAGTCTTTCGCTGAATCAGGGCCACAATCAGTGCCATCACTGGTCTTCTAGACAGGTCAAGCATGTCTGAAATTATTCAAGTGATTTAGAATCTGTTAGAACAACTTTGTCTCCTTTCCCCTCCTCTTCTTCCTCCTCCCCCTCCTTTCTAAAATAAGCTCAAGAAGAGATGCAGTCCAGGCTCCTCAGAGATACTGATGAGCAGATGTTGTCAGTCATATCCTCGCAACCATGATCATTCTTATCATTCTTTAGTTATTCACTGGTGTTTTCAGATTCAAAATTCCAAGTGGTCCCCTGGCTGTACAAGTTTTTCTCTCATTAGGCACTTGTGGCTATAATTTGCTCCACACAGGGCCCCCACATGGGGGGAAAGGGTACACTTTATCAGGGCCCAGAGGCCCTGGGGAGCCCAGCCCAGGCTGCAACCCCCATTACCATGAAGAAAAAATGTGTCATGGCTCATGAGATTGTATGTATGGGATGAGGGATTGTGGTATGTGTGTAGGAGGGGGCCCGTGTTACAAGTTTGTACTGGGCCCGAAAAAATTATGCGTGGGCCCTGGCTCCACATCCAGTGTCTCCAGCAAATTGATTTGTGCCAGCACTTCATAACTGTGTAAATACTTATCTCATGCTATGCCTCAGCCAACATGTAAAGTCCATCTTTAGTTGTTGCAATCTCCATGAAAGTATTTTGAGCATTTTTAAAAAATTCAGTGAAAGATGTTTTCCTCTGTAGGGACATTTCATTGTTGCAACAATCCTTTGACCCCCCAGGTTCAATGCTTGCAATTATTTGTACTGAGGAGAGCCCAGACCGTACGTCCTTAGTAGTTTGTTTCGCTCTCTTTATGGTATGCATTGTGAGTACCTTGGACATTTGTTCCCCAATTTTCCCAAGATGTGTCTGCTCTTTTGAGCTTTTGTTTGAAGTCTATTACAGACTACTTCTTTTAACGAAAAGAAGGGCACAGACCAAACACTTTCAAATGCTGAAATTAAAACAAATTCAGTTGGTGCTAATTGGGCACTAATAACACTCAGGAATGTGCTAGATCATTAGCATTACTGGACTTGCTGACAGCACTTCCTAGTATGAAAGGCACTTATCATATGAATCAGTTGGCTTTAATAATGCCCCAAAACATGTTTTTTTCAGAGAGGGGACATTACAGACATTTCAGATTACAAGGAGATTTGGATTAACAGAGTTAATGAAATTTCAGTTTACCTACATTAATTTCTCTAGAAGTGCATTTACCTGCTTTCCTTGTTCTCTATAAAACTCAGGAAAATGATTATGATGATGCTTTTTTGGTTCTACTTAGTATCCATTTAAAAAATGTTCAGCGAATATTTTGCCACAACATGAAACATGTATTTCAGAAGCATTTTGCTTATTTTATTTCCTTCCAATTTTCCCCATAGATGGTACTTTTAATAAATAAGTTCTATATTTACTTTCACTGAGATACCTGTGAAATGCACCTACAGCTATGAGCCTTCCAAATAGTTTTATCTCTAGAAGGCTTTTGTTTCAAGATTAACAGCTTTGTCATGTGGAAAACTGGCCTTCAGAACAGCCCTTGAAGCTACATATGCTTATCATTTTGTGATTATGGATCTTAATCAGGTTCCCATATGGGTCTCTGGTTTATTACTCATTTTGAACATCCCAGCACAATTTATCATTTCCCCTCTCTAAATCCCACACTGTAGTACAAGCAATCATGACAGGCACACAGTTGTTACATACATTTCTTCTATTAAAATTTAATGCTAGCCACTCTCCTCTTCCCCTGACCTTATCTCCATAATAGCTAAGAAGCAATTTTGACCTGTCAAAAGTCACCAGATGACTTTCTATATATTTATAGTAATCATAGAAATGTAGAGCCAGAAGGGACCTCAAGAGGTCGTCTGCTCCATCCTCCTGCACCGAGGCAGGAGCCTGCAGAACTACACAATTCCTGACAGATGTCTGTCTAACCTGTTCTTAAAAACCTTCAGTAATGGGGATTCCACAGCCTCCCTTGGTAACCTAATTCTGGTTTCTAACTATCCTTTCAGTTAGAAAGTTTTCCCTAATATCTAACCTAAATCTCCCTTACTGCAGATCAACCCCATTACTTCTTGTCCTACCTTCAGTGGAAACCGAGAACAATTGATCAGCCTCCTGTCTATAACAGCCCTTAACTTATCTGAAAACTGTTGTCAGGTACCCCGCTCGGTCTTCTTTTCTCAAGTCTAAACATAACCAGTTTTTTTAACCATTCCTCACAGGTCAGGTTTTCTAAATCTTTTATCATTTTTGTTGCTCTCCTGTGGAATCTCCAATTTGTCCCCATCTTTCTTAAAGTGTGGCACCCAAAACTGGACACAGTACTCCAACTGAGGCCTCACCAGTGTCAAGTAGAGTGGAACAATTACCTTCGTGTCTTACATACGACATTCTTGTTAATACACCACAGAATGACAGATGGCCTTTTTCACAACTGCATCGCATTGTTGGCTCATATTCAATTTGTGATCCCCCATAACCCCAGATCCTCTTCTGCAGTACTGCTGCCTAGCCAGCTATTCCCTATTTTGTAGTTGGGCATTTGAGTTTTCCTTCCTAAGTGTAGTGCTTTGCACTTGTCTTTATGTAGTTTCATCTTGTTGATTTCTGACCAGTTCTCCAATTTATCAAAACCATTTTGGATTCTAAGCCCTTCCAGCTCAGTGTCATCTGTAAATTTTATAACTCAGCACAATGAAAGCAAGAGTGAAATGTATTGGTATATCAAGCACCTATCCTGTCTATAGAAGGACCTACACATTTCAATAATTTAGTGGAATAAGGGTCTGGTTCAAATCCTGTTGAAGTCAGTTTTCCAGTTGATTTCACTGGGAGTAGATAAGTCCTAAATTAACTTGAATTATTATATTTAGATAAATTAAGTCAATTAGTAGGATAGGCCAGAAAAAACAGAAAATTATTACATTTTACTATGGAAAGACTCTAGCAAACAATGTTACTCATTATAATTAATGTTATGCCACCCTGTTGCCCTATAAGAAGAATGGTATGGTCTTTAAAATAATCCTTTTTCCAAGATAGAATAATAATAATATATCTGAAATGGATAACAGCTTTAGCATATAATCACTATAATACGCACTGTAACACTTATACAGTGGTAATAATTGAAAAAAAGTCACCATGTACCAATGGTTAGTACACCACATCATCTGAGATACAACAGGAATTTTCTCTTTTAAATATAGGGAAATACTGTGCTGACAGTCATTGTGTTGTGGAAAGTACTGGTAAATGCTGGCTTTTTAGTTGTGACCAACTGTATAACAAACAGAAAATATGTGGTTTTTTTATACATTACTGGAAGGAGTGAATATAGGAGTATAATTTTCACTTCCCACCTTAAAGAGAAATTCCTGTAATAAGGGAAGTAGAGAAAAGTTTGTTCTTGTCATACTGGCTTTGTCATTCTAGCTCTTCACAAAAAGTACTTCAAGAAGTCCTCAGACTCACAATTTTTAGCAGAATTCAAATGGAGTCCATATAATATGGTAAATTTTCACCTTTACATCCTTAAGATCTTTCTATATAAGAAGACTTGCTCCTGATTCAGTTGTGGATCTTAGGGTTCATTGGATACATGGTCATTCCAAGGGAAGTAGTAAATTTACCATCACTAGCAGTCCTTAGACAGAATTGGATGTCTTTCTAAAAGATATGGTACGGTAAAATTATGAAAAAAGTCTACTTACATTGTAAGGAAGAATAATTCCCTCCACTGCAGAAATTACTGTATAATGGCCTATGTTAAGCAGGAGTTCAGGCTAGATGATCTCTTGGTTGCTTCTGAACTTAAAATCCATGACAAGGCCATCTATGGCAAACTTTGAGTACTCTGGACTCGGTCTGCTCCGAGTGAGAATTTTGCTATTGATACAAAATGGGGGCTTTAAATTTTGCCTGACATCCCATAAACTAATACTGAGGCTCCCTCTTGACCAAGATGGGATCATCCCTTTCAGACTCTAATGCACTTGCCGTATTGGCTAAGCTCAGTATATAGAAACATAAGATTTTCCATCGTGGATCAGATCATTTTTCCATTTAGCTTAATATTCCACCTCTGATAATGGCCAAAACCTCATGCTGCAAAGGAAAGTAAACATCCCTTACAAGAGCTCTAGTCTAATGATGCTGGATATGAAGGAAGAATTGATTTAATTTTCCTTATTGCCTTAGCTTATATAAATATTAATGTTATTAGTTGTCATAAGAATAATAATTATTCATCCACCCACAGTATTTGACTTGTAGGCGATACCATGAATATTGTATTCACTATACCAGGAACAAGTTGGCACTCCCAAAATATCAGCTTTTTTGTTTTGTCTTGCTTTTAATTAGCAATGAATGAACTGAGCCATGGAGTTCACATTTGGCTTATGAAAAAACATAGTAACAAAGTTAAAATAGGCAGAGTACATATATTACATAGTTGACTGGCTGCACAAAACAAAGATATATACCCACTGCTCCAAATACCCCTATAAAACACCCGCACAAATTCCCAGCCACTCTCTCATGCCATACTCCTTTTGGAAGGGTCCAATCCTGTTCCCAATGAAGTCAATGGGAGTTTTGCCATTGATTTAAATGAGGGCAGGATCTAATCCCCAAATGCTGAGATATAACGATAGGCTTTGCAGCATGTCTGAAAGGTTAATAAGTCCAGACTCTGGTGCACTTAGGACACGGTCCAAAGGCACCTGAAGTCAACGGAAAGACTTCCATTCATTTTAAATAAAAGGGCTTAGATCAGACCAGATCCCTTGGACACTGCAGTTTACTTCTAATTACAGTGTTTGTGATACTAGCTCAGAGTGTCATAATAAATGAACATTCTAAAATTAAATATAATGAGGTGTTGCACCTATTTTAACTAAAGCCCTGCAGATATCTGCTTTATATCCGCAGAGCAGGTTTGCAGTTCACAGATCGGATGCAGATACAAATTTTGATATGGGCACAAGACTCCTAGAAGTATGAGGCACCTCACAAAAGAAGTTAGAAATCAAAGTAGGGGTGACAAAGAAAGAGCCAAATAGAATGTGCAGAGAAGAGAGTGTACAGAATGGGCCATATTCATCATAGTGGCCCAATGAGACTCTGAGCACAGAAGAAAGCTATCACTGTTGTAGGGCAGCAGAAGCAAAATGTGCTGCACCTATTTGCATTCTTGGCCAAATTCATCCTCAGTGGACGTCAGTGGAGTAACAGCAGGGATGAATTTGGTCCATTGTACCTATTTGCAGTATTTGTATAGTAAATAAGGGGATAGTAACATGGTGAAATGCAGCACTAAAATGCACTCAATTGCATCCCCTTTAATTGTTTAAATTTAAAGTGTCAGGGGTGTGCAGACTAGTAATTGGATCAATGCCAGAGGCTTCAGCTCCTGCAGCCATCCCAAGTACTAAGATTTAGTAATGTTAGTGGGTGGAGAGAAGACTTGGAAATCATGCAGATTTAAAAAATAAACAAAAAATTGGGAAAAAGAGGCAGAAAATAATAAAATGATTAAGAAAGGAGACCCAGAAAAACTAAAACTGGAGGCTGGGGATATTTATTTCATTAACATAAGAGATGAGTTGTATTGGCACATTCTCCAAAGATCTGATTGCCTGCTATCATCCCCATCCCTAGACTGGGTCTATTTTTAGGAGGAGAGTGCTATGAGTTATTTTGTTGGAGATGAAATTCTGTTTTATGAACAACAATTTTCTTCTGCTCTCTCTATATATATATATATATTAGGGATGTATCAAATCTAGTCTTCCTTAGTTTTGGTAGAGACCTCTGTGGGATTTAAGATCTTTAGCTGTGAGATTTCTCATTCCTAAATTAAGGGGTCGGAGATGTTTTTTTCTCTCAGGTATTTCTCATATTTTAGCGTTAAATAGCTGATCATACCACGAATATCAGAGTGGTGAGTTTAAATTATATAATGCAACAACCGTTATCATTTTAACATTTGCCTGCACCTACACCCCAGACATGAAGTTTCACTACATTGTATTCATTCGTATAAGCTGAAATGTTTGGGGCACTTGATAAATGTTAACTATAATTCTGACCTAAAAATATATATATTAAGAACTATTTGTAGTAAAATCAATAACAGCAACAAAACAAAGAGTTTTAAACAATCCAAATAAAAAGCACTTCCCCCATCAGCTAATCAGATTTCACTTACATGCTCTCTCTCCTATGTCATAACTGGAACATTTCTATCCTCTACCGTTGACTCTGCAATGAAAAGAAGAGGAGGCAAGATCTGACTTTCTAAGGTAAAAGACAAGGGGGATAGGAAGATCATTTTTTTAATTGTCAGGCCCCTTAACATCATAACGTAGCAGTAATGAAAGTAGGACACCACCCACCCCAATTTTTTACATCACTTTTAAAGGGCAGTAATAGTTGCCCTTCCTACACACCTGAGTGCTCCTGGAGGCATCAGCTTGCAAAATACAGGAGCCAGATTCTCCATTTCTGTAATTATCACATAGCACAATTGAAGTCAATGGAGGTACAATTATTTACATTCCCCAGGTCTGGAGCCTCGGCTGGAGTAAATCGATATAGTCCCTTGATTTAAATGGCTGAGGCTCTGGCCACAATCTGATTGTGGAAGATCCTGGCCTATGTGGCTGGTCCCAAAGCAGTCTGGGCCACTGGGCCAGAGTCCAGTCTGGCTATCCTCTACCTACACTGCTCCTGTTCCTCCAGCTGCCAGGCAACAGGCATCTGAATGTTTGCTCCTTGACCTGTCCATGCTTAGGGTAGACCACCTGAAAATGCCATGGACAGGGCAGGCTGCAAAAGGAAAGAAGATTCTCCCAGCGCTAGTGTGTGACACTGAAGTCAGACTTCCCAGCCAGCCACAAACAATGCTTCCGTTTCCTCACTCTGGTTATCAAGAAGCTAAAACAAAATACACACAGCCCCCTTTACTGCACTTCAATCTCTGTCTCCCAACCAGCCACTAGGTCCAATAAAGAGATAAGCTATTTAAAACTCTATGCTCTTTACTGGAAAGGTTCTCCTGACCCCAAAGGGTCAGCCACATTACCAAATCATTATGTTTGGATCTTACCCAAAATATCACGCTGCAAGCCAATCTTTTAGTAACCAAATCTAAAGATTTATTATTAAAGGAAAGAAAAACTATAAGAGAAATGTTAAATGAATAAAGCAATCAGATACATACAAATGATTTAAAAGTCCATATAGTTCAGGTTTTCAGTAGAATTGTGGAGTTTGCAGGCTTGTATAGTCCCTCTAGTGTACATCCAGTACCTGGATGGGTCTCAGGCCTTTGTTTCACAGCTTCAGTTGTAGATGAGTTGATCCAGAGATAGGTGAAGGCTGAAGACTAAAGACTGAATAGATGTGGTGCAGCTGCCTTTTATGAATAAAAGAAAATAAATGAATACTGAAATAAGATGGAGTCCAGGGTCACATGAGTAAGTCCTGGTGACTCATCAGCTGTATCTCTGGTTTCTCCTGCTGGGCCCCTTGTACCTGTGTGTTTCCTTAATGGGCCATTAAGCAGGCTAGTGCTGCAGCCATCCTGTCTGGGGTGTCAACTAGGAACAGAGCACAAGTTGAAATACCAATACATCAAACATATCTATAATTTTCGATACAAATATGACACATACACATAAACAATATCATACTTAGGAAATTATAACCTTTCTAACAGTACCTGATGGCCTATCTCATATGAATTATTATAATTTTGACATATTGATGTTAAATAATATCATAAATGGTTCCCCTAATTCAACCAGCATTATAGCTCCATCTTGGATGTGGGGTAACTTTAGACATTAATGCCATTTGCAAGGTTTTCCTTATTTAATGTGGATGAAGTTCACTCCTGAGCAGATGGCCAGCACAAAGCCTATAAGCCACTTAATACCATTGAAACCCTCAAAATAGATAGAGTTTGGGTGGGACTTAAGTGGTATTTCAGCTTTATACTGCCTCTCTGCTCAGAGGTGAATTCTGCCTGTCAAAATGAACCTTAAAGTGCAGGATTGGCCTCTGTGAAGCCCTGTATCAAAATGACCTTAACACTAGCAGAGCAGATTATTATATGATACCGCCCCCCCTGCTGCCTTCAAATGCCAAGATAAAACACTGTCTCCAACACAGACATTATGTATAATTCCTATCATTTCAATCTTGTTACACTAAGCAAGCAAGCAAGAAAGAAAGAAGAAGTATAAGGACCACAACAGTTTTGAGTAGATATTCACTTTTTGGCTAACGAGCAAACCAAAATGGTTTCACTCTCTCTGGGTTGCAAGTTTATTGCAAACCCAAACTCATGAATAGGAAAATATTAAATCACCTCTGGTTTACTATAGGCTTATATCTTAATTTGTGTTATGACCTCATCCAGAATTTAATCTGTCAGGCCCAACAAATGTAATTAAACATAATAAGATAATTTAATTCCCTCCCAAAGGTTTTACAATGCATTTCCTTCCACAATTAGCATAACACAGAATTGGTATTAAACCACTCAAAATTCCCCTGAAATTTTCTATGTAAATTAAAAATTATCATATTAACTTGGGGTTTCTGGATTCTCTTTGAAATTCAAGACCATTCTAGCAAAGTCACCCATTATTATTTATTAATTTAGGGCCAGATTTGCTGCCATAACTGATATTGACTAGTACCTTATTCTATGAAGATAACCATTCATTTCAATGGGGGCTACTCACAAAGTAAGGTACTACTCAGCATAGTAAGGGCCTTCCCTTTACTTCCCCAGATACTTTCTGGGCTCTCCAGTAATGAGTGACTTTCCACTTTAGCTGCTGTTCAGAATATAACATACTTAACTTTATCCATCTTGTCTGTGAATTCAGAAAACAATTTCTGGCATATAAAAGATATTTCATATTTTTAAAAATATCATTAGTTTCTCACTAATCAAGCAAAAGGCAGTAGACATGTTAAGGTGTCTTCAATCATAGACTCAAAAGGAGTGTGGGGTATACAGAGCTAGCCAAATTATTTCCTGTGAAAAATATTTATTGTGAATTTATTTCCTTTTAAATTAAGAAATCACTTATCAGCTGATCTTAATTTTGTCCAACGGACAGATTTTCAAATGCTTGTATGGGAGTCAGGCACCCAAATTCCACTGATTTTCAGTAGGAATTGGGCACATTTCGGAAATCCCACCCTAAATAATTTGTTATTTGGAAGCACTTGCCAAATAGTTTCTGCAAACATGAGTTGTTCACAAACTGTTCACTTGCCCTTTTTGCTCTTTGTGGTTCATGACTGTTCATCTAAGTCAGTGACAAATAAGCAAAGAATAATGAAGAACACACTCTGGGTACAAATTACAAGACAAATACAGTTATGAGCTGTACATGAGCTGTTCAGAATTTGCAAACATTTTTTAATGTCAAGCAGACATCCAAACACTCATCAGCTATGGATAATATAATCTCACAATTAACAACAAACTAAATTCACTGCTTTTACTCAGAACATATTCCTAATGTCTTTTGTTTAAACATCTTGTTTGTCTCTAGATATACAGGGACATGTTTAGCAAAAATATAAATGGAATAAATCTAAATCCAAATCTAAATGAAAATAGAATCAGTTCTTGTCCTGGTGCCAAGGGAAACTCCACAAGTGAGAGATTCTGTTTTGATTTACTTTTGAGTTACCTGTACAACGTAAAATTGCTACTGCAAAATACTAGATGAGTTGTCCTTCCTGGAAGCACTTCTTCCATTTTTTCAGTAAAAAATGTCCTCTCACCCCACCGATGTCAAACAATCAATAGGAATGAAATGATGACTTATACAGACTGAGAATAGCACAGGCAGATCTGGACAAATAAGAGAAAAAGGTAAGAAAATAGAACATGATATCTCAATGTTGTTTAGAAAACTATTACATTGATTAAATGTATGTACTTTGTATTTACATTTTCATGGTAAATTAGGGATGTTTATTTACTGTTTATAATTTCAGTCCATTATTCCTTTTGCATGATGCTCAGCTCATTTAACGGCCCCAGTTACTTTCAGACATCATTAAGCATAATACTTTCTGTGGAAATGCCTTCCTGAGAAATCATAGTTATATATATGAAAAAAAGTAAATGTAAAAGCCTCTTATTGTCACTTTTTAAAGTGGCCTTCCATTTTGAAATGGTCTACTGGTCTGAGATATCTCCTGCAGTTAAAATAAGGAATACCACTGGAAACAAAAAAGAATTAACTTAATAAGTGAGACTCTGTCATGATCAAAGAAATTGTACTAATTCTCTAGCTATACTGTACAGCTACTCTTTGTACATGCTCTCCCCTCCCCCGCTCTTTTTTTAATTAAAAAAATTCCAAGATTGATTCCAGCATGTGGACTATTAATTCAGACAACCAGATTATGCCCTCTCCTTTAATGTGGGAAGCAAGAAAGGATGACACCATGGGCCAGACACAGGAATAAGGGTTAGGAGCCAACTCTTTGCTCTTCCACAGACTTACTCTATGACCTTGGGTAAATAATTAGACAATCTCTGTGTTTGAGTTTCCTCACCTGTAAAATGGGAGTTATAATACATAACCAGCTTACAGGATGGGTATCATGGTAAATTGGGGTTTCTCGTGCATTGAGATCCTCTGATGGAAGCAGTTATAGAAGTGCAAAGTATTATTATTACTATTAATACTGAAGTTGAAAAGGACAGAAAATGGGCATCCACAGTGGAAACCCTACAAAAAATAACAGAATTTATCTCAGAAAGAAAGTAGGAGTGGGGAGGATTTGAATCAAAGCAGCATCAACAAACACTTTGCTCCCCATTTCTCTAGACTTTGCAATATCTGAGATCCTGGGGGCACTGCCATTACAGGAGGCATAGCTGGACCAGGTGGAGGAGAGTTGCTGCCCACAGAAACTCATCACTACATATGGGAATTACCCCATGTAAGCTAATGCTAAGGCTCTCTTACCTGGACTCTTGCTCTGGATTCCCTAACAATTCCCACCCACTCCCCATCCCCCGCAAGGAGAAAGGGGAGTTCACAGAGAGAGTAAACCCACAAGAGCACAGTTCATGAAAGAAACATGCTGTCATGGGTGATGGGGGCCCAGGCAGTAGTATGGAAACACCTTGAACTCATGTATCCGATGAAGTGGGTTTCTGCCCATGAAAACTTATGCCCAAATAAATTTGTTAGTCTTTAAGGGGCCACAGAACTCTTGCTGTTTTGCTAAACATGGACTAACACAGCTACCCCTCTGGAACTTTTGAACTCTTGAAGGTCTCAGAATGTCTATATGTTAAAAAGGCCACATTTCCTCCCAGCTCCACCAAGTGACAAGCTTCAACTTCCTAAAAGTATAATTCAGAAGAAACTCTAAGGCAGAATTCCACACAGCACTGGGGCGGTACTTTTGATTAGAGATGGAGGGGGGATTTTTCGGTGAAATGGATTTTTGTCTGAAAATGCCGATTCATGGACACCAAAATTTTTCAAGGGAACATATCAGTCTCAAAGAAACTTTCATTGGGAAGATTTCTCAATTCAGGATGGAATTTCTGTTTAAAAAAAAAAAAAAGAACAGAATAGCCAAGATCCCAGAGGTTAGGGCACTCTCCTGGAAAGTGTTTGAGTGCCTGCTTTACTTGATTCTAAGCAAGGACTCAAAGTTGGGTCTTCCACATCCCCAGTGAATGCCTTAATCACTAGCGTACTAGCTATTATGGGGTGGGTTCTCTTGCTTCACAAAAAGCTTCAAGAGGTTGCATTCCAGTATAGAACAGGATAATTTTTGAAATCTCAGAAAGTTTTGCAGAACAGGAAAAATGTTTCCCACTCAACTCTAGTTATGAGATCTGTTTTTACAAACTCAGGAATGCTTAGCATGCTAAGAGACTGGGGAATTTTTGATGGATGAACCTACTAGGAAAGCATGATAATATTCTGTGAGCAGTCACATGGGGTTAAGCAAGATATCAGCCCACTTCGGTGAGGTCAGGCTGTGCTTGGAATCCAAAAGGATGTAATATTAATGTCTGTCTAATTGGTGGATTTATCAATGCAGTATTGCCAGTAAACAGCCAGCCATATGGACCCAGAGGTTTATGTGGTCACAGTTGATTGTCAAAACAATGGCATTTCACTGACCTTAAGACATTTAATTAAAATGTTGTACTGCTACCATACTGGGAAGTAACATTTTAATAGGTTTTTGATTGTTTGTTTGCTGTTGTTTGCTGTTGTTTGCTCTTACTTTTTTTGGTAGCACTTTAGTTGTTGGATACAGCACTGAAGCCTGAAATTTTCTATTCATTCAGACAATAGACAATGCACAAATAACAGCAGTGCCACGTCCCTTAACGCCCCTCTGCCGAATATGCTTTGAATTGGAGGGAACCATCTCCAAAGGCGATAAAGTAATTCAGTCTTTATACCTACTCAACCTTCAGTCACTCTGCTGTCTAGGGTGCTAGTTCATTCCAACTGTGGTGGTGGCTTTTGTGATGAGAACTGTCCCTTAGGAACTGGTCTGAGACCACATAGTCATTTCATAGAGAACTCAAAACATACTACTGACTACTTAGAAATTCCTATTTTAACTGGAGATCTGGCAGTGAAAGGCTCTGTATCCCATGAGATAGCAAGTCCTCCTAACTTTGGGCTAGAGAACAGCTGCTCTCACATCACTCCATAGGGGGGTGAGAGGCCACAAGGAGTTTTCTCTGTCTTGCAGAGACTTCAAAAAGGATAACCATAGTTGCAGCCCCTGAGCTCAGGACAGGTCAGGAACTGCTCTCTCCATATATCACTTATAGAACAATACATTCCAAAGAGCTGGGGAGGTTCTAGTAGGACGTGGAATCATGATTTGATCCTCTCCCTTGCACTCACTTAATGGATTATTCAATCTACACCCCCACGTGAAAACCAGAAAGTCCAATGAAAGCTTGTGACAGTGGCTGGAGTATTCAGGACTGTGAGTTGCTTTGTTATCTCATGCCTCCCACATGAGGAGTTTGTTTCTGGCAAATGGATATTAGCTCCCTAACACCACCAGCCTTTCAGCCATGCAAGCCTTCTCCTTCAGGCTGTCAGCCCTGTCTTTGTCTAGTAGATTAATAAGAGATATTATTCAGTCCCCGAGCCTGCTTGAAACATTCTCCTATGATATCCAGCCCCTAATGCTGGCTACTTACAGAAATCTCAGACTCTCTGCCCCCAAAGGGTCAGCATACTCAAATTTACCAGTTTTACTTGAAATCACCACTCCCGTATAACTCACAGCACTCCTCACAACACAAAAAAAAGAAAGTGCAGTTAAGAAGGAATAGAGATTCTGCTAGAAACAAGACAGTAATGGAAACAAGTGGTTACAATTCAAAACTAAATCATAAAATGCAAATAAGGGTCTATATTAATTGTTTAACTTTCATAGCTAATAAAGTGTTCTGTCCCCGCAGTGTTCAGTCTGGTGCAGAGCTGGCTGGCTTCACGGGAAGAGTCCAGTCTTTCATGTAAAATCTCTGCTCAACAAGATGACTCCTCAGTGAGTGGATTCAGTGTGCCTAGCCCCACTCTGTTATACTGAGACAGTGTTTTGTCTTTATTCACAGACAAGATTGTTTTCTGTCTGTTATAATGTTCCCTTTTTTATTTTTGATTGTATACAGTTGTCAATGGTTTTCCATTGACTGTTTTGTAGTGCGACAATGGTAGATAACGTAGCCTTGTATTACATCTGCCTCCTGCATGAATAGGCTGTCACTGAGTAAGAGCAAAGCCTGGTGACTCCTTTTAACCTTAAGATCATCAGGACATAAACTTCAGTATAATTATGTTATTCTTTAAATATTACCCCTTAAATACCTCATGCCATGATTGTGAGCATTGATAAATTGCACACTTTCAGTAGAGACCTTACACATTACTCTTTATGGACAAATACTCTGATGTAGTGTGTTTGTCAGGTCTGAGACATGAGTTGTTTGCAAAGAACAGTGGACTCTGTAGGAAAGGGCCTTTGTGTCACAGGAATTATGCATTGTTGAGGCACAATGCGTCTGGGCATTTCCCCATGGGTGGGTAGCGCCACACTGCCCTTCAGTGAGGCCAGGGCCTGTTAGGCACAATTTGCCCTGTTGGTAACAAAAGAAATGTTTTCCATGATGTGCTAAGAGCTGAGAGTTCTCTTATTCAGACACTTGCCCTCTTTCTTGACTAGAGTGAATGACATCAACTAAATAATTATGAATTGATGGACAGAGATTCACTTCACTCATTTAATTTCACTTTATGTTTCAGAAGGCTTATGAATTTATCCCTATGGGACTTATGTTGGAAAAGCAACAACTACATGGCAACAGGAAATGCATTAGATAGATCTTTATTTTGAGAGAACTAATATGTTCCACTATTACAAAATTCAAGGAAACAAAACATTTTAAATCTTTTGGGTTTTAGACTGAATCTTGATTTAATAAAACAGCATTTAAAAGCATGGAGCTGGTACAAATTTCTACACAAAGTGTCATAAGTGTGACACAATGTACTGTGTTAATTCTACTGTAAAGTTTACAGTAATAGAGATTCCTTTTGCAACTAATGTTACAGACATAGGATTGTCACATTATGTACCAGTATTAAAGCCAGGAGTAGCTTATGTAATATATGTGGCATATACAGAATGCATGATGGAGTGGTTTTATTGGCACTTATTGGGAATGATCTACATAAATTACTTATTGCTTTGCTACTCATTGAGCTGGGCAACTACTGAATTTTGTTGTTCACTGATAATGCTGAAAAATCAGAAATAAATCATTTGGGGTAAAACCAAACATGACATTTTTCAAAATTTTTGGCAAATTGAAAAGTTTTTAAAAAAATCATTTGGGGTTGAATTAAATGCTTTGTTAGATATAAAACAAAAACTTTAATTTTTATTTCAAGCATTTTAAATACTTTTAAATTAAAATAAGATATTTTTAATGTAAAAAATGAAATGTTTCATTTAGAAAGTGTCAAAACAAAACATTTCATTTTTAAAAAAATTTTTTTGTTTGTTTACTAAAACAATTTGGCAAAGTCAACATGAATTCAGAGCATTTTTCAGTATCATTGAATCTGCATTTTTTGCCCCAAAAAGTTTGGGTCAAAATGTTTCACCCAGTTCGACTTGTGAGTAAAAACCCATCTAAAACATGATGATAATACCTTCATTCCACTGAGTGCTGATCTTTCAAACGCAAATGCAGCTGCAGCAAAATGAATCTCCAAGATTTTGTCTTTGCCTGTCCTTTAGTTACTAACCTTATTAATGCACTATTAATATGCAAATCTACTGTATGTATGAGAAAGAATCCTTCTTTATACTGTACCCTAACAAGGTGTTAGTCATGCTCACCTTTTTAACATTGTTAAATACTTACCTGGTTACAAAATGTTAGCATTGTTTCAATCCAGTAGTTCATTCTTGCACATTTATAATCTGCAATTGCTAGAATGTGACAAAGCAAATTGAAGTCAGACACTGATTATAATTCCTGACCACACACTGGAAATGTTATTAGTGAGCACAAACTTTCCTCTACTAATAATCCTTCTGCAAAGCTGAATACTTGAAGGTCAGTTGCACTGGTTTTTTTGGGGGTTTTTTTGTTTTTTTTTAATCCTGGACCACCAAGAATGAATTGCAGACACACTTCTCATCTGCAAACTAATTACTCTGTGAAGACCAGTCAGTGATTGCCAGAACATGCCATTTAAGAAGCTTTGGGGAATTTGAACCTTTTTAGATTCACATAGGCTCTTTGTTATCATGGAGGCTGGGTTTTGGTTTCTTCTGCTAAAGGTCAGAATTGCTCATTAGAAACGTAAACAGACATGATAGCATGTACAGTTCTTACTTGATAACAGCACATTAAATGAAAAATACCCACATATTTATATTTTGCATAATGTTGAACAAGGAGAACAGGTGTAGGAAATTGTGAATGTATGTAACTCTCAAGAGAATAATATTATCAGAATATCTTGGGCTAAGTCCTCCAATATCATGTGGCTAGCCCGGCTGGTGTAATCTAGTGCCAAAACTGGTTTAAGTGGCCAAAGGAGGATTTTAAAACATTTTCAACAAAAAGAAGGGACACAATTTTAACAAAAATGTTCACCCAAAGAAAATGTGTCCTGTTTTCCAACCAGCTCTGATAGCCAGTTTTTGAGTGCTGAGAAGGTGCAACGATGCTGCTGAGAATCTGATGGACTGAGGGGTATTAAGATGAGGGGCCTGGGTTCTTCAATCTCTCTGGGGGTGAATAGGTCACCCAAGACAGGAAATAACAAATGATTGAAGAATTGACCTTTAAGCATATGCTAAATCTAAGATATTTTATTCTTGGTCTTGTTGGCATCACCTAGTATAGAATGTTGGAAACACCACAGTGATTCTGCTCTGGACTAAGACTGCTGAATGCAAGGTCAGTGGATCATAAAGTTGCCACTGTTCAGGATTTGATTAAAGACGAAACACTTGATTGTGTCTAGCCAAGTCTCAATTGCACGTGCAAAGTCCTAAGAATGATGGTTTGAGCCTAGCCTGGTTCTCACTGGGTACTAGGCTCAACATGAATACAATGGGAGGATATGTAGCTATGCCTTTTGGCATCCAGTGTCAGAGGCAGGAAAATACCTGCTCCAAAACTGTATCTAAATGAGTGTGCCTAGCTAAAGTATGAGCTCTGGAACAAGGAAAAGTTATGTTGAAGGTAGGTGCTCAGATCACTCTGTTATATCACATAAACCCTGAGTGAGTTTCTCAGAGTCCTCACTGTGATGGCATTGGATGGAGGCATTGAGGCTGATAATGCTCAGTGACTTCAGTGCCCATGTAAATGATGATTCTCCAGGATTGCCTAAGGAGTTCCTGGCTATTGTAACAACTATGTCGCTTTCCAGAGTTTTGGGGCTTTACAAATATAACTGACAGCACTCTGGATCTATTGTTTGGAGTAAGGTCAGAGGCTGACCTCCGCAAGAGATTTGGGCTTGCAAGTAAGTTAGGACTGAGCCATCAGTAGATTGGTGCTAAGATTCTCTGCTCAGCAGCAAATGAATCTAACATCTTTGGGACCAGATGCTCAGCTGATATAAACTGGGATATCTCTATTCGTTTCAGTTTACCTCTGCTGAGAATGTGGACCTTAGCAGCTAAACTCCTAAGAAAGAAATATCTTTCCAGGTTCAAAATCCAAGTCCTAATGGGGCACCAAGGGAATGCTGACATACCTGCTGCTTTACTGAGCCCCGCCTTTAGGCAAGAAAGAGTTAAACTTCCATTCCCTGAATTATCACAAGCACAAACATTCTCATGGTAGAACTTCTTTATAATGAAAAAAATAACAAAAATTGTAAAAGCCCAAAAGATGGATACCTGAGTAAAGAAAGCCGTTCAGACTAGAAGGATCTTTTTCATGGTAGACGCCCACTCCTGCAACCTTTAAGCATGTGAGTAGACTTACATGAATAAATTCACTAACTTCAATTGAACTCACCTGAGGGAAAATTTACTCACATGAGTAAGGTTTGTGGGACATAGTCCATTTTTCAGTACTGTATCTTTATTCTAATTCTACATGGCAGCCCTTCAATGTCTGCTCCCTTAAATTTATATCAACATTTGACTTCAGGTTGACAATTCATTAGGAAAAAGAACAGGTGACCAAAGCATTCAGGGTAAACAATAGGTTGCAGTCTCTAATTGTGAATTATATTGAAATCTCAGCCAGAAGTAGAACCACAGGTCAGAAGACCACCCAATTAGTATGTTCATTAATATGTATTTAAATGTATTAGATTTCTAAATACAGTAAAGATTAGAGAATATGATTGTCAACTTAACCTTCTACAATGCCAAAATCAACTGGCAAGTCTGAGCAGACGTCTTGAATAATTTTTGCCTGGAGTTTTCTAGTGTCGTTTTAATATCTTACGCAGATCTTTGTATTACATACACACTCTTCCAATGAACAAGAGTCACTTGGGTCCACTGAGTTTCCTCTCATTTCCAGAAAGTCATATTATGAGTCATTTATATTCACATTCAGTGAAGATAAGACTCGAGAATATAATGTTGCACTGTTTCTGTGCAATATTAAAGAAAGAACTTTGTTAGACATTCAAAATTTCAACTAAGTTTTTTGTTTTATTCTTAGGAGGCTTGGGGAGAAGAGGATTGGTTTTGCTTTGTTTTCGAGGTGATGGCAGCTTTTTTGTTTGTTTGTTTAGTCCATTTAAATTTAAGTTAGCAGGTTGGCTTTATGATTTTGAGGTAGAATTGGCAATTCTATGCATGAGCTTCCATCCTTAAAGAGATTTCCTGTATCAAGATCAGCCCAGGTCTTCCTAGTGTAACAGCTAAGATTATGAGTGAAAAGTGGAGATTTAAAGCTTCTCTGAAAGATCTTTGGGTCCTTATTCTCAAGACCTCATCTGGGTTTCTTTACAATGTTAGGTAACTAGGAAGCCAGGATGTTCTCTATTCAGAGAAACATTCTCTTTGTTGTTGTTTTGCAGTCTTCTTGAATTTTTCATACATTTACAGCAATAGCAAAGCAAACATGTCAGAATACTTCTACTAGGAGAGTTATTCAGTAATATACAATCCTAACCTTTCATAACAAAAGACGTGCAGAAAGGCAGGACAAGTTCACAGCTCCTGGCCCAGGATCGTTCCACTGCTCTTTGAAGTGGTTTCTATAGTTGTGCATCTCCAGGTCAGGGAGTGGCCAAGACAAATTGCAGAAGCCAGGATCCTCCTGCACTTCTTGGAGTTCCATACAGCTGGATATTCACTTTGATTCTCCTGGTCTCCTCCATCCCTGTGCGTTGTGTCACTGATTCAGTGCACCCCAGCCCCGCACTCCCTTTCACATGCATGAATTCTCCAGGTGGCAGTAATTTATTACACTAGATATAGTGTAAGTTATGAAGTAGTTCCTGAGGAACATTCAGGACTGACCAATTGTTCCCCTCATTTTTCTCCTTCCACCTTGCCATGCAGAGCTGAGTTCCAAAACAAGTGAGTTCAGGAGAGCGAAAGGGATCTATGCAGTCAGCAGGGCAGATGCTCCTATGATGCCATCTTTCCCTTTCTGTATGGCTCCCTGACACAGTTTCCATAGGCTTAGCATAATGCAGCCTTCACACTGCATTTATAAAGAAAGGTGACTGGCTTTCAATTATTAATTCAAATCTTTAGTGCAAAGCATCCAGATCTCTGAACCTTCTGGTTTGAGTGAGTCTAAGAAGAGTAAGATGTGGGTAAATATAGCAATTATATAGTTAATGCTACATCTGAAACACAGATTGATGCATTCAGAGCAGTTAAGTGTTTTAAACAGGCAATAAAAACAAAGATTTTTAGAAGGCAAAGCAATAATCAGAGCCAAAAAGAATAGCTTTCAATAACGTAATGGGGTACACTTGCCACTCTTGTGCCTGGGACGAGAGCTAATTCCCAGACCCATCTGGTGCCCTTTTCTTTCAATTGCTTGCCCTGTGGTCTCTGTCTCTCTCTCTGGGACTCGGCCCTTATTCCAGCCCTTCTGTGGTGTCAAAGTCCCACAGGACAAGCTGTGTGTATTCCATGTCAGGCAGTTTTCTGGTCCAAGTCCAGGTTCGGTCCCACTTTCCCAGTGGCTGGAAGAAGACCCAGGCCTTCCTACTACTCTAGGTTCTAGCCCAGGGACCCTGTCTAGCAACCATGGTCTCCTCAATCTCAGACCCTGCTGCAGTTTCCCAGGGCTCCTTGTTCCCTCATTTCCCTGTCTCCTGGCCCACATCTGGGTTTACCAGCCCAAGCTTCCTCTGCTCCCAATGAGTACTCTTCTCTCTCAGCTTCATGTCAAACTCTGTAGCCCAGGACAATATCTGAGGGCTTATTCTCTCCCCCTAGAATGCCCCTTTGTCCCTAGCCAGCTCCCTTTGTCCCTAGGGAGTGACTGCAGCATTTCTCTCTGCAGCTCCCTCCTGCTCTCAACTTTCTGGCTTTATACAAGCCCAGCCCCAGCATACTTCTGGCCAGCTGGGCTGCATCTTCAGTTAGACTTTTTCAATTCCTGGCTCTTCTCCAGTTACAACCTATAAGGTTAATTGCCCTGAATAAGCTGCTCAGGCCTTGTGTGGGGTAGACACAGGGAGGCTTGTGAACCTGCTGTTCTGATAGTATGATATAAAGTAATGGCCATCTAAGTAGGATGCCATCAGATGGAGAGCCTCTACACAATAAAAAAATACTGTTTACCAGAAGAGCACCTGCCTACTCAGAGCTGCTAGATATCTGCAGACTGAACTCAAAATAATGAATTCAACATTGATGGCCACTTCCCAAAAATACCATCCTATACTTCCCAAAAATACCATCCTATACAACCAGTCTGGGTAATTTCCTGCAGTGAAGAGCAACTTTAGCCTCATTTTTCTTTTCGGTGATAGTGCCTGCCAACACGGTTCTTATTTTGAGAACTCTGGCTGAAAGCACTAAATCAGAGCTATATTTTATTGCTTTCTGAGAAATCCATTTTGCTGCATATTAAAGTGGTGGGGGAGAAACCCTTAAACTTTATGTACTTTGTCTGAAAGGATTAGACTGCCTAGTGTTCCAGCTCTTGGTCAGAAGCCCATCACTAGAACATTGCCACTTGCAAGCCCTGGGATGTTGTTTCTCACCTAAATGTCACTGGGGCAGAGACTCCAGGCATTTGGCTGAGGAGAATCTCCATGTTTCAGGGCAAAAACAATTATCTTCGTGTGCACATAAAAAATACCGAACAGGAAACAGTCATTAACTTTCACCGGTGATAACAATTAACAGTGTTTTAGCGCAGCTCCTAAAGCTCACTGAAACCCAGGGTAATCTTTCCACTGACTTCAGAGGGGTTAGATCAGGCCCTTAAAGTTTGGCAAGTCCAGAGCGGAAGAAAATACCATTTTAAAAGGTCTTGACCCTGCACCCAGTGTTTTTAAAAGGTCATAGTTCAGATTTGCTCATGCTCCTGTTAGAATCTGATGTCCCTCTTGATGTTTTACCTCAGTTCATTTTTGATAGCCATAGCCTCCATTTCTGCATGCGCAGCTTTGTGCACATCCTTGTTTGAGCACTACCACTTGCGTGCACAGGCAGTATATTAAAATGCCTCCCCCATTACCAGAGTGTGCAAATGCAAAGCGGTAAGTGCACAAATGGAGACGACATTGAAGGATCTTTGAAAACTTGCCCTACACTCTTCCAGAAATTCTGCTGATTAAACAAATTTCTGCTCACTGATACAGAGTGTGTAGCAAGTCGTATTTTGTGAATAACGTCTGAGGCTTGTTCTAGTACTAAAACTTGTTCAGAATATGCCTGACTCAAAATAGTTTTATATCTAAGTGTTATGCCCTTTACAATTCACTAGGATTTTAAGTTGTTGCAGACAGTTATGGTTATTACCATTCATAGCCTTTAAGCAGAGCCTTTTATCATTTTGTTCCATTAATTGGAGTGACTGCCTCTTTCTCTGTAGCTTTCTCTATCTGTATTTCTTTTGCTTCCCAATTATATTCAGTCACTATGATGATCTCCCTTTTATATAAAATGATCAGCTCAGTGACACCATTCAGACATGCTAAACTCTCACTCTTTGCAAGTGAAGCTTTTCATGGAGGAGGAGGGCTAATGGACAGGACTGGGTGGCGAGAGTTTTTGTTTTGGAAGGATCAGAGAGGGTTTTTAACTTGGCACATTAGCCTTAATGTTCTGTATAGTGCGTGGATTTGTTATTCATTACATTTAGATGGGCCTAGAGCTTTTGGACACTTAGACATCGTTAAAATAGGTCAACATAAATATGAAAAGTTAAGGAAAAAGTCTAAAGAGCACAATTAATATTAATTTAGGTAATATCTCAGACAGTACAAAACGATGGGAAAACAACAGCAAAAGATCACACTCAAAGGACAGAAACTACAACTACTAAATGAAAAAGCAGAAAGACAGGGACAGGGAAAAATAAAACCAGCTGAAAAGGGTTCAGAGTAAAAGCATATTTCAGAGCCTGTCACTTTTGAAAATGAGGCGTAGGTTCCTAAGTCACTAGACACTTCAGAACATATTACCAATACTGTATGTGTGTGTTAATTCCATCCCTTCTGTGACTAGACAGCTAAAGATGTGAAGTGGTGTATATTCACTGATTAAAATCTACTCACCTGTCCTTGGAAATATTAAACAAACACCTGACACCATAGTAGTTCCTTTTCCTAACATTACAGCAATGTAGAATGTATAACTCCCATTAACACCAAGAGAAGAATACAGTTCTCTACAGTCTCTCCTTTATTCTTCTTGTCCAGTGCACTTTATAAAGTAATTTAGATATTGCCCCTTATCCTCTGTCGTGGGGTAAGTCCTCCCCGTCAGTCCCAGCAGGGAAGTTCAAAAGGGCAACGGGGGGAATGAGGCACCCTCCCCGCCCTCCCCCTGCAAGTGCAGTCTACAAGACTGTCTCCCCAGCCCTGCATCCTGCAGATCCAAGGCCTATTGGCTGGCTCCTGCTATGGGTAACGTGGCCTAGTGGTCAGAGCTAATAACCGTTCTCAGATCAGGGCTGTATAGCCCAATGGCCAGAGTCAATAGTCGCCCTCAGGTCAGGACAGCATGCTCTGGCAGTCCATTGGGGTAGCAAGGCACCCACTTTGGGGAGGTGGTACCAAGGTTGGGGGGACTCAGTCACTCCCTGCTCCTTTGAGCCTCAAACCAGGGCCCTATTGGTGTCAGGGTAGCCCAACATCAGGTCATCAGGGGGATCCTCCCAAAACGCTGACCGGTGCCTCTCTCCACCCTCGGTTACACCATGCCAGCCCCCTGGGCTACTTCCTACCCAGTCATTGACAGGATCATCCCTCAGGCCTCCGGGTTCCCCTTCATGCTCAGCTGCCGCCTACATCTCCCCTGGGTCATGGAGCCCCCTGACGAAGGTGTCTCCTTGGGTGTCTGGCTCCAGGCAACCGAAGAAGGGTGGCCAGTCTCCAGCAAGGTCTCACTGGTTCTCAGCTCCCACTGTCAGGGGCTGAAGCAGCTCCTGGCTCAGAGCCTCATGCACACCTCTTCCCTTCTCAGTGGTCAGCCTAGAATGAGCTGGGCTGCTCCTTTTTATGCTAGGGCAGCAGTCGGAGCATGCCCAGCAGGGTCTGGGGAGGCGGGACTTCTGCCGTCCATAGAGTCAACTTAAGTCCTTCAGTGCAGGGTAAATCCACCCCGTCACATCTTCTTTCCACAAAACACAAGCACTGGTATTCTCAGGTATATGGTATATCTCAGATGTTCTTGGAACATCCTGAATTTGGGGCTGTTTTTCTGGAGGAGGAACTATTATTGATGGGATGAAAGATCCCCAAGGGAGTACTTTTATAAAAGTTTTGGCACCAGTCTGAAAGTAGTGTTGAGTACTTTCCCTCATTTTGACGGAATTCTTTTCCTCTCTGGGTACTGCTAAATCATCCTTGGTTTATTGCAATGTGTGAGCTATTGTATTTTTTAAACACATGTATCCTATATTATGGAACCACTACACTTCTTATCTTTGAAATAAATTGAAACTCACATAATCTTTACAAACATTTTAAAGTTTAAAAACAACAATAACATATGAAACACTTGTATTTACTATTATAACGAGTTACATTTATGATAGCTTATGTAAAATTATTACCGTAAAAAAAATCTGTATTGTCTGTATTGTTTGTTTTTGTGCCTTTTCCATACAGTCAGTTTCACTGTTGTCCATATATTGTCAATCAGAGTCAGTTTCCTGCTGTTGTTTCTTTGTGTCTTTCTCACAACAGAGGAGATAACTTTTTTCTTTTGAAAAGGGTAAATGTAATTATAAAACAATAAGAAATAGTAGACAAACTCACAGGGTGTAGGACCTGAAACTAGTATTGTATTATATTTTTACAAGTCTAGTTTTCAAATTGAAGTTGTCCTTTTAATTTTCAAAACAAATGTCCTTTTAATATAAACAATAGCTTGTAGTATTTTGTGCAGACCAATAGACAGTGATGTGCCTGTACTTCTTATGCTTCTTACCTAACATGCAAGTGACCTCACATCCCAGATCTGGATTGAATACAGGCCCAGAGTCTCTGCTGACCCACTGTTTGTTAGGCTCAGCAAAAAGGGTGAGCTATGAGGGACCCTTTATCTGTTCAACCCCAAATCAAGGTAGAGCTGACTGGGGACTGCTTTAGTGTACACCACATGAGGATAGTCAGAGCACAGCATGTTCTAGCCCACCCACTCCCCATACTTCCGGATACATCCACACCCCTGAGCGAAGTCGTTAAGCCAGCCTAAGCCCTAGTGTAGACTGCTCTAGGTCATTGGAAGAATTCTTTCTTCAGCCTAGCTACCATCTCTTAGGAAGGGGGGTTACCTACACAGATGGGAGAATCCATCCCATCAGAACAGGTAGCGACTACACTGAAGCACTACAGTGATGCAGCTGCAGTGCTACAGCTGTACCATTGTAGCATTTTGAGGGTGGACAAGCCCTATGTTGTGCTTTCTCTATTTGCATCTCCTTCTCCAGCCAGCTCTCTCTCACTCTCTTGGCCTGACTGCTGTATTTGCAGGATTCCATAGCTCTTGACAGGAACCTAAATTGTTTTGGGGAAGGGTGAAGACGTTATTAGCAAAGCTAAATCAAAGCTCTCTGTTTAGATTTGTCACAGAAAATAGACTTTTAAAGAGGAGTGGGCTCCCCTGAGATCTTACCAAGGGGAAGCTATTTGCAATCAACATTTCCCGTTGAAATTTCCATGCCCAGGGACCTGTTCCAGAGTGGCAAGATGGTGAGGCTACTTTCAGATTTCAGTTTGTTCAAAAGCTCAATCAAGATCAGTTTTATTATTTCAATTGAAACTGAATACAGAAAGGAGCCCAGATACTTTCCATTGAGCATAACAGCTGAGAGGATAAAAGAGAAAAGGAGCTAAGAAACAGCAATGCTGTTGAAAGAAAAGAGTGCTTTAGGAATTTAGACCACACTTGTTGACGTTGCTGCTGCTAAGTATATCTTTTAAATGATCTGCCAACATAGATTAAAAGAGTTTTAAACTGACTTTTCCCACAATTTTGTCTCATCCTATTTATATTGCAGGTGTGTGGACTCTAATTATATAAATGAGATCTGGGTAATAAGCTTGTCAATGTCGCCATTATTTATTATTAGATGCTCTCATGCCTTGTGACACATGAGGCTACCCAGTTTGTCTCATGCCATGTTTCTTGCTCTGTTAAAGTCTGTTTCCATGACAGCAGCAGCTTTCTGAATGGTTTTCTTATATGTCATCTGTTGTCCTCCTCTTTTCTGTCTTCCACCAGGTGGTAGCCAATCAAGAGCTTATCTAGGAATATAGTTTTGTGACATCTGTACAACATGTCCAAACCACTTCACCTTTCTGTCTCAAATCATTGTCCATAGATGGAGACACTAATGTGACAAGAGATGAGCCAAAACTTGGAAAATCAAATCCTAACCCCTTTGAATTTTGAAGTGATTTGGCACTGATGAATTGGGCAGGGTTTGTGGGAACACAAAAGAGCCCCTTATAAACAAAGACAGCCTTTGATCTCATGAAGGATATTCTGATCTCTCATTAAAACTGTAAGGTTGGAGCCTTTTTTCTTGCAAAGGTAGCCTTGAAATTGATGTTACCTGGTTGCTAAGATTAAAAAATCCCATTGTTCACTTCTGCTACAGGAGACTGGGGAGATTTAAGAATATTCTGCTACAAACACACACAGTTTATGTAAAGTGAGTCCATTCAAAGTGGGGTTTATCCAAAAACATTCCCTAACTAACCCTCCCCAAAAATCTTTAGGCACACCCTGTGACATGGATGTGACATTTTCTGTGTATATATGCACATGCTTAGGAAATGGTAAAGACAGGAGAATAACAAATAGTTCAAAAAGAGGTAGCCTTGGATTGTGATATGACATAGAAATTGAGAACTAAATGCTGTGATTAAGAAAATATTGAGATTATTAAGAAATATAGACACAAATGTGTTGCAATAACATAACCATTAGGTAAGATACATTAGATATTAACATAACCGCTGCTTGATGACCTAAGATTTATATAGTTTGGGCCAATGTATGTAAATTTGTATGTATGTTGACTGGCAGCAATTGGCTCAAAATAATAAATTACAGTAATTTAAGCGCATACTCACATCACATCAGTTGACAACAACAAATTATAAGTTATGAATTGCAAATTTTTTTCCTTTTATATACTGCTTTGTAAATCCAACTGATGTTTTGTTGGAAGGCTTTCATGTCTCTGGTATGTGGAGTGCTTGTGCACAGCAAGTTCTCAAACTTGCTTTGTTCTATGCCAATAAAGCAAGGACACCCTTATCCACCTCACTGAGTACTTATTTAAATGAAAAAGCTTCACCCTTCACTGTGTAATGAAGTTGTGTAGCATTTCACTGTACAAAAAGTGATCGTCAAGAAGTTAAGTAGTTGTCTTAATGAATACTGGAAAATATATAGTACTATTTAAGGGCTCACATTATTCTTTTATAACATAGACTTGTGTTGGGAGCTGGGCAGAGATGGTGCTGTGGTTGAACTGGGTGTTATAGATCTGTCTATGCAAGAGGTTTCTAGATGGATCCACACTCTTCTGCATATGGCCAATATTCAGCCAATAGATAACTCAAGCTAGAATTGGGCATAAAATTGTCATCAAAATTGACATAAAATTGTCAACTTCAGTGATATTGGAGGGGAAAAACTTTTGGCTAAAATTTTGAAATAAACTTTTTCTGCTTTACTATTAGCTCTGTCCATGACTACAGCTAGATTTAAGAATGGTTCTTGCTTGAGGGTTTAAATTTCTGCTAGGATAAAGACTTGCTCTTCATTTCTCCACCAAAATATATAGAATATCATCCTAACTTGGATTAATATTTTCTTAATTATATTCATGAATGCGCTAAAACACCCATTTCAAAACCATTTAGCTGAAAAAATTGCCAAGTTACATCTTTTCTGGAAATATTATGTGTCAGCGATCACACACAAGCCGAAGATCATGTTAAGTGATTTACAGGACTACCATCAATTGTCAGATTATATTTACTATCACCAAGAGGATAAGTCACAAAATAAAGCAGTTTGGGGCTGCGGCATTTGTTTGGCATGTAGCACATCTACCAGTAAAGTGAGAAAAATGTGACCCTCTTTGCTTGTATGTGCAATATGCCAGTTAGGCTGTTCAATCCTTCATGTTAGCTGCTGCACTGTAAAGAAAACAACAAAGGCGTATGGAAGCCTCACAAATTCAGTTCTGGCCTATTCCTTTCAATTCACTGGTATGTATGCTGCATTTACCAAAAGAGTAGCTGGAAACTGTCATGCTTGGAATTCAGAATGACGGTGGCTTCTCAGTATCTCTGAATTTTTTCATGTTGAAAGGCTCTCTCTCTTGACTGATGATGTGAGGTGCATGGATACAATTTCCTATCATTTCACATGAAACATATTAAACAAGAATGACATCTTTCATAAACTGTCTACCCAGTTTTGTGGAAATTTGGAAAACGTGCCCTTCAGGGAGTGTTCATAACCAGCTAGAAATTACAAATTGCTACTGTTTGCTACGTGACCTTTCTATGAACAGATCTACAGTATAGGTGGAGTTAGACATATGCCCATCTATCAAAACCGTGTCTCCACATATCATTTGATGGCTTGAGCTATTATTCCATTAAAAAAAGAAAGAAAGAAATATCTGTTCTATCTGAGAGGATTCCATTTGAACAGATGTCCAGACACTGGGCCAAATTCTAACATCAGCCTCAGTTCTTGTAAATTAGTGGAGTTCCAGGCTGACTGGTTCCACTGATTGTAATTGTGATAATTGTTCAACTTCTTTTATTAAATTGAAACTGAAATTTCACTACTGCTCAGTGAGAATCTGTTTCCTTTTTATTCCAAAGGAAATGTCAGTTTGTCCTGATATTCATACAAAACATTTCCCTCTCTAAATTTAATCTAGTTTCCCATTTTATACCCTTGTGTGTTTCTCTAAGTATACACAGACACACACTTTTCTCTTCTCTTAGCCAAGATAAGCTTAGCTTTTATCCATCTTTCTTCATAAATGCTTGTAGCATGTTAGTTTACACTACAGTCCATTGTTCAAGACTGCATTAAGGACCTGACTAAAAGCCAGTGGGAGTCTTTCCTCTGACTTCAGTGGACTTTAGATCATGCCATAGTTGCAAAATATCAAGCTTTTTTAAGAAAGCATATTACTTTATATTTCTATTTTATTAAGTGTATAGATAATTAAAACTGTTCATGCTATTTTAGGGCCCAGTTCAAGAAAACATCCCTAAGCAAGAAAGCATGTAAGCATGTGCTTCAAATTAAGTATGTGCTTAAGTGCCTTGCTAACTGGGGATTTAGTTTGTGTGGGTTTAAATATGTGAAGCTATCAGACCTTTTTCACATTTTTCATATCTGTTATGGTGTCCATTTTCCTATAAGTATATTACTCACCTATAGCATGATGGAAGCAATGGCATTCTTGTTGCCTCTTCTTTAGATACATACTATTAGTTGACAAGGGAGCACCATTCCAGAAGTGTGGCAGATTTCTAGTGAGTTAAATAATATGCTTCCTTTCCACAGTTTACTCATTAAAAAAAATATTCCATATGAGTGAAAATGATTTTGAATGATATTTTTGATATTTTTCTTTCATTTATTTTTAAATTTTATAAGCAGTGCTTCACTATTTGTACTGGGTAAGAAGTTCATAGATTAGAGACTTTAGACTGATTCTGATCTTACTAAAACCAGTTTTAATACCAGTGTAACTGTGTTTATTTCATTGCAGTTACTTCTGGTTTTACATTGGTGCAGGAGAAAGCCAACTCAGACACATAGAATTCTAAAAAAGAAAGAGAAAATAAAGGTCAGAGAGAAGCGAGAAAAAATATTCTGCCCATTTGCAAAGGATAGACTAAAAGAATGAATTGTATGTGCTTTGTTCCATTACCTGCAGGTCTCCAGTGAAGCGCTGGTCATGTATTAGGAACATTTTGGCCAATTTAGTCTGTGGATAGTTCATATTGTACTGTCTTTGGTGTTTTAAGACAAAATCATACTAGAGCACAGAGCAGAAAGTGTGAGCCTTAGGCTAATGGGGAATCCACGTGGCACATCACAGAGCAACTAAAGTCACAGAGTTCAAACAGAATATTAAAGGGGAACACCTAGATTTCAAGGGACACATGATCCTTTAATCTGCTGCATTCCCCCACACACTTACAAACACATGATTCTTTTGGTGTTATGTGGAGAATATTTAATATTTGTTTTATTCAAATTAATTTCAGCTACCTTATTCCTCTGATGGAGTGTCCACCCCACACAAGACTGGAAGGGGTTAAGGTGGCCAGGTAGGCTTATTGACTGCCAAGGCTACACCTGCAGGAGAAGCCACGGAGGGCTGGGATCTCATTGCTGAAGGTCCCCAGCTGAGGAGCCAGGGCCTATAAGGTCCGGAGGCTGGCAACAGACAAGGGCAGCAGGTACTTCCTGGGAAGAGGGAGGAAGGTTTGGAGCAGAGAAAACAGGGGGAATCAGAAGAGTAGGAAGCAGTCCAGGGAAGAAGCAAGGAGGGCTGGGAGAGTAAAGCCCAAAATTGCTGGGTTCTGGGCCCTCGGACTGGAACCCAGAGTAGAGGGTGGGCCTGGGTTCCCCTACCAGCCACTGAAGGAGTGGTGCCTATGGCAAAGAATGGGAAGACTGCACAGGACTGCTGATGGAAAGACTTTGATATATACAGGAAGAGGGAAACACTAAGTGACCTGGCCGGAGGGCTGAGCCATGAAGAGGACTCTGCAGTTCCTGGGACAAGAGTTGCTGCAGACCTGAGAAAGAGATGGTATGATCATGGGGTGCGACCTCAGAAAGGAGTGTTGACCTCAAGAGCTAGTCCCCAGAGTGACCAGGAGATGGCACCAGATAAGCAGTGAGTGGTACACCCTGTGAAAATCCCATTTTATTATTAAGCCTTAGCTTGCAGATCAATCACTTAGAAACTTTGACATCAGGATGAACAATATATGCATAAAACTGCTCCCTCATGAGCTACTACCAGGGCCGCTCAGCACTGATAAAAATTATGTGCATAAAAGAATTCCTTGAACTACGCCTCTGCCTATAGGTACTCATGTGTATGTGTATTGTATGATGTACGTGGGCACAAGCGAGCGAAAGAGAGAGAGAGACTTTTGTGGAAGTTCCACTATGCTTTCTCCTTTTATAATATAAATTGGGATCTGTCAATGGTTAAGGTTCATTTTCTCCATATTATTTGTCTTAATATTAGCAGTGGCATTGATTTTTTGAATATTCTGGATAATAAAGACTTTGACAATGCTCAGTTGTCTCATTACTATAAAGTAATATGACTGAACTACAAAAACTACATCTCTTACTACTGATAAATGAGCTTTGTTGAATCCATCCCCTTCGCATGAGTAATTCACAATCTCCTTTTCTTCCTACAAACTCTGTACCCATCTCTTGTTAACAGTGTACACACTGTTTACTTGATACATTAAAAAACAACCAGCAAAATGGAAAGAGTTAAAGTCTTAGTTTGCATTGCCTGGAAACCAAGTTTGCATAAATCTAGCAGAAATACAGGGTCTGATCCAAACCCCATAGGAGTTTTCCAGAGAGTCTCTCTAGTGATTTTTGTGGACCAAGCCCACAGATTGCAACCTCTATTAAAGATTCATACATATATCTTAATGTAAAATCAACCAGTTTTATTATTTGTTGTAGAATTATAGCTTTATGAATAGTAATATTTGATTGGTGAATTCAAGCCAATAGAAACAATTTGATTCGTTCTGCATCTGTTCTTATAAAACATCTTCTTAACCCACACTAGTATAAAGGAAGAGAACAGGTTATTTAAGTAGCAAAGCATATTTATGCACAATCAATGTAGTTATGTTTATGTTTCACTTACTATATAGCTTCATGAACGAAATACTATACTGTGTTTTAACAGTTTTATCCTACTTATTTAAGTTATTTTAATGCTATGCAATGCAATTTATAAAGATATTAGGCATCCCTAGAAACTACAGAAAACAGGAAGTGTTCCAATAAAGTTAAATGTATACATTATATAGCGCATATACTCATACACACATACAAAAATATGACTCACATGGGAAAAAGAAGACAATACAAATCTGATATATAATTAGATAACTGTGGCCATTAAATTTTCCAGCTGCCATCAGCATGGAATTAAGAGGGTGACTTTATTTAGAATCGAACTGATCATGAACACTTCCATGGGATACATTTTCAGTGCATTATGCTGAATGTTCAGAATTCTATTAATCATCACAGGAGCAACACAGACAAAACTCCGAGTTATCATTTAAAAGTTTGGGGGCATATCAGCATGTCTAAATTGTTATATCCCTTTGACATATACTGATGTAAAGCACAGGCGTAGAAGGCAAAGTCATCATTTTAATCCATTATGAAGACTGTGAAGGAATAGCTGTATTGAGTGTTGCAATTTTTGCTATATTAAATCAGGAGAGGTACTCAAACACAGTAATTTAATTTGGGAAGGTATTACACAGACTCAAATGTTATCCACTCTTTTCCTCTTCTTTTTTTAATCTATAGGTATGTAATCTATATTTCTCATCTATCTGTCAAATGTATCACCCATCTCTCTGTATAACTCCCTCATCCCAAATAAACATTATATCGAATCTGTTGATGATGGGAAATGGCAATATAAGAACTTTGCTTTTCCTGAAATAGGAAATGAAAACAAAAAGAAAAATGATTTTCCAAGTTGAAAACAAGCTTAAGAAATAACTTCTGATAATGAACTAATACATAATATATATGTTGGGCCTTTTTCTCCCTGACACCAATTTAAATCTGGAGTAATTCCACTGGCATCAACCAGTATGAATAAGAGGTGAATCAGGGTCCTTATGTGCATATGAATTATTTATCACTTATTTGCACATTTTTACTGTTTTGCACACCTCTGCGCTGCTGAGTTCCAGCATGAACATGAATGAGTAAGAATGAAATATTACAAAACTGACTTCATTCTTTGGATAGAGATCAGAATTTTTCAGTGCCAGTCTGAACCAAACCTGAACTCTGAGAGGGCCAGATCATCAGCTCATATAAACTGGTACTGAAGTCAAGGACCTACACCAGTTTGCACCAGCTGAGAATCTGACCATGGATTTTTAAGGTTTGCCCATTTAAGAGATTTGTATGAGCTGTGAGAACATATGTATTTTCACTTTCCTACCTCATAAAGGAAAAACAAGAGGTTCAGCCTCCGATCCCTGCAGATATGGGGAGAACCGTATGGATCTCAGCGGATCACATAGTAGCACCTATGTGAAGTCATGTTCCTTAGCACTGACTCCCTGCAACTCTCCCTGAGCTACTTGGCTGAGCAGCTTCACTGGAGCGCCTGGGATAACAGTGTTAAGGAGTGTTCTGCAGCAGAGAGTGGAGCCCCAAGAGAATTCACAGAGTTAAACAGAGAGGCTGTACAAATTTTCTGAGTACATGTTTCCTGTGGTATTTGGCGAAGCAATGTGTATTTCCCTGTCCCAGTCCTCCTCATGTGCAGGCAGCTAAACCTACAAATCTTTGTGGATCTCAAGACAAAGAGGGACAGTGGTACAGAGTTAATGGCTAACACTCCTTTCCAGGGAGTGGTCCTCAGTAGTTCCCACATCTAATAGGATAGGCAATGAGCTCCAGAAGATTTTAAATCAAGCATCCATCCATGGGATTATGAGCTCTTTCCTAGTAATGATCAATATCTTTAGTGAGATCTTTGAATCTGCTGATCTCCTTCAAATAATTAAAAATAGTTGATAATAAAACCCTATATGGATTGTACTGGAAATGATCTATCTTTGATGAACTAACAAGTTTCTCAAAGTCAGAGGGGAGGGGAAATGAATACAAAAATGTTACCTGACATTGAGTTTCTTACTGATGGAAAATAAGATCAAATGAAAATTGTTCTTCATTAACCCTCCTCTTCTATTTTGACATAGCTACATTGAATCACTAGTAAATAGGACATTGATTGTCACTATTGATAGTGGAGTATGAAAAGGAGCATACTCAACATCCTCTTGTTATGAAATATTATGGATAAATAGCAAGTACTTAGAAATTTAACTTGAGACTCATCTGTTTTAACAGTGCTATTATCTAATCTGATACAGTGTGAGATGTGCCCAATCCCCAGAGCAGACTAATTCAATTCAATTAACATATTTTTGCGAAGAGTCACTGAGTCAGATTCTGACCTGAGTAACAGCAGTGTGAATCTAGAGTAATTCTGTAAAGTGAGTAGAGTTCATCCAGATTTACTCTGGCATACATTGGTCAAAATTTGGCTCACCGTGCATGTGATATACATAATACTAAAAAGAAGTGCTGAAGGTTTTTAAGAACAGGTTAGATAAACATGTCAGGGATGGTCTAGGTATACTTAGTCCTGCTTCAGCATGAGAGGGATGGACTAGATGACCTCTCAAGGTCATTTCCAGACCTACATTTCTATGATTCTAGGAAGATGGAACCCTTACAGTCTTCAGACACCAGCTTTACAGGTGAACAAATAGAAATCTTCCTTTGGTTAAACCAATAGGTGCTATGCTAAGTTTGTCTTGGGTGAAAGTTACTTTCAAATGCATTACTGCACTACCTTTCATTATCTCCTTCTGTGCTTTCTAGACAAAAAAAAATTACTACTTTGTACAATTTTCACTGTAGTCAGGATAAAGGAAAAATTGCCACAATCACCCAACTATTTAATTGCTCATTGACTTATTTGTATGTAACACCTAAATTTGCATAATTTTCAGGATAACTAATATAACTTACAAAACAAAGAAGTTTATTCAGGGTTGGCGAGATTATTTACAGACAAAAATTTCAAAAGTGCAAAGTAAGCATTTAATCAGAACACCTTCCCAATTCCCTATGACGGCTGCAAAATTACTTATTGAATCCAATCAGACTAACGAAAATGTAAAAAAGAAATAGTGCTCTCAACATCAAAATGGAAACAGTGAGAAGGCACCCAGGAAGGTACCATTTACATCTCTCACATCCTCTTCAGACAGAAGCTGAGAAAATCAGTGTGGAAAAATATTTGTATTGTAAATACAAATTTTACATTAGTGATGTACCTTTAAAAAAATTGCTAAAAATAGGGGATTCTTAAGAGCACAAATTAGGAATGCTAATTTCCTAATGATAAAAATCTAATCCAGTACAAGTCTGAGTAGACTGTAAATGCGTTTGAGCAGAGAAAGGATCTTCTTAGATGTTTACATAGAATCCAGCAGTGTCAGCACTCAGTAATAATTAATAATAATGTAAAATACTGACTGCTCTTTTTTGAGTTTTATAGATCAGATTTTGAATCTTAGCATTAGAATCCATGTTTATGACAGTAATAATTGGTTCTGATGTAGTGGTTTTTGAATGTAGATCTCAAAGCATTTGATGAAGGAAATTAGGTATCATTATCTCCATTTTTTAGATGGGGAAACTGAGGCAAAGGGCAATGAAGTGATTTACGAAAAGTCACACAGCGGGTCAGTGGCAGACACAGGATTAGAATTTAGGTCTCCTGATTTCCAGTCCAGTGCCCTCTCAGCAGGACCACGTTGTTAATGTGGTGATGCATACACATCTCAGTTTTGGTAATAAGCTGTAGAGCGTTAGTACAAATTTAAGCAGTTTTATGCCAGATGAACTGAGAATGACCTATAATAATACATTAGAGTGACACCAAGGAAGCAGTTAAATTTATGATAAAGTACTGAAATACAAATAAGCATCTGGAGTAGGTTTGATAAACAGTTCAGATGAGACTCCAAATCTGCCCAAAAAAGCTACATATGAATCTGATTTCAGCAGACAAAATTGCAAATGCCATCCTAAAAGCTTGTGCCCTGAGACCTCTTCTCTCAAGCACAGACAGCAGCACAAGGCTGGATGCAGTAGTGAAGTGGCTTGCAAAGATCTTGATCTGTGAGAACAAGCACAGATAGAAAATGCCAGCTGCAGGAAAGCAGCTGGTCAAGAACAATTGACACTCCAGGACCCTATCCTGGCCCATCCTGAAGAGAAAACCAGCTGCGTGGGACTGACTCAGCAACCCCATCAGTGTCACAGGGACAGCATTACAAAGATAGCTATGTGAAAGCACAGGTTTTATAGCACTGCAGGAGGCAGACTCAGCAGCACACAGTTCAAAACACTTTTATGGAGATGAGTGAAAGGCATCCTTCCAAGATTTATATTTATTAATGCAAGGGGAAGAAGACATGGGGAAAAAAGAGGAGAGATAAGAAGCTGGAGATGGAAAAAGTGTTATTACACCTTTAAACATTATGCAGTGGCCACATTGACATGCCATGGTTAAAGTTAAATAGCAACTTTCTATTCAAAGGGGATTTTTTTCAAGTGTTGTGTTTCTGTTATTTTTAACAGTTCAGTTCAGGGCTTGGCAAGTTCTTATTTTTGAAGACCTTTATGGACTTTATATGTAATCATGTAAACAAGTCTACAGGATGGGAGAAGTAGTAGATGTGATTTATCTCAACTTTTAGTAAGGCTTTTGATACTGTCTCACATGAATTTCTCATAAACAAACTAGAGAAATATAGCCTAGACAAACCTATTGCAAGGTGGGTGCACAACTGGCAGGAAAACTGTACTCGGAGAGTAGTTATCAGTGATTCACAGCTGAACTGGAAGGGCACATTGAGTGGGGTCCCTGACCTGGGTGCAGCTCTCTTCAAAACGTTCATAAATGATTTAGATAATGGCAGAGAGAGTACACGTATAAAGTTTGCAGATGATACCACGCTGGGAGGGGTTGCAAGTGTTTTAGAGGACAGGATTAGAATTCAAAATGATCAAAAGGGAGAAATAGTCTGAATTAAATAGAATGAAATTCAACAATGATACACTGTTTCAAAAAAAGAAAACATCGTTCTGGGATGTACTAAGGCCTTATCAGTACTGAGTACTGTATCCAGGTATGGGCACTGCACTTCAAGAAAAATGTGGACAAATCAGAGAAAGTCCAGAGGAGAGCAACAAAAATGATTAAAGGTGACCAGTAAGGAAGGACTGGAAAAAATGGGTTTGTTTAGTCTCAAGAAGAGAAGACTGAGGGGGGGACATGATAACAATCTTCATGTACATAAAAGGTTGCTATAAAAAGCAGGGTGTTAAATTGTTCTCTTTGACCACCGAGGACAAGACAAGAAGTAATGGGCTTAAACTACAGCAAGGGAGATTTATGTTAGACATTAGGAAAATCTTCCTAACTCTAAAGAGTAGTTAAGAACTGGGACAAATTACCTAGGGAGGTTGTGAAATTTCCATCTTTGGAGGTTTTCAAGAACAGATTAGACAGACACCTCTCAGGGATGGTCTGGATAATACTTAGTTCTGACTCAGTGTAGGGGACTGGACTAGATGACCTGTTGAGGTCCCTTCCAGTCCTACAGTTCTATGATTCTAAGATTCATTGACAACAACAGAACCCAATCCAGACCACAAAAGACTTGTGGTTCTTCAACTCCTATCAGTGGATACCTTGGAAGGCTAATGAAAGTGCAGCATGTGCCAGCATTTTCGACTCTTGTGTTTTTAGCATGAGTATCATGATATTTGGTGTTTTTCTTATAAGCTCCAGCTCCTGGAATGAAGAGATTACATGACAAGCTAATCTTGTGTTTACAAAAAAAAAGTTTCTAGCACCCATGGTTGAATAGAAGAGCTTGAAAACATGAGTTAAGTGCACCCTCAACACTCAGAAAGCAGAAAGAAAAGAAAAATAATATTTTTTAAAACTGATTTTTTGGGACCCGACTTGTAATTTCTGAACGCTCAAAGTTGGCATTATTTGAGATCTGATTTTGACTCCTAAATGGGTCCTCCTGACCTTGCTGGGTCAGCAGGGTCTGAGAGCAATGTGAAGGAAGCATCCTCAGTCACACAGCAGGTAAGAAAGCATCTTGTGACATTCTCAGCTTTGCCCAGTGCTGCTGCTATAATGATTTCAATTGATGATTTTCTGGAAGAAGAAGCATGTAGGCTATCTCAGAGAGGGGGCTGGTCAGCACAACTGAGCTTTTAAAAGGGCAAGGAAAGTGAAAATGGAGGGATCTTGTCATAATTCCTTCCCTCTTTCTTAATCTTCTTCCTAGCCTGCAGTCCACCTCCCATTTCAAATAAAAAATCAAATGTTCTTTGTATTTCATGTCTCAGGGAATGTCTACACTGGGCAAGCAGGACAGAGCCTTAATCCAAGGTCAACACACTTGGGCTTACACAGCACTCTAGAAATAGCAGTGTAGACATGCTTTGAAGTTGCGCCTCAGGCCCTAACCCTAATCCCCCCTCTCTAAGGTTCAGAGCCCAAGCTTCAGCCCAAGCCACAACTTCAAAGTGCTACCTATACAGCTATTTCTAGTGTGCTGTGTAAAATCTACTACCTCAAGTCTGTCGACAGAGGGTGGGAGGCTTGCTCCCACTGGCTCCAAAATGCTGGGTAGACATACCCTCAGAGGTTGAGAGAGAGAAATGATGTGTCTTTTAGAATAAAGGAAGAAAACGAGTCTTATGAATTTGCTTGAAGGTTCTGTTCTTCAAAGCTGCCCTCACATCCTCAGAATAATCCTAACTGAATAGCTTCAATTACAAATGAATGCTACATTTCTTCCAAACTAATTTAACCAGTAGGTTTCTGCTCACATTCCAGTCTGAGCACTACAATAATACCAAGTATATGTGCAAAGTGTATGACTGAAAACCATGCAGCCAATATAGATAAAAAATGAATTCTATTAACTCTTCTTAGGCATTGTCTTTGAGGAGAGTTCATTATTTCTGTTTTCATCACTTTAAGAATCAGGCTTTGGGAACTATTGTTAGGGAGCTTAGATAACGGCCTTTGAGAAGAAACTGATAAACTGTGACAGTGAAATCACTGTTCCCTTTATAGTTTAGTTTATGAGACTTGCTGCCATTACAGAACCAGCTGAGGGATAATTAGCAGTGGCTTTATAGAAGCCTTTTCCTACTCAACTAACAGGAATTCTTCATAGTGATGTATTTCTTCTTGTGCTATTTTAATGTCTCTCTCATTCACCTGCACGCACAAACTGTCACCACCAGATCAAACAAATCCTTAATCAGTTCAGTTTCTTAAGGAAAGGCAAAACTGTCAGGTTCGTTTTTTAAAAAAAATAATATATAAAAACAGTATCTAGAGCGATGCATCATGCTGCTTTGCAAGCCAGGAAATAAAAATGGTTGGGAATGGTTTTGTGATGGGAAATGCAGTTTCTGCATAAGAAAAAATTTCTCTGGGAAAATTTTGATTTTCCTTTGTGTCAATCAAAATGAAATATTTAGTTTCAGGTTGATTTGGCCCAGATTGGAATATTCTGTTGTGTTGAACTAACCCAAAATGTTTCATTTCACATCAGTTGAACAAAACATCAACTGCATTTTCCTATCAGTTCATTGCCTTATGGGATTTGTAGATCAGGGCCCCATTCTCTCCTGTAGGTTGGTCTCCTGAGAGAATTAAATCTCCATAATGCAATATGGATTTCTCTCTAACATAGCTGTGTGGTGTATTGTGGGAGTCATATGATGTTGGATGCATCCTGGAAGATATAGTCTGGCCAGAGAGCGTGGCCCATAGAGGATGGGCCATAGAGGCCCAATAACTCCATGAGATAAACTGAAACTTTTTGATTTCAGGAATGTCAAAAGTACCAAAAAAATAATTTTGGAAACGTCAAAATGAAACATTTTGGCTCAGTTCAACATTGAACTGCATCCACTTGATCTGTCACAGTGCCTTATTGGAGCTGTAGTTTGGGTGCCTCATGCTTCCATTTTTCTTTATGGGCTGGGCTCTCTGGCCAGACTACATCTCCCATGATGCACCACAGTCATGGAATTCCCATGCTGCAAACAATGGTTCAACCAGAGAGAAGTTGTGATGCAACATGGGATATGTGGTCCAGTCATGGAGAATGGCCAGTAGAGGAGAATAGGGGCATGTGGTACCTGATCATGAACTCCCACAAGGCACCACAGTTGCTCAGGTGAACACAGATTAATGTAAAACTGACACAAAATGAAACATTTTAATTCAGTTCAGTTCAGCAAACTGAAATGTTTCAATTTAGGTCGACCTGACACAAAATGAAATATTTCCTTTTCATTATCTTGACAGAAAATCAAAGCATTTCAGCAAAATCAGAATGGTTCCCAAGAAAATTTTGATTTTATGGAAACTGAAGTTTCTGTCAAAAGTAATTTGAAAGAAAATTACCAAACAACAGTTTCTTGGCCCCACTGACTTTTCTTCTGCATTGAGCTGTCTCTCTGGACCCATAGAGATGAGCTTCAGATGGCTCCCAGGAACAGCCACCCTTTTGGCCTATGGAAAGGAGGGCTGGGCTGGGAGCCAAAAGAAGACCATAAGCTCTATGCTCAGCTCTTTCTCTGACTGCAATTAATAACTCTGTGGACTTCACAGCCATTATTACTGAATAAAGCCTTGTACCCTTACCCAGGTAGGCACCCCACTTTTATAGATGGGATAACTAAGAGATTACACAAGATTATTTCAGGCAGAATCATGAATATAAATCTGCTTCTAATACTCCAGAACTAAGTCGTATCCACAGCCATATTGCTTTTCAGAATAAATGTGCCAAATCTACATGTTGGTTGAGCTGTCTGTAATCACTAGACACCACTCTCTTCCAGTGCCAAGAATAGAACCCAGAAATTCTAACTCCCAACATTCCATTGCTGTCTAACAAGTAGTTGTGTAAGCCACTGGCAAAAGTGTGTTACATTGCCTCTTGGTAGCTGGTCCAACAGATTACTACTGCTAGGAACTCATCCTTTAGCTCAAATGGCTGTGTCGTCTGTCTAAAGGCCCTGTTTTCACCCCTATACATTACCTACATAAAGGTTAATATGGTTCCATGGACTGGAATTTCTTTTTTCAGTATGATTTAAAAAAAAAAAAACCTAGAAAATTACTTATGAAAAAACTATGTTAAAAGAACATTGCCAAGTCAAACCCTCAAACATTAGGAAATGCCAGCATTAAGGAGGTCCATACAACCTTAATTCAGCCTCCTTGTGCATTAAAAAAAAGAAAGAGACAAAGGGTTGTAAAAAGAACAAGGACGTTCTTTTGCATCCAATGCGTTGAGTTGGATCCTAGCAAACTGAAGTCTATTCCTGGCTGCCACAGAGATACAATGAGTTTGCTGTGCAAGACTATCATAGCACATATGTGGAAATTGCCAAATTAAGATTACACAGGCAATCTTCAGTATGATACTTCCTAACTTTTGAATGCTTGACTTTGCATGTTCACATTTTTTAGTGTAATTATTTATTATTTTTGTTATCATAGTGCCAAGAGAGCCAGCTGAGAATAGGGCCCCATTGTATTAGGCACTGAACAAACACAATTTGTAGTACACGTTTGACGTAGGAGGGTTTAACAAGGCACTGTGGCCTTCCTTGGAGCCTGGGCCTGCCCTTGCTGGACAGAACCAGGCCCTGCAGGCCCAGCCCCCGGAAGCAGAGGGGTGGAGCCAGGGCTAGGGCAGGAAGTATAAAAGACAGGCCCAGCAGCTCAGTCAGGGGGAAGTTGCTGCTGGAGGCAGACATGTCTTCCTGGAGGCTGTGGCCTAGGCCTGACCCAGGCCCTGTGGCAGTTTGGCGTAGCCACCCCTCTGACTGGAGCCACCAAAAGTTGCCTGATCTGCCAGGCCTGAGTGACTGGAGAGAGCTGCCTGACTCTGGTGACTGGGTAGGGCCACTGAGCCCAAATGACTGGAGAGGGCTATCAGACCTTAGTGACTGGGTGGAGCTGCCAGATCCTAATAGCTGGGAGAAAGTACCCAAGCCATCTGAGGCCGGCCCTGACCTGGAGGAGCTGCCTGGTGTGGAGGACCCACCAGCGTGGACTGACCCTGGTGGACTGGAGGGGGCCCTGTGATCTGGAAGAGCTACCTTCTGCAGACGACCCTCAGGAGTTTCCGGACCTGCCGCCGGTTGATGGTGAGGGATTCGCTGGATGCCCACTCACCACCTCCCCCAGTGACCTGGAGGGGGCTATATGGCTGCAGGTACCCAGGGATTGGGTGGGAGGAAGTGGCCCAGGGACAGCCATAGCAAGTGGCTGAGTCAGGGGCAAAACCGCTGTCAGCATGTTGCGGCTGAAGCTGCGCTGACTCATTGGCAAACGCCTTTGCCACTGGTAGGGTCCTGGGCTGAGACGCAGTGGAGTCGGGTGGACCTGCGTCCCTCCTCCCCCCTTCCCTAACCAGCCGGGAGTGCTTGCTGTCCTCTAGACTGCTGGCCTGAGGACCCCAAGCCCCGCCCTGCCTGAGGGCCGGGGGCCTCGGACTGCCTCGCCTGCCCCGCCCTGCCTGAGGGCCGGGGGCCTCGGACTGCCTCGCCCGCCCCGCCTATTGGAAGACCGGGGAGCTGCTGACCCCTTACCAGCCCTGTCCTATGTGCGGGCCAACAAGCTGTAGACTGCCGGGGAAGCCCACCCCTCCTAGGGGCTGGGGCTGCAGACTCATAACCAGGGAGCTTATTCCCCTCAACAAAGGTGCTGGGGCCTTCCTCGGAGCCTGGGCCCGAGGAAGGGTCACGGCGCCACTGGCTGGACCGGGCCACCAGCCTACAGAGGGGTTTTATGTAATAATATAAGCCTATTAGCTGAATGTTTTTCTGATTCACTTGTTCTTTACTTTTAATTTTTTTTCCTCTGTGGACTTTCCATTACAACTTTGCAGCCCTTTTCCATACTTAGGTTGTCTTTGGCTCAGTTGGCAGATGACAGAGCTTTATTGTGGCTAGAATTACATTTGTCATTGGTATGTCATCACTACCATGTCTTTTAGGACTGGTGTATCTTTGTTTCTAAGTGAAACTACCTGTCTTATGTTCCCCACTGAGTGAGATTTATGACTGCAAACATGAGAATTGCTTGTCTGTCTCTATTTCAATCACAGTGTCTGACTCCAAGAGACCTCAAACTTTTTTTCTGTATGGCGCAGATCTTTTCTTCTGCTTATTCTTTCACTATTCTGCTCTCCTACAACTAGCTGGAAGTGATGTGGTATAAAAGGTTTGGATTTAAGGAGTAGTCACAGGTCTTCAACAACTGCATATCTTTACTTTAATTTTGTCAACAGAACCTATCCAGAACCTAGATTTAGAAAAAGAATCTCTCATTATAGCTTTTGACAACATTTGATGAATTACTCTCATTTCAGTAACATGGGCTGTGATCCAAAGTCCTTTGAAGTCAACAAGAGTTGCCTTTTCCACCCTACATCAATAAACTGGCATTTTTGGGAGCAGAGTTGCTCCTTTCAGTCAAGATGCCACAATAACCACTTCAATAGGTACATTCTGCATTCCCCTTCATTCTGGGCCATCTCTGCTGTCTGGAAGACGTGGCCCTGCCCTCACCCTGCACTCTTTTGAGTAACTAGCAACTACCAGGGTGCTGTCACCAAACATTTACAGGCTTTGCTTTGTCCCTACAATAGAAAATTTTCACAATTGAATCCTTAATGAACGTGACTTTGTTTTGAATGTATGTCTACAGTACAGTGTATTTGTACAGTGGGATCATGTGTTTTTTATAATGTGTTTTTATACTGCATAGTATTTAAGGAAAATCACTGCACGTGGCAAATTATGCAGCAAATCCTTTGGAAACAATCATCACGCCACAATCTGTGTTACTGGTCATTTCCCCTGTGCACATAATTCTTATCACATTGCAGAGTTCGCTCGTGGCTGCAAGGAGAACAACACAGTCCAGAGAGAAGAGTGAGTGCTTAATGTGCCTTGCCTCTACCTAACAATTTATGGAACAAATAGCATTTGGAAACAAGTCTTCTGAATATTTAAAATGGAAGGGAATGCAGTGGAGACAGGACCAAACCAGAACCTAGGATCTGAGCTCTCTGTAACTTGGGGAAAATTTGGATCTGGATCCCTTGGTACTTTGCTATAGGACTTCTTATAAAGTGACCATTGACTTAGAGCATTATGTAATTGACACTGCATGCTGAAATTGTCCTCAGAGGGAGAGTCACACTTTTCATGTACATGCCCTGAGGTGAATTGGAGGCACCCCACAAAGACACTATGGACTGACGACATCCAATCTTGTTGACAGTGAACAGACAATGCCAACGAAAAGGTCATTATCAACCTGACTGAAGGATCCAGGGCTCTCCTACACGTTGCCCATCCTCATCTAGTGGAATAAGGATTGCAGCAGTAACACTATGGTTCCATTTTCACAGTTTTGGTTGCATTGGTGGAATTATTGGTGAGGACCCTTCTCAGCTGTGGCTTTATTGTGGCCATGCATTGTTGAGTAATTTGATTTTAAATTCTCACACACTTTCTCCGCCTTCTAGATATGAGACTCTTATGTTGAGGCAGATTCATTACTTTGTGGTACAAGGCATTTCCCTGAAGGTTTTTTGTGGTAGACTTTAATTATTTTGTTCTCCCATGTGACATTCTATGAGATAATAGAGGCCTCTAAAATGATTGTATAATACACTTTAAAGACATTGAAGACTGAATATTCTCCATTCAGTCAACAGGGTTTTAGCCTCATATTCTCACTAGCTATAATGGGATTTGTGAAGTTAAAGTCCCACACAATGCATTGACAGTATTTTCCTGTGTTTTGCACTGTCCCCTATAACCACCAGGCCTAATAAATAGGGTGATATGGGTCACTGAGAATAATAAAGGAAAAAAGCTGATATAAATTCCTCTCTTCATGCTTAAATTTATGTAGTTTGGATGCCATGTGGAAAATGTTGATGGGTTAACCTTTTCACATATAACTTTGGATCTGATAAAACCTTAATATTAGTAAAAGCTGCTCTGACATGCTCAGTGTTCTATTATTATTTTAAAGTTTCATAAATATTTCTAAAGCTTTGTGGCACTGATTTCATTTGAATCTGAGTAGTTTGATTCCACTTGCAAATGTCTTGCATTATCGATGCAACCAGACTTTAAAATTCAGATGCGATAAAATATTTTAGTAAACAGCACAATACTGGAGGGAGCTAAGGATTTGATAGTTCAGGATGAAGCTGATTATGGGGTATTGAGCTGCTCAATCCATGGGATGGTTGGCAGGAGAAGACATAGCAAAAGACTCTTTTAAGAGGTGTAAACCTAGATCACAATTCGTCTCTTGATTCCATTGTCTTTCCTTATGTTTCCCTTGACCAGCTGTTCTTGGTGACTTCATACTGTCCATACTGATTCTTATGGGATTAGCTCAAGATTTCCTGGCCACTGGGACAACCATGGGACTATCCAAATGGTTTCTGGCTCATTTTACAAAAATAAATCTGTTATTTTGTGCTAGAATTGGAAGTGGAAGAGCAAGAGTAATACCCCATAGACCAACCATATCTTCAGTGTAAGACACACCTTTCCCATCAAAACACAAAACCTGTTCCAATGGTCTGTGAGTGGACACCAATGGAATCATTGCCTGTTTGGATTAGTCTAAGGAGAATATTGTTCAGCTGAAAGTTCCCTCTCTTAAATACTATTCAACTACTAATATTCTGGATATTAAACATTGTCTCCCTCTTTCTCTTCCCTATGGTATACAGACATCCCTGTGATGGACTATATAAATTCCTGGGTAGCTAGACTGAGACAGCTGAAGCTAAAGGCAAAAGGACAAAAGCATCTATGGTGGAAATCTCATTCTAAGACCATAGAAAGTTTTTAAAAATCTTATGCTGTCTCTGGGCAAGAGATGAGAAGTAGTTTCTTCACCTTCCTCAAAGGCCTGAGAAATGCAGCTATTTTGGGTAGCATACAGGTTAATCCAGGTTGTTTCTGCTTGGCTGCAAATTGGACCTTTTCTTGCTGTGGAGAATTCTCATGTTATTTGGCAGACAACCTTATTCCAGTCTCAAAAGACCTGCCTGCCTCAGGTGTGGTGGATTAGTGTTGTGTGGGGAGCAATACATAGTGTTGGTAGCACTTTAGACTACAATCAGTGAGCTGGACCCATGTCCTGCTGGGCTGGCAAAGCCCAGTGGAGAAGTGCAGAACCTGTTTTTCATGAAGATTACCAATGGTTGTAGACAAAGGCATTTTCCTTCCTATGTGTGTTCTGTGTTTGCTGTATATGTTTGGCAGGCTTGAAACTTATTTTTGCTAACTGTCTAACATTGCTTTAAAAATTGACTGAAGTATGACTCTCATTGTCTGTGAGTACAGCAGAATAGATTTTGTCAGGGGTGGTTATAAGGGATTGGGATGTAGGCAGTCTGGCCTACTGTTCACAGCTGGTCTGAGGTCTGTCAAACAGGGATGGCAGTTGCCAGGCCAGAGCTGGAGGGGTCGTTAGACCAGGTCCCATAAACAAGAGTCAGGGTCAAAGTCAGGCCGGGTTCAGAGATCAGAGGCAGTACCAGTGAGAATCAAGAGGCAGGAATCCAGGTCAAAAATCAGGTCAAAGTCATTGCAGCAGGCCAAAGTCTGTGTGGCTTCCCAGACAACCTCCCAGGACAACCCCTGGGATTAAGTAAGGGCAGTTGGCCAATCAGAGGGCCGCAGGGTACTGTCACTCTGTGGGACTGATTTCTTTAGTAACAATCACGTGGTTAGTAGAACTGGGTGAGATTTGTCCATAAAGGCTGGGGAGGCTCCAAAAGAATTTTATACATTCCCTACACAGGAACCATCATGTAGTACTGCTTAAGAGGGACCAGACTGTGCAAATCACACACGGCCCTGAATAAAGGCCAGGTAGCAGTCACACCACAATAGCAGTACTCTAGTAGGGATTGTGCCTCAGCGTCTTAGAATGACTCAGCCCTCTACTTACTCCACAGGCTAATGTGTGGGGCAAGACTATGGCCTTGCCTCCAATGGCTGGCTTACCACCCACCCAGAGGAATGTTGTGCTCCTTCAAACTAAGACTGTCATTGTCCCTGTCCCTTGCCTGGAGATCATGGGAGTAGAGATAGGAAGAGGGCTTCTTTTGTCTTCACCTCCTGCAAACCCACACAAGGGCAAAGGACAACCTAGCCCTAGTAGTAGTAGTGCTATGATTTTTTCCCAGAGAAGATTTATCCCTGTCTGACTTCACTCTGTAAGTTTTTGCACTTCCGAGTCTTAGCTACTGTATTCCCTTTATCTATTGCCATCGCAGATAAAAGGCAATCCTATGTATCTACATTATACTAAAAAAGATTTTCAAACTCCTATCTAAGCATTTCCATTTTAGCCCACTGTCACCTGTTCCATCCTGCATTGTTCACATAAGAAGACTTTTTTTAATAAATTCAGATTTCTTGGTTTTCCTTTTAAGCCAAACAGTTGTGCTGTTATCCCTGCTAAAACAAAATCCTGAAGCTTCTATGGTATGGAAAGTTACTCAAAGCACTTACGAAAGAGAGCAAGAAAGAACCAGAGAGCCTGTAAAACCTGGAAACAGAAAATGATGGATGTGTGCTCCACTACACACTAAACATTCAGTTAACATTTGTTCTGTATTAGAAATAGCCTAGTAAATAAGTCTATACTGAAATCCAAATATCCTGCTGGCTGTGTTATAATGAAGTAAATGTTATCAAGATGATGCAATACACAGACTGATGGGGAAAATAAAGTTTGCAAGGATGACAAATAGTTCTTAAGACTTTCATTCTTAACCTGCATTGTATGAGAATGTATTTAGAATAGTTCCTCAGTAATTTGAAGATAACAGACCCCATTCACATCTGTAACACTACTGGTAAGTTGGGAAATCATCATTCTAAACATCTCTACAATCTAAAACTAAGAGTTAGTGACTAGAAAGCCAAGAACATTTAGATCTTTCCATGTCACATCAACCAGTGCCTCCTGCAGAGCAACTTCTTCTATCTGCTTTTCTGCTTGTGTACAGAGTTAAAAACATGCATAAGCTCTTCAGCACCTTCTGGGGCATTTTACTTGTCATTGTCTATTGCTCAAAGATGTAAGAACCCTACTCAGAATGAAGTTGCGCTGGCATTTCTGTAAATGCTAAGCTCCCAGATAAGGACATGTTCTTTCTACAAGTGCTAATTTCACTGAATGGGTAGCTTGAGGATTCCTGTGGCAGGAGGGGATTCCCAGAGTGGCATAAAACAGCATAGCCAGTTCTATGCCACTCCCTTTTTATTCCTCACACACAGAGAGCACAGGGGCATACCAACATTTGAATATAGAGCTCTGGTGATCCCCACCAGCAAAACATTCCCTAGGTAACTACTACAAGCTATCATAAATTAGTGCAGACCCGGGAAGAAGAATACAACAGTTTACAACCTTAGCTTTGCTACTTACCTGCTCTGAAAGCCAAGCAAAAGTCTGTCACTGCTGAGAGAACCTAAGCTTATATATTTGAAACATGTCAGGATAATATAGTTGTGTCAACGTAGTAAAAGAAATTATTATATTTAAAGTATTGCTACACTCTATAAAACATTCATAAATAACTTGGACCAAATTCTTCTTCCATTGTGCACCTCTAATTGACCTCATCGGGGATTATGTACAGCTATCTGAGGGCAGAAAATGTTGTTTTGATCATGAAAAATGGCCAATTAGTAGTATTTTTAGAATACTTTATATATTAAATATCACTGCAATGCAAAGATGGTATAATTTTCAAACATCCACTCCTCATCTGTTCCCATAAAATATGTACAAAGAGGTAAATGTGTGGCCATTAGTACATGCAATTGTCGGGTTTGTACATTAAGTATCCTGTTTGCTTGATTCAGTTTCTGCATTTCTGTGGATCAGTCTTGTGTGAATGTTTGAAAATGTAATCCATGTGGTAAACGTATGTATAGAGCCTGCACCTTCTCTCACACCCATATAAATCAGGTGTCAGTGGAATTTTACTTACCCGAGAGGAAAATCAGCAGGCTCATGAATCTTCCACATAAGAGATCCCACTTAACAACAAGGATCACTGTTCTGCTGCTTTTACTAATATTGAGCAGGGGCTACTCATGGAGTAAGGTGCTGCTCAACACAGATCAGGGTGATAGAATTTTCTCCAATGTGAATAAAAGGGACTGTGAGAAGAACATTTTCTATAAAAGAAGAAATGATCCACTTTGGAAAGGCATAAAATAGACTAATATTCAAACTACAAATGCTTCACAAGAGTTATTTTTTGTTTACCATAGTTCTGTTATGAATCCCAAGAAAAGATTTAGAGAAATTCAAACACAAACTGGCTATAAATGTATGCAGTGAGTTTGTCTGGATTTTACATCAGTTGTTGAAGTGTGAAAATGGAAGCTGTTTTTTGTTTACCAAATGGTAAAGGTCAGTATTGACAGGATGCAAACCTGTTAATGCTCAAGTCGATACTTGATTCACCTTAAGATTTTCCTTGATTCTGTTCATTTGAAAGGATGTCAGTCATGGCTTAAATTGAGGAGATCTGGGGAATGCAGTTAAACTGGGCAATTAGTTTAATAAATACCAGCAGTCACCTATGCAATATTCATGTTTATCTAGCAGCTGTAAAGTATGGCCTCTGTAGACTGCAGCCATTAGAGGGTGACCTGATCACATGCACTTGAGCAAGTTTGACTTTCCTGCAGAGGGCATTGGTACACAGCCACACTATGGGGGAAGAGATAGATATACTATTGTAGTATATCATAGTTGCTACTCATGAAAACCCTGATGTTGGCAGAATTGTGACAGGAGGCATCTTGTTCTCCTCCTCCTCCTCCTCCTCCTCTTCTTATTCCCTTTCTCCGTGGCTCACTTATCCCTATACTTATTTCCTTTTCATGTAGCCCATGCCCACCCCAGTTCCTTTTCTCCTCTTCTTTTCCTTTCCTTTCCTTTTGGTCTAGCCTTACTCCTCCCTGTCTTTATCTCTCCCCTTCTCCTTTCTCCTCTCTCTGTCTTCTTCTCATCAGTCACTGAACATGATTAAACTTGACCAGATGTGACGATAACATTCCAGCCAGTAGTGAGAACTGTTTGAGAGGATGTGCAAACCTGTATTCATACAGTTTTACACTCTACATGGGGAAAAGCCAGAAGGGAAAGGTTACATGTTTGTTTGTTAAAATATTTTACCATTCAAATTTATTATGAATAATTTAGGGACAAAAAAAATCAAAGCAGACTCAGCCTTTCATAATGAGAGAAAAATTACCACCCAGGTATTATTTTGATTCATTATTTGTAAACACATTTTTGAAAAGGTTGGACTATTATATTAAATGCCTCAGTATTTAGTATGATTAAGGCTATGTCTACACTGACAGTGGCAAAGTTGCTGCCATCAGATCTACTTATCTGGATCGACTGAGCGGTCAGTGAAGATCCACTCAGTCAATCCAGAAGTCGACGCTGTTAATCCACCTCCGCAAGTGGCATAGCACTGTGTCAATGGGAACACGGTTCCCATCGGCGCAGTGCAGTGAAGACGGCATGCAGAAGAGAAGCGAAGCCGTCGACGGGAGTTACGCAAGTTTTCTGCATAGTTTGCATAACTCCCGGCGACTGCCACCAAATCGCTGGGATAAGTGTAGACCAGGCCATAGTCACTTGTGTGAAGTCATGTGCATCATCCTGCAGACCAGAATAATGCAGATTTGAAGAATCTGCCTCTTTCCAAAGCCCAAGATACACATGTTTAGAGAGCAAGCTTTAGAAAAAGACATGTTTGTCTCATTAAGGGCTAGATGTTTGTCACCCTGAGTATAGACAGCTGCACTACTCCCATAGACAAACTGCAATGAATATGGAAGTGGATCAATAACCTTTGCAGAACCTGAAATGGTCCCATGATGTGGTGCACTTTTGTCTGCCATTCTATGGATAGAACTAATCAGGCTGCTGTGTCTGGAACCATTTGTAATCTCTTTGGGTATGTTTATGCTGCGCAAAAAAAAAAAAAAAAGGCTGTGACAGCAAGTATCAAAGCCCAGGTCTACAAGCTCTAGCTCATGGGGCTCTCTCACTAGGGTGCTAAAAATAGCAGTGTAGATATTCACACTTGAGCTGTAGCTCGGGTTCCAACACCTGACTGGGGGGTAGCCTGTCGAGGAGTCTGAAGTAGCGTGTACAGCTATTGTCTAGACAAGAGGTAACAAACGTGTGGATAAAGCCACCATCTGAGAGGTAAGCTGCAGTTTCCTTGCCAACAAAGATGGAAAAAAAGCATTTCCATCCACATGTGAATGTGAATCGTAATGAGTCCAACACGACTCCAGAGTAAAACACCCCTTGAAAACTGGCAGGCAGAAGTATTCTGCTGTGGGTCACTCACAGCTCCTGCTACTTTCTTAAAGTACTTTCTCTTGACGACTACTATCACCTCAATCAGATATCAGCTGAGCTTGAGTCAGCTGTTTTTCATCAAGATCCCGCACCAGTTTCTTTCTGCAGGGAGACATCACTGACAACATTTAATGAGAAAATGTAAACCGGAGTCTTTGCTTTCCACCTCCCTACACACATGCATCCTTAGCATGTTTTTCATAAATATTCTGTAAATTCTCAATCACTGAAGCCAATGTCTTCAAACTTAGCAGCCATCCAAACTCAATCTGGCTTACAAATGCATCAACCAGCAGAGGAGTGCAAATGAGTTATTACTGCCAGCAAAAACCAAAGGAGATCATGTTTTCACAGGTTGAAGAGATGGTGAGTTATTTATAGTTCTCACTAGGCATTTTTTGAAAAAACAAAATATAGTTTTCAAAGGTGGAAAATTATCATCTTCACGCATGAATACTCCCAAAGAGAACTGGTAGCTTGGCACAGCCTTATTTAATACCACTTTTAAATTGTGCTCTAATTTATGCAGCATTTATGGATCAATAAGTTGCACAATCTATTGATACCAACTAAGATCCAAAGATATGAATGCCTTTAACAGCTGTTTCTACATTATTATTTATTATTTGTATTGTGGTGGTGCTTAGGAGCTCTGATCATGGACCAGGACCCCATTGTGTGAAGTGCTGTGCAAACACAGAACAAAGACAGGCCCTGCCCCCAAAAGCTTAAATCTAAGTTGTTACAAAGTTCTAAAAGTTGTATTATATTATAAAAAAAAGAAATAAAACAGAAGCTATTGAACAGGAATTGTATACCTCATCTCTTCCCTCATTCAAGTATTTGAATGTAAGCAATTGGCTGCTTTATCTTCAGTATTCATTCTGAGGCTGTTGATGATAAAAGTGGGAAACTGAGTTACAAGTCCACCCAGTTTAGACAATCAATTTTTGCCTTTATTCAATTTAAGTCAGAATTATTGTCACTGAACACAGATTTATGCCAGACAAATAAAAACAGGCAGGATGGAATTGGGAAAGGCCCAAGTTACCACATCCCAGGGCCCTGGGAAGTTCTCTTTTACTACATGATGGTCATTGCTTCCTCTCATCTCCTGGTTTGGTCCTTCACTCCTGTCCTTCAGTTTCTGGACTAGTTTCTCCAGTTCGGGGCCCATGTTCACTTGAGTCTTTTGTACATTTCTATATTCCATTACTTAACCTTTAGCCAATTGGCTTTTAGCACAGCAACCCTTTATTTTTTAGGTAACCCATTCATGACGCATGCAGAAGCATCTATTACCCAACTTCTGCATTCTTTCTATTTGCTTTTGCAGTTTCTGACTTGTTTTTTTTTCACCCTGCCCTGGACCTTCCCAGACAAAGATGGGGTTCTATTTATCATTACATGTCTATGTCTTTTACTTGTATCTCCAACATGACACGGTACTTATCTTGCTATGTCATTTTAAACAAATCAGCAATTTATATCAAAGAAGAAGTGGCCTTGACCTAAGTGTTACTTTATCCATACTCATTCACTATCCATAATTACAAATTACTAAACTATAGCTATCAGAGATTTACATTTTACCACTTAAGTCTTCATTTTTATATGTCAATATTGTATTCAGTATGATACTTTTAATCTATTGGGGAGAAAGGTATTGGAATACATGATGATTCTTTAATATCAACATTTATTAACTTCTTTAAACAAGGGTTTTCAAAGGCCTTTTTCATTCAAAATCCAGTTTTGTTTGTGAATCATTACCAAAAAGTGTCATTAGAAATTCTCCTGTATAACATTTTGAGGGATGTCTCAATTTTAGGACCATGATATTTAGTTGCTTTTAATGGCACCCCAGCAGAGGTCATCCTTTTTCCTCTTCAGATTCCTTTCCTTTGCTGCAGCATTTTTCATCACACTGGGCAAATGGCAGGCAAAACTTAGGACCCCCTCACCTGAATGAGCAGCACAGGCCACACACCTCTACAATCCTTGTAGCCACACTTAACTGTACTGACTCAGGGGCCCACAACTGACCTGCTAACTACAATGTAATTCTGGATTTCCCATCTATTTTCCATCCTATTCCAGTCCGTCAGATCACAGCAGAGACAGAATTACCCAACTGCCCTTCTTCCCTCCCTATTTGGCAAGCTGGGCTTTGGTTCCAGTTCCTGGCTTCAACGTCCACGTAGTGAAGGATGTCAGAATGGACAATGCTCTAGAGGACAGCACACTGCATCAGAATCCAAGAGGAGGGTTCACTTCCTAGCTTAGTGACAGACTTCCTGTGCCATCTTGTGTAAATCACTCTAATCTGTCTCAGATTCCCATATGTAAATGGGAATAACACTTCCATACCTCATAGGTCTGTTGTAAAGATAAAATCCATTAATGTTTGTGAGGCAGTCAGACTCTACCATGAGTCTAACAATGTAACTAGGCAAACAAAATGGGAGTTGGTCAGTGCTTCTAGAAATAAGACCATTCATTTTGATAAATTTATGAAAGGGATTATATGACTCTTGCTGGCAGCTGGACTCGATCCGGATGTCCTTTCCTTTCCTGTGTCCTATGTTCCTATGTGTAATACAGGTTACAACTATGTGCAGCCCAGGGTTTTCAAAAGCCTGGGGTAGGTTCACAAGAAGGCAGTCTCAGCTTATCTCATTTGTCATGGTTGTATAGAGGCAGAGAGTATCCGTTCATAGGTGGGGCAGGAGATAGATGGGGCATATTACTTCACATAGTGCCACAGGACCTTGCCACTAAGATTGCCCTAATTAGTCAAGCAGTAGGCAGCTTCCTTCTCAACCACAGACTGAGAGTGTCATTTTTACAACCACAGTATCCTGAGTCAGAGGTTGAAGCTAGTGTAAATCAGCATAGCTCTCCAATTCTGATTCTTATTCTTTAATGAGACGTGTGGAGAGTCCTGCAAAAGTTTATGCAGATTATGAAGAGTGAAGATCAGTTTACCCCAATTTGCTTTTACTGTATACTGTTTTTTGACGGGTGGGGAAGGTATGGCAATGGAAACTCACATGAAACACTTTGATCAGGTAAGTCCCAGGTAAGTTGCCCTATTCTTCCACTTTAAATGGGACTATTACACGATCTACAATCTCCACATTTCATACAGTGATGCTATTTATTAGCACATCCAAGGAATTTGTTCTGCCTCTCCCTTGCCCACCTAATAGCATTTTTTATTTATATCCTTGCTGTGAAATAATGAGCCAGATGAAGTTGTCATTTGCACTAGACAGGAAGGTTGTATATCACTCTGATAACCTCCAAGAAAGAAACAAATATTACTTTTGGATTTTTGTTGTCTCTCTAAGCAGGTTCATTTATAATCTTCTTATGTGAAGCTGTCGCAAGGCTTTATTTAGTATGAAAGAGTGGCTATGCTATTACACTACTATTTCGGATTTTTTCCTCTTTATTTGTCCTGGGCAGAGCTGAATAAGGCATTCTCAATGAAAAATGTTTTATGACTTGATTGTAAACAAAAATTCTTAAACTGATTTATTATTGAAAATTATCAATAAGCTTCCTCAGTGAATAATTTATAGTTCCAGTTCATTTTTAAATATTTTGTTGGGAATACTGGACATTCATACAGTGTTAGTCATTAACTTATGTGGTATCATTTATGCACCCTAACTGGATGGCTTATGTAATTAACCATCAGAATGGAAATTGTGACTCTTACAATCAAATCTAAAGTTGGATGCTCAAATATTTGAGGAAAGTGAATACAAAAGAATCGTGAATATGACTTAAATTGAATTTCCAGTATTTGCTCAGATCTAGACTTGGAAATCCTCATTAATATTCATAAGAGACAGGCAACATCAAATTCTCAAGAAAGTGTATTTAACTGACAATGATCATATTTCCTAATGTTACATAAACTTAAAATGTATTTATGAAAGCAAGGTAAAAAAATAGAAAAAAGAAAAACATCCCTTGGAGTGTAAATACATACTTTTAATCTTTACATACACAGATATCATAACTGTGCTTCCTCTTTTTTCAGTTACACTTAGAAAAAGCTTGTTGCACAGATATTTTTCAAGAGTTCTGTGAGTACCAGAGTCTTCAGGTGGAGGATAATTTTGCAGTTCTTCTGTGGACAAAGGATTTGGAGCACAACCACTGCTTATTCTGTGTGAGAGCCCTCCCTGCCAGCCAACCCTTAAAATGTTGTGAGGTATTGGTCTTCCTTTTGATTTCCTCCAAAGTAGCTCAGTGTACTGGCTCCTGTACCTATGGAGGGTTCTCTGAAGGGTCTGGGGAAGAAGATAAACAATAACAATATATCACAAATAGAAAAAAGGAGAAGTTGATAGCAACAAATATACATTTAAAAGCTAGGCATTGTGGAAAATTGAGAAAAGAAGCAGAAGGACACAAGGAGAAATCTATGGCTAGTAGAGTTAAGGACAGTAAGGAGTTTTTGGTATATGTTAGGAACTAAAGAAATCCTAACACTGGTATTGGTCTACTACTAGATCAAAATGGTATAATTGCCAATAATAATGCAGAAAAGGCAGAAATGTTCAATAAGTATTTCTGTTCTGTATTTGAGAAAAAGGTAAATGATGTATTTCTATCATATTATGAAGAAATACTTTCCTTTTCAGTAGTAACTCAGGAGGATGTTAAACAGCAGCTATTAAAGTTAGACATTTTTGAAATCAGCAGGTCTGGATAACTTGCTTACAATAGTTGTTAAAAGAGCTGGACAAAGAGTTCTCTCACCATTAATGTCAATTTTCAATAAGCCTTGGAACACTGGGCAAGTGCCAGAAATCTGTAAGAAAGCTAATGTTGTGCCAATATTTTAAAAGGTAAATGTCAATCTGACATAGATACCAGGAAAACAATGGAATTGCTGATACAGGATTCAATTAAAGGAGAGTAATATAGTTAATGTCAATCAACATGTGATTTATGGAAAACAGATCCTAACTTGATATTGTTTGATGAAATTATAAATTTGGTTGACAAAGGTAGTAGTGTTGACGTAATACACATTGTAAGGCATTTGACTTGGTACAGCATGACATTTAAATTAAGAAACAAAAATGATATTAAATCAACGTCACACATTAAATGGATTAAAAACTGGCTAATTGATAGGTCCCAATATTTAATTCTCTTGCCTTCCCTGCTCTCCCAGGAGAGCCCCTGCAGTCTGTCCCTGACCCAGGATGCTTCAGGAGCACCCCACCTCCAGAACCCCCCCCACCGGGCACCATTAGCAAGCACTTACCCATGCTAATTCTCTGCCGCACCCCCAGCTCTATCCTGCTGCAGCCACCCGGGGCGTGGGCTGCGCCCTGTGCCAGAGTCCCTCAGAGTGCAGGTGCCGCTAGGTGGGGAGCAGGCACTTTGCTGCTCCCGGAGCAGCTCAGCCCAGCGGCCTCCAGCTCCAATGTGCAGGATGCTTCTCTGGTACCGCACAGCCAGCCAGTGCCCAGTGGCCCCTCAGTGCCCAGCTCCAACCCCTGCAGAGGCTGGGCACAAACTAGGCTGTGGGTGTCTTTGGTGAGAGAGTCTCGTGACCCCTCCCCTAAGGTCCCGTCCCTCCCACCGCTCATGCCTCTCAGGGAGGGAGCCAAGTGGGGGTAGGTCCATGGGGGAGGGGCATAGCAAGGGTGGGGCCATCGTCCAAGCACCAGTGTCCCCCACCCATCCTCCCCAAAGGCAGGAGTCACATGCCACCCATGTCCAAATGCTTTGTCTCATTCAGCCTCTAAAGCCTAGTTGCATATTCCAAGGTAACACAATAGATGCTAACATGAACTTGTCTTAATTATCCTTTGCTTTATAGTCACACGTAGGTTGGACTGTTTACTCTCAGATTGTTGCGGATTCTGATTTCAGTCTCTTTCCATTGAGATAAGATTTCAACCCCGGAGTCCAAATTTGTTTTTTCATTAACTACTACCGTAAGGCGTAATTCTACAGTCTGCGACCCTCTTCAGTATGCTCCAGTTATAGTCTTACAGTTGCAGAGAATGTCTATCTCCAGATTCAAATACAACACAGCGGTGGATTTATGGAGGACTTTGTAAGGATTTCTAGAATGCCTTTTGAATCGTAAATGGAATAAAACACCACATTAATTCATTTGGCCAAATGGAGAGGTCCAGACTTGGTGGAAAACATTGACTTCAAGTACTTCCTATCAATAATGCAATAAATATATGTAGGTGGTTGTTGTGCACTTCATTCAATAATGCCAGCAAAACCATGGGCATCATGGCAGAGAGATCCGTGATTATGTTAACGATAGTAATGGCGATGAATGTAGCTGTATTTAATACAGGCACCATTGTTCTCACCTATCTGCATGCATAGATATGTTATAGGAATACAGTTTACATCCTTTGCCCATAGAACAGAGGTTTCAATTCTGAGGTGCAAGTCAGCCAAGGCAACTAATGAACATCTGAGCAGAACTGATATGTATAATCTGGAAGGATTTGTTTGTTAATTCTAAAATGTTAAAACAGTAGTAAAAAACTCTTCTGAGAAAGTGTTTTCTAAATGAACATTAAATTACAGTGGAATTTCTAAAGTGCTATATATTACATTGACATTAACACCAAATGGGTTCATCCTGGTTAATGTTCTTATAGTGAATGCCAAAGCAATTCATCATCAGCGCCTACATATGGTAAACTGCTAACACATCTCATTAGCAAAACATCCTTTGAATGTCATGGCTTCAGCATGGTGGATCAGAGAGATCAGCATGAATGTGACACAGACTAGAATCACACATTTTAGTACTCTGTTACAAATAGGGGGGTAGTCTAGGGTGCATTAAATAAGCCTGTAAAGGTACCCAAATTTTATATATAACTCATTTTTGGTGATCAGTTAAATGAAAATTATACATCAGCAAAGTGTACCAAAGAAATTAAGCAAATAGCCAAATCCCAAAAGGGCTTTTTGCTAAGAAACCACATATGGGGACCCTCTGTGAACCAATCTCCCTGTTCTCAAGTATGGGGGGGAGAGGGGAGGAAAGAAAGGTTGAAGCACCTCCATGGTAAACTCCCAGACCCATGAAAGTGCAGATCCAGCACAATAAGGCTCAGTGTTACCTTTGAGTTCTGTGCTCAGGCATAATCCTTAAGGAGCTGTTCCAGATGCACTGGCATCACAGTACCCCTGGAGCCCCAGAATCCTGCCCCTGGCACAGAATCTCCAAGCGGGTGGTTATTTAGCTGATCTCCTGTGGACAAAGGGGTTTGCAGGCAAAACCACTGTTCATTCTGTGGGAGAGCCATCCCTGCCAGCCAACCCTTCAACGGGAAGACTTGGGGAAATCTCTCCACTGATACCTCTCAAGATTTTCTTCCCTCTAATGTGGCTCAACGTGCAGATGGCTGTACCCATAGAAGGTACTTCATGGAGCCTGGGGAAGAGGAGAAGGTACTATAGAGGTTGCTGTACCTTGCCCCTCACACTTCCGAAGGAGTAAATCAGCACATGAAGGGTCTCCAGACATAGATCTTGGAGAAATGATCTCTTCTGCTTTTGTTGCCGTAAATAGACTTGCAGTTTCTGATACTGGCTTCTTCTCTTGTATAAAAAGGCACTAGTCATCATGACAACTTATTCATGAGCAGAAAACTCAGGCTGACAAAGAGACTAAGAGTTAAGGTCCAGCTGTCCCTGTTTAGGGGGTTTGGGATATACAAGGACAAAGGAGAAGCAAAGGAACCTCTTTGGATTCAAGTATCTGGCCCTATATCTTAGTGCATGTTTACTTAATAATTCTGAAAATCTAACCTTTCAATAGAAATAGAAATGAACTTTGCTAATTTGCATTTTTCTAATCTGCACGCCCAAAAGAAAAGCTTTCTCACTACTTCTCAGCTGAGATTTAATAGCATGCTATAATCCTATGACTTCATTACTTCACAAATTATACTAGGTAATAGATACTAGTCTGCTGTGATGTAGTTTCATAAGTAATTACTGCTTTTTTAAAAAAAAATTATGATTTTGTGAGAACATCCTGCAATATAATTAATACCCACACAGCACACACATATTCACTTAACGGCAAGATGGAGTCAGTAGCATCAACAGTTTTGAGTGTTGTGATTCTCTACTTTCAGTATAAATCACTTATAAACAAGTCATCAACATAATGCAACAAAATCATTTAGCAGAAAATGCAAATTAAACTCCAATAACATTAGACAAGTGAGTGATTAGAGCAATTTAAAACCCAAAACATACAAAAAGCTCTCCAGCATTTGCTTAGAAGATAATATTCCCAGTGACAAATCTGGGCTAAAAACTTTACATCAATTAATTCTCCAAAATTACTTCTGTTTTCATGGTATTGGCATGTAAACTTCTATGTAGCAAAGAGACCTGGTCTCATTGTACATGCACAGTTACAGACTTGCACTTATCAGACAAGCTCTAATTAGTGTTAAGACATTCCTTTTATTTGTGCTAATGGCAAGATGATAGCTAACAGTAGATTCACTGAAGGAGAGGTTGATCCTCCAGCCCTTACTCAGACTAAGCTGCCATCTAGTGTTACCAGCTCTCACAATTTTATCACGCATCTCACAATCATATGATTAGGTGAGAAGCTCATGTTCCATGTTTTTTAAAAGTAAGTTTCTGTTCCTCTTGATTGCAAAGTAAAGCTTGAAAATGTAAATGCTAAAGGCTCAAACACCAGAAAACAAAGAAAACTTACCCAAGTTGAATTTTGTTAATAATCTCATGATTTTTAGGCACATCTCATGATTCTGGCTGGTGCGGATGGGGACAGAAGGCTGACATAATTTTTGTTTGTAGATGTGTTGATCCCAGGATATTAGAGCAACAAGGTGAGTGAGATATCATCTTTTATTGGGTGGGTATTTTATCTGTCGGTGAAAGACAAGCTTTAGCTGCCCACTTCACGTTGAATGTCTCTTACAACATATTAATTCCTTATGCTAAACAATCCGTTCCACCTTGTTTTTAGCTCTGAGCACCTTACCCAGACCAAAGGAAGATCTCTGGATAAGTTCCAAAGTCTGTCTCTCTCACCAACAGAAGTTGGTCCAATAAAAGATATTACCTCACCCAGCTTGTCTCCTAATTTTTGAACATTTTGGGATTGGCAATACTATTATTATTATTATTTTATTTTACTTTATTACACATCTATATAATGCCATCGATTTGCACGGTGCCATTTGTGCAGAGACAAATGCATCCTGGAGGTGAATGCCTGGCTGCACGGATGGTGTCACCAGGTAGACTTCAGCTTCCTTGTCCATGGGATGCTGTTCCGGGAAGAAGGACTGCTGAGCAGAGATGGGGTCCACCTACTGAGGAATGGGAAGAGCCTATTTGGCTACAGACTGGCTAACCTAGTGAAGATGGCTTTAAACTAAGTTTGACAGGAGTGGGTGACAAATTCCCACAGGTAAGTAAAAAGCATGGAGACCCGGGAGAAGGATTGGAATCTGAGGGGAGCATGGGCCATTATAGCAGGGAGAAGGGAGAGATAAGAGAGAAAATATGGGGGAAATCAAATCAGTATCTTAGATGTCTGTATACTAATATGAGAAATATGGGGAATAAGCAGGGAGAACTTGAAATGCAAGTTAATATACATAACTATTATATAGTTGGCATCACAGAGACTTGGTGGGATAATACGCATGACTGTAATATTGGTATAGAAGGGTACAGCTTGCTCAGGAAGGACAGGCGGGAAAAAAGGAAGGAGGTGCTATCTTATGTATTGAAAATGTATACGCTTGAACTGAGGTTGAGATGGAAATAGGAGACAGACTTGTTGAAAGTCTCTGAGTAAGGACAAAAGGGGTAAAAAACAAGGGTGATATTAAGGTAGGAGTCTACTACAGACCACCTCACCAGGAAGAAGAGGTGGATGAGGCTTTTTATAAGTAACGAACAAAATCATCCAAAGCACAGGACTTGGTGACGGGAAACTTCAACTACCCAAACATCTGTTGGGAAAATAACACGGCAGGGCACAGATTATCCAACAAGTTTTTGGAATGTATTGGAGACAATTTTTTATTTCAAAAGGTGAGAAAACTACTAGGAGAGATGCTGGTCTAGATTTGATTTTGACAAATAGGGAGGAACTCGTTGAGAATTTGAAAGTGGAAAGCAACTTGAGTGAAAGTGATCATGAAATGGTAGAATTCATGATTCTAAGGAATGGTATGCGGAAAAACAGCACAATAAAGATAATGGATTTCAAGAAGGCAGACTTTAGCAAACTCAGGGAGGTGGTACAAAAGTTCCCACAGAAAGCAAGTCTAAGTGGGAGAACAGTTCAAGAAAGTGGGCATTTTTTAAAGAGACATTATTAAGGACACAAGAGCAAACTATCCCACTGCGTAGGAAAGATAGGAGGTATGGCAAGAGACCACCCTGCCTTAATCAGGAGATCTTCAATGATCTGAAACTCAAAAGAGGGTCCTAAAAAAAGTGGAAACTAGGTCAAATTACAAAGGATGAATATAAACAAATAACACAAGTATGTAGGGACAACATTTGAAAGGCCAAGGCACAAAATGAGATTAAACTAGCTAGAGACATAAAGGATAACAAGAAAACATTCTACAAATACATTAGAAGCAAGAGAAAGACCCAGGAGAGGGTAGGCCCGTTATTCAATGAAGGGGAAAAAATAATAGAAAATGTGGAAATGGTAGAAGTGCTAAATGATTTTTTTGCTTCAGTTATCACCTAAAAGGTTAGTAGCGATTGGACGTCTAACATAGTGAATGCCAGTGAAAATGAGATAGGATATGAGGCTAAAATAGGGAAAGAACAAGTTAAAAATTACTTAGACAAGTTAAATGTCTTCAAGTCACCAGGACCTGATGAAATACATTCTAGAATATTCAAGGAGCTGACTGAGGAGACATGAGCCATTAGCAATTATCTTCAAAAAGTCATGGAAAACAGGAGAGATTCCAGAGGACTGGAAAAGGGCAAATATAGTGCCAATCTATAAAAAGGGAAATAAGGACAACCTGTGGAATTACAGACCAGTCACCTTAACTTCAGTATCCAGAAAGATAATAGAGCAAATAATTAAGCAATCAATTTGCAAATAACTAAAAGATAATAAAGTGATAAGTAATAGTTAGCATGGATTTGTCTTGAACAAATCGTGTCAAACCAACCTGATAGATTTCTTTGACAGGCTAACAAGCCTTGTGGATGGGGGACGCGGGGAAGGAAGTGGTAGATGTGGTATATCTTGACTTGAGTAAGGCTTTTTGATACTGTCCCACATGACCTTCTCCTAAGCTAGGGAAATACAACCTAAATGGCGCTACTATAAGGTGGGTGCATAACTGATTGGAAAACCATTCCCAGAGTGGAACTCGGTGGTTCATAATCAAGTAGGAAGGTCATATTGAGTGGGGTCCCTCAAGGATCAGTTCTGGGTCCAGCTCCATTAAATATTTCCATAAATGATTTAGATAAAGGCACAGAGCGTACATTTACAAAGTTTATGGATGATACCAAGTGGGGAGGGGTTGCAAGTGCTTTGGAGGATAGGATTAAAATTCAAAATGATCTCGACAAACTGGGGAAATGGTCTGAAGTAAATAGGATGAAATTCAATAAGGACAAATGCAAAGTACTCCACTTAGGAAGAATCAATCAGTTGCACATATACAAAATGGGAAATGACTCCCTAGGAAAGAGTATTGCCGAAAGGGATTTAGGGGTTATAGTGGATCACAAGCTAAATATGAATCAACAGTATAACAGTGTTTCAAGAAAAGAAAACATCATCCTGGGATGTATTAGCAGGAGTGTTGTGAACAAGACACAAGAAGTAATTCTTCTGCTCTACTCCGCACTGATTAGGCCTCAACTGGAGTATTGCACCCAGTTCTGGGCACCACATTTCAGGAAAGGTGTGGACAAATTGAAGAAAGTCCAGAGAAGAGCAACAAAAATAATTAAAGATCTAGAAAACATGACCCGTAAGGGAAGATTGAAAAAATTGGGTTTGTTTAGTCAAGAGAAGAGAAGACTGAGGGGGGGAACATGATAACAGTTTTCAAGTACATAAAAAGGTTGTTACAAGGAAGTGGGAGAAAAAAAATTCTCCTTAACTCTAAGGATAGGATAAGAAGCGATGGACTTAAATTGCAGCAAGGGCAGTTTAGATTGGACATTAGGAAAAACTTCCTAACGGTCTGGGGAGCTAAGCATTGGAATAAATTGCCCAGGGATGTCGTGGAGATTTTTTAAGAGCAGGTTAAACAAACATCTGTCAGGGATAGTCTAGATAAGTGGTTCTGAACCAGGGGTACATGTACCCTGGGGGTACACAGAGGTCTTCCAGGGGTCACATCAACTTATCTAGATATTCACCTACTTTTACAACAGGCTACATAAAAAGCACTAGCAAAGTCAATATAAACTAAAATTTCATCCAAACAATGACTTGTTTATACTGTTCTATATACTGTACACTGAAATGTAAGTACAATATTTATATTTGAATTGATTTATAATTATTCAGTAAAAATGGGAAAGTAAGCAATTTTTCAGTAATAGTGTGGTGTGACACTTTTGTATTTTTATGTCTGATTTTGTAAGCAAGTAGTTTTTAAGTGAAGTGAAACTTGGGGTTATGCAAGACAAGTCAGATTCCTGAAAGGGATACAGCAGTCTGGAAAGGTTGAGAATCACTGGTCTAAATAATGATTGGTCCTGCTATAAGTACAGAGGACTGACTAGATGACCTTGTGAGGTCCCTTCCAGTTCTACAATTCTATGATTCTATGACTGAGAGATTAAAAAGACATTATCCAACCCCAAATATTTGACAGTCTAAAGGGTCCCAGTCCTTAAAAAGAAGCTATTTCAGCATGGAGTTCCATTGACTTCAGTAGGACCTCAGATGAGAGTAGCTGTATGCACAGATATAAGTATTTGCAGAATCAAAGCTTAACTTAGATAACATAAAACATAAAGAGAGGGGAGGGAGAGTTACAACAAACAAAAATAACACGAGTGATATATATGAGTGCAGTAATGCCAATCCTTAAAAATTCAAAAATCATGAGTCAGGCACTTCACAAAACATCATGAGATTGGTCCCAAAACCATGATTTTTTAAAAATATATATTATATTTGGGGTTTTGTGGTCTGCCTTTTGATTTTTGCACTCCCCAGTATGTGTGAAACAATTTACAGTGTTGCCAACTGCCTTAAATTATAGTAAGGTGACTTGGGACTCCATTGCAGCAACTCTAGCTAACTGTCTGTCAATGCAATGCTTCCAGCTTCCACCCAAAGCCCAGAATACTAAGTAAATAATTCTTTGTCTCCTTCCCACCAACCCCTCCATCAATTAATTCTGCAAACACACCCAATTCCCTTATCAATTCTTCTTGTTTCCCCACCACCTATCTCTGCCCCACCTTCAGCTCCAAGGGTTCTTCACACCCCCTCTCAGGTCTGAGGGAACAGTTGCAACAAGGTCCTTTTCTCCCCTCTCCCAGATGCAGGGAAGTGAGGGCAGCTCTAGGATCTTCAACCTCTTTCTTAGGCTTGGTGTTGCAGGACTGGAAAGAGGAAGAGGTAGCAGAGAGAAAAATGACCCATTTTTTACAGGAGAAAGAGAGGGAGCAGAGCAACCTTGAGCTGCTGAGCTCTTTCTGCTCCCTTTTTCCCTTTCTGTGACAATGGTGTTGGTTGCTCCTTCTTCTCCCTGCTCTTTAGGGGCAGGGGAAAATCTCTGCCTGCCTCCTGCAGCAATTCTGATTGGTTGCTCTTCCAAAGGAGGAGGACAGATAGCGAAGAAAATCAATCAGAGGGGGGTTTTCTCCCAGACAGAACTGAAAATAACAAGAAAGCTGAAATTTCTTGCTTCTCTGAGAGATTGGCTCCAGCCCTCGCCAAATTTGTGTCACTTGGCAGAAATCATGAGAGTTGGCAAATATACAAGTAACAAATATTGTATGTTCTGACTATTTTAAAGTAGAGATTATGGTACTGATGGTGCCCACATGGAGCCACACTGAAGTCATTGCAGGGATCTGCCCAGACAAACTTCAATGCAGGATTGGGACATAAGGTATGGAAATAGGGGAGACAGAACAGGAGCGGAAGTTAACACTGGACAACAAGGCCAAAGAAGTGGGCCTGGATGAGAGGCCTGAAGGAGAGAAAAGGCATGGGGAGAGGAATGCTGTCCACTGGTACAAAGCCAAGAGTGAAAGGAGAGGATGAAGAGAGGAACAAAGCAAGAAGAGTGTTCCAAGGGTGAGCTGGCAGTGACAGGAATGAGAAAGGAGATGGGGCAGAGCCTTAAAAGTCAGCATGTGTTTGAACTGTGGTGAGGGCCAGCCCCACTTCTACTCCTTGCCTTGGACAGGCAGGAATTCACCCAGGAATCACTTCAATACACAGATCCAGTTCAATACCTTTATCACAGAACCACAGGGTCAAAGAATGGCACAGTTAATGGGAGTATAATAAATTCATTGCTTCACAAAGGAACTCAACTCCATCAGCAAACAAACAGTCCTCTCAGTGGCCCTTCCGACCTTGGTCTTTTAGTCACCAATCAGGACACCTTCTTCCTTTTTGACAGTAGCCAAGTCCTGCATGCGATGCAAGCTCCAGTGGCTACACAATCAGGGTCTGCTTCTGGGGCCTCTCTCTCCCAATCCTGAGTTCAAACTCTGGGCCTTCTACATCCCTGCAGCAATCTGTGGCCTCTACTGATGCACTGCTGTCTCTTCTCAAAAGGACATCCCCATCCTCTAATGCAAGAAAAGTGGGCAGCAGGAAATAGGGGTAAGATTTCCTTCCAGCTCTCTAGCCAATCAGAACTCAGATGGGATAGAGAGGCCAGCTCCTTCTGTCTGCCCATCCTCTAGGCTGTCAGAGCTCCAGGGGCAGAACTAGCCTTCATGGCATGTTGCTGACATGAGGAGTGGATGCTTCACAGAACTTTATGCCAAAAGAAAGAGGAGGTTTGGGAGGGGGCCTGACAACATTAAAGTGTTGGCAGAGAGAGGTAATTTTAGCTGATGAATGCAGGGCAAATTGAAAAGAGGAGCATCAGGCAGGTTAGAGAAGACGTTGAAGCAGAAAGAGTTATTATGATATCTATGTTTTGATTGTGGTAACAGATAGGAGGGAACATATTTTATACATCTTAGAGAGGGAGAAGTAAAAACATATGGCAATGTGTTGATGTGAGGGGAGAAGGACAGGGAGTCAAAGGTATTTATACCCAAGGTGGAGAGCTTGAGAGATGAAGAAGATAATGGAGTTGTCAATATCAATGGAGAAAGAGGGGAATATGAGCGCAAAACTTCATTATATTCAATGGGAAGTTTGCCTCAGGAAGGACTGGGGGAATGGGCCTTCAGTCAATATCCTTCTCCAAAATCTATGTTGTACTCCAAGGAAGACTTTATTTTGCATATTCTGTCTCACTGGCAGACTGCAACATAATTCATTGTAAGTGTTTATGTGGATGTTTGGAGAGAGTAAAGGAGAGAACTTTGCCCTGTAATGTAGAGACTATACCGAGAAAGATAGATTTAAGGGTTATAAACCAGTTATATGTCAAGTTATTGCATGATGTCACTTTACAGCTGTATTTCACAGATTTGTGTTGACAGAACAGTGAGGTCACTGCATTAATGCTACTTCCTAACATGTAAGAAAAAGCTATAATTTTTGCAGAATTTAACCAACAGTCTTACAATTTACAAATGAATTAAAGTTAACACCAGGGTAACTGACAATTTCCTTTGTCAAAACTCTGATGCTATATAAATTCCTATATCTGTGATATAATAAAAAAAAGATTATTGTTAAAATGATCGTACAACAATGAAATGTCTATAATGATCTTGAAAATAAAACTATTGTATATATATATAAATATAAGCAGTTTATATTTTCTGTTATCTTTGTTTCTCTTAAACAGAATCATTAAAAATATGAGAAGATTTAGGACATATGAACATTTTGTACTTGTACATTTTTAAACATGTTTTTTAATGAATATCATGACCTTCATGTGAAGATCTCAAGACAAATAAAACCAAACATTATAATTATAACTAAGGTTTTCTCACAGATGCCAGAGGTCTCATGACATGGTAGCTATTCAATCTTCTCGCTGATTGCTATCAAGATGCTTTCATAACCTGTGATGTACAGGTATCCTTACATTTGACACAGTGCTACATTTTCAAAGGTGCTTCACACTGGATTCTCAAGTTGGGTGTGTGATTTTGCACATGTACAAATTTGTGCATAACACAATTACAGGTGCAAATTTAGAGGCAGGGTCATGCTGAGGCCCCAGCAAACTGCCTAGGACCATATGATTGCTGACCAGATAGCTGCTAGTACCAGTACATCTTCTTTTCCTTATATGTAACAGCTACTTTAACAGTGATGATAATTGTCAGGAAGAGAGGTGTTGTCTTCCTAAATCTGTGCTTCTCATTTCCCATTACTAGAGGGCACTGTTCAAGATGCGGATGCCATGTATCCAACACTTGCTTCTCCCCCCTTTCACTTAACTACTGGCCCCTTGGCTGCTCTACCTACCTGTATAAGTCTGAGTGTAGAGTATGGGTAAGAGTGGAGGATCAGTAGCAGATGGAGATAGTGAAGATAAAGGTGCCACTTGCCTCACCAGCAGTAGCATATCCCACCCTCCCCCTCTACTATAGTGGTCAAAGATAAGGGAAAGAGATAGACAGGGGAAACAGAGGTGGAGTTAATAAGTTGGCCTGTCACTCTCTTCTCACACTTTTCTGGACATTTTATTTCCTTCAGAAGAGACTTCAAGAGAAATGGGTGTTATCTAGGGATTGAAAAATTCCAAGAGGAAGGAAGAGGAGAAATATAAAAAAGGGGGAATGAAAAAGTAAAAGTCACCTCAATGGAACAAGATGATTAGGTCAGGCCTCAGTGAAAGAAGAGAGACAAGAGACCCAGATACGTTGAGAGATTCCAGGCTTAGAAATTAGAGTTGTTCCCCATTGATTCTCAACTCATTCAAATGTAAGTTCGAAGAATGATAAGTTCACAAACCACAGCCCATGCTCAGAAAGGTTTGGCAAATGTGGACTGAGTTTCTTCATACAGCGGGGAAGCCAGCAAACCTCCTTTCCAAAAGCTGACTCTTCCTTTCTCTACAAGCAAACTCCAGGTTTCTTAAAGTTATTTAAGACAAGAATGTGTCACACATCTGACAGGTTTCTATCCTGGGGTTACTGGGTAAGGTATTGGGGCAAGATAGGCCAGCTGTGATAGTTCCCTTTGAAGGCTGGAGTTTGTTGATCTTGATCATCTCTAGGCATACCTTAAAGGGTTGGTTCTATAACAATACCTACAACCCAAGTTGAAGGATTTGTAAGCCCCAATCAGAGATTGGAAGAAGCTTCAGTGATTCAATCAGAGTAAAGTCAATGGGATACAAGATATATCCAACAGAGAATAGGAAATGTGAGGATGGAAGGTCTGCAGTTCCAAGGACTTGATCACTACTCTTTTTGTAGCCAAAATGTTGACTGCAAGCTGAGATGTGATTGTTTGGTCACTACATTTTATGTCGTTCAGCTCTTTCCCAAATATACAATTGTTCTCCTGGCATTAAACCAATATAGCACAGTTCTATTTATATAATAGTGATGTTTATAACTGGTTACTTACTCACTGACACAATTAATTTTCATGTCCCCATTGAGCTAGCATCTTAGAATTTAGTGGCCTCATTCATTATGGGTCACTCACTACAGGAGAAAAAACCTCCCAAATCTGACTCATCCATCTGAAGTCAAGAAAAGATCAGATCTTTTTCTCAGATTTCAACAAATGACGTGCTCCTTATATGAATATTCAGAGGTAGCAATTTACACAAAATTATATTAATTCTTTCCACAAGGCAGTTATGCAAGGCATTCTATTTATATATAAATACAAGTAATATGAGGTCACAATTCCCATTTCAGATTGTAGCCGTGAACATTTCCATAAATCATATTTATCTGGTAGATAATTATGAAACTATCTGAATTTTAGTATGTCAAGGTATAGTAGGATTATTTAATTTCTTTTTTACTATCAATCTAAGACTAGTAAATAATACTACTAGAAGGCTGAAAGACACATTTATGTATAAGGAATCAGTGACTAATATAAAACATCCTTTTATAAAATATTGGCTGCTGTCTTTGACCAAATATTGTCACAACACCTAAATGTTATGGCTGACTGAAGGCAAGTGTCTGCTCCACAGTCACAGAAGTTAATAACCTTAACCTCCCAAGGGGCAGATGCTATCAACTAATATTGCACAAAGATATTGGCTTGATTTTCTACTCCTTTATATCTCATAGTCACTTACACGTGTGCAAAATGCATATTTTACAACATTTAGCAACATTTTACACACACTTTTCATTAATTTTTGCAGAGATACAAATGACTACACGTGGGTCAAGCAGTGGAGAATCAGGCCTGTAGTCTCTCCAGTCCCAGCGGTGCATACAATTCCTTTACTAGACAGGTTTTTTAACTTATTAAATCCCTGCAGAACCATATTACCATTTAGGCTTTATGTCAGATTCTGGATCCTCACATTAGAAAACAAAGATTGATTAATTTATGCACTATAATGTACCAATGTTCCTAAATAATAACAAACAATTTTCCATTGTGATCTATATAGCTTTTTATCTTTGGCCTCTACTACACAATAACTGCATATTTTGTCTGGTAGGTGAGCAGTACTAAATCCTTTCTGAGTCAAAGCCTTTCTTGTAGGGTACAAATTGGAACTTCCATAAGGAAGATATTAACATTCCCTTTGCTAGGCTTATCCCAGTAAAAATGCTTATTTGGTCGGGATGGTAACATGGAATAGTAAATTAGACTAAGGCGTGGTCCACACTCACGTGGCAATTCGGTGGCAGTTGACGGGAGTTACGCAAACTATGCAGAGTAGCTGACATAACTCACATCGACTGCTCTGCTTCCCGTCTGCGTGCTGTCTACACTGCCAACGGGAACACTGTTCCCATTGCCGCAGCGCTACGCTATTCGAGGGGGTGGATTTACTCAGTCGACTTCCTGATTGATTGAGCGGGTCTACACTGACTGCTCAATCGATCCAGAAAGATCGATCTGGCGGCGGCGAATTTGCCACCGTCAGTATAGACATGGCCTAAGTGTAACCCACATTCTTAATAGAGAGATATCTCTTTAAGAGATCAATAAAGAAAGGGAAGATAGGAATGAGTTATGTCTGAGTCGTTGTTGCTGGGCAAATACAAAATTAGCACTCCAAACTCAGACGTTTCTGGATTTGGGTGTGGTAGTTTGGGGTATGCTCAATAGGTTCCCTGTAGATGGACTCAGGCTCCATTGAGGGCGAGTAGTCAGGACAGCTGCTTTACAAAAGGCCATATGCACTGTGTGGACTGGGAGAAGATGAGCCATAGATACAGAAAGCAGGGCGGTTCCCTCCTACTTCCAAAGCATTTTGCAGCAGTTAGTGACGCTGTTAAGCCTCCAACAGAGAAGCCCTGACAGTATTAATTATAGAAAGGGAAACTGATAGGGAAAACTAATTTTTTATTTTCGTTATATACTTTGATTGTTAATTGATTTTAGCCAAACTGCTTTAGTTAAATTGTCTCAACTCTTCTCTTGTTTAAATATGATGGGAAAAGAGTCATCTATATTTTGCTATTTTCAGTTTTGTATTTTTCTTGTAACAGGGGTTTTTTTTTATTTATATACTTAATTTGAGTGGTTGGTTAATTAGTTAGCTCACTAGTTAACTGAGTGATTTCAGCAGAGGAGGAGGAAGAGTCTGCACGGGTTCCAGTTGGAGGTTTCTGCAAGCAAGAGGAGAGAGGATACTGTTGCAGTGCTTTGGACTCAGCAGACTGTATAGATTTTGGCGATCAAGAACTGCAACTGAGATTCAGGTGAACTCAGTCTATGCTTTTGGGAACTCTGAGTTATTTCTCACTATGTTCCTGTGGGGACTGATCTGGTTAGATTTAATTTGTGCTCTTTATTTATGTTTATGTATAACTGAACATAATGTATATGAATTATCAAGTTGCCTTGTTATGTTGCAGAAATTAAGTTGTTATTATTATGTTTCTTTACAAGTTTTTATAAAGTCAATACTTAAGAATTAAGTATATTCATTTTGGGTTTTTTTTGGACTTGGTTGTGGGGAAGGCAACCCTGTGCAATCCTTGCTGAAAATCTTCAGTGTCTGAATTCTGGGTCTCCAAGTGCTTTTCAGAGGGAGTTCAGTTTTCGTAAACACTGGACATGGGTGGCAGGTATAAGAGGCTTGGGGAGTCTAAGCCTCCCCAAACAGCTGTTCCCGTTTGGCCTCTGCCCCTGTGGCCCCACCCATGCTGCTCTTCTTCCTGCCACTGCTCCATCTCTTCTCCCCCACCCCCATGGTCTCACCCTCCCTCTACTTCTTTCCCTGAGGGTCCTCCTGCCTGCTCCTCTCAGCTCCCCCACCCCCCATGACTCTCGGCCCTCTCCCCTGTGGCTGCTGTGCATGGTGCTGATGCTGGAACAGCTTAACTATACAGCCCAGCAATGTGGGGGAGAGACGGACTGGCACAAGCAGCTAGTGGGGGGGTCCTCAAGGGAACAGGTCAAGTGGGGTCTGAGGTGGAGCAGGGACTTGGCGAGGGAGAAGGCGGAGCCAGCCGCCCCCAATGCAAGAGGTATGTGCAGCCTATGGCACTGGAGAAAGTCAGTGAAGTAAACTCTAGCCCACCCAAAGGTTACATAAACTCTTCAAGGCAGAGACTGTAGTCCCACAGTGGGCACTACTGAAATAATGAATAACAGTAAACCTAGGGTAAATTCACTTAAAACTGCAACACTTGTTATAATTGGAACTTTGCTCTTTTACTAAAGCGGTTCTTGGCTTCAGTGAAGCTGAAAGAACTGCAGTGGCAGTGATTTGCAAGTGAAGGGAAGCAAACAAAAGAAAAAAGCCCTGCATGAACAACTTTATTTATAGCCCTTCAGAAAGCATGTGGGGATGCTGGGCCTATGACAGAAATTAACATCTCACCATTTAGCAGTGACACTCAGGATTCTTCTGTTTTCTTATCTGATTTTCATTTCCTTGTAGGTAAACATCCACCATTCACGTTTATTTAAAAGAATGATCCCATACTCTTCCCCTGAGACTTTCATGATTTCTTGCCTTTTTTTTTTGTTTTGTCAGCAGACATGTACAAAGGATCAAGTAGGACAATGAGGTGTCAGCTGAAAATAATGAATACAGTAGAATTGCAGTTAATCCTGCTGAGGTAAATGAGAGTTGACTGCTAAAGACAGCTGCTGTGTCATAATAAGGCTGAATGAAACACGGACTGAGTCCCTGAAGAGAGTTCAAGGCAAAAACTATAGGGGGCAGAGGGTTATGTTATGACTATAGGGACTGCAGAATGTGTATATAGAAATAAATGTCTTCAGCTGTTTATGATTTTAACTCATTAACAGAAACCTGATAGCTCATGAGTGGAACAGCCACATAGAACTTCTCAGATCTCTAGGAATATGAAAAGATAAAAGTCAGTGAAGACTCATCACATCATTAAATATACACACATTTGTATCATATCCATGTTTTAAGAAACAAGAATAAGCTTTAAAACCACACCATATGCTGTGTGTGTTACATTGTCAAAAGAAAATGTATCCAGGATCAGGGTATATTCAAAAACACAAAGTAAAATATTCACTCTGGTTTCTCTATGGTTATTTTTGTTCTTCATGCAAAGTTTACAAGTAAATAACAATGCAAAACAACCATAGGAAAATATCTATTAATGTCAGCCATTTCTGTGCACATGTGTTTGTTTGATATGGAGGTGTTATAGCAGCTTCCACAGTTAAGGTTAAGCAGAGATTTTTGTTTCAGATATATCACTCTACACCCACACCCACACGCAAAACAGGCATGCAATGGAGCCTGGGTTTCAGAGATGTTGAGTTCTTGCTCCACTGACTTTATGAGCAACTGAGTTATGGCATAGCTCTCACCTTATCCTACCCCAATTAGGAAATCTAGTACCACTTTATGGAATCCCACTTTCCACTTTCTTTCACCTCTTCCCACCTTTGTGCATGTGTGCAGAGCTAGTCAGAATTCAACCCACAGGTTTCTGAGGGGAGTATTTCAGCCTGGACTGTTTTTTGGCTGTTGCTGCACTATACATTAACACTGTATATGTGAGAAATAAAGCCAATCATACACATTTTGAACCTGAAATAGCTCTTCCCTGTCCAGACGTTCTTAAGGGACACTGTGCACAACATCCAACTCTCTTGCCTGGGGCAAGCCAGAAAGTGAGAAGCTTCCAGAAGAATCACAAGCAAAGAATTTAAGAATTCTTAAACCGAAACTGATGTCAAAGTGACTTGAAATAGTGATTGCTTGGTTTGGGGTTCTGCCTTTTTCATGGGAAGAGCAGATGTGGGACTCTTGAGTTTAGCAAACTTAACAGGTTTTGTTAACTTTCCAGAGGGTTCAACAAACTTAACGTGAGTACTAGTATACTGCAGCCTACAGAGATCAAATATGAGGAGGACACCAAATCTCTGCAAACAGGCACTGATGTAGTGTGTACATTTTTATATCTCAGCCCCATCTGTAGCCTCTGGCAGACTAAGCACTTCTTAGGTGGTCTCCTTGGAGCTAGTATGCAGCTACACTGAGAAAATAAATTAATATCTCTCATTTATTTGCTAACTGAGCAGTAGGAATTGCTAGCAAGCAATGAAGACACTAGCATGAATGTACAATTAATGACTGTGTAAGCAACTTATTTACATCAGGTTTCAGCTTCTTCCAGAGAGACAGCACAAAGCAATCATGACACTATCAATCATGGGTGATCACATTTCTCTCCTATTTCTCTCTTACATCTATGCTCCTGTACAAAAATTACTTTTCTTATCTTGCACTGGCTTTGCATTGCATTCGCAATCAATTGATTGATGATCAGCCCCTGCCTTTTTTTATTTTGGGGGACAACGGCAGCTGGTTCAGACAATTATAAATTAAACATTGTTACACAGTTGTAAATTTGATTCAAATCAATGGCTTGTAAGCTAGCAGCCTAATGATATAATATGCTATTAAATATTCATGAAGCAAGCTGGGAGAATATGCAGTCCCCGTCTCATTAATGGATGTAAAAGCACCCAGTGCATTTCACTGATTTATCATGTGCGTTTCCTTATTACAAGAGAATATTAGGAAACAGGTCTTTAATCACCAAATGCCTCTGCATTTTTTGATGCTCTCATTCCTTGTAAAGTATTTATTCATTCATAATGGAAAATCAGCAATATAACCTTTCATTTACTTTGTATACAGAAGCATAGACTCTAAACACACACACATATTCCTTATAGTAACTTTTCACTTGGCACCCTTTCAGTGCAAAAGCAATAAAGAACACCAGGAGCTACAACCTGGGAAATCTGTGACATAAGTGAATTCTGTAGTTTATGATGACTTCTGGGTGAATAGCCAAGGGAGTGCTTGCAAGAGGAAGTACATCTATATACAATAATAATGAGATCCCTACCGTGCTGAAATTCCAGGTACGATGAAATATATGGTCCTTTGGGAAAAGTCAGGTATTTTATGCCTGCTTTATTGAATGGGTTGAGGATGTAGGGAAGAAAGATCACATATTAAAAATGTGTAGTTTTCCCTGTTTATTTTTTTAGTCAAATAAAAATCATTTAGCTCTCAAACTAAAATGAAATATTTAGAGATGCAGAGAAACTTTGCAAATCCTAGCAGCTAATTCTCACCACAACTATGCTACTTAGCTCCTCTCTGGTAATGGACAGACAACTTCTCTTTAGAGGTGAAAAAATGTGTTGTGTGAACAGTTCAATTTTGCTGTTCCCACTTTCTAAGCAAAATATTTTGCCATCTTGTCATTCAATTTATTCATCATGAGTTATTACCATTTAAACATAAGTTCAGAAAACACACCAAGCAACAAGGTTTGCAAGAAATAAAAATATACTCCCACTCCTTCTAAACTAATTAATATATAAACACACTAAATCTTAGAGGCTTAGACTGACTAAGCACTCATAACGGGCCTGATCCTGCAGTCATTATGCAAGCAAGTCTCCCACTGAGACCAATAAGAGTGCTGCCTGCGTATGTACTTCAGGATCAGGACATAACTATGACTCACAGCTTTATCATTCCTCTCTTTCTTTCATACTTCAAAAAAAAAATGGAGTTTGCTGCATCAATAATATTGTTAGATTTTATACATTCCAGAAAACTTAACCAAAATTATTTGTTTTCCATCTACCCTACTGTGTTTTACCTTGACTACAAACATTTTTTAACTATTCTACAACAGCTATCTCCATTTTTTAATTAATCCTCATTTTATATGTGAGTAAGAAGCAAAGGGCCCAATTCTCAGGTCCAGCCAACATGTGCTTAGTGCCATGGCATCGAGTACTCCTTTTACTTCCTTTCTAACCCCAAAGCTGCTGAGGATTGGCTCAGCCAACAGCGTAAATTAAAGCAGCCATCACTATGGTTTAATCCAGAGTATACCATGCTACTCCCTGCCCTCACTGCTCCTTAAGGCCGCCAGTGTTCAGGCACTTTAGGATTGCCACTTTTAAAAAATGTTCGCTGCCAGTTAACCTTCAATAGAGTTATAGCGGGGATGAATTTGACTCAATATTTGCAGACAGAAAGTTTTCCGGGATGTGTTTGTGGCGGATGTGGAGTTGCTATGTAATAACCTAAGAATACTCTATGTAATGATTCTATGAACACTGAATGTGACCTGGTCAGTGAGGTGAAGTTATTGTGTATGGGGTCATTAACTTTCCTGTATGACTGTATTGAACTAGCTTAATAGGAGATTATTGGAAAAACAAGTAGGAAAGCAACACAATAACTAGAGATACACTATCTCCCAATAAACAGTTGGGGGGATAATTACAGGACTTCCAGATTCACCACCAAGTTACTCAGCTGTTTTACCAGTGCTGAGAATTCATAGAATCATAGAACATTAGGGTTGGAAGGGATCTCAGGAGGTCATCTAGTCCCATCCCCTGCTCAAATCAGGACCAACCCCAACTAAATCATCCCAGCCAGATCTTTGTAAAGGTGCACCTTAAAAACCTCTAAGGATGGAGATTCCGCCACCTCCCTAGGTAAGCCATTCCATTGCTTCACCACCCTCCATGTGAAAAAGTTTTTCCTAATATCCAGCCTAGACCTCCCCCACTGCAACTTGAGATCATTACTCCTAGTTCTGTCATCTGCTACCACTGAGAACAGTCTAGCTCCATCCCCCCTGGAACCCTCCTTCAGGTATTTAAAGGCTGCTATCAATTTCCCCCTTATTCTTCCTTCTGCAGACTAAACAAGCCTAGTTCACTCAGCCTCTCCTCATAAGTCATGTGCTCCAGCCCCCTAATTATTTTGTTGCCCTCCTCTGGACTCTCTCCAATTTATCCACATCCTTTCTGTATTGGGGAACCCAAAACTGGACACAATACTCCAAATGCGGCCTCACCAGTGCCAAATAGAGGGGGATGATCAAGTCCCCCGATCTGCTGTCTATGCTCCTACTAATGCAGCTCAGTATGTCAGCCTTCTTGGCAATAAGTGCAAACTGCTAACTCTTGTCCAGCTTCTTGTCCACTGTAACCCCCAGGTCCTATTCTGCAGAACTTCTGCCTAGCCAGTCGGTCCCCAGTCTGTAGCAGCGCATGGGATTCTTCTGTCCTAAATGCAAGACTCTGCACTTGTCCTTGTTGAATCTCATCAGATTTTTTTTTGGCCCAATCCTCCAATTTGCCTAGGTCATTCTTTATCCTATCCCTACCCTCCAACATATCTACCACTCCCCACAGATTACTGTCATCTGTAAACTTGCTTAGGGTGCAATCCACCCTATCCTCCAGATCATTAATGAAGATGTTGAACAAAACTGTCCCCAGCACTGACCACTGGGGCACTCCACTTATCACCAGCTGCCAACTAGACACTGAGTCATTGATCACTACACGTTGAACCCGATGATCTAGCCAGCTTTCTATCCATCTTATAGTCCATTCATCCAACCCATACTTCTTTAACTTGCTGATAAGAATACTGTGGGAGATCATATCAAAAGCTTTGCTAAAGTCAAGGTATATCACATCCACACATCCACAGAGCCAGTCATCTCATCAGAGAAGGCAATCAAGTTGGTCAGACATGACTTACCCTTGGTGAATCCATGCTGACTATTTCTGATCACCTTCCTCTCTTCCAAAAGCCTCAAAATGGATTTCTTGAGGACCTGCTCCATGATTTTTCCTCAGACTGAAGTGAGGCTTACTGGTCTGTAGTTCCTGGTTCCTCCTTCTTCCCTTTTTTGAAAGATGGGCACTATATTTGCCTTTTTCCAATCATCTGGGACCTCCCTCAATCGCTATGAGTTTTCAAAGATAATGGCCAATGGCTCTGCAAAAACATCAGCCAACTCCCTCAGCACCCTCGGATACATTAACAGATCAAAGGGTATAAATTGTTAAAAAGTGAGCAGAGATTTGATCAAAGAGTTGGGCAAAATTTAAGGCAACACTCCCCAAAAAAGGGTGAGAAATAACTGTTCTGTGTGTTGAGGAAAGACTGTTACCCAGGCCCTTGCAGTCTTGAAGAGAGTCTATAAGAAGCTTAGACCTACCGGGATGTCCATGTGGATAGACATGTATAGCCTGTTTATTGTTTTAAGATCTTTTTCTATTAAATTATTTTATTCTATCTAAATAATACTTTGTTTTAAGAAGACTGTTTCATCACTCTATTAATCACTGGCCACTGCTGCCAGAGGAAACAGAACTGCAAGTACTGAAGAAAAGTCAGGCCTACTGAAATAATCACAATTAGTATTGGGTGACTGCAACCCAACATCTGGTCTGAGAGTGAGAGAATCACGAGTCCACTCCAAGAAAGGTGACAACTCAAGACCCAAAACTGGAGAGGGGGTGCACTCCCAAGAGACCAGGGGAGAGCAGAGGTGCAGTTAGCCCGGTAACTGTGAAAGTGTTCTCCATGATCATGACAAGGATAAGTACCTATGCACATAGCATTCTATTCTGTATTCTCTGAGCAGTGGTCACAATGGTGGTGATTTTGTTATCACATCATCAACAATCTATTAATATTATCAACAGTTCCTTGTAATTTGTCATATGTTCTGTGTGTGTCTGTTCTCTCCTTCAATTTTCGTTTTTCAACTGCTATTTCCTTAGGAGTGCTAGTCTGAAACTAAGCTCTCAAAGACAATGAAAATGATTACATCATTATTGAAAGTTAATGGCCACAGCCACTATGACAACTTTTAATGCTTTGCACTCTATATGTTCTATAATGTCAGTAAAAGCTAACTAAAAGGGACATTCTCATGCTACCATTATTTCTAGTGCTACTCTCACAGTTGTTTCACGTGTCACTAGAGCATCACTTCATAAAAAGCCTCATGTCAGTTCTAACTGTCAAAGTACTTGAACAGGTAAAAATAACATAAAAGTTTCCTCTTGCCTTTTTCATAACTGTTAGGAGTCAGCTTCTCTATAGAGTCATCAAGAACTAAAGAACATATCTAACTATCCATCTATCAATTTTCCATAGTACCCATCTAAGCACTGACCTGAACTCATCATTGATGGCAGTGAGGTTCTACCAGGTGTCAATCTTGGACAATTTGCCCCACTGATTGTTTCATTATTTTTGCCTATCTTATTTTAGCCAAAAATAATCATCCATCCAGCAGGCACAGTAAAGACTGTGATAGTGACTCATAGTTGGGCTGAATAAATTTGACCTGAAGAAGGCACACTTTCTTTTGCTTTAATCAATGGAAATTTGTCCAGGATTTCATTAGAGAGAAATTAGTCCACACAGCACAGTTGGCCTTGTCTATACAGGAATGTCAAACTGTTTTAATTATACCAAAATAGTTAAAGAATTATAACTCCTCATAGTGTGGACATGGTAATATTGGCATAAAAGTGATTATATCAATATAGCTTAATCCCATATGGGTTGAAGAATAAAATATTCAGTAAAAGACACCTTTATGCTTGTATATCTGCATCCACATTAGGAATTGTGCCAGTATAACCATTTTGATTTTAAAAAATTACACATCCACCCACATAGTTACATTGACACAAAACTGTGTCCAGACCAAGCCTTAGTTTCTTCTCAATCCCCTTCATTTACCTCTTCTTTCATGTAGTAATGTATACTTATGAGACAAAGCATATATGGTCCAACTCAAAATGAGACATATTTAGTGTGATTATGATATGTATACAAAGCAGGCAATATTTAATTAGTCAAGTTCCCATTTCTGTTATCTAAAGCATTTTTTTTTAAATTTTGTTTAATCTGCAAAGATAAATTAAATGGTGGTAGTCAATTCGCATTCAAAGAATTACTATACATATGTAAAACAAGGTCCCTTTTGTGCTGAAGAGTTTAAAAAACAGGTCTAATCTAGATTATATATTTAACAACAGACATTAACATATAGGAAATCTCCTCTCCCAAAAAAACTATTTAAAAAAAAAACTAACTGAAGTGCATACAATCCGCTTACATGTCATTTTCTCAATTCATGGGTTAAAGTAGCAATTTGAAGGGGAAAAAAACAGAATAGCAGAATACATTGAAGGGTGCTCAGAAAATGAGGAGGGCAGAAGTCAAAAGTATTTTTTTAACCAATAAAAATGTGTTGTTCTGCTGATAGTTCTTATATTTTTAAAAGAGAAAGAAATGTGAAATATGAAATAAATTTGTGAATTTTTTAATGAATATCTTTACATGACCTGTCTGCAGAATAAACAATATGCCAACTCAAGCTGTAAAGTCATATCCAGATACCAAACATTTTAAAATCATGTGATCACCCCATTATAAAGATAAAGTTAATTTGCTAAAATTAGATTTTGATTCAGATTTTACAAACTTCTAAATTCTGTGGCATTATGATACTGAAGTTTGTTCTGAGCCCATCTCTATTTATGCAACTAACTGAGCAATATTATATCATCAGGGTTTTTGTGGGTGGGTGTGTATATAATTTGTTCCTGACATTCATGACCTGAAGCAAGAAGATTGATAGTTTTTATGTTATGTTAGTTTAACGCTAAATGGTAGTCTTCTCTGTATATATGTCTAATCCTTTTATGACATTTACTAACCATGTGAGAGAGTTTCACTCCATTGCTTTGGGAGCTGAATTCCACTGGTTTCCACTGGTTTCCATGTCTTTGCCTCAGTGTGAAATGAGATGCAGGTACTCTAGTATACAAGAATGTATATTAAATAGAGCAACACATGACAATAGCTGTACATGATCCCCTATTGTCTTTATTTATCACAATATGGAAAGACTTGATTGGAAGTTTCTCCTGCTCTTCGGTCCTATCCCGCCTAAACCTCACTCTGGTTCCACACAACACAGACTTTTTCTTGGGGGAATATTTTTCACTCTGTCAAAAAATACCTTTTCCTTGAAAATCCTACAGTTCTTCCCTTCGTGTTGCAAATGTGTTAATTTTATTGCTGCAGTACAATATCAATTTGCAATCTAAGCGCTTTTCATTGAGACCCTCAAACGGTAATGTTCAAGGCCAAATTCTCAGCTGACAACTCCATTAAAGTAAATGGAAATAAGCTGGTTTACAACAGTTGAGGATCTGGCTCTCAGTGCACAAATCGTTAAGTACAATGAGTGGGGAGGACCATGAAGATTAGTACGGCAACTGTGTATCTTTAGCAAACATCTCTGGAGCTACACTTACAAATGTTAGAAGACCTGATAGACCTGAATCAGTGCTGGTAAGATGTTAGTTCAATTGGTTAACTTAAGTCATTACTAGACCTGGGGGGTAATTTTACAGAAGGATTCATAAACATTTCCTTGAATAAAAATTGTCAATTTACTTCTGTAGTATTTGTGCCCCCTTTTATTTATTTTCCATGAACATTGACCTAAGCAAATTTTTGTTCACAAGAAAGGTTACCAGAAGAGAAACTGTCACAAATCTTTTCGTGAATCCATTGCAAGTGTATTTGTGCTGACATTGAACACTTGGCCATTTTGAAAGTATTTGTGGGTTTGGGAAATCTTCCAATCAGCGAAAATAAACAATAGAAAGTCAACTTAGGTGACCAATCACACAGTGCAGATAGCCAATGATGAATAGTGAATGCCCATAACAGTAGTCTCTGACCCGTTAGTGAGCACTCTAGTTGCTGGAAACTGTTCACATTAAAAATTGGATGAATAATTAAAAAGAAGAAAGCAATTCATATAAAACTCAAATATGTTCATAGACAGTTAATGAACAGAAAAAGATAATTCATCATATAAATTGTTCACCGTAAAAGGTACGCCCAGTCCTAGTTATATTAACATTGTCACCATTTCTAGTGACTGTATCTTTATTAAAGGAACTGCTGTCAACCTTGTGGTGAGTAAAGTCTTAAAATAAATGCCAGCCAGATAATGATTTAATGGGAAAGAAAGTGTCTGAAACTGATAAAACATTTACACTGAAAGAAGCAGTCAGACAGACCCTAGAGATATTTTGATTAATAGCCTGAAGAGGGTGATAACTGTTGATAACTATGTGAATTTGATATGTTAGTTTCTTTTAATTCTGTCTGGAACATTGTCTTGTTTTGAAATCCAATATAAATCCTCTAATTATAGGACTCATACCACTGAGAAACCTATGTCAAATGACATTGGAATCATTTTTATGTCTGAGTCAATAGGCCATAGAGGGGTTTTTTAAATTATCTTTATCCTCATAAGGGTTAAAACATAGTACAGAGGCTGATGTCTAACACTCTAGATACTTAAAGGCTCAAAATATCATTTTAGAATAAGTTCCAACTGGAAATATCTGATTCAGAACCCATATTCAAACAACAGCAAAAAAGTTGAAGGTTTTGCATCAGATCCTCCTTTGCTGGAAATTTCAGCTTTACTTACTTTACTGCAGGTTCCTACAGATATTTCCTTGGCATCATATGACTTTGGGAGCTCAAAGATCTGTTTCTTCCAAAAGAAGCAGTGATTTACTTTATTCATTATTTTTAAGGATTTGGGGCCAAATGTTCAACTAATTAAATTTCTTTTTCAGTTGCCATTCAAAATGACTTCAGAAAAGAAAAAAAATCTTTCAGGCTAGAAATACATTGGAATTTTGTCTGAACAGATTTTTAGTGCTCTGCTAAATGGGTAATCCATATTGCTATCTTTCATTGACAAGGAGGATATAATCCCTTATTACTCATGTAGCACGGGGTCCTGTCCGGCCCCGTCGTTGTGGCCCTTCCTCAGGCCCAGGCTCGGAGGAAGGCCACTGCACCTTCCAAAAAGGGGAATGTTAGTCACTCCTTATGTGATTTGTTCCAGCGTCCAGGTTGGGGCGGACAGTCAAGCAGTCTAATGCCCCTGGCACTCAAGCAGGACAGGCAAGCAAGCAGTCTATCGCCCCGGCCCTCAAGCAGGATGGGCAAGCAGTGGGTCCACTGACGGTAGCGGCAGGGTGGAACACATGCTCCCGGGTGGCTAGAGAAGGGGGGAGGGGGACGCAGGCCCACCCGTCTTCACTGCGTCCCAGCCCAGGGCCCTAGCAGTGGCAAAGGCATCCCTGGGCCACTTCCTCCCCATATCCCCAGGTACCTGTATCGTCAGGTCCTCGGGGTCACTGGAGTACATGGCCCATGGCAGGCTTACCAGTCCTTCCTCGTCGACTGCCGGCAAGGCGGGGAGCTCCTCAGCGGAGGGCAGCTCCTCTAGGTCACAGGGTTCCTGGGGCTCCTCTGTAGAATGCAACTCCTCCAGGTCACATGGCTCCAGGATGTCGGCATCAAGCAGCTCCTCCAGGTCAGGGCCGGCCTCCGAGGATATCTCCCAGCCCTCCGGCTCAGGAGGCTCGGTCCAGTTGCTGGGGCCCAGAAGCCCCATCCAGTCCTTGGGGCCTGGTGGCCCAGTCCAGTCCCTGGGGCCCGGAGGCCCGATCCAGTCTGTATGGCCTGGTCGCTTGGGCCGTTCCCGGCGCCTCTGCTCCAGGAGGCTCTTGCTCAGGGCAGTGGCCAGCTGGGGTCAGGCCTACGCAGCAGCCGGCGGGACAGCACATCTGCCTCCAGCAGCAGTCTGTCCCTCATTGAGCTGTGGGGCCTGCCTTTTATATCTCCTGCCCTGGCAGAAGCTATGCCCTCTGCTGCCCGATTGGCTGGTCAGGTGGACCTATTCCTGTCCGGTGTCTTGGTTGCCGGGCAGACTGAACCGCCGGCTCTTTCACTGTCTGCTCTGAGCGTTGCGGCCCTTCCTCAGGCCCAGGCTCTGAGGAAGGCCACTGCACCTTCCTACAACCCAGATGAATCTAAGTATGAAAATCCTGGAGTAATTTTACTTTTATTAAGTACACATAGGTCTTAAATCCTGCTCCCAGTGAAGTCAGTGGCAAAGTTTCCATTGACTTTAATGTGCAGAATCAGGGCCTAAATAAGCATAAGTCTTAGAAGTTGTGGAGTTAGTAGATTGATGATTAAACATAACAATTAACCAATAGACTTTGTTATAAAATAGAGCAAATGTCCTATTGGACTGACTGTAAAGAATATAGTAAACAAACTATTTTGCTTTTCCTCATGTGGAATTATGCAGCCCTCCTTACCTGTTAAAGTATATTCATGTCTCTTGTGCTGTTGCGCCTCTTTTTATTCCCCATTCCAAATGTGGAGAGTAAAGTATTGCAGAAAGGCTAACAGCTCAGGCTGTGACACCTATACCGCTGCACAAAGGCAGCCTTGCAGCTGCTCCACTGTAGCACTTCAGTTTAGCCATTCACTATAGTAACAGGAGGGATCTTCCCACAGCTGTAGTTACTCCACCTCCCTGAGAGGCAGTAGCGAGTGTCATGTTCTTCTGTACCAGATGTGGATTGGCTACAGATTGCTCATACACCCAATGTATTCATCACAAGATCCTTTCACGCGCTACCACATATGACTGAGATTCATTTAAATAAGGTATTTCACACAGTGTCACCTAGTGGCTGAACAGTATAATACAGATTAGCATTCCATTACAGCTAGATTGAGGGACAAATTCTTCCATCAATTTAACGCTGTCTACACCAGGGGTTAGGTCATCTTATCTACGTCACTCAGGAGTGTGGATTTTTCACATCCCTGAGGGACGTAGCTTGGTCAACCTAACTTTTTAATGTAGACCTGACCTCAGTTAATAATTTGATTTCATAGATAACTCTGGATTGGGGTAGTAAAATTTTACAGTGAATTTCTCATTCTCTAGAGTGCATCCTAACTGCTCACAGTAGTCAGTCATGGTATGGCCTAGATCCACAAAGGATTTAGGTGTTGCAATTCTGAGTATCACAGCACCTAACTTTTAGGTGCCCAGAAAAGCACTGTAACAACATTGGGATCCATGAAGCTTCAGAAAGGTGCCTAAACTCCCTATTCAATGAATGGGGAGAGATAGGCACCTACAAATGAGATGCATCAAAGCCAGCATGCCATGTGGGGACCAGCTACTACAGCCAATGGGAGATGGTGTCAAGAGTGGTGTCACCTAAATTCTGCCCCTCTCACTGAGTTAAAGGCCTAAGGCCTGATCTACACATCTGACTTTTGTTGACCAAAGTCAGCTTTTTGCGCCAAAACAGTGGTGGTGTACACACTTCAATCCCAACTCCCATGGTTTTGCGACAAAATAAAACCATCTCGATGAGAGGCATAGAGCTTTTTGCACCAAACTTTTAGCCACAAAGCATCAGTGTAGACACTGCACTTGGTTATGTTGCGGTAAATGGCCTCCAGGAAGTGTTCCACAATGCCCATCCTGACCACTCTGGCCATCAGTTTGAATTCCACTGTCCAGCAGCTATCCACCCCTCCTGCTTTAAAGTCCCAGGAATTTTTAAAATTCCACTTCCTGCTTGGTCAGCCTGGAGAGCTCACATTGCATCTTCTCAGCTGACCATGGCAGCTCCACATACCAAACGCTCTCCCACTTGGAGCACACCGGAGCTGTTGGATCTGCTGAGTATATGGGGAGAGGAGGCTGTGCAGTCCCAACTCCGCTCCAGCTGAAGGAACTTTGATACGTACAGTCAATTCTCATTTAATGGCAGAGAAGGACTATGAATGGGATGCGCTGCAGTGCTGTGTGAAAATCAAGGATCTGCAGCAAAGGTACCAAAATCCTAGGGACTCAAACTGTCGCTCTGGTGCAGAGTCAAAAACTTGCTGCTGCTATAAGGACCTGAAAGCCATCATCAGCAGTGACCTCACTTCCACCACCAGGAGACCCGTGGATACCTCCACAGGCCTGGAGGCAGCGGACATTGGACTCAAACTCAATGAAGAAGTTGTGGATGAGAAGATCGAGTTGGTTGATTATAAGGAGCACGGGACTGGGTTGTTTGCTGATATGGGGAGCCAGGACCTCTTCTTGACCCAGGAGGCTTCAAGCCAGTCCCAGTTCTCCAGCTCTGGCGTGCAGGATGCAGGAGAGGGGAGCTTGGGTAAGTGATTTTTTTGAGCTGATACTGCTCAGTTACATGAGATACAACTGTCCTTTGCTTGGTTGAATTATTCTGCTGGTTGAAGGGATAGAAATGCACAAGAGTAGCTGTGTTTGCATGTGCTTCCCATTCCCCTGTTCAGCTAGGCAGTGCGGTGGAAAAGTGTGTTAATGCACACCTAGATTTCATGAAAATCCTCCATAGAGATCTCTGGGAAACTTTCCTGGAGGTATTTGCCAATCCTCTGCTGGATATTCCTTGGCAGAGCTGCTTTGTTTCTTCCCCTGTTGTAGGAAACTTTCCCATCACAATCAGCAATCACTTGTGCAGGGACCAAAGTAGCACACAAGTTAGCAGCATCAGGATCCAGTTTGAAGCTGCTCACATGACGAAGATGCCCCCTAGCATCCCTGCTTACTCTCAGGAGTGAGATATTGGCTTCCTTGGCCCCTGCCTGTGGAAAATAGTGGCACAATTTGGAATTTTTTCCCTATCTACCTATCTACCCAAACAATCACATAGAACCTTTTCCCCAGCTTGAGTGCCCCCTACCCCGGCACAAATCACCGTGCCCTGGCTGATTGTTGAGCTGTGCGCTTGCCAGGGGACAGTGAGAAAGAGGTGTATTTTACAATAATAAATCAATGCTGTTATTGCACTCACAATCATGCTTCTGTTCATTGTTTATTGTGCTTCCACAGGTGTGCCTTTGAGGGGAAAACCCTCCACACCTGCCGGGCGCCTGTGGCTGATAAGAAAATGACCACCAAGAAGCAAAGAGAAGATGTTCCAAGAACTCCTCCAGTCTCCTGAGGCAGAAAAAAAAAAGAAAAGAAAAAAGGGCATGGAGACACTGTGTCTGAAAATCAGAAAATTGATAGGCAGGAGAGGGAAAATTAGGAGCGAGTGATAGCAGGTCACGAGCACATGATAAAAACTACGGAGGAGCAAACAGAGCTGTTAAGTCATTAATAATGCTGCAGACTGAACTCATGTGTGCTGGCCCCCCCTCTTGCAGCCAATACAGAACTGCTTTCCATGCCCTATCAAACTCCACCCACACGTTCCTACCAAATTCCTGGTCTGTCTCTGTACCCTGCTAACTTCACTGATTCAGACAGCTTCCAGAAGTAGCTGGACTTACACCCAACTGTCATAGGTCACATTGCCCCTCACTGCTTTCTCCTCACCAACCCAGCTTTTTGTGTGTATTGTGAATAATTGTTATTTAATAAAGCAATCTTTATTTGTCTCTTGCACATGGTGGTTGCAGCTCCCATTGATACACAGTGCAAGCTGGATAGCAGTCATAGCATGGCACAGCACTGTTTACAAAGACACCTTATTGTTGCTCATTGTCAAAATGGCTCCTCAAGGCCTCTTTGATTCAAATGGTCTCCCATTGTGCTCCTATAATAGCCCTGGCATCTGGTTGTTCATAGCCAGCCGCAAGGCGATCCACCTCTGCAATCCACCTAGGGGCAAACTTTTCACCCTTAGCTTCACAAACATTATGAAGCACACAGCAGGCAGTTATAACCATGGGAATATTTTCCTCATTTAGGTCTAACTTGCCATAAAGGCATCACCAGCGAGCTTTCAATTGCCAAATGCACATTCAACGGTCATTTGGCACCTGGTCAACCTGTTATTGAAGCACTCCCTACTGCTATCCAGGTTGCCCATAGGAGCCATGGCAGTAAGGGAACCATCCTTTCAGATAGAGATGGCGGGTGCACAGGAAACTGGGAACATCAAAAATGCCACAAAATCCCAGTCATGTTTCCATCCCAGGGAATGATGGGGTGGAAATCACTGCATCATGGGACGTCTAGCCCGCATCCATGATGCACTGCAATCCTCTCCACCTTCCCACAACTCCTAGCATCACAAGGTGGTGATGCACAGTGGGATAGCTGCCTCCAGTGCACTGCTCTCACTGTCAGTGCTAGAGCACCAACTGTGGATGCACTTCAGCGACACGAGTGCTGTGTGGACAGGCACAAATGTTGTTATTACAGCACTTTTGATCATCGCTGTAACTTGTGTCGACAACACTTTCTAGTGTAAACAAAGCCTAAGTCTAGGCAGTAGGGAAAATTCTGTTTGCAATTCACAGATGGAAACCTGTCTCCTGGTATCAGGCAGCTAGGGCGTCCATGCCACTTGTTGCAAGCAGGTGTTAGGCACCTACCAAACTCCACACAAAAGAGCTGGTGCTGTTTATCTTATAACATTTAGCCTAGTGGTTTGTGCACTCATCTGCAATGTGGGAGTCCCAGGTTCAATTGCTCCCCAGTCTGGGGAGGTAGCCAAGTTGAACAGGGGTCAGGAATGTGCTCTAGCCAGTGAGCTATGGGATATTCTGATGTGGGGGGCTCCCTCAATCTCTCCTCTCAAAACTCTTCCACTTTGGATCAAAGAACCATTGGATGAGAAAGAGGGAGTGAGAATGACTACAGCCTGGTAGTTAAAGCACCCCTGCAGAAGAAGCAGGGTCCCAACCCCTGCTCCAATCACTCTTTAATGACTCATTCTAGGCAATTGGATGCCTAGAGTGAGGCAGTAGTGCACATGTAGCAGGATAGGCAACTTTTACAGCAAAAATGCAGGTGCTGAATTAGTTTGGGGACCTACAGGCTTAGGCAGCAGCCAATCAGGGGTTTCATGGATCACAGTGGCACCTAAAAATGGGACTGAGATGCCTAAGTATCTTTGTAGATCTTGGCCTAACTGCCTAACTTCACATCACAGTATGCTTAGGGGTCAATAATTATGTCTATGAAACCAGAAGCTGTATAATATAAACTCATCACTCTCCTGATTAGCATAATGATCAATTGGCCATTTATTTTCAAATGGAAAGCTTACATTGGTGAGTCTAAAATTCAGACCTTCCCTTTTATTACAGCAAAGAGAAAACAGCAGCATGTTAACTGTTGTTTCTATAGCTGTATAGCTATATAGAGTTAACTGGCTACTTTAGCAATTTGACTTGCTAATATCCACAACAATTTAGAGTTACAATTAGGTGAGGTATAACCAGACTGAATCTTAAGAGGAGCAAAGAGAAGAGCTTTTATATTTACATTGGGGTCAACTTGTTTGCTTGCTGTAACAGTTAGATCTTCCCCTTTAAGTGCCTGGGAGTTTGTGGAGACCATGCCTTTGTTAGAACAGCTCTTTTGCCCTGATATAGGGGATTATCAAACCCATCTAGGAAGGGGGAAGGGGATTCCTATAAAGTGCTGAAAAATCTCAGTTGAAGAGGAAACTGCAGGAGGTAGGGTGAATTTTATGGCAGGCCCTAGACTATGGGGAGGTTAGGAGAGATGTAAGGGAACGAGTCTTTGGTCACCAGCAGCCTGTTTTGGTCAGGGGAATAGCTTTGTTTGGGTATTATCTTGTAAGCCTTATGTTTGAAGAATAAAAACTGTGCCCTGAAGGAAGAACCTAAATAGATTTTGGGTGTGGTGGTCGTTGTGCCTAGAGGGAGAGGCAGGACAGCAACCTACACTGTCGTAATAAAGAAAAACAAAGACTTTGAAAATCTCAGGAAGACTTTGAGAACAGTCCCATAAGACCAAGGAAGGTGTTAGGACATCATCATCATGACTGACAGATTCTAATAACAGAATTGTCTTATTATGCTATTTCTTTCAAAAAAAAATCATTCTTGAAGTAAAAATAAAAATAAAATAATTGTGGAATTAAGGTTAGGTTATGACATAAATAATAGCATTGTTTTTGACTGACAAATGTAACAGTGAAGGCCTTTAGAAAATTAATTACAGGAAGTTACCTGAGGTAATTGTGATAGGCTATAAGATTGGAGTAAACTCAGTACTAAACAGAGTAGGTGAAAGATCTAATAGCCAACTGGGAAATGGTCAGCAGAATGGTTCAGATGGCAACAAAACTTGGTATCACAAAAAGGAGACTCCAGTCTGAGATGATTGTATCATGGGACCCTGGCCTCTGATCTATGATGAACAGCAATTGAGTCTAGGATGATGGGCTACATGAAAATTTCACAAAAATTGTGTTTTCCAAAATACACACTAATTTTCAGAGTAAAGTGGGTTAAAAAACAGGAATACGTTTGGGTAACTCTGAAGGGAGTTCTTAATTTAAATTTAAAAAATAAAGCAAGAAAATTAAAGTTTCCTACTGCCACAAAAAAAAACTCAAGTTCATAAGAGCAGATGGCAACTAATGGCAGAGAATGAGTGAAGGCATAGTGACAGTAGTAGCACATAAAGTGAGCAAATTCAGAAAGCTTTCCAAAAAGAGTACAGATAGAGGGTGTATTGGAGTTGCCTCACTTTTGGAAGCATAAGAACTTTTGCCAATAACAAGAGCCTGCTATTTTCACAAATTCTAAGGCCAGAAGGGACCATTATGCTCTTCTAATCTGACCTCCTGTATAACACAGAACATTCCCAAAATAATTTTGTCCTCAAAATAATTTGTCCCCAACCTAGGGTGACCAGATGTCCCTATTTTACAGGGACAGTCCCGATATTTGGGGCTTTGTCTTATATAGGTGCTTAATATTCCCCACCCCGTGCCGATTTTTCACACTTACTATCTGGTCTCCCTATCCCAACCTTATCCTAGAATCTGAAGGAACCAGTTCTAGGGATGAGACAGAGTAGTTTTCATTCTGTCCATATCCATATTCACTCAGTCCTCAACCTCTGCAGAAATTGCCAACAAAGGTAGCAATTATAGCCAGTAGTGGTGATTTTTGTGATGTACATTCTTTTCCCCTGAACTGACACCAATATAGCATCCTTAAATTTATCATTTAATGTGGCGGGGGGCAGGGTATTATTATTCTCAGACAGGATTTTTCTGCATTTACAATTCAGCTGCAAATTTTTTATAAGGGCAACTAATTTTTGGACTTGAATCAGCACTTCCATGTTTACCTTTAATCCAATTTTTTTTGTTTAAATGTATATAATGAAAAATGATATTTCAGGATAACTTACAAACTTTCATCTACTAAATTAACTGTGGCTTGATGTTATGTAGGCTCTGGAGCAAATAAGAGCTCTGTTCTTTTCTTCAAATTAAGTAATTACTGAGTTTTAATATGGATTTTATTGATTGGATAAAGAATTATTGTTTTCGTATGAGCTACACAGTCCTTATTTTTAAAAGACACCTTTATTCAGATATAGCCACTCGATTTAACAATTGACATATTTTATAGATATATCCGCTTGATTAATAATTCACACATTTTGTATTTCATGGATTCTGAGAGCTGAGATCATTATCCAGACACCTAATGCTATTGACATACAGGGGTTGGTTTTTTTTGGTTTTTTTTTTAAGCTATTAAATCCTATTAAATACTTAAACCAATTTAGCTGAAATATCCTCCCATCAGAGACAAATCAAATTAGATCAATATCACTAGCTTTCTTCAACCCTTTAGTTACTGTTTGTTCTCTAAAGCTCTGTTGTATAGAGATGACACTTCATGTGCCATGTAGTCCTTTCCTGTATTATTAAGGGCACATGGAACCTTTCTCTTCTGGTTCATTGATCTGAATCTGGCCCAGGCTAGTAATGTGCAACGCAAAGTTGTTACTTTACTCAAGTGGTGAGATCCACTAGAATTAGGACAAGTTTTTTCCACCAAAGTAGTGCAGAACTGCCATCTTGCCAGGACTCTAACCCATTTTATTCAGTTACTTTGTAGCTTTTGTTATCTTTACATTTAATATAAAATATTTCACATAGGAAAAAGGTGTCAGCTAAACTTAGTCTAGTTCTTGTTTCACAAATTTAGAAAGTGCTGTAATGAGCTCTGCTCCCCAATCAGACACATATACACCTGGGAGCTGGGTCACAAGTCAGCTAAGTGGCAGGAGATCACCACCTGGCCAACAGAAATGCACTGTATGACTCAGCATACAATTTAAACTGTAGGGTGGAGTTAACAAGCTAGGAAATGTGTGAGAGGAGGCGAGGCGATCCGATCCGATCCGATCCGATCCAATCCGCAGTCAGAAGTAAAGCATGGGAGAACTAAGACAAGGATGAGTAGCCCTTCAATAGCTGGGAGAAAGTACTAACGTAGTTGTGAGAGGGCTCAAATGGAAGAAACACTTAGTACTGCCAGTGAGGATCAGTTGCTGTGACTGGCAAAGTTGGTGGGAAGGGAAAGCAACTTAGAAAGGAGTCTGAGCACCCTGAGAAGTCTTGGGAGACCCAGGCAACAGCCATAGGGGAAAAAAAAACAGTTGGAGGAGACACAGTACATAGCCACTCCATTAAGTCCAAGAGGGAAGATTCCCCTGCAGATAAAACAGTGGGAGAAACATGCAGAGAAGCCCCTGCAGAATGAACCATCCATGGTGGCAGCAACATGGATCTTTGGATAGATTAGTCTTCGTTACAAGGCTAGTCACTTGGAGGATGGTAAGGGGCAGCCGTGTACAATGGATGCTGTTCCCAAGAAAAAAGAGTTGAGACATTAGTAGTCAAGCCAAGAAAGAGGGTAGATCTTGTTATATGCCTGAGTGGGTAGCAGTTCTTCCTTTCTCTTAAAGGAGCAGGTAGGCCTGGTCAACCTTGATTTAGGGACTACTATATATCAGATGAAAAACAGGTCCCAGACTCAGTGAGGAGAAACAGTAGGACGGAACTACAAAGTTCAGAGTATGGACTACAGGAAACAAAATTATAGAGGACACTTTTGCAGGTATAAATAGGATTTCTAGGAAATTTATGCACAGTTACTATCCTACTCTTCATCCTGCACTCCAGCTTCACTGTTTTCTGCAGCACGGGCTAAAGTGGACTGTCTTTACGAACACAGAGCGATTATCCTTCAGCCCTGAATGTATGTCTTATTAATAGCTCCAAGTAACTGCGAACAGAGAAACATCACACAAGTACTTAACATTTACATGCGATATGATAAATAATTTTAAGCAGTACTTGAAATACTTCTAAATAACCTTGTCAGTAACCCTACAGTAAGACTTTCCCATTCTTTCGGGTACTTATACATGGAACACAAGCATGAGCTGTAACATTTCATCAGGACATTCACCCTCCTTTGTTTTAGCCCACACATGCACACATGGTCTTTTCCTATGATATCATCCAGAGATGATTTTATAAACTAGTATGGCCTAAAGTGTAGCATTTATCACTTGATTCTTGAGAAATTAAAATGAAACTGCAGTGTCACTCTCAGTCCACGGCCAAACACTTCTTCCTTAACAGTAAACAAGAAAACTCAGCTCTGTAAATCCCGCAACCTTGCAGTCAATCCTCTGAAACTGGATGACTCACTATCCTCAGTCTTTTGGTATGATAGGAATCATGCCTGCAGCAAAAGATGTTACAGGTAGTGAGACAACAGTGTACCAAATAGCCTATTGCCTAAATTTCAGTAGGTCTCCTATAAGCCAGCTGAGTGAGTCAGATAAAGGATTTACAAACCTTCATCTATATAAGATCTGTCTCTGTTCTTTTCCTTATCAACTGAGACAGAATCCTATTTAAAACAATTAGCTAATACCAACATGTAACTTCCATAGGTGTTGCAGCCTCTTGGGGGCTGTATGCATCTGTATGCATGTGGGTGTGCTAAAACGTCAATTTGTAGATACGCGTACCTGGCAGTATACTTCTACTAAAGATACAACAGAATAACCAAGCAACCCCCCAAAAATGAGGTTCATACATGTCCATACCTGTAAAACCAGGATCTGAAAAATTCATCCTTCCACCAAGAGAAAGAGATCAGAACCTTGCAACAAGAACTGGTTGAAAAGATTTCAGGAGAAAAACCCAAAATGTTTCAGAATTTTTAAAAAGTTTTTATATTTTAATTCTGGGGTTTTCCCCACTTTCTGCATATCTTCCAACTTTTGCCAGTTGTAAAACTGTCAGAAAATGTGCAAAAGTGGAGGGAAAATATTTTTTTCTACATTTTATCACTATTTTCCAGTAATTACTGTGTTGCCAGTTAGAAAACAGTAGCAAAGTTTTGAAAGTGCTTCTTTCAGAGAGAAAGTAGCCTTTATACTTCTAGGTGTTCTGGTTAAACTTAGAAGTATAAGTGTCATTTTTAAAAACCTGAAAAGTGGGATTTTCCCCACTTGCAGGAAGACTTTGGGAACTAGAAATAAAATGTGGGAAAGAGGGTAAAAAACATTTTCAAAATTTCCTGTGGGAAAATCAGAAATTCCTGATGGGAAAATTTCTAAAAGGAATTTTTTTCTGTGGCAATGTCAGGTTTTCCAGCCATTTTTTTTTATTTGTTACCTCTTATTTGATTGACCACTAACAGTTTAGGCATTGCCATGTACTCTATTTCTATAACTAAGACTTTGTGCCTTAAAGAGTCACATATTTTTTTTTATACCAAACCTAGTAAAGCCTCCTTTCTTATTGTCTAGACATGTGTGAGCTCTTATTAGGAAAGCCCAATTGTGAATCCTTGGTACCCCCTCAACACACTAACCTAATCCCATGGGAGAGAACCACAAGAGTTATGATTGCTGAGTTAGCCCCTCTTATTGAAGGAGTACTATTCATAAGATTTCTAGAATTTAAAATGTGTCTCCCAATGAACATTCTGATCAGTTAAATGTATGTGAAGAAGCATAACATTGGGGATATGCCAGTACTTGACACAGATCGACTGTTTTCAGGATGATGAAAGGTTGCAAATGATGCTCAGATTGGCACACTGTGTGGTTGTTATCTTAATGGATCCTGAAAATGTTCAAGGCTTTTCAGTTTCCATATGATTTAACTGTAAACAGATGGCCAAATTTTGCCCTCATTTACACTTGTTAAATAAGCTTACACACACACAACTGAGAGTATAATTCACTAGGGTTGCACAGGTATAGCTGATTGGGAATGTCAGGCATGCAGGTATGCCAAATGAACAACTGGCACAACAGAGTTTTCTGCTCAGTTAGCAAAGAACAAATAGCAGCTGTTACAACAATTCACTTCCTTGCTTTTCTCGGTGTTTCTCAGCAGTGGGAGTAGTAGCAGTTCTGTGATCAAAATAACAATGTAATGGGGTGTCTACTCCCACACTCACCCTGCAGGGTTTAATGCAGGCATCTCGGTCAATTAATCTATTAGGCAGCTGATTAAGGAGGCTCAGCAGGACAGGAATAGGTGGGACCTATAAAGCCCAGGAACTAAAAGCAGAGGGAGCTGCTGGGAAAAGATAGACACTCCCAGGAAAAAGGAAGGTACTAGTAGTGGAGAATGTAGGCTGTAGTCACTCCCTGGGAAGAGGCTTTGGGAACTGGTAGCCTCAGGAAGAAAAGAGGAACCAACTGTATTTGGAAGCAGCCCAGGGATAGAGTAGTAAGGCCAGAGAGTGAAGACCCAGACTGCTGAGATGAGATGAGGTTCCCTGGGCTGGGACCCAGAGAAGAGGTCAGGCCAGCACCTGGGTGAGTGGCACTGAGGAAGTGAGCAGGAAGACTGCCTAAGACTATTGAGCAACTTACCCCCTCACTCCACTGGAAGTGGAGGGGACACGGACAGTGATGTGGCTTTGACAATCAGCCTTTGGAGAAATCTTGCACATAGTACTTCAGTGTCACTTCAGCACAGGCTGGATATTCTATTTCTGCAGCAGTGTGCTGCTCCCTCAGTAAATTTCTTCAAGATACTAAAAACTGGCCAGGTAAGCACTGGAAATGAAGGAACAATCGTACTGTCTTGACGCTGACAGTTGTGCTTTTGAGTTGTTAATTTGCCTACCAGCAAATACAGACTTGGAATGGATGTGTGCATGGCAGGAAGTAATATAACAAACCAGAACTCAAGATCACTACCAAAACCTATAACACATGTAGCATTTTCCAAAACTTAATTACCTGTATATGTGAAATTCTGTTGGAGACATTTCAGCCCAGTCTCTGCACTGCATGTGCAGCAGCTTTGCAACCTACTGCCAGTACAAAGTGACCCTAAAGTTCTTGCAGCCACAAGAGGCTCACTCCACTGTAAGGGTTTTTCCAGTGGTAGACAACTGGATTAATGGTTCCTTTGAGATCCTCCGCCATTGCTGCCAGCACAGACTGGAACCTCCTTGCACCTCAGTTGACATATTGGGCCTTCTGTCCATTAGGAACCAATGAAGCTAAAGTAGCCTTCAGGCAGCTCTAATTTATGCTGGGGATTGGCTCAGCAGACAATCATGGAAGTACAAAGGTGACTTAAAAGTTATATTTGCACCTTGTCCTCCAGCTTTGCACTGTGTGTGCTCTTTGACCACAGCCTTGGTCAAATAAATATCACGTTATATTGTGTATTAGGTTTCAAAGGTTCGTGCTGTCTGTGCCGTGTTAATCTCATGTAGTTCGCATTTTTACTTGCCACTATGCTATCACAAGCTGTGAGGCAAAGGGCTAGTCCACTCTAGTTTTATGCCTTCCTGTTACACCAGACTGTACAAAAAGCTATTTTCCAGGATTGATGATTATTATACTATTACCTGCCTCTTGACAGATTAATAGTTTATCCGAAATAGTTTATTTAAATATCCTAAACAGAGAATTCATTTAGGCTCTTCTCTGACAAATATAATAGACTTTTGATGTTAACCACACAGAAGCCTAGATCACAAAAGTGTATAAAATTACATAACATTATGACCGGCAACAAGCTAATGCCTCTCTAGTCAAACATGTTAGAATGGTTGGTTTCTATCAGGCCTTGACTAGTGTTGTTTGGGGACAAATCTTGCTACCTCCTCTACGAATGCGGAGGGACTTCTTGTAGTGTAACCATCATGTTGCATTGGGAATAGAAGCAGGGTAGGAGAGCACTGGCCTCTAAGCACTTGTATGCCAGCCCATTTGTTATGGGCAGGAGCTCTTTAAGCCCAAGGGTGCTGAGTTATAGACTCCAGACAGGGCATATGACAGAGAGGGATCACATTCATGTGACTGCCTGCTGGAGACTACATAAAGGAATGCTTTTGGCTCAGTCTGGAGAAGAAGAGGATTATAGTAAAACCCCAGAGGAAGTTCCTTCATAGGGATCTAATAGGAGACCTAGGCAATATCCAGGAAAGGCTATCCAGGAGGGAGGGTGTGTCCTCTCCCCTCCCCTTGATGAACTGTGGAAAGACATCTAGTGGCTGGGACTAAGGCCTGGTCTAAACTGGCAACTGAGGTCGACTTAAAATCACTTACGTCGACCTATTTACACCCGTGTCTACACTGACACCACTGTTAATTCAAATTAAGGTGCCTGGAAAATCGACTTAATAAGACCACCTCTGCAAGTGGCATAGTGCCTAAATCGAATTTGTTAAATCGATTTTGTGTCAGTGTAGACACAACGTCACTTAAATCCAATTTATTGACCTCTGGAATGTATCTCAGAATGCCACGTTTTGACCGTTCTGGACAGTTGCACTGTGCTGCTCAGTGGTCATGCTACCAGGAAAAGTCCCCTCCTCTGAAGCCCCGGGAAGATTTGAATTTTCATTTCCTGTGCTGCCAGCGTGGAGAGAGCTTTGTCACTGTTCTCCACATGGCTATTGCAAAGCCCAAACGCGCTCCAGCATGGAGTCGACCAGAGGTCTTAGATCTCATTGGGCTGTGGGGCGAGGAGTCGGTTCTGGCTCAGCTCAGAGCCAGCAAAAGGAAGCTGGACATTTATGGGAAGATATCCCAGGGCATGCTGGAGAAGGGACACAACAGGGACGCTCAGCAGTGCCATGTGAAGATCAAGGAGCTGCGTCAGTCGTATCAGAAAGCCAGGGGAGTTAACAGCGGTTCTGGCTCCTCACCCAAAACTGCCGCTTCTACGATGAGGTGCATGCAATTCTCGGTGGTGATCCCACCACGGTACCGCCCTGCAGCATCGATATCTCTGCTAGGTCACAGTCCATGGACAATGACGATGACTCCGTGGACAAGGAGGAGGCTGAGGAGAGCAGGGTGCATGAGAGCGAGGTGTCCATTCTCCCAGAAAGTCAGGACATATTCCTAGACCCTGAGGAGTCCAGCAACACACGGGACAGCACTAATGATCCCGGGGAAGGCACATCTGGTGAGGTTTTTTTCTTCTTAGATTTCTGTCCTTTTACACTGGGTGGGGGGGCACGAAGGGGTTTTCAAGCGTGTCAGTGACTGTATTGGGGGGTTATCCAGGGAACAGTTGATTTATGTGATGAGAAATGCTACGTTTATCATCAGTTGATATCTCACAAACTTTCAGTATGTAATCTGTTATGCTTCACAAAAGTTTTCAGGGGAGGGCTGCCTTGTTCCTCCCTCCACGGTAGGATACTTTGCTGCAATCAAGGGACCCTGCATCATGGCAGAACACTGCTGGTACCCCGCTGCGTCCAGCAAATCTGTGTTTTAAGCAGAGACTTCCCCCCACCCATGCTCTCTGCAGTTTCTTCTGTAAGGCTTTAAAATACAAGTAGAGCTTCCCCACCACCACCACACTGTACTCTGATCCTCTCTGTAAGTGTTTAAAAGACCAGCAGAGATCCTCCCCCCCACACACTGTACTCTGATCCTCTCTGTAATGGCACAGCGAGCAGACCCTTCTGTGACGTCAGGAATGCAATGAGGCTCTGTGTTTGCCCTGTGCACTGCATGGGGATCATTGTCTACATTGTATCAGGGGATCATTGTCTACATTGTTGCAGTTGTATCATTTTATTCACTATGCTAACTGTGGCTACCTTGTTATTTTTCTTTCATTCTGTAAACACCTCGGCATTGGACCAACCCTCAAGAAATGCTGTGGATAGACTAGCTCAGATTAGAAAGAGGGGGGAAAAAAACAAACAACCAAGAGATGACGTGTTTGGTGAGCTCATGAGCACCTCAGCTGCTGCAGAGACAGAGCACAGAGCGTGGAGGCTGACCTTGTCCCAGAATATGGACATGGACAGGGAGAGTCGCCGAGAAATGATGGAGCATGATCGCAGTACCACGCAGGAAATACTGCGGATCATGCAGGACCAGGCAGAGATGCTCCGGCGGCTTGTGGAGCTTCAGGAGGAGTGGAGGCAGGACAGAGTCTCGCTGCAGCCCCTCCATAATGCTCCTCAACCGAGGGCTTTGCCACCCTTCCCCTCCCCTGCCCGCAAGAGGTCTCAGAGGAGATTGTCCAGGCTGCACTATGTGGGGAGGCGAGCAGAAAGCAGCAGCGGCCACCCTAACAGCTGTCCAGCAAGCTACCACCCTACTCCTTGAGACAATGAATGAACACTCTTCTCCTTCCCCTATGACTTGAATGTTAAGAATTAAAGTTTTGCATCATTTCAACACGTTTCGTTATTAAATCATATCTTGTCCAGGAAGGATTTGGTGGGCACAGATATCGAAGTGGGGGAGGTTCACCAAAAGCAAACAACATACAGGAACAGAAATCAGTCCTGCATCTCATTGCAGAATCTGGTTTTCAAAGCTTCCCTAATGCAAAGCGCTCCACGGTTTGCTCTCAGTTTAGTGCTGGCATTTGGCTGCTCATAACTGATGGCCAGTTTTCTGCCTCCACAGCCCAACCCTGGGGGAACCTCTCACCCTTTGCTTCACACACATTATGAAGAACAGAGCAAGCAGATATCACAGAAGGGAGGTACTTCTCACTCATGTCCAGCCTAGTGAGGAAACTTCTCCATCTATCCTTTAAACACCCAAAAGCACAATCTACAACCATTCTACAACTGCTTAACCTCTTATTAAAACACTCCCTGTCACTGTCAAGGTGACCGGTGTTCGGCTTCATTAGCCAAGGGAGCAAGGGGTAAGCAGAATCCCCCAGGATCACTATTAGCATTTCCACACCCCTAATGTGAGTTTTTTGGTCAGGGAAGAAAGTGTCCGCCTGCATCTTAGAGAACAGCCCCGAATTACAAAATATGTGCGCACCATGCACCTTCCAAGACCACCCCACATAGATGTCAGTGAAACGACCCCTGTGATCCACAAGCCCCTGCAGGACCATGGAAAAGTACCCCTTGTGGTTTATGCACTCAGTTGCTAGGTGGGCAGGTGCTAAGATAGGGATGTGTGTCCCATCAATGGCCCCTCCACAGTCTGGGAACCCCATCCTGGCAAACCCCTCCACTATGTCCTGCACATTTCCCAAAGTCACTAGCCTTCGTAGCAGAAGTCTATTTATGGCACTGCACACTTGATTCACGGCAGTGCCCACTGTAGATTTACCAACTCTGAATTGATTCCCAACTGAGCGATAACAGTCGGGGGTTGCCAGCTTCCACAGAGCGATGGCGACTCTCTTCTCCACCGCCTTAACTTCTCTCAAATAAATATTCACGCGCTTCAGGGATGGGACCAGCTCTGAGCACAGTTCCAGGAAAGTTTTGCAGCCACTGGTCATCATCCCACAGCTGCATAACAATGCAGTCCCACCAGTCTGTGCTTGTTTCCCTGCACCAGAACCGGCACTCCACGGACTGCAGATGATTCGTTACAGCCTGCAGCAATCGGGAATTGTTCTGCTGGATGTCTTCCAGAAGGGCAGCCTCGGCGGCATCGATGTTGTTTCTGCTTCTGCTTCTTGCTCTATTTCGAAAATACTCAATGATAAGCCATGATGTATTTGTAACTCTCACAATAACAGTGCAGAGTTGAGCTGGCTCCATGTCTGTGCAGCAATGGCGATCGCGGGGAGTAAAAAAGGCACAAAAATACTTTTCCTGTTTGTTTGGATGGTTGGAGGGGATGAAGGGAGGGGGAAGCAGCGTTGCATCAGGAGATGATGACACTCGTCCCAACAGCTACTGTGGCTAGTTGCACTGTGGGATAGCTACCCACATTGCACTGCTTTGCAATTTGAATTAAGGCTGGTCAGTGTAAGCGCAGGAGACCTGCGCAAACAACATAGTGTATACACACTTCTGCGATTTCTAAAAATTGGCTGCTGAAAGTCAACTTAAAGTAAGTCAACTTCCCTCGGCAGTGAAGACATGGTCTAAGTGTTCTGAGTTGCTTCACTCTTGTTTAAAATTATTTTGTGATGATAAAGCTGCTGCCCTTGAGGAAAAGCTTGGGAGTGAATAATAGTTTGGGTTTTATTTTACCTTCCCTGGTGGGTGTATCTGACCCCCAGTTTACAGGCAGGATTTGGGAAGGCTGTGCAGGGAGTGGGTACACCTTGTGAGATGACAATCCTAGCCTTGCAAATGCTTTCTTATGCAGGGTGGATTGAGAATAAGGGAAAGTCGAGAATAAGGGTAAGAGTGGTTTGGAGGAGGGATCCTAGAGATGCAGTGGCTGGAGCAGCAGATACAGATTGAATCCACTGATACTTGATAGCTAGGGGAAGATTTATTCCCCATCCTGCCCCCCAGACCTTTTCATTCAGTCACTCCCAGCTTCCTCCTTACAGAAGAAGGCCTTCAAAATCCAGAAGAGCATTTTTCCAGCATCCAGCCCAAATTATTTTCTCCTTGATGCATTTTCCAACACATTATATTTGTGGTGCAATAATTTCCAGTGCATTCCAACTGGCACCCCATTTTTAATGTAGGTAGACATTAGTCTGGGTTGCTTTATGATGGATAGAAGAACAGTGGTGTAAAAAAATATACTATGATTTCCTTCATTGTTTGTGTAATTCAGGTTTCCTCGTTGGAAAAACATGTGATTCCATTTAATTTTCTTTGAGAACACCTTTGGCAGATAATCAACTGGTGTATGTCCACATAGCTCATTGATTTCAGTGGTGCTATGCTGATTCACACTTTCTGGGAATTTGGTCTCTTGTATTTCATTTCTGAAATAAAAAGTTTCATAAAGCTCCATGTGTCTTGCAAACTTGCCAAATGTTTGTGAAGCTCACTACATCTTAAACTCCCCTAGATTTGCTAACTTATTAATGTTTGTTTCAGATCTGAAGAAGAATCATTGCCATGTCATTTGGCTTGTGTAAACCTGGTTTAGCTCAACATTAAAAACATTTAAATTGGAAAAAATCCAGACAATGAATTGTTTGAGATTTTAATATAAACTGGATTAGCCATGAGAATAATAAATAGAAGTGTGTTGTGGCTGTGTTGAATATTAAATAAGTGATCATATGTCCTCTGAGAATTATTCTGAAAAAGCAGAATTATTGATTAGGATTAGTGTCAAAGTAGGAAAGGTTTGGGGTTAAAGAAAATTTAGAGAGCAATCAGCTAGTCCAACCTATTAATTACTGTTGCTACTAAGAAGCTTCCCAAATGGGAATGCTGATACCATTGATTATCAGTGAATGCCATTAAACCAGTCTACAACCAGTAAAATTACTAATCCCAAAGCTTCATGCCTTTGCTGAATTCCACTTCTCATCAAAGCTACAGAACTTAAATATGAATCTCAAAAAAAGTATGTTAGAATTGGAAAAGGTTACAGAGAAGGGCAACAAAAATGATGAGAGTTATGGAACAACTTCCATACGAAGAGAGATTAAAAAGACTGGGATGATTCATTTTAGAAAAGAGACAGTTAAGGGGGGATATGATAGAGGTCTGTAAAATGAATGGTGTGGAGAAAGGCAATAGGGAAGTGTTATTTGCCTCTTCACATAACACAAGAACTAAGAATCACCAAATGAAATTAATAAGCAGCAGGTTTAAAACAAACAAAAGGAAGTATTTTTTCACACAATGCACAGTCAACCTGTTTGTCACGGGATGTTATGAAGGCCAAAAGTATAATTGGGTTTAAAAAAGAATTAGATAAGTTCATGGAGGTTAGGGTCATCAATAGCTATTAGCCAAGATGGTCAGGGATGCAACCCCATGCTTCCAGGTGTCCCTAAAGCTCCAGCAGCCAGAAATTGGTATCAGATGACAGGATCACCCGACAACTCTGCATCTGTTCTCTCCCTCTGAAACATCTGGCACTGGCCACTGCCTGAAGGCCTGATACAGGGCTAGATGGTCCATTGGTCTGGCCCAGCATAGCTGTTCTTAGATTTTTATGTTCTTAATTGGCACAGTGCTTTAAAAATAACAGATATTAAAATACAGAACTGTATACAGAGACTTAGCAGCAATGGGAATCTGTATTAATACAGTCCTATCCATTATATTATAATGGACAAACACTATTAATAAAAGATGGGAATGGAATATTAACAATAAATTCATGTAACGTTAAGTTTAAATATTAATAGTTCAGGGGAAAGCCCAGCACCAAGATTCAGTAGCTAGCTTGGTATCTGGAAGAGAAGCAGGGAGAAAGTGAAACTCGGGCATCTTCTTCCCAAGACCACAAAGTGGCTATGAAGCTGCTTCACAAAAGTTACTTAAATCTTATGGCTGAAGATTACCACTAATTACCCTATCTATCACACATTTGTGAATCCTCAGTCTTGCCCTGTGCATGCTTTTCAGATGAGATCCATGCCATACAATATCCCCTGCATATCTTCTTGAAATTCAGTTGCCTCCCTTACACAGCAGAATATGCAAGCCTGTGGGACTTCTGCTGCCATAGAGATGGGATTGGATTTGCCTTTAAGTTCATATGTGAAATGAGGCCATGTTACAGTTAATGTGGAAACCAGAAATCAAAATCTCATCACTTCTGTGTGATTAAATCTTAACTTTTACATTCAAACAAGTATGAGAAATTTCAGTCCCATAGGTAATTTTCTAAGACAATTTATAAGTGTCTGGAAACAGGTGTTTGGAACTGAAGAGGTATCTCAACTTTAGCTAGAGAACTACTGTTACAGTTGTGATGGATTTCTCTCCCCATTTTGGGCATTGGCAAAACATGATGTGCAGCTGCTACAAGCCAGCAATTTTGGGACTCTTTTGTATAACACATGATTGTTTTCCACTTAGTCAGGCTTGTAGTTATTGTTGGGATAAGATGCATATTGTGTGTATCTCTGCATGTAGATATAGGAACGAACACGACTGACATGCATGTCCCTATGTACCTGCCTACTGTTCAAAGATGCAAAATTCAAGAATATTATGTAAATAACTGAGTGTTGTGGCAGCAACTGTGGCTTATTTTATCTCCATCTGCCACTGTCATCAGGTCTCTGACTGTTTGCTAAGATATGAGCTGCTGGCTTTCAGACATTAGTGAGCATAGGCATTCTGTCATATATTGGCAATTACACATTTCATTGAAGTAATGGCAGCTCATTCTTAACTAGGATGTCACAAATGGGAATCTGTATTTTCAAAATAAATAGGGTCTTATTCTGTAACTTTTGCTCACATTGAATGGTACTTACTCTGTGAGTAGTCCTATTGAAGTCAATGGCTCTACTCATGTAAGAGTTACTCATCATGAGTAAGAGTTGCAGAATCGGGCCCAGAGTCAAAATAAATGAGAACAAGCAAAAGCTGATGGCTCTTAACAGAGCATATTTTGTAAAAAGCTCTGAATGCACATTGACTTGTGTTTGCTTTTGTTATAATTTCATCAGCTTGAAGTAGTAAATGGGCAGGTTGTCCAAGTTCACCTTAGCTCCTGTTATGCATCCTCTTTTGAAATATTCTTTTGGACACCCTCCTCCCCCCAGCAGAATCAGAAGATCTATTCTTATAACTCAAAGAGAATTAGACCAGTAAGGGAGAGATGATTATTTGTCCTTTTTCTTCTTTATGTAGTGATACTGTAGCTATGTTGGTCCCAGGATATTAGAGAGACAAGGTGGGTGAGGCATTATCTTTTATTGGACTAACTTCTGCCCACCCACCTTGTCTCTCTTTTTCTTCAGTGGCAGATACACATCAGCAACACCATCACTCTCTAAACCGCTATCTTCAGGTGCTGTATTTAAAGGCTTTGATTCAAGAATGCACTTCATCATGTGCTTAACTCTAATATATGACCAAGTCCCACTGAAGTCAATGGATGATGTGCTTTTGAGAATTGAGGCCCATAGGTTAACAGAAAGTAAAAATCAGAAATAATACAAAATGTTTTCTTCTAACAAAACAAAGGAACAACAACAAAAAGACCAACTTTGGTTTAATGACATTTTATAAAGATAAAAAATCCTGTTCTGAACATAAAAAACACAGGAAAGAATTTAGTTCACGCAAAACCAAAGTTAAGCCACCTGGTGTTTTCTCAGAGTTCAGACACCAGCATTCTCAGTTATGAAATAGACATGAGTTAGAAGTGTTCTGGCAATCAAAGGAGCACAGCAAGGCTGCATCATGTGATAATGTAATGAACTACATACAATAAGCCAACTATCAGCCTGCGGTGAATTTAAATGGCTAAATTTAAATCCTTTATATATAAACAGAAAAGTATGAAAGCCATGTAGCAAGGGGTGGTGTGGCTCTAAGCTTTACACTATAAAGAATGTTTGAGGCCTATTCAAGGCATGATGTGAAAAAGCAACCCCTGCTCAAAACATGAGAAAATTAAAGGAAACAAACAAATGCCTAGGAAAAGATTTTCTATGCACTATGGGGCTCATTCTGCCCTCAAATCTCAGACAACAAACCTCACACCAGTCGGCCAAATTCACTGCTAGCATAAGTAGGCACAATTTCAGTGAAGCCAATATAGTTGTGCTTTTTTATGGTTTACACCAGTGAGAATTTGAACCATTGATTTCTCAGAGAGTGTGAAGCATTGCAGAAGTTGTAGGTAAGAGCAGAATTTGGACAAATACATTAACAAAATTAAAATAACAAGCATCAGTGAGGGTAAAAGGGATGAAACCCAAAGTAATGAAGAGAATATAAGATAGGAAGAAAAAGAGAGCTTAAATAATATATATTTGCTTTGAAACCTGCTAATTGTCACCTAGTTAGCATATCTAACCATGTGTTCCTAGCACTCCTACTCTTGGCCTACATTCTTAATCCCCCCCCCCCACCCCCTTTTTTTTTTTTTTTTCCTTCTTGCATATTTTTTTTTTCTTTCCTCCTGTTTTGTTTCCTTTCCTCAGTACTGGATGTGTAGCCCCACTGCTGGTTGAAATGGCCCATGCACGTAAATCCAGGCTCTGATTTAATGCTCTTTATTTGAAGAGCTCCAGCAGAATGTTCCTCACTATAACAGCTCGTCCAATAGATTAACTTCCAGTAGAGCAGGGATTCTCAGTTTAACAGTGTGGTAGCCTAAAGGGATACATCCTCATCAGATTCACTAAACATTTCTTCTTAGCACTTTTTATTTTATCCATTTCCATTTTTACTACGCTACAACAAAAAGATCACCCACCCAAAGCCCTGGGAGTTCTTGGCAACTGCTTAATCATACACTGATAAATAGACTGTCACTTACCCCCAGTAATAACATAGATATAACCAAAGTGAATGTAACACCTATACACAGACCCACCACCAGAGCCTGTACACCACTATCCTGTCCTACCTATGGCCTTGTGGCTAAGGGAGAAAAGAAGGGTCTTGAAGCATATCCTGAAGTCTAACACACTTGGCTGTTATGGACCAAAAAGGGAAACAAGTTGCAAAGGAAGCTGTATGAATTTACTGCAATGCTAAGTCACTGACAGAGCAACTAAAATGAAAATTAAGTTAAAGCACTGTAATTACTGTTGCTAAAGATGGTACGTCCTTTAAGTTGCTTATCTACATTTTGAAAACTAAAATCACTTGTAAAAAATGCCTCTCTGAATCTGAAAACCAACATGAAAAGAAATCTTAATTCTGCAAAACTAGTGACATAAGTTATTCAAAATGATATCATTTTTTTATTGTGTTCTAAACAGCCTCTGACAAGAACATAATTTCAAAGCTAACAACATTTTGAATAGGTGAGTGAGAGAACCAAATCCTACATTTCCTTTTAGGATTCACTCTTCCCTCATTTCAAGGGTGTAATTCCCTTTAATCTTAATAAAAACAGTTGCACACACAAGAGACCACAGCCATGATAAACCTGCTGAAGCCTCATGGGAACATTCCTTGCTTGCCAGTACGTCATGATTGCTGGAAGGAAGGGAAGGAAGGGTTTTACCTTTAAAAAATAAATCATCAGGGATACTTGCGTGAAAACAGGATCTTAGCTTTTTAGGATACTATCTGCTCCTGCTACTCATTACTCAGATTCCTGGTCCTCTCTTCGTGACCCATAGTTGGTGGCTATAGAGGTTCTTATGATGTCAGTAGCAGACAATTACTTAAAGGAGAAATTTAACAGTAAGAAGAGAGGCTATGTTTAGAAACAAATAATGTGTTCATATGCAAATGTCCTCAGGATTATTTCTATACATAATATTCAAAATTTTCAATAAAAATGTAGTTTCATTGGGTATTTAAATGTCTGAAGACTGCAAGCTTCCTCCTTACTTTACAATGCTATAACTGAACATCTGCGGTTATTATTATTATCACCCCAATGTCTAAAAATTTGTTGAATCTTTGGGATTCCTCCCTATTGTTCCAACTCCCTCTTGAATATTGCTGTATCTGCTGTCACTGACTTTTCAACACAGCTATTTTGATTGTTGCTTTGTGAACAGCATCTAGATACTATATTGACTGATGCCATAGAAATATCTAAAATAGGTCAATTCAATTTTGAAGAGATAGATAAGATAGAATATTATCAGTGTTGTAAACCCCTTTTAGAAGGGTTTCAGAAGCAGCAGGAAGTAGTGAATTTGATTGATTGATTGATTGATTGATTTGATTTGTGCTGCCAAGGTATTTAGCATTACTGTATGTTATGGGGTTGTTTCTTGATTTATTGTATTTTTAAGCACTTGTCAGAATGTTCAGAAAGGTGCCTCTTGTTTAATAAATCTAAGCAAATTAAATAAACAAATCCTTAGGATTTATATTATTATACAGTACATGGTACAAAAGTGTTATATGGAGAACAAATGCCTCAAGACAAGTGGTCTTATTAACAACATGCTTTTCACCCTTACTTATACCACAAAGAATCTCCCCAGTTGCAAATGTATCTGTATCTTTTATTTCCTCCTTAAATTCCATCTGTAAGAGTTACCTAGGTTGATATGGTGTCTGAATTGCAGCAATAGCCCCTTACTTTGCATCTTAATAGAGAAATAAATCCAAGGCATAAAAAGACAGTTTGGAGGCCTGGCTTAGCTCAGACAATTTAATCAAAGTCATGAATTAGCATTTTTTAGTTCCTAGGAAATGGCACCTCTGAACATTCGACAAGTAGATGCACTACGAGTTTCTGCCTGAGACAAAGATATATATTAGAGAGAGGTTAATTTGATTCCAAACACTTTTCAATAAAATGTGAAACTCTTTGTACTACCATGGCCAACAACATCAAAACAGATATTCCTCCTCTTAGTGTTTCTTTTCAGATTCAGTGCTTCATTGTCTCTAACCACATAGTAAATGCATATGTTAGTTAGTATCCAGCTGTAGTTCCACCACCTTTAAAGCCAAAAGTAACATGGTCACATGTTTTTGGCTGTAAACACACAGATTGATTTTACTTGCTATATGCGTTAAATTATATCATTAAAATACCTTAAATAATTACCCAAGCATAACATAAGTAGGTGCATTATTCTTTATTAAATTAAACTAACAATTATTTAATATATTATGAAATTGTTTTAAAATTATCATTCCTTTCATTAGAGTGTGTTTGTGGTTTAACGGCTACCCTGCACCTGCCAGGAAGGGATTAAGAGGGCAGGGGAGAAGCAGCCATTTGGAAGGAGCTGCAGGAGCCCAATATAAAAGGGAGTTGCAAGCAGCATAGAGGCAGTCACTCCCAGGTGCTCAGGGAGGGAAGAATGGCTGCCCTGCAGGCTACAGGAAGGCAGCACCCTGAACAGAGCAGTGGCTGACTGTTGGGGGTTCAGCATGAGCCAGAGACCCTGATACAAGGGCAGAAGAGGTACTGGGGCTGCAGGGAAGTGGCCCAGGGAAGTCTGTTAAGAAGTTGGGGAAAGGGGCAGTGCAAGGTCACTGCATATAGGGTCCCTGGGCCGGGGCCTGGAGAAGTGGGTGGGTCCAGGTCACTCCCAGCCTCCCCCAGACCACCAGTGGAATGGTGGTGGACTATAGCAGTCACTGAAGTAAGTGGCGGAGCTGGGACTATCTAATCCCCTGGAAGAGGGGAAAACACGGGTTGTGGCTTGGACGGAGGTCCAAGTCCAGAAGAAGACGCTGTGGGTCCTGACGGCGGTTAGAAGGACTACCGGGGAAAAGTGACAGAGCACAGGCTGCTTGAGCTAATTCCCAGACCACCAGCAGGAGGTGCCCGTCTGGCAATGAGTGGTGTGGGTCCATCACAGTGTTAAAGAAAATAATGTTTGAGGCTTTTGAGAAATGAAATCCAGTCTGGTGGTATCTAATGAATTAACCTCAGGCAGTACAATTTCCCAAGGAATTATTATTCTTATTTTCAAAAATGAAACTGGATGTTAATAAATCAAGACATTGATGTAATAAAGTCACCTGTTAAATTGCCTCTAGAGGCAAACGGTATATAGTCTGTAAGAAAAATATTCCAAGATTTGGCTAGATATGCATTGAATGTGTTTGTTGAAGTCAGAAAACTTCCAATAATTTCTTACAGACAACTATTTGGACTTCAAAGAACAATCATTAAATCTGCCTCATAAAGGAAAGAGAACATTCTAAAAGAAAATTACTTCAATTCATCCTACAAAAGACTCAATTTTAGAGTTTAGTCTAAAGGGACATTAGATGAAGAAAACTTTATTTTTATTCACAAATAAAGAGATGAAACACAGCTCCATAAATATGTAATGAAAATCTAATGAGAGTATGATTTATTGATAAGGTGATTGGATTTAGTCTGTTTGAAAATAGCACTTTTAAAAAATTAGAGATCTCCCGTAAGTACTGCCCTTCGGCTATGTTTAATCTAATCCCTTCGTGTCCTTTTCACAGTTTAATTACATATTACCACCAGGGTGCTGCTACCATAAATATATGGTATAACATCATGAGAATGCCTTCTGATATGAAAAGGAATTCAAACATTAATTCCTGTATGTAATTTTTTAAGCTCAGTAATATATCATTTAAATTCATTTGTTGCAGCTTGTGCATTCCTGCAGATGGTTAGCCAGAAACCTACCGGAAATAATATGTATGAGTAAAATAATTTGCATGAAGCAATAGGAAAACAGTTTCAAATTTTATTAACACCCCCAACTGGGGAATTCCAGCTACAACCGAATCAGATTTGATGGGAGTTTGATTGACTTCCAGTGAGCACAGGATCTTACCCTTAATGAATTTTGGTGGATTCTAAAAAAATATAGTGACAAATGCATTGAAGTCAATGGCAAAACTCCCAATGACTTAAAAAAAAAAGATGGCATCATGTGTTGTACTGTCCTACGCATCACTATTCTGCTGCCATGTACTCAGCTCAGCTTCACCTGTGGAAATATCAATGGTTGTCCCATTCACCCTATCAGCAAGTATCTTCTGATGAGTGGGGGGGGGAGAGAGAGAGCAGAGGGAGCCACTAGGAGAGGGGGAGTAAGAGATTAGAGAGAATAATGAATATAAAATGGACAGAAAAACATTGTGGAAGAGGAAAATCAGAGGAGACTAAGAAGGACAGAAGATGGAGATATTTATGGAAAAAAGAGCAATGAAGAGGGAGATGGGACAGTAGCATCTGACAGATAGGACAGAGCATAGCAAAGAGGACAATGGGGGAAATTCATCCATTAATTCATGAGTAAGAGAAAGGGGACTCAGTACTATTAAAGAGTAAGGGACAGATACGCAGCTGGCCTAAATCGACATAGCTCCATTGGTTTCTAACAGCTGAGGACTTGGCCTTAACCATTTTTTAAAATGACATGCATTGTGGAATCAGCCACCACCATAAATTAGCCATTGTCTTTGAACATTTCAGAAGTACAGAGTGGGCATGAGTAATATGATTCATATTTTGCCAAAATCACACGCCAGTGACATACCAAAAGAGCAGCAAGTGAAGAGAGCAATGTTAAACGGCTGGTTTATGACTCCCTCAGATATACATACTGTACAAGAGAAGGTAAAGATCTTTATTTTTTAAATGACCGTTTTGCTTGGCATGGCAGGCAGATCAATGGGGACAAAGAGTGTCTGGAATGAATTGCACTTGCTATGAGGAGAAAATATAATTTTATCCATAGCTATGAGAATTTGATTATGCCCACGAGAGGGGGAGAAAGGCATTAATTTCTCAGATTCACAAAAGAAAAGGCTGTTTTACAACCCTGTGAAATATTTCCTGCTGTCTGTCGACCCTGTATGGGCTGCCTCAGGCAATTAATGCAGGTGGTGGAGAAACAGCCTGAATGTTTATTGCAAATAATTAAAGCGTGATTCTTTTTAATACCGGTAGGTAAACGCAGATTCTGTAGCATCAGTTGTTTTCATTGCCATCTTGCTCTCCTGAAGATAACTCTGACAATTTTCCTTATAAATCAACTAAATCTTTAGCAGAAGTCACTGAGGTATGTCTACACTGCCATAAAACACCTGTAGCTGGCTGAGGTCAACTAACTTGGGCTCTCAGGGTTTGGTCTGTGAGGCTGCAAAACTATGGTGTAAACACTGGGGCTCAGGCTGGAGTCAGAGCTTTGGGACTCTGCAATGAGGGATGGTCCTAGAGCCCAGGCTCCAGCCATAGCATGAATGTCTACACCTCAATTTTACAGCCCTGCAGACCGAGCATTGTGAGCCCAAGGCAGCTCACATGGGCCAGCCATGGGTGTTTTATTGCAATGTAGACATCCTTCAAGAGTCTAAGGCTTAACTTCTGCAAGCTGAGAGGTTCTAACACATGAGGAAGTGGACTAGGAAAAGATGTCCAGTGGTGCTTCCTGTCCCCTTTGCTCACCGCAGCTCTTATAGATGACTGGCACACACTAAGGGCTCACTAAGTATCAGGAGTGTGGAGATGGAGCTGCAAAGCAACTATTCTATGGAGTATGCTCCCTGGAATCAGCAAAATACATGGCAAATTGCAATGGGTGTCAATTGAATAGTGATTTCACCAATCTTACCAGTAATTCCTCCAATAACTTCTTTTTATGCTTATCAGAGACCACGCTGAGTTTAGTAGAATTCCCTAAATTGGCCCTAAATAAAGACACCATTATATTGGTAAAGTAGGATAATCACAGCACATATCCCATCACAGAAAAGAGAAAAATCCCAAAGAAAGAAATTCTCTGAAAAATGGAAATCCACATCCACCATGCCTAACTTTCAAAGCAGCATAAGTGAGTGGACTTTTGTTCCCACAGTTCAATAATTTTGTCCAGCTTGACTCTGTTACTGGCTGTTATCAATCCACCATAGAGTTGTACAACGTTTGTACAAAGACCATTAAAAGTGTAAACCTCAATACAAAAGTTATGCTGGGAGGTAGAAAAGGGAGGAGAACTACACTAATGCTATTTATTCAATCTGGTGTTTTAAATCATTTTAACTGTCTTAATTGTGCCACCAGTCAGACTAAGTATAATTAAACTATCCTCGAGACAAGGTCATGACCTCATTGAACCAGGTCCACACTCACACCACAGTTGTGCTAGAGGATATCAGGCCAGGTTCACTGAAACTGGTACAGGAATCCTGCAATACCCACTCCCACTTGCTCTCACATTGTTTCTTGCATTTTTATCCCATTCCCTCCCACAAAAACCTTAGATCCTGCAAATCCACAAGAAAGACAGATTCTCCCATGCTCCTAAAAAAAAACCAAAAAAAGGTCAGTTTACATGCATGAATATATATATGTACACAGAATTTAGTCACAATATTTACTACTAAAAATGTGAAACAAATCTAACTTAACCTTGTAAAATAAATACTTTAACTCCTGTTATAATAGACATCAAATCCCTTTCTAATGCTCCCTTATATTTAAGCTTTTTGTTTTGTTGTTCTTTTTTAAAAAAATTGCTTTACATTGCTGAAATTCTATTAGTGATAAACTGAGGAGAGATTTAATGTTTTCCCGCAAATTACCCCAGTCTCGATTTTTGCCCACCCAATCTCACTTGCAACAAAGTACATTTTAGCCATTCCCACTACTATGAAAGCTTGTGGGACCCTTGGGATCCCAGCCCTGCCACAGGGCTCTACCAGACAGACTAATAGGCACTTTGTAGTCAGGAGCCACAGATGGGAGATGTTCATTGCACGCCAGCCATAATCACCTCACAGCCAGTGCCACTGCCTTCCTTGTCAGGGAAGGCTTTTGACCCCTGACAAGCCCCACTGGGCGTGGTAGTGCCCAAACCAAATGTGCAGTTCAATCTTTCCCTTCTGGCAGGGTCTCTTCCCTTAGGCCTCCAGGCCTGAGAAAGGTCCTTCGCCCTCTTTGGGCAGGGTTTTTCCCTCCCCCAGTCTTTGTACCTGCAGGGTTCTCTTCTGCCAGCATTCTGCTCCTTCTCCTAAACCTCTGGGCTCTTCATAGTGTCTTGCCTACTCACCTCACTCTCACGACTCCAGCCACACCCTTTCTCTGGAGGGGAGGCTTTTAACAAGTCCTAGGGGGGCCTTGATTGGCTCCAGGTGTGTTAATTAACCTGGAGTAATCCCTCAGCTACCAGGGGAAAAGGGACTTGCTGAGCCTGGGGATGATATATTAGCCTTCTAGCACTCTCCGGTAGGCATGTACTTGGTGCGGTTCACCCCTCGCCCCGACACCTGCCCCTTCTGCAGCAGGAGGGAGACCCTGGTGCATGTCTACCTTGATTGTGCCATGCTGCAACCTGTTCCGGGTCCTCCAGAACCTCCTGCTGAGATTCTGGCTGCACTTCTCCCCACACCTGTTCATCTACACACACCCCATCTGTGGCCCCACAAAGTCGCAGGACCTCCTCGTCAACCTCCTCCTCACCCTGACCAAAGTGACCATCTATAACACCAGGGAGAGGAGGTTGGCTGAGGGGGTGCTCTGCGATTGGGGGGCCTATTTCCATTCCTCCATCCACTCACACATCCGGGCAGAGTTCTTCTGGGCAGAGTTCGCTGGCTCCTTAGACACCTTCCGGGAGCAGTGGGCGCTGTCCAAGGTTCTCTGCTCGGTGTCCCCTTCCGGTTCCCTCCATTTGACCCTTTAACCTTCATGCCCCTTCCTGCTTTTTCATTAGTTGTCCCCTGAAATCAGTTGAGTCCCAGGTCCATGGCTCCTCTCCTTAGGCTGGGGGAGGGGCCTGTAGCAGTGGGCGGACTTGTGCCTGCCCACTTCCTGGAATTCAAAATAGTAGCACTCTCCGGTAGCCATCTAGTCAGACCCTGTCACAGCACCCAGGATGAAATGCCATCTAGAATAACCACACACAGAATGTCATTAAAACTCACTGTGCAGATTAAAGCATTCTTCTTTGTCTGGGCCATTAGATCTTTCTGAGTTTCCTTTGAATCAACAAGCAGCTACAGAAAGGGAGAATAGATATGAACACTCATCTTTTTTTCTAGGCCATGTTGTCTCAGAGAACAGATGTGGACTAAAGATTTCCCAAAAGAAAAGTTCAGAGCTGAGGGACAAAAAAGGAGGGCATAGTTTGTTTATGCCTGTGTGAGGTTCTGGACAGTGGGGCAAGATATCTGCTTCTGGGGACAGGGCAGAGATATCTTACCTGAAGTTTCTGCAGGGAGTGGCTCAGGCCCCATTTGGCATCACCCCGATTCAAGGGGACAGGACTTGTGTATATTTTGTAAATAAAGACATTACACTAAGAAAATACCTGTCTCCACATCACTGTTTTCTGCTTCAAATGACAAGCTGATTTGAAAAGTCTCATATTCTGCTATTGTCTGCACTGGGCCTGTATGGACAAATTTTGTTGTGCCATACTGAAATAAAAACTACAGAAACAACAGATTGTTCCAGCCAGCACTTATTTCTGGAATACTGACTACTGTCAGATCAATGCCCCCTGTGCATCCCTGCCTGATGAACCTGAAAGATTTTAATTGCTTTCAGAATCACCTCTTGTAACTCCTCCTGTTTATTAAAGCACAATGGTGAGGAAATTGAACCTTTTCATTTGATTTCTTGCTAACTTTTTGCTGCTTGTGGTCTTGCAATATCTTCAGTTATACATCACCCACTTTTCTATAATCATCAAATTATCCTGTTCTTTACATAATATTTAATTTGTAGTATCAATTACACACTAACGAGGTTTGGTCCAAAAAACTGGGCAGTTTCTCATTTGTTAGACATAAACAGTCTGAATTCACAATATTGTTACACCATCTTTAGCAAATTCACCAATTGTCAGAGGAAGCTACAGATTCCTTCAAATTAAGGGCTTGATTAAATGCTATTGTCACACCAGCAGGGCCGTTCACCTCTGCGGGATGCCGCATGGTATTTCCACCACCACTTTGGTTGCCTGGACAGGATAGCTACAACTTGTGGCTAAAGCCCAAACAGCAGAAACTGCTGTGGGGATGAAAATATTCCCAGTATCCTCCAAACTCACTGACTACCATGTGACATTTTGGGGATCACCCAGACCAGTAAGGGGGTCTGTCACTGCCTGACTTGAACATTGGGTACCTTAATGCTGTGCTGTTGTGGCTTAGGGCCCTGATACCAGAACCCACCCCACAAGCATAAAGGTCTCACCCTGGCTTTCACCAGCCTTGTCACTTCTTCCAGGGTGACCCCAATAGCCCTTCTGGTCCTGAGTCTCCCCAAATCCATCTACCCCAAGTTCTTAACTACCAGACACTTGGCATTTTCTCCTCTGGTTCACCATTCCTGAATTCATTAAACCTGCCCCTGGAACACACACCCCACACAGTTTGCACAACAGAACTGGCTTGGGGTAAAATAAACAAAGAGTTTATTTAATAGAAAAAGTCATAGGCTCAAAGATGAAATAGCAAGGGAAGCAAAGATATACAAGTGACACAGAAAATAAACATAAAGACACAACTGCAGGCTTCACACTCCAAAATTCCCTTTTCTCGTACAAGTTACCTGTTGTCTTTGAGAAGTTTTCCACCAAGCCCCCTGCCACAGAGGGGATCCAGCATTCACAGACAGTCCCCCATCTTCAAGACTGTCCCTATTCTGTGGATGAAGACTTCAGTTTCAAGCCTCCTTTTAATAAAAGCTTTTTTACTTTTTTCCCTGCCACCCCACTCCTGGCATGGTGACACATGGTTATTTAGGGTGGGGAAATTCTAGCTTTGATGACTCAGTGTTTTCCCATTAACCCTAATGGCCCATCATTTGTCTTTTTCCGGTTGTACAATGCTAGGTACTTGGAGTTAGTCTCTGATTGGGGAGGCAGCCCCTCCCTGCCTAACTGTTTCATCACCCTCTCATCATAGAAAATCATTGAAATGTAGGACTGGAAGGATCTCTATAGGTCATCCAGTCTTCTGCTCTGAGGCAGGACTAAATATTATCTAGACCATCCCTGACAAGTGTTTGTCTCATTTCTTCTTAAAAACCTCTAGTGACGGAGATTCCACAACCTCCCTAGATAATTTGTTCCACTGCTTAACTACCTTACAGTTAAGAAGATTTTCCTAATGTCTAACCTAAATCTCCATTGCTGTAATTTAAATCCATTACGTCTTGTCCTCAATGGTTAAGGAGAACAATTTATCACTCTTCTCTTTATAACAACCTTTTATGTACTTGTAGATTGTTATCATGTCCCACCGTCCCTCAGTATTCTCTTATCCAGACAAAACAAACCCAATTTTTTCAATCTTGCCTTAGAGTTCATGTTTTCTAGACCTTTTATCATCATCTGGACTTTCTCCAATTTGTCCACATCTTTCCTAATGTGTGGTGCCCAGAACTGGACACAATATTCCAGATGAGGTTTTATTGGTGTTTTGATGTGGTGCTGAAGTTGCACCATTGTTACAATTACCATTTTCTACATATATGTACACATTCTTAACCATAACCTGTATACATATGCCATAATGATTATCAAGTTCAGAACATTACAAGCATTCATAAAAGGCCTTATTTGACATAGTTATATACACAATAATATTGTACACAATCAGTTGATTCAATTGCTTATTATTTGGGGTTCATACCCCCTGTTCTCCACTTGGGATGCTGAGACTCTGATTTTCACAACAATCTCACCCCTCCAGTGTCACTCACTTATGAGATTATGTTGTCCAGCTGTGGCCTCTCGAGTGGAGATGATTTGCAGGTACCTAAGCCACTGCAGTCTATACCTGCACGTGCTTTGGCGGTATTTTATGACCTGTGTTATACTGGAGGCCAGATTAGATGATCACAATGGTCCCTTCTGGCGTTGGAATCTATGAATCATGACTTATGGCCTTCATCCTGGGTTAACCTGGTGGAAGATGGCTGAACTGTCTCCAAGAAATAGTTAGGAAGTTCAATATTAATTAATATAGAAGGTTTCCCCAATGCTATGTCCACATGCCTTTAAAGCAGCACAAAATTAGTTAACATGTTTCTGTGTTGTAATATAGTATATTAATTTGAGAACTGCAGCAGTAGTCAGAAAATTCAATTTTGTATACATCAGTTCAATTTCTAACCCCTTTCCCATACATAAATAATACCATCAATCTTCTGAGAGGTCTAGCCTTTAAAAATGGTTAGTAATAGAACTGTGGCCAATGTAAATATAATTTGATTAGCCACACTTGAACCACCTCCAATTTCCTACTCTAGCTACAAAAACTGCCTTTCAGTCTTTATCCTGAGTTCTGGAAGGAGATAAGCAAAGACAGAGAAAGGAAAAGGAAGAGGCACTATTTATCCTGAAATAGAATCCAATAAAAGTGCTCCTGAAAAAGAGGCTCCTTCTAAACTGTGCTCCTTATTCTGTCACATTTCATTAGCACAGTATCCTGCAGGTAAAAGCAAAGGCTCGGGCTCAGTGGGCTACAAGGGCCCAGCAAGAGGTAAGGTGTCAAAATCAGTGTTCTGGCAGCACATAAGGAAGAAGATAGTCCTGTTTTGTCACTATATATTCTGAGGGATGCAAGAATCCATGAGTTTAACCCAGGGCTTTTCTTATTTTGTATGTGCTTCAGGGATGGGATTTAAAAGATGTGTGGAAGCACAGTTCTGATACTGCAGTAAACAATCATTACAATGCTTAATCTCATTTGAAAAATGTATGGTTCATTCACTCCTACCATGTCTAATATTTACTCATATCTGTGAAGTTCACACTGATTTCTCATAGAAAGAAGAGGTATTTTATATCAATCAAGTATCACCTCAATAGTACTGAGAGCCTTACTAGCTGTAATAAGAGCTTTCTGAGGTAGAATAAATGAGACATTACCTGTATGGGTGGTGAAAAATATCTTGCCAGTCTTTCTAATAATAAGTACCATGTAAATAACAAAAAGGGAATTTAAGTATTTATAACATCCTCATCGCCATACTACCTGAGAACAAGAATTAGTCCTCCATAGAGTAGCTTGCGTATCTCCCATCGACTTATTAAATTCTAATTAGCACGGCGTCCCACTACACCGCGCTGACAGGTAATGCCCTCCTGTCGATGCAACGTTAATCTTTTTCCAGGGGTGGATTTACTGAGTTGATTTCTGGATCAATTGAGTGGGTCTCCACTGCTGTTCAATCGAGCCCGCAAAATTGATCTGGCGGCGCCAACCGTGTCACTGTGAATCTAGACATCTCCTTAGACCTAGAGCTTAGAGACACTGCAATAATTTATATTTTTTAATATATTTTTGCAGAGCTTGCACTGAAAAAGTAGTCCAGAGTTAGGCCCTTTATTTGTATCTTTATTCTTTAGCAGTCATACAGCATTATATATTACAGTGTTAATAGTACCTCCAAATATACAAGAGAGAAATGGATCAATAGCAAACATCTCTGCAACATTCAGAAGAGTCTTTTCTGGCAACAAGGGAAAAGGGGAGACATAAGGTAAAGTCTTGTTGGCCACATGGTTTATCTTTCTGAGCATTTTCTTACATTCTACATTATTGCAATTTGAACGTAGAACAAGGCTGAAAAGTGTCCTGTTAATTATTCAACATAAATTTAGGGCTGGATTGTGGGGATACCATAAGGTCTGAGCAGTAGGCAATTGAGCTGCCACAAGAGCAGAAAGAGCAGAAACTAGAGCTGACTGAAATAGTTGGGATAAAAAAAATTTCATCAAAAAGGGGCTCCCTTTGAAATTGTGAGGTGGAATCCCAATTACTTTCACTTTTTAACTTTTTCCAACTGTGGCAAAAGAGGGATGGTGAAAGAATTTTAAGTCAAAATTCCTGACTGATGCTTAATATGCCAAGTATATCCTATGATTCCGATTGGATGTCATCAGCAAAGTCAGGGCAGTGGAGAACCATCAATGAAAGAGAATTTTAAAGCATATAAATTCTTCTCTGCTTCTTCATTACAGGATGGGAGATTATCCCAGGAAGCAATGACACTGAAAAATATTTGGTGATCATGGTGGATAATCAGCTGAAGATGAGCTCCTAGTGCGATGCTGTGGCCAAAAGGACTAATGCAATCCTCGGATAAATAGAGTAACGTTGAGTAGGAGCAGGGCGGTTATTTTACCTCTGTATTTGGCACTTGTGTGACCACTGCGGGAATACTGTGTCCAGTTCTGGTGTCTACAATTCAAAAAGGACATTGAAAAATTGGAGTAGGTTCAGAGAAGAGCCAAAGGAATGATTAAAGGATTAGAAAGCATGCCTTCTAGTGATTGAATTCCTTGAGTCTATCTGTTTAGTTTAAGAAAGAGAAGGCTAAGGGGTGATTTGATTAGTCAGTAAGTATCTACATGGAGAACAAATATTTAAATATGTGGTTTTCAGTCTAGCAGAGAAAGTATAACATGATCCAATGAAAGCTGGAAGTTGAATCTAGACATATTCAGACTGGAAATAAGGCATACATTTTTAACAGCGAGAGAAATTAACTGTTAGAACAATTTTCCAAGGGTTGTAGTGGATTTTCCATCTCTGACAATTTTTAAATCAAGATTGGATACTTTTCTAAAAGATATGCTCTACGAATTATTTTGGAGAATTCAGTGGCACGTATTATGCAGGAGGTCAGACTATATGATCCCCATGGTCCCCTTCAGGCTTTGGAATTTATAAATAAGTCAGGAGGTAAACCTTATTGTAGCTTGTTGTAGTTTACTCTATCCCCACTCAACTTCTTTTAAAGTGAATGCTGACTGGAAGAGGCCAAGAAGTATAAAGAAATCATTAGAAGCAATGTTGTTATTTCTCCTCAGTACAGAATCATGTTCTTGAGAGAGAAAAGCCAATAAATAGATCTTTCTGTCTTTAAATAGCAATTAAAAACACAATATGGGCTATCAAGTTATGCCAATGGAACTATTCTTTAAAAAGCCCCCGTACTGGATATAGTGTGTATTGATTATTACAAGCAGAGCTGGTTGATAAACAGAATTTCCATCTCTTATGAAATTCTGACATTTCAAAATTTGGTTTCATCACAAATCCAGATGAAAAGTCAAAATCTCCAAATTGTTAACAAAATGAAATATTTCAAAATGGCTTCTTTGGGGGGTTGGGTTTTTTTGTTTGTTTTGGTTTTATTTAAATGTTTTGCTGAAATGTTTTGTTTTGAATTTAGAATAATACAATTACATTATAATACCAAAGTAGTTCAAAATGATAGACAAATCAAAATATTTTGCCGTTAACAAAATGAAGTGTTTTGATAATTTTCTGTTGAAAGTTTCAACAAATTTAATATGTTCCCATGAAATGTTTCGATTTCATCATATCATTATTTTTTTCAACACAAAACTCTTCCATTAGATAACTTTCATCAAGCTCAAGTTACAAGCATTGGAAATGTTTTTCAAATTTATTTTTAGATTCTTTCAAATAACTTCATAATGTTTATATATAATTGTCACTTGTCAGTGAATATTCATTTACATAGTGTATACTGAGAAACATAATGATTTCATTAATCAAATGCACACTGAGAAAGCTAAACATACTGAAAATATTCCTTTTTATTTTTCAAAGGAATTCCACATTTACACCTATAAAGAGAGAACATATTCTCCAGAAATACAATGGGCTGATTAAAATAATATAATGAAGCAATACAGGTACACTTATCAGAGTATACATTTACCAGCAGTAAATATGATTCATTTTGTGCTATTACCTACTCTCGTTACAATCTTTGCCCCTACAATGAATCCACTTTGTGCTACATCCTGTTCTCGCTATAGTCTTTGTGCAATAACTGGGCCTGACACATAGTGTATCATTTAAATCTTGCCACTCTGTTGGGTGGTATTACTAGCTGCTGCTACTAATGTAGAATCAATGAAGAAGGCTATGCAATGATTTAGAGAAGTTGCGGTTGAATTCTGCTGCTACCTTTATAGACTTTGAACTGCTCTAATAGAAACACTCTGATCTCATGGATTATGTATAACACTAACATTGTAACATATCCAAAAAGATACCCTGATAGCTGACTCCATGCTATATAAACTCTTTTTTCTGCAGAAAGATAATCAAGCAACAAAATATCAAATGTGATCTTGTCAGTGTTGTACCAGATTAAAGCATTTGGATTGTTCCTTAGAAACTAGAGGAGAACCTGAAATCTCTACTTATATTCAGCACTATGGAAAATAATTTTGGTAAAACTGCCTGCTTTCCCATTTTTCTTCATACCAGCAAAACCAGGATACTCTACAGCAGTTAACACTAACTTGACAAAGCACTGTTTTTATTTATTATGGTAGGAGCAGCAGCAACAGTTCTAGTTAAGTTTCCATGCTGCTTTCCATTGGTTATAAATTATTAAAACTGCAGTATGGTCTCTCCCCACAACTGAACTTTTTTTTTAAATGGACTAAAAATAGTTAAACTTTATTTGAGTATGAGACTGAAATAAATATACTTTTTCTGTTATAGACTCCAGTTATAAATTCAGTTCTATAGCCAAAAAGGGTAGCGGTTGAAAATTGGCATGGAAAAAGCATTCATTGAGACATGCCTCTGAGTCTTACAGTGAAAACTGGATGTGATTTCATCTGGCTATAAGCTTTTTGAAAAAATATATACTGCACATGCATTGTAAATATTGCACAGTTTTTCCACTATGTGCATGTGGTCCTAGCCCATGACTGAGGCTTCTAGCTGCTACTGTGATACAAGTAGTAGTAATAATGATAAAACATAATAATAATAATACCACAAAAGGAGACTGATGGCATGTACAAAAGTTTGGTGAAGATATAAAGTTATGGTTTGGGGTGGCTAAATGTTCATCTACTTCTGTAAAGAGGAGCAGTAAACTGGCATACAAGTTAATAAAGGTATTATCCAAAATCTCTCTCGGCATGGCTCCTACCAATACCTTGAAATCCGAGAACTCTCAGAGTTGCAACATAAGGAAGTCAAAGAAGAAGTGAGGAAAGAATATCACAGACAAATAAGAACTAGATTAAGAACAAAACTCAGCTGAAATAATTTGATCTACACTGCCAGAATAATCAAGTGAAATCAAGAGGAAACAAAAATTGACATGCCAACAAAAAATGTTCCTGGCAATGCACAGAGTAATGAATATCAATCAAGACATGGACTGGATGTACATCTGACAATGTGATGAATAAAAATGTCCGCTATTTGTGAAGGACCTCCATGGTAACAGCACTCTTAGGCATTGTGAGAATTTTAAGGAAAGTCAAAGAAGAACTAGTGTCTTTGGGCACCTAAAAATGCAGGAATTCTGCGAAGGGTTTAACAAAATTCCTGACTACCCAACCTATGGAGTCGGGTTGTGATCAGGATTTTTTGGTGATTCATGGGGATATATTTTAGACTGTAGATTTCCCCTTTTTATGCTTGAAGATCTTGCATGTTGTGTAGACTATTTGTTTTTTTTAAATCCCTATGATGTGATACAGAGGAATAATGATATTAATAGTAATAAAATAATAATAGTAAAACTATGCAAATCCCACCTAGCAGCAGTTCCACTGAAAGGTAATGTTCTAGCCTGAGGCTTTACTATCTCTTTTGTTGTTTCATTCTGTGCACTAGACCCCATTCCATGGGGAATCCCGGAGATAGCCATGAGGGGAAGAAGCATATTGCCAAGTTTTTGGGGACTCTGAAGGCAGTGTGAAGTAATGGACCCTGGCATAGCCTCTGGCAGATCCCCCAAGATCCTTGTAGATTTCAGGAGATATCCAAGGTTCAAGTGCCAGACCTGCTGCTACTTCCAGGTAGAAGCAAATCCCACCTCACCAATAGATTACTCGGAAGGAGATGCTGTTAAGAGATCCTGGAAGAGGTTTCCTTCTTCTGTGCTGGCCACCCGCTCCTCCCATGAGTTTGACTGTGTCTGGACAAAGTCTGTCCCCTCATTTTTTTGTTTGGAGCAGATGATTATTATAAAGATCTTAGTTCCAAAATATATGCTACATCTATGGAAATGTTTAGCTGGATTTATTTATTTGGGGCCTGAGACTGAAAATATCCTTTGGTAACTGTGATTTGTTCAGTACATCAAAACCCCAACATTTTGCCAAGTATTTTGGTTTCCCATACATATAACTCTGCAAGTCATGAGCTGGATTAATTTGTCCCCTCTGGATTATTAATTAAGACCTCAGAGTATCCAGAGTGTTTACAGCTATATCATCACAATTTAATTCAGAGATTTTTTAACCTTAATATCCCTCACATCAGATGAACTACTAGCCTTGGCAGCTTGCAAAGCAGTCTGTACTTGGATGTGCTAAATTTCAGCAGGGTGCTATAGGATGAGACAGCTGAGGGCTATCAGTTTTCTCAATCATTTTGATATATATAAAAGATCTTACATTTACAGGTTGCTGCAAGCTCTCTGAGCAGATATTAACTTTTCCATTGACATTCCCAGAATTTGACAGCATTATTGAAAATGAAGCCATTCTACTGGCATTTTCTGTTTGTGTCTGAAGTGCACTCGTAATTCATGGATAACATCTGTAAAGATGACAGCTGGGCAGGGGTAATAAAAATGCACTAATCTTCTACTGCATGCTGTGTAGGTGGACTGCCATGTTCTGAACATCCACTGTCTCCCATGAACAAACAAGTATAAGAAAATGTACATTTGGTAAGTTGTGAACTTCTAGGGCTAGGGTATACCTGACTCCCCTGGTGGCAGCCAATTAGGGGAGGAATTTATAACCTTTGAACTGGGTCATCAGGATTTCATGTGATGATGGTTATGAGTGAATCGCTACATGCACAGGCTGGTTGTCATTTATTTCCTCAAAACTCCTAATAATTCTTCTTGTCCTCACCAGTTTCTTATTTCTTATGACTACTTAAAGCAAATACAATAAAACTGTTATGGCAGTGTTTAATTAAAGAACACAATAATGTCATTTGGGCTCAAGAGCTTCATATTTCCACTCTATATTTCCATCACATATTCAAGAGAGCTGTTGTTATGGAAATTGTTGGAGGGTTATTGATGTAGCCCGGAGACAGAGTTTGAAACTTGTTTTGATACCGAAAACAAGCAAGAATGGTTTTTATGCTGAATTAAATTTCTTAGGAAAAAATAGTGTAACGATATTTTTAGTGTTCTTATTAAACGCTACCATGAGCTGGAATTATTTCTGGAAAGAAATGTAATCTGAATCATCAAAACCAATTTACAATGTGGCAGCATTCTGCTTAACTTTGTTCTCTTCAAACTCCTGCTCCCTATGTTTCAGCAAGAAGAACAGACACTGGTACAGGAAGGCAGGAGGAGTTGTAGGAACAAAGAAAGAACAAAAGCATTGATAAGTACTAGATGCTACAAATGAGAGTGCAGGCTGTGAAGAACTGGGAAATATTTGGATTGTTTTTTATAAATAAACTATGTTCCTCAGTGTATCTGTGCCATACTACCCTGCCTGCATGCATCATTAGATCAAAAGATGTTGTTAAAGAAACCACACAGGAAAGGCAATAGCCTAGATAGGATGCATCACCTCAAATACAATAGCTGTGAATAAGGACTCTTAGCCCCAACCCTGGTGACAGGGCTGAGAAAAGGGAGCTCAAGAAACATTGGTCTGTTTAAAGATTCCCTCTGCAAAGGAGGGAGGAGAAAGAACTGTCTGCTATTGTGGAGACTGACTGAGAATCAACAGCCTGCAGCAAAGCTGTAAAGTAGTTCCCAAGACAATGCGCAAGTCTAGGTGCTGAAAGGGAATGCTAAGCATAGGTAACATAGTATGTGTAAAGATAGGAGTCTGTTATTTTAAATCCATTTCCCTGAGTGCTGTATATCTTTTGGAAAACAAATCATACTTTGTTTCAAAGAAGCTGATTCTGTGTCACTGTAAGCAGTGACTGTGCAGATGGTCCTGATGGGAAACTCTTGTAGGTGCAAGCCCATTGGGCCTGCTAGGTATCACAAATCAGTGTGTGCAGTGTACACGGTGTGCGGTGTAAGAACTCCTTGTCATTCTGAAATCAAGTAAGGTCAGAGATAAAAGTATGTAAGCCTTAAATACCATTGGTGAAATCCTGGCCCCCATGATGTCAATGGAAAAGTTCCCATTGACTTTAATGGGACCAGAATTTCATCCTAGATTTCAGAATATTTAATACATGTTGTTCCATTCAGTTTCACTGAGTCTTTACTCAAACAGATTTTTCAGCTAAGATATCGTAGCAAGCATTGTAAAATGTGGAATTCAATCAACAACTTTAAAACCTGAGGAAACTGAACATGAAATAACAAATGCTGAGTCAGAGTGTGATTTCAATTTGGAAGTTAATGACAATGACTGTGAGCCAATGTAGAAAAAAAAAGCCTACAATGACAGTTGGAATTCAGCCATTTGCGGGCACTATGCAATACTTAAACAGTCTTATTCCAGAGTGAGTTAGCACATAAGTTCTTTGGAGACAGAATTAACTGTCTACGCATTTTTTCTGGGCTTCTGCTACCTGCAGAGCAAGGTTCACAAACCCAATTGCAAATGAACAATGTCCATTTTTTCGCTTGGCTAGCTTTGTATCCATTTATGTGATTTAGCTGGGCTAACCACATAAATGCAACGGCTAAAGATGTTTATCATCCCGAGCTAATATAATGCTGATTTTGAAAAAAGTCTCTAGAGGAGGTCCTGGCAATTACAGGCCGGTAAGTCTAACTTCAGTACCAGGCAAATTGGTTGAAACTATAGTAGAAAACAGAATTATTAGACATAGAGATTAACACAATATATTGGTGAAGAGTCAACATGGCTTTTGTAAAGGAAATCATACCTTACCAATCTATTAGAATTCTTTGAGGATATCAGCAAGCATGTGGACAAGAGTGATCTAGTTGATAGAGTGTATATGGACTTTCCAAAAGCCTTTAACAGGATCCCACACCACAGGCTCTTAAACAGAGTAAGTAGTCATTGGATAAGAAGGAAGGTTATCTCATGGATCAATAACTGATTAAAGGATAGAAAATAAAGGGTAGGAACAAAAGGTCTGTTTTCAAAAAGGAGAGAGGTAAATAGTGGGGTCCCCCAAGGATCTGTACTGGTACCAGTGCTGTTCAACATATTCAGAAATGACCTGGAAAAGTGGGTAAACAGTAAGGTGGCAAAATATGCAAATGATACAAAATTGCTCATGTCCAAACCTGTTTGTGAAGAATTACAAAGATATCTCCCAAAACTGGTTGATTGGGCAACAAAATAGCAGCTGAAATTCAATGTTGATAAATGTAAAGTAATGCACATTGAAAAACATAATCCCAACTATAATTAAAAGTGGTGGAAGGGTCTATATTAGCTGTTACAACTCAAGAAAGATCTTGGAGTCATTGTGGATAGTGCTCTGAAAACTATCTGCACAATGCACAGCAGCAGTCAAACAGTTAACCATGTTAGGAACAATTAGGAAAGGGGTAGATAATAAGGCAGAAAATATCATAATGCCACTATCTACATCCATGATACACCCATATATTGCATACTGTGTACAGTTCTGGTGACCCCATCTCATAAAAGATCTATTAGAATTGGAAAAAGTACAGAGAAGTGCAACAAAAATAATTAGGAGTATGGAACAACTTCCATTTGAGGAGAGGTTAAAAAGACTGAAAGTGTTCAATTTAGAAAAGCAACGACTAAAGACTATAAAATCATTAATCATTTGAGAAAATGAATAATGAAGTGTTATTTACACCTTCGTATAACACAAGAACCTAGGGTCACCCAATGAAATTAACAGGCAGCAAGTTTAAAACAAACATAAGGAAGTACTTCTTCACACAACGCAGTCAATCTGTGGAACTTGTTGCCAGCGGATGCTGTGAAGGCCACAAGTTAAACTGAGTTCAAAAAAGAACTAGATAAATGTATGGAGGTTAGGTCCATCAATGGTTATTAGCCAAGATGGTCAGGAATGCAAACCCATGCTCTGGGTGTCCCAAAACCTCTGATGGCCAGAAGCGAGGATTGAACGATAGGGGATGGATCATTTGATAATTGCCCTATGCTGTTCATTCACTCTGAGGCATCTGGGCACTGGTCACAGATGAAAGACAGGCTACTGGGTTAGATGGACCATTGGTCTGACCTAGCATGGTCATTCTTAGGTTCTTATGAGCATTAAAGCAGCCTTTTGCCTTAGAATGTAAACTAACGTTTTTTCTTTAAATTCAACCTGCCATTCATTGAATTCATGTATTAATTTAAACTTAAAAGTAGATTTTCTAGTGTTGTTTAAATTTATTGTTAGTACAAATACAAAAGTATTAAATATAACATACGTCTGTGTATTTATTCATCTGTCTACTGTTCAGCTTCAAACAGAATTAGGCTAAATGATATTTCTGTGTATTAGGCAAACTATTATATTTAGTCTTTCAGAACATTCTTTAAATACTGTAATATATTAACCCACTTAAATAACCCAGATCTTCAGACAGGACCACATCAACACAATGACAAAACTCTAAAGAACTACAGGAGGAACAAATTGTTCATGGTAATAAAATATAAAAAGGAAACAAAATATACACATTTCTAGGTCAAAGCAGTGCTTTGGTAAATTAGCACTGAAAACAAAATAACCTATGATGTTCTACAGTTCCCTTTTTATAGCAATGTGTTCTCATACCAACAAAGTGGTATTTGTATCTTAATATAAACGGACTGCCATTGTTAAATATAATGGTATGCTTTAGTGGCATTATCACCTACCATAACACGGCATTGTTAATCTATCTTTACACTTCTTAGTTTTTGCCTGAAATACTTACTTGTTTTTACTAAACAAAGACTTAATCAAGCCAAAGAAAGGACTGAAGATCTAAAGCCATTGCAGTCAATGGAAAGACTCCCATCTGTGAGTTTTGGATCAGGCATGCAAAGCTCAAATAACAATACTGGGCATACACACCATTTATTGTTAAGGGGTTGAAAATATTCTTCAGGTAAAACTCAGAGAGATGCATCCAGCCTAAAAAGCCAAGCTTTTCCCAGGAAGTTTTAATTGACAAACCCTTGACATTTTATTTGAAAATCAATATGCTTAAGTTTTCATATTGAAGCCTGACAATCTTCCCACCTCCTCCCCTAGCTTTTCTCATTTGAAGGGGCTACTCCTTCTTCACATGGTACATGTAAGAAAGAAAAGTTATAGCTTTAATGGGAAAGGGCATGCTATTTAACCCCACAATTTGCAGCATAAAGTCTATAAATATCATGCACTATGAAAATCTTTTATGAATTTCGAATGATGCAGTCCCATAGTATTGCATTTAGAAATCGACTGCCCCAAATTAGAAGGCATTCCAGGTCAGTGCATTTTTTGTGTATTGTTGGATTCTTGTTTCAAACAAGCACAGACCAGAATGACTTGAAGAAAAAAACCTAAATTGATAGTTCTAAACGTCATGAGAAATAAATTCAGTTTGGTAAGGAAAGTAATCAAAAGGGCTCAGAACTGCGATGCTGTCATCTTTCATCTTAATGAGCCCTTAAAAAGAATAAATAAAAGGAGAAGGATGAAAGTAATTGTTGGCTATGTATTGAGTAAGTAGCATGTTACCAGTGGCTTTCATTTTATGTAATCCCTCCGTCTCCAGCTGGCTTCAATTACAGGACATGGAATCTCTGGGGATCCACAAGGAAAGTAATAAATAATAGCACTTCTGTGTTTTCACACAGGAAGGGCGGGAAAAAAAGCACAAATTCTGGATACCTGTGGTTAAAAATGTGTGGGCAGGCATACAAGGCCTGAGGTGGCACCAATTCATGCCTTTGAGTGTGGATTGGAAGCGAGCCTGTGTGAACTTTATTCCTCTAAGTGGCAGTGAGTTAGTACATTTGCTGGGTTTAGTGCTATTTGTTAGGGTAAAGAAAAATTATCTGAACCTGAAAATCAATACCTTTTGGCCATGCTGATTTGGTGTGATGTGCTACAGTCCCAGAAAGGCAGACAGTCTCCTCAGCAGCGGAAATAAAATGAACCAGGAAAACCATGAATACTTTAGTTTATCGTATGGGAGGAGGACTTCAGGTGTATGGGAATTTCTGGTTCTTCTTTTGGAAGGTACCCAGCAAATACAGTGTCTTCAATCTGCTTATTTAGATCTGTTTAGAGGGATAGCTGTTGGTGACTTGTTTGACAGGATGGCAAGCAAGATGCCATTAAAGGCATCTAATTGCATTACTAGGATCAGATCCTCAGTGGCTCTACGTTGGTGTGGCTCTAATGAAGTAAATAAAGCTATGCCAATTTTTGCCAGCCAAGGATCAAGTCCTATTTCTTACAGGTGGTAAATTTGCTGAATCATCTGGCTACTTTGCTGCATGGAGGTGTGTGAGAAAGGGGTTAATGTTTTCATAGGACAATAAACTCATAATCAGAGACTATAGGAGGTTAGCATAGTAGCAGCTCCACACCTCTGCTGACCTGGTTTGGGTGTGCTGCATGATTGTTTTGCAATCTAAAGGCCATATAGATTCCCTTGGAGTTTAAATTGATAAAAGGGGTGGCCCCTGATCAAATGATCATCTGTATTCACTTGTTGGGTGTTGTTTATTGTTTATTTTGTAGGCAATAAAAGTTGCAGCCTTTGTGCCATAACTAATTCTGACTGTGAACCTCTTTTTCAGGTACCCTCAACAAGGGCATCATAAAATCTTTTTACATGTAACAATGACCTTTAAAACTAAAAAACTGACATCAAGGCAAGCTGCACACCATTTACACAAGAACTCCTTAGAATTTACTCTACCTATGCCATCTGCTTTCTCTGGTATCTAGAGAGCTGTGTTCATTCAAGAAAGGGCAGAGTTGATAGAAAATGTTTTTCCTCATTCAAAAGAGCAGGCAAGATGAAGTGTATTCACAGAAAAAAGCTAAGATGTTTTCAAACCTCTGATGTACAATATCTGTTTTAAAGTGTGCCCTCGATTCTTTGGTTAGAGCTGGTCGGGAAATTGAATTTTCATCCTATGAGAAATTAATGACATTTCAAAATTTCCTTTCAACCTAGATTGGAAAAAAAAAATCCAAAATTTCAAAATTCACCACAAAACAAAATTTCCAAAATACTTGTTTCAGAAACATTATCATCAAGATGTTTCATTTCAACTTAATCATCTCAACTTTTATGTTATAACATAGTTGAAATGTTATACATTATAATACAACAGTCAAAATGAAAGATTTTTCTTTTTTTCCCACAGCCCACCGCTTTTTACCCTGTGTTTCTTGAGAGTAAGAGAGTAGGTACACACAGGGTTTGATCCTCAATTTTCCCCTCTGTAAAATAAGGATAATAATATTTACCCTACTTCCTAGGAGTGATGTGAGGATAACCTTAATGAATTTTTTCTCCCCCATCCTCATTTTTAAAAGCAGTTAAAAATGAAAGACTTTGACTGTATGGAAGTGAAGCATTTTGACAATTTCCCATCAAAGATGTTGACAAAATTAACAGATTCCCACAAAACATTTCAATTTTATCAACTCTGCATTTTCTAATGGAAAGATGCTGTGTTGTAAAATTTTCAACCAGCTGTAGTTGGAGTCTTCAATGTATTCTGTCTCTTATCTCTTCACCAGTCTGGGAATAGAAAGCAGTCTGGTTACGATGCAAAAAAGAGTTTCTTTACTTGTCTAGAGCCAGCCTTAGTAACCCATGCATTCTCTTCTCCCACTATCATCTCTGAGTCTTTCTCCTATGCTGCCTGTTCTGCATGGAACAACTTTTTAATTCCATTGGATGGCATTGGATGAGGCTTCTTTTGTCTCATTCAAATCCCTGCCAAAACTGACTTCTTCCAAGATTACTACAATCACAAATCAAGTCAGTGAATCAGCCTACCAACTGTTCCACAACAACTTCTAAGAAGGGAGGATTAAAAAACTAGAAAGCAGGAAAGGGGAAAAAAGTTAAAAAAAAAAAAAAAAACCCTCTATGATTACACTTCCCTCTGGATTTCTCAGGGCATCTTGTTTTAGCTGTAACTTAGTTTTTTACTACAATCTCCCCATGGTAAGGAATGTTTTAAGCAGTACTGAGCACATCATCTTATCTTAACAAATAATATGTAATAGTAATTTTGTAAACAAAGACAGCATGCATTTTGAAATACCAGCAAGCTCAACATCCAACAGGAGGTTGATTTTGTTCTCAGGTATTCCACTGTAAGACTGTTCTATTATTTTTAATTGAACCTTCAGGGTCTGCTACCTTGCTCTTTGACCCCCCTGCATAGCCTACGTGCGAATATTGCCTGCATAAGCACCAGGTTAAAAAGTGATGAGGAAGAGAGAGAGCAAAAGGAAACCTAACCTTGTACTAATAAGAGCATGGTCACCATCCGGTAGCAGAAGTGAGGCCTACAAAGGGAGTCCAAAGTTAAATACTGCTGTCTCTTCAGATACAACCATTTTCCTTCCAGAGCCCACCACTTTTTACCTTGTGTTTCTTGAGAGTAAGTATACACAAGGTTTGATCCTCAATTTTCCCATCTGTAAAATAAGGATATAATATTTACCCTACTTCCTAGGAGTGTTGTAAGGATACATGTAATGAATTTTTTTTCCCCAACCCTCATTTTTAAAAGCAGACAAACCATTGTTGATCAACCTTTTAAAAGCAAGCAAACAAAAATCCAGTCTCAATAGGAAACCAGGTCTGGAAAACTTCACTCTGAACAGTGAAAGTTTGAGTGGGATCCAGGACTGGAATCCTGGTTCTTTAATTCTGAAAACACAGATCTTTACTACTTAAACTAAAGTTCCTTGGTTAGTGTTTGTAGTACAAGCCCTTGGTCTTCCCTGTTGTTACCCTCCAAAATCAGATTTGGGGCACCCATATTTTGGTAACTCATTTGTCTGTTTTGGTAGGTGAAAGGAGATGGCCCAGCCTAAAGGAATTGCCAGGGTTTTACCAGGGGTTCCCCTATGCCCTTCAGAAAACTCCCATAAAAGAAAAAACAAGAGTCCTGTAGCACTTTAAAGACTAACAAATTTAATTTCTGCAGGCACAAGCTTTTGTGGGCTGCAACCCACTTTGTCAGATGCAAGAAATAGAAATCAGATGGGAGGTATATATACATCCAAGGGTAAGCAACAACAATGGGGAGGATAAGTGTTAGCAAAGTCCTCTAGTTCTCTAACTGACAGCAATTTTAATAAATACCATACTCCATACATAATACAAAACATACATACACAGACATCCAGCTCTATTATCTCAGCCATGCACACTTATGAATCTTATTTCTATTCTACTTCCATACTATGTTTGATGGGCTTACTTTCCACAGGCTTCTCTTCCTCTGCTATGTCAGGGTCCTTCTGCTCTATCTCCTCACCACGACTATGTTCCTGCAATGGCTGCTGCAACTGCCTCTTCTGCTGTTGCTTTGCTTCTTCTGCTGCTGCTTCTCTACCACTGCTTGCAGTAGTTTCTTGTTCCATCACAACAACCTAACCCACTTCTACCCTCTTCAGTGATTTCACTCTTCCATCTCTGAGCCTGCTCTGAATAACTCCTATCTCAACTGTCTTCTTCTACTCTTTCAAGCCTGTCAGCTGTTTGCCTTATATACAGGTTTTGGCCTACTCTGATTGGTTGTTCTCTCAATCCTTATCATTAGCATACCTATCCTCCAATCATCTTTATGTCCTCTCTTCTTGTGAACCAATCTCAGCCGCTAAATATATCTGTCAATCAAAACCGGACCTAGTTGAAAACTTGTGCCTTGCCTGACTGACCCCTCTCTTCAGGTTTTGGAATGACCTTAATTTGACCTCAGCCTGCATGCTTGCGATAGGCTGAATTTCTCCAAGACCACCATCTTATTTTTCTGGCTGTAATTACCTGCGACCACCATCTTATTATTTCTAACTATAACCACTTAAAAAACTATGTTTATAAGTTATTAAGTCTTTATGACTACAAACAATTATCTTATTTTCCTAATATTTCTTCATGAATCCTGATGTTAAGATCCACTGCTGCCACTCCAATTTTTACTAATTTAGATCATTTTATTTCGATATTTCCCTCATGTCAGCTAGTGGTGGCAGGGCACTGTTCCTAATGCTGTATTTTATAAACTGAGTAGAGCAGCTCAAAAATCTCTCATATCACTGTGGGCCAGTTACGATGGGTATGTATTTACAGCAGCTGGGAGTGAGCCTCCCAGCCCAGGTAGACAGACTTGTGCTAGCAGGACACCAGTAATAGCTGTGTGAACGTTGTGGCACTGGAGGTTTAGGCTAGCCAGCCAAATTCAGACCCAGGGGGTTAGCGTGGAGGTTCACTCCCAGCTACCATGTAGACATACCCTTGAAGGACACTTCATACCCAGACATGTTTAAGTGAAGCCTGTTCATTTTACCATGAGAATAGGATTAATAATAGGGAGAGCATCTGGGAAAGTAGCATGTTGGCTAGATTTCTTGAGGCCATTCACAGCTCTGTGAGGAGGAGAAGTGTTTTGTAATACTGCCTGCTTTACAGAACACTGAAATCACTGAGCTAAGAACTGATTCAGTTTTGTCAGTGCTGAGAATTGAAAGAATGTTGCTGACGTGTATTGAAGTGTAGATACAGCTGGTCTAGGTCATTCCAATCAAAACAGTACAAAATACAAGATGCAGTTTACCATATTTGTTTAGTGCCAGATAAAATAAGGAACCCACTTGAACTTATTTGATTGAGTTCTATGAGTAAAACAATTGAATCTTGCAGTGCAGAGCTGCTGATGCAAACCTCTGGGAAAAAAAAGGCATCTTCAAATTTGATGACAGAGGCAAATTAAAATATTGCTCTACGATAAAAATGTCCTCAATAGCGGAACTTCAACAACAATCTTTCTTGTCCCTATTTTATTAATAAAAATAGATGTGTGTATGGGAATGTCAATTATATACTGTATAAATCCTATCTAAAGCATGTATTTAGGAAAATTTATCAGATTCAATGCTAACCGCAGGGGACAACACACACTTTTGTTATGTAGTCCTAATGCTTCATTGAATTATGGCCAGCTGAATTCCAGCTATTTCTCTTCAGCTGAATAATTTTTCAACTATATATCTGGAACCAAATAGATAGGATGAGATGCCGCTATCAATAAACTTTGACTTGAGGTGGTCCGTATGACAATCATCATGTCAATTTATCTTTTACGCTGATCCAGTAAGATGATTAGCATGCCTTAATATCACACACTGAAATAAAAATTTAAATGCCTTATTTTGGGCACTCAAGTTTGAAAATTTTAGCCTCTAAGTTAATAGGATAAGCAAAAGAGCAATTGAAGAAAAGTATTTAGCCTTTCCACAGTTTGTTAATCCACTTAATTATTATTTTAGAATAAAAAAGAATTAATCATTTTGGGCTACATTGTGATATATTCACTTTAGCATCCAACTCTACAAATAGCCACTTGGATTTTAATGGGACTATTCATGTTGTAAGGTACTATTGAATGCAAGTAATGGTATCACAGTCTGGTCTTTCATAAAGAAAAGGTAATTCTTCCCTGAAAAAATGTAATCACCAACATTTCTTTATAAAAGGAAAATGGGATTAACAACCTTTAATTACAATTAGAGGCTTCATTCTGAAATTCATATACTTTTAATCTAAAGTAGACATTCTCTCCACAATAAAATTTATTTATAATGTGTAATGACAGATAACAAAAGCAAGTTATTAACAAAATATTCTAGGAAAACTAACACTGAATTAATATGCTGATTTTTGTGAGGTGATCAGTGACATTATTGGTATTGCTTCTTATTAACATTTGGTTGTAAATAAATGATCCAATATGATACATGTAACTGTATCATTTATTGTTCTCACCATTATTTGGCTTCTAATTTGATGTCATCCAAATACCATTTCAAGTTATTCAGTGTTTGACTGAAACTTAAAATTAGATATTTGCTAGTAGTTTCTTCTGGGTTTTTGTTTTCTTGTTTGTGAGTCAAAAATGTGTGTTGTACTAAATTCCTCCTTGGAAATAGTACTTCCATAAACTGTAGTCTTTTTTAGATTCCAAGCATGCAGCTTGCTCTTTTCAGATCCTCCCAATCTGACCTGTCTCTTCACTCATGTAACCATCTGTCCTTACACATCTACTTGTCTTCCAGTTTGTGAAGGTGAATTTTTACAATGGCAGACTAATTTCTGGAAATGTATACTATCTCCTTTGAGACGCCTATAGTTTGTGAGATTGGGATGAATTCCACATCAGCTGCTATCTTTTCTCTGAGTGCAAGAGTATTAGACACTGACTGAACTTTGAATAGATTGACTTGCTGGCTCCACTAATAGTGCCTGTGGCTCCAAGCCAGCAAAGCACTTAAGCATGTGTGTAAATTAAGCACATGAGTAGATCCATTAGAATCAATGGGACTACTCACATGCTTAAGTACTTTGCTGGACTGGAGCCTTTATCTTTACTTACATTTATTGCATCATGTGTATATGTGCTACACGGGCATATAGAGAAGACTTAGAATCAGAGTACCTGGGTTTACTTGAGATAGAAATGTTATTAAACTAACACTATAAGGGATTTTAAATACTTTAATTGTTAGTAGTTGTAGATAAGCCTTCATTGTCTGTCTCTCAACATATCTCTGAGCAGTTTGAAACATCCTCTTCCAGTAAAACCTCAGGTCTGAAGCATTAATTTAGGTATCATAGCCAAGATAAATTAACATAAGTTACTTATGGGTTTTTTGTTATCCATACACTTGCATTAATGTACTTTTCAATCTTCCATCTTGTTTTGACATCATAAACTTGACTTCCAATATCGTAATCTTAATAGATTTGCAATGACATTATCATGAGTTTGTTTGGATAGCACTAACCAAACCTTTGTAAAGTGTCTCTTTTGATCAATTTCTTTATACCCTTAGAACAGGAACATACCAACTTTACCACGAGCTAATCTTGCAACAATTATAACTGATGACATTCTTAGATCCCCATAAGAAGCAACTGTTATTCCTTAGAGCTTCATTTATTTGTACTCTCATGGGTATTTTCTCAGCTAAGGTCTTTGTTATAAATACCATTTCTACCTGCCTCCAATGCTTATTCCAATTTTGTGAAATGGAATTGTTGAAGAGGAGCTCAGCCTAACATTTTCAGTCAACATGAATTCATCAGACTGTGAAATAAACTAGTGCAGGCTGTCTTGAATAGTGCTCTTGTATTGCTATAGTCTGGTAGCTGGATCATCCCTGATTTTCATACCTTACTTGTCTTGGGCGTGCGTGCATGCGTGCATACATGCATGCGCATACAAAGAGAAAGACAGAAATGTGACATTTAAGGATATAACTTTTTTTTTCTCAGCTTAACTTTTTATGTTGTTATTCAAAATGTTTACTATTTCATAAATTAACAAAATATATAAAAAGAACAAGAATAGCTTTCATTCATACACCATCAGATGTCTCCATAAGGACTATAGTATAAATCAGTCTGCTGCTTCTGCTGTTGGAAAGTTGTCTTTGGATACACTATATTTAACTGAGTGCCAGAGTTTTTAAAATAATTCCCAGGGAGGATACTCCTCAGATGTTGCTATTGTTAATATTACTATTATGTATTTATGATAGCATCCAGCCTGTGCTAGATCTAGTACAAAAATTAAAGAAGATAGAGTCCCTATCCCATCAGCTCTACAGTCTTAAAAACATCCATCCCACATATAACAAGATCTTGACCACCCTCCATACTTGAACACTGCCTCATACTATCAATATGCTCGGTATATTTTTCAGGAACAAAATATAAACATTTCCAGTACACTTAACAGAAGTTTGCTTGCCAAAAAGAGTTACAGCTTCACTCCTTGGTTATTGTTATGAGAAAACATATAGTTCAACTAGGAAATAAATTTCTCAGTTCCTCACTGCTCCTGTCTGCAAGTACACATACCCCTGACTATAGCACAAAGGATTTATTAGGGAAGGAATAAATCAAATGTAAATTTATACATTTAGGAACAAAGAACATTCCTTATAGGATGTGGGATTCTATCCTGGGAAGCAATGACTCTGAAATGAATTTGGGAGTTATGGTGCATAATCAACAGAACAATGCAACACAGTAGCCAAAATGGTTAATGTGATCCTTGGATATATAAATGGGGGAAACTGAGAAGGAGTAGGGAGGTTATTTTGCTTCTGTATTTGGCACTGGTGTGATCATTACTGGAATACTGTGTCCAATTCTGGTGTCCAAAATTCAAGAAGGATATTGAAAAATCGGAGCGCCACAAGAATGGTTGTAAGCTTGGAAAACATGCCTTATGGTCAAAGACTCAAGGAGCTCAATCTATTTATCTTATCAAAGAGAAGGTTAAAGGTTGACTTGAGCACAGTCTATAAGTACCTATGAGGGTGTCACACTCTGGGTGCAGTCCAGAGCAGTTGACAGGTAGTGCTATCACTTTCTCTGTAATCCTGAGTGCCTTAAAATGTTCTTCTGCTGTAACTCCCTTGTTTGGATGCTTGCAGCCAGCATACAAGCATGAATTTAGTGTTCATGTAATAAGCCAGCTGAAGCAGCTTTGAATTCAGCAGTCTACTTGTTACACCAGAGGCATACTCTGGTATCCACCAGTTTTTTGTTACACCTGGAAAAATGATCCCAGCACGCCCCAGTCCCAAATTTTCCCCAACCCATGTGCTCTGCAATGTTCAGACCCTTCCCAGACCATTCAAAGGAAAAATAAGTTTCATTGGTTCCTCTAAAGGGATTAAATGCACAACTTACTAGTTCAACTTGAATTAACTAGCACTATAATTCAAAGCACTGGGTTGGTTTAGATTAAAAGTAAAACAAGTTTATTAATAAAAGAAGATAGGATTTGAAGTGATTTCAAGTATAAAGGATAGAGTTAGAAATGGTTACAAACAAATAAAAGTCAAAAGTTCTTTCTAGAGACCAAGACTTAACAAAACTACAGTTTTGGTTCAAGGAAAGATTTTCACCATGCTACCTTCCAGCAAGATCCTGATCCTCTGGTCAGGATCTCTCGCAAAGTCCAAAGTGCTTGGTTCCTTTGTCATCTTAGGTGAAAGATATGTTGGGGTTCTTTGTCCCCCAATTTTATAGTCCAGTGAACTTTTGAAATGGATTCTTCTGAAAGTTACCTCACAAAGTTCATTCAAGCCATGAGGAAAGAGACATAGAATCTGCTGATGAAGACAATTCCATGATGGTTTCTTCCCCCGTTGATGTTTGCTAAAATGTAAATGCATGGCCAGCTGACATGTGATTGCTAATCAACTCTGATGACACCTGACTGGAAGCATCGGTCTGCTCTTTGTTTGGGAGAAACCTGTTTATCCACCTCCCCATATTTGTCTGGGAAACACATTTTAATTCCACATTTCCTTCATATTTGTATGGTCCCTTGGGCATTTACCAAACATACAGCATGCAACAATACTAATGATCAGTGTGTTATTAGTTTTCCAGTGCATGACACAGATCAGATACAGTTTGACATTAATGAATTGGGGCACATTCAATTGATCAGGCCAGCTGAAACTCACTACCAGATACCAGTGATCCCCTTGCCCTCTAGCACTGGGAAGCTAATGGGGTCAAGGAGGGCAACAGAAATTTGATAACAGGTGGCTCTTCAAACTAGTAGACAAAGGTATTGTCGAGTACTTCTTCTAGATTGTACATTGCAGGGCTACTACTAGCAGATCAGGTTTCTGTCTCAGATATAGACTAACTACAGAGCCAGCTTCTCAGAGAG